>NC_138772.1:453651067-454251067 GCF_965119305.1 Pelophylax lessonae
CAAATACCAGCCCTAGGAAGGGCTTTTTGGGGTGCTGTCCTTACAGCAGGAGTGTACCAAGAACACTGGCTAACAAGACCGGGAACTGTCCCCAGCTATAACAGCAGCAGCAGCACCAGCACTTTCCCTGCTCTCAGTAACACGGAAATGATCTAAGATGGATGCTGCCCTTGCTTATTTATAGGACGTGGGAGGGTGTGGGAGGGAGGTATGCTGATTGGCCTGGAATGATTGGTCTGCTGACTGTGATGTTCAGGGTCAAAGTTTGCCTCAATGATGATGTATAGGAGGCGGACCGAACATCGCATATGTTCGCCCGCAGCGGCGAACGCGAAAGTTCGAAGTTCGCCGGGAACCGTTCGCCGGCGAACCGTTCGGTACATCTCTAGTGTTGGCACCCGGCTGTGACAGCTTGTGGCTTCACAGGCGGATGTGCACTGCACATGCACGAGTCGCTCTGGGTGTCCTGAATGGCCAGGCAATCTTCTGGGACCTGTGACGTGTCCCAGAATATTGCAGGGTGGGAGGGGAAGAGGAGAGCTGCCTAGGTGGCCCAAGCAGAAGGGGGAGCAGGTTCCAGTCAAAAATAGGTATCCCCCCAAAATGTGGCATGTAAGGGGTCAGGAGTCCTTAAAGTGGAACTTCCACTTTTAGGGGGAACTCCGTTTTAAGTACCATACAGTAAATTTGAGACGATTATTGACATACTACTCATTATTGAAGTTTTTAATATTGCCAATCTTAAAACATAGAATGGCAGTCTGTTAAACATTGGACAGCATTCAAAGGTGTGTGTCATTGAGAAATATTGACAGTATTGCTGCACTTACCAGATGTGTGCTTGACTGTATATTGTCAAATGACATTTAACCTTGCATTACAATCTGTCCATGTAAAGGGAATATGTCTATGTAATAATTCTCTTTTATTTCTTATATGTACCAAAAGCTTTAGTAAATGTTAATGTTTAAAAAAAAAAAGTAAAACAAAAGTGGAGCGCACATGAGAATATTGGTGAGTGAACAGGAAAATTTAAATAAATGTATGGCGTTCACCTTGGTGAGTGGCCAGTGGCCACGGAAACATCAATTTGTATCCCTACTGATGACAAGCTTACATAGTAGGAATCCACAGTCTACTTTCAAGAAGTCTTCAACAACATATCTCAAATTTGGGTATACCACACTCAGCAAGAATGCTTTTGGATAATGGGTCCACACGGTGCAGAGTAAGGATGTGGATTACAAAAATATTACATAAATGAAAGTCCCAAATTTATTAGTCAATAAAACTCAACACATTTCAGAGCCTGCATTGCTCCCTTTTCAGAAGTTCTTCTGAAAGGACTGCTGCATGATGTATATTCATCCACTGTCGCCCAGCTTCTTACTGTAAAAATGGAAATACATAGGTTGTTAAATTCCTTCTAAGTACATGGCTGTTTTTGATCTTGTGCACTCCCAGGATTAGGGAAATCTTATTTACTAAAGAAATTTAGTCATCACTCAGTAAATTAAGTGCATAATAACTTTAAATATCCAATCATATGAAAAGCATATTTATAATTATTTCTTCTGCACATGACTGGGTATTAAATTGAACAATTTAGTGTAAAGAATAAAGTAAAGATTCTCAGCTCATTTAGTAAATTAGCAGACTTCAGGTGAATTGGCCACTAATACTGAACCTAAAGGTTATGACAAAATAAGTAAAGGTACCGTCAAAATAAGTAAAGGTACCGTATTTGCCGGCGTATTAGATGACTTTTTAACCTTAAAACATACCCCAAAAATTGGGGGGGGGGGCTCATCTTATACCCCAAGTATAAAAGGTGAACCTTAGAGAACTCCAGGTTTAGGACTAAAACGACTGTTCTTAATCTGTCAGCCTGCGGCTTCATAAAGTATACCGCACTGAGCCAATCACGGCGAGCAATGTATTCTATTAATAAATAGGAAGCCAGCTTGGATTGGCTGAGTCAGAGGTTGTAACATCATCAGCCCACCTCTCTGACTCCACCAATCTGTGCAGGCTTTGTATTCATTAATAGAATACATCACTCACCGTGATTGGCTCAGCGCAGTATACTGTATGAAGCCGAAGCTACGGTACATACAGTATTACTGCACATCCAGCAGGCTGACGGATTATGAATGTTTGTTTTGGGCCAGCTTGGTAGTCCTAAACCTGTAGTCCTCTTTCTCTTAAGTTTCAAATTTTATACACCTGTCTGATTAGTGGGTGTAAATGGTTGCTAGACAATACCCCATCATGGGGTAGGGGGATAGTCTTATATGGGGAGAATAGCCCAAAACCTATGTTTTAACTGGAAAATTAGGGGGTCATCTTATACGCCCTGTCGTCTCATACGCCGGCATATACGATACTGTAAATATATAAAATAATATGGAGTAGGGATGAGACTGATGTACTTAGGTTTGGTTTCTGGAAGGTTTGCTGAACTGCTCCTGAGTTCTGAATATTAATTTGAACCCCACTGAAATCAATAGGACCTGAATCTTTAAAATCAATGTTGGCAGTGTTCAAGGCTTATAGGCAAGAGGTTTTCAAACAAAGGGAATAGGGAGCAGGAAAGTTCCCTGGAGGGCATGTACCAATGAAAAAAAAATGTTTTAGAAAAGTATGTTCAGCGGGGAGCAACTTTACTAATACTGACTAAAGTTAAGCATTAATCATGCACATTTCATTTAAATAGCATACCTGGTTAATGACCTAAACCTTCCTGTGAAGTGGTATACCACTATGATGTACTACAGCAAAAGTGACATTTGCAAAGAAAAAGAAAATACCATTTACATTTCTGGCTGACAATTTACATTTTCCAGCTGGCCTCCCTCTGTTTGTAAACAAAGGTGATTCCCTTCTTCCATACCAGATCCTTTACCTATATGATGGTCTAAATGAATTACAATGGGGACACCACACAAAAATGGCTGCTTTTATCCTAGCAACTGAGGACACGGTGCAAGCTAGCTGATACCATTGACCAAAAATGGCCATGGCCAAATTTGGTCAATAATATCAGCCAGCATTCCGACCTTTGTTTAAATTCATATGCTCATCAGTTATTTCTGGTTAGCAGATGAATGGGGCCAAGGATGTGTCGCTTGCTGCTGGGATGCCAGAGCCCACTGGCTTCCTAAAAATAAGGGGCCCTAAGTCTGAATCTGTCACATTTAGTGCATGTATTACTTCTACATTTTTGACTTCTTGCTGCAGCCAAAGGTTGGGCTTTGTGGACAGGCAAACACTCAATTTAGTTAGTCCCTTCCCCAAATTCCAAAAAGCCGACTCTTACAATGGTCCAAACCTAAACCTCATCCTCAATAGGGAAAATTAAAAAATATCCTTAATAAGCAAGCCTGTGCATTTAGCATAAATCCAGTTGTGACCGTTTTAAAAATAAATGGCCCTGACCACCTTCACCGGCACTGGTGGTCATTTAAGCTAACTAATACATTAAAAGATCAATACAGAGAGTTAGAAGGTACATGGAGGCAGAACCAAGCATGACCTTTACAAGAAATGTAGATATTTGATTATAAATGTAGTTGCGTTATGGATCAAAGTTTTGGTTTATTTTTGTATGCAGTTTACAAGGTAAATTATGCTTATTCATTTTTTTAGTAGGTTTGAATTGCCTGGATTTGTGATAGGTGAACCTTAAACACGATTTTTTTGTTTTTAATACAATAGTTAATATATGAGGAGAGCCTATACTGTATGTAAAAATAACGTAATCTTAACATCCTATATGTAAATGTCAATTCTAAGAGGCTCCTCTTATCATCTCCTTCTCTAAATGTTTTTTTTTTCACTGCCTACAATACTGCCCCCTGTTTTTTCAAAGATTCTTTACAATGTGAAGAGGATTGGCACTTCACTTTTGCAGCAGCTAAATGGCAAGTAACAATCCACAGTGGCAATTTTCACATGAAGTTTGAGTTATGTATCTGTCTGTCTCCACTTAGACCAGCCTCTGCTTGTTCATTTATTGCGCTCTTTCTGACAATGTGACTATTTTTTTTTTTAAATTTGCCAACTGTTGCTATTATGGAAAACCTGAAAATGTGTCATCTATTCTCATTTATTACAGATATTTGTATAGCTCCAACAATATGTGCAGCACTTTACATATTGCATATTCACACTAGTCCCTGCCCTCAAGGAGCTTATAATTCAAGGTCTCTACCTCACATGCACAAACTAGGAGAAACTAGAAAATGCAGAGAGTGTCCTGTTTTTTTTTTCAAACTGAGGACCTTAGTGTTAACCACTATGCCACTATGCTGTCCATGTTTACAGTAGCGGTTGCTGTTGAAAACTGAGCACTCCTTAGACTCGCACATACTAATGGTGGCACAAAAAGAACAGAAAAGTAATTGACAAGGTATCAACTAGGTAAGACAGTGAATACATGAATAATACAACAATGATTTTACATGAGGAGGGGGCACAAACTTTATTTCTGTCTATGAGTTTTAAGGTGTCAACTACTGTCCTGCATTTTAAAGGAAGATAACCAAATTAAGCCTCGGATGGAAGTGTTCCTAAATAAACACATTCTCTAACTTATTAAATAAACCTGAAAAAAAAATCCTCATAACATTCAAACCAAAAAGGTCTCTGTGTACATTTCAATTAAAAAAGATATAAAGAATAAAAATATAAAATTATTTCATGCATTTTTCCTGGAATATCTTTTTCATTTCGATAATAACTGATGTTTGATAGTTCATTGTAAAAATGCCGGACTAAGTGATTTGCATTACATAGAATGTGCAAGGGCAAAATAAAGATTTCTGTACAGAGCTATGGACATTCTTTGTCATAATACCTCAAAAAAATTAAATCATTGTATTGTGCAGTTTCAAACTGTGCATTTCACTTCTTTTAATATAAAATCTCAGGAAAAAAAAAAACACATTGGAGTCCAGCAGCTCTTTTTCACGCCCCCGGACAGTATTTTCAGAACTCATTTGTTTGAGGGGTTTTAATCTGAAGACATTGAAAAGTTGCACCTGCTGTGATGTCGTCAATCACGCCAGGAGGAAAAATAGTGGCATGATTTGTTATCTGTTATTTCCTGTGCTGTGGTGACTGTCTCCCAGTGCCAAGTCTGTCCTTAAGGCCATCACTTATAGGGACCGCTGTCTGTCAAAACCACAGCCAACTTTAAGGGCTGTCTTTGTTGGAGCAGACAAATGAGTATGACCTTTAACAATAAAATAGGCACCTACTGAGAGAGATGAAACAGCAGCTAAAATTAAGAACACTATACAGCCATTTCAAACACTCCAGAAAAAAGTTAGAAGTTGAACTATAACTTAATTATAACCACCAATGTGGCTGGATGTTCTCAATAATGAAAGAGGTCTGGTCAGGTTTATTGATTAGTAACGAAGGGCTAAAATTTCAGTTCATGCAGGAACGATAAGAACAAACCTTTGTATCATTAAATATGAATGAGAATATTGATAGGTCATATACAACAAAGAGGGATAAAAAAGGGATAAAGTGGTTAAGTTATGATAGTATGGCATACTCTAGGTAGGGCCAAAGTTCTTTTACACTTGCTTTGTCCCTACAAAGGGAGTGCAAGTCATTTATAAATATTCTAGAAGGACAACGGAGAAAAAGGGGCATATAACATGGCTTTGATTTATACTAATAGCTACTTCAAAGGTCTTCAGTAATGTCTCTTGCTAGGCATTGGTGGTGCAGCGGCCATTTTTTTTTTTTAGTAAGGCTAAGCTTAAAGAATGCAGACCCTGTACTGTACAAGACCACAGTGCAGTTTGTGGTTTATAAGTCTGTTGTAACCTAACCTGGCAAGTGGTCAGCGGAGACTCTGTTTTACAGACTCAAACAGATCAATCTTGTTGAGCACTTTTCAGGTAATATAATATTCTGTCTGTGGCAATAATGAAATTAGCTGATGGATTTCGTTTTAAATGTTGAAATACTATTTGAATATTTAATGAAGCAACAATCATAAGCTTCATGTACATTTTGCGGTTTTTGTAAAAAAACATTGATTTTTAAATGTAAGCATTTTGATATCCTAAAGATGATATACTGTATCTTTTCTGTTTCTTCACATATGACTAGTCACTAGTGTAATGATTCACAACATGATGTACTATGATCCCACTGGTGATTGGCAACTATCAAATCAATTTTTATCTGATCAGTACAATTATTATAGAATCTAAAAAAATGGCAGTTTGTATCAGTAACAAAAACAAGTCTACATGAGCTGGGACATCCATATAGCTGTATCATAAAATCTCCCGTATCATTAGAAATATTTTGGCTAATTTACTAAAATAGTTGCAAATTTTCAGCCAATAAATTGTGTGAATATTAAATTCAATTATTTAATTGAATAGCAAGTTTGTGTTTAGTTATTTCATGCTTATTTCAGGATTTTTTTTATTTATTTTTTTACATATTTGGACAACTGTATTAAAAAAATGTCTTGAGGAGAGATTATAAACTTTTATAATATTCTTTTTAAAATATTTTACTTTTTCTTCTGACTTTTTTGGGCATCTTGGATAAAAGTTTTATTGTATCCAACTAAGGCTTAAAGAAATATTGTTGTTTCTGGAATGTTATAACCTGGAAGCTTATAGTATACTAAAAACATAACGTAATGATAACAGCAAAACATTTTAATAAACATCGAGCACAAAGATGTAGGCCACAAATCCATTCTGGCCCTGGGGTTGTAATAAAAATACTGAGTATCGTGGTCAAATTCTGACAGTATGCTTATAACATTAACTTAAACCATTCCTCTGGCACAAAATATCTCTCTTTACTATTTTATATGGATGAAATATGCTTGACTCACCAATTATTGATGAAATGTTCCATGCAAAAAAATGTTTTTGTGGTATTGTAGTTTAGATTTCGCTTAAGTTGTCATTCTCATTCAATTTATATTTGCATAATAATTCATATGAAAATGAGCAATACTGAGTTTTAATTTTCCATAAATGTTAAGGAAATGAGAGGGGATGAATGGGCATGAGAGGGGATGTATGTACAACCTGTATATCCTATTGACTCTAGTTTGTACAATAAAGCACTAGGTGCAATACTTGTTATAGCACAGAGACAAAATTGGAGAGATCAATCTAACAAATCTATAGAAAGTTGTCTGTCTTGTGATATAATGAAAATCTACTCATAGCCCTCAAACTCACCTTGCACAGAGATTTAATCAAAGGCAATAACAAAATCCAGCATTTGCCTGTTTTGGTCTGGGATTAAATCCCATCTTGAACAATTCCTACACATTGGTATGTGAATTACCATGAGGCTTTCAAATATGGCTAAAAATCTCCAAAAGAAAGCATGGATAGTTTCATTACAAATAAGTGTTCATGATTAGGGTTGAGCGAACACCTAGATGTCCGTGTTCGACGGGTTCGGCCGAACTTTAAAAAAAAGTCCGGGTCCGTGTCCCGGACTTTTACCGAACTTTTCCCGGACACCGAACCCCATTGAAGTCAATGGGGACCCGAACTTTAAGGCACTAAAATGGCTCTAAAACACCAAAGGAAAGGGCTAGAGTGCTGCAAATGGCAGCAAAACGTAATTAAGAGCATGGCAAGTGCTCTGCAAACAAATGTGGATAGGGAAATAACTTAAAACAACAAAAAAAAAACAGAAAAATAAAACAATGTTCTTCTTCATCTCTGAAGGACGAGGCCCATATGGAGTAGGAGGGAGGTTGAGGTGGTGGTGGATGTGGCGGTGACATAGGCGTGCGCACAGGGTGTGCTGGGTGTGCCTGGGCACACCCTAATCACCTAGGGCACATAGCATTGCCAGTGAGGAGATGGGAAAGATCTCCCTGGGACCTGCTCTGCTCTATTTCTCCTTGCCTACAGGTACATGGCCCCGATACATTACTCTCCCTGCTGGCAAACACATGCATGTGTATTTCAACTTTGGGGTGCACACCTTAATGCAATAGGCTGCGCACACCTATGGGCGGTGTAGGTGGAAGCGGCGGTGGAGGAGGACCAGGGCCGGATTAACAGCATCATGGGCTTGGTGCTGAGGATTTTGAAGGGCCTTAAGGGCCGTGCCTTGCCATGCACCCAGAGGAGGAAGGGTGCAGCCATGCATGCCTAATTCAACATGGGATGCTGTCTCTGAAGCCCATAAACACATCCATGCATCGCCAACTGTCCCTCCTTGTCCGGCCTTCACGCTGTGTGGGGAGGTTCTGAGGGTGCTGCCTGGGGAAGCGAGCATAGAAGCCAGACTTCTGTGTTTACAAGTGACAGAAGAGCGGTAACAGTGAATATGGCCAACCCGGGGCCTATATAAAAGGTAGGGGCCTGGAGCTGCAGCTCCAATAGCCCCTACATTAATCTGGCCCTGAGGAGGAGGACGAGGTAGCCAACACTGCTTCTTTTCAAAAATTTTAAATGAGGGTACACCCCAAAAGAGTGAGAAAGAGCAAAAATGGAACAATGGGTGGGTAAGGTCGGTATCCATTGCTATTCTGCATAAGGTACGGAAAAGTCCCGTGGGATCCATGCCTGGTTCATTTTAATGAACGTGAGCTTGTCCACATTGTCTCTGGACAGGCGGCTGCGCTTGTCTGTTATAACGCCCCCAGCCGTGCTAAATACCCGTTCAGATAATACACTGGCTGCAGGGCACGCTAGCACCTCCAAGGCGTAAAGGGCAAGCTCAAGCCATGTGCCCAATTTGGAGACCCAGAAGTTGAAGGGGGCAGACCCGTCATTCACTACATGTAGGCGTGTGCACACATACTGCTCCACCATGTTGGTAAAATGCTGCCTCCTGCTAAGACGTTCCATCTGAGCTGCTGGTGCTGCTGTTTGTTGTGGCGTGCTGACAAAGCTTTTCCACATTTCGGCCATGCTAACCCTGCCTTCTGAGGTGCTGGCGGTGCCCTGGTTGCGTTGGCGACCTCCTCCTCCTCCTCCTCTGCCTTGTGCTTCCACTGTGGCCCCGCTGTCAGATGGGAATGCCAGCAGCATGGCGTCTACCAGCGTGCGCTTGTACTCGCGCATCTTGCGATCGCGCTCCAGTGAGTGAATTAAGGACGGTACGTTGTCCTTGTAACGGGGATCCAGCAGCGTGGCCACCCAGTAATCAGCACAAGTTAGAATGTGGGCAACTCGGCGGTCGTTGTGGAGACACTGCAGCATGTAATCGCTCATGTGTGCCAGGCTGCCCAGAGGCAACGAAAGGCTGTCCTCTGTGGGAGGTGTATCGTCCGTGTCCTCTGTATCCCCCCAGCCACGCACCAGTGATGGCCATGAGCTGGCCTGGGTGCCACCCTGCTGTGAACATGGTTCCATCTCCTCCTCCAGCTCCTCCTCCTCCTCATCCTCCTCATCCTCCAGAACTGTGCCCCTGCTGGACAATTGCGTCCCTGGCGTTTGCGTGTGCAGGAACCCACCCTCGGAGCCCCTTGCGAATGACTGCCCTGAAAGCCTTGGAAATGTTACCTCTTCATCCTCCTCCTCCTCCTCATCCTGTGCCACATCCTCTTCCATCATCGCCCGAATTGTTTTTTCAAGGAGGCATAGAAGTGGGATAGTTAAGCTGAGAACGGCGTCATTGCCACTGGCCATGTTGGTGGAGTACTCAAAACAGCGCAACAAGGCACACAGGTCTCGCATGGAGGCCCAGTTAAATTAAATAGCGGAATAGAAAATATGATCCAAAAAAAGTGTATGTATATCACACGTACACAACCACACTGGGCCCCAATTACTATTGTTTGTACCCCTAAAAGGCTAGATGAGGAGTAGGGGGAGTATGGAACAGGCAGCACCCTCAAACCTTCAGAAGTATGAGATGAACCCCAACAACTTGGAAAGGTGGATCTCTCTCACACGTACCGACACAGACTATCCCGCAATTCAATTGATCCTCAAAGGTTTTTATTGAATAGCGGAATAGGAAATATGATCAAAAAAAGTGTATGTATCTCGCACGTACACAACCACACTAGGCCCCAATTACTATTGTTTGTACCCCTAAAAGGCTAGGAGTAGGGGGAGTATGGAACAGGCAGCACCCTCAAACCTTCAGAAGTATGAGATGAACCCCAACAACTTGGAAAGGTGGATCTCTCTCACACGTACCGACACAGACTATCCCCCAATTTAACTGATCCCCAAAGGTTTTTGATTAAATAGCGGAATAGAAAATATGATCCAAAAAAAGTGTATGTATATCACACGTACACAACCACACTAGGCCCCAATTACTATTGTTTGTACCCCTAAAAGGCTAGATGAGGAGTAGGGGGGGTATGGAACAGGCAGCACCCTCAAACCTTCAGAAGTATGAGATGAACCCCAACAACTTGGAAAGGTGGATCTCTCTCACACGTACCGACACAGACTATCCCCCAATTTAACTGATCCCCAAAGGTTTTTGATTAAATAGCGGAATAGAAAATATGATCCCAAAAAAGTGTATGTATATCACACGTACACAACCACACTGGGCCCCAATTACTATTGTTTGTACCCCTAAAAGGCTAGATGAGGAGTAGGGGGGGTATGGAACAGGCAGCACCCTCAAACCTTCAGAAGTATGAGATGAACCCCAACAACTTGGAAAGGTGGATCTCTCTCACACGTACCAACACAGACTATCCCCCAATTTAACTGATCCCCAAAGGTTTTTGATTAAATAGCGGAATAGAAAATATGATCCAAAAAAAGTGTATGTATATCACACGTACACAACCACACTAGGCCCCAATTACTATTGTTTGTACCCCTAAAAGGCTAGATGAGGAGTAGGGGGAGTATGGAACAGGCAGCACCCTCAAACCTTCAGAAGTATGAGATGAACCCCAACAACTTGGAAAGGTGGATCTCTCTCACACGTACCGACACAGACTATCCCGCAATTCAATTGATCCTCAAAGGTTTTTATTGAATAGCGGAATAGGAAATATGATCAAAAAAAGTGTATGTATCTCGCACGTACACAACCACACTAGGCCCCAATTACTATTGTTTGTACCCCTAAAAGGCTAGATGAGGAGTAGGGGGGGTATGGAACAGGCAGCACCCTCAAACCTTCAGAAGTATGAGATGAACCCCAACAACTTGGAAAGGTGGATCTCTCTCACACGTACCAACACAGACTATCCCCCAATTTAACTGATCCCCAAAGGTTTTTGATTAAATAGCGGAATAGAAAATATGATCCCAAAAAAGTGTATGTATATCACACGTACACAACCACACTAGGCCCCAATTACTATTGTTTGTACCCCTAAAAGGCTAGGAGTAGGGGGAGTATGGAACAGGCAGCACCCTCAAACCTTCAGAAGTATGAGATGAACCCCAACAACTTGGAAAGGTGGATCTCTCTCACACGTACCAACACAGACTATCCCCCAATTTAACTGATCCCCAAAGGTTTTTGATTAAATAGCGGAATAGAAAATATGATCCCAAAAAAGTGTATGTATATCACACGTACACAACCACACTAGGCCCCAATTACTATTGTTTGTACCCCTAAAAGGCTAGGAGTAGGGGGAGTATGGAACAGGCAGCACCCTCAAACCTTCAGAAGTATGAGATGAACCCCAACAACTTGGAAAGGTGGATCTCTCTCACACGTACCAACACAGACTATCCCCCAATTTAACTGATCCCCAAAGGTTTTTGATTAAATAGCGGAATAGAAAATATGATCCCAAAAAAGTGTATGTATATCACACGTACACAACCACACTAGGCCCCAATTACTATTGTTTGTACCCCTAAAAGGCTAGGAGTAGGGGGAGTATGGAACAGGCAGCACCCTCAAACCTTCAGAAGTATGAGATGAACCCCAACAACTTGGAAAGGTGGATCTCTCTCACACGTACCAACACAGACTATCCCCCAATTTAACTGATCCCCAAAGGTTTTTGATTAAATAGCGGAATAGAAAATATGATCCCAAAAAAGTGTATGTATATCACACGTACACAACCACACTAGGCCCCAATTACTATTGTTTGTACCCCTAAAAGGCTAGATGAGGAGTAGGGGGAGTATGGAACAGGCAGCACCCTCAAACCTTCATAAGTATGAGATTGTGTTCACTGTACCCCACAAAGATTGAGTTCACTGCACCCCACAATGATTGTGTTCACTGCACCCCACAAAGATTGTGTTCACTGCACCTCACAAAGATTGTGTTCACTGTACCCCCCAAAGATTTTGTTCACTGCACCCCAAAAAGATTGTGTTCACTGCACCCCACAAAGGATTTTGTTCACTGCACCCCACAAAGATTGTGTTCACTGCACACCAAAAAGGATTGTGTTCACTGCACCCCAAAAAGATTTTGTTCACTGCACCCCAAAAAGATTGTGTTCACTGCAGCCCAAAAAGATTGTGTTCACTGCAGCCCAAAAAGATTGTGTTCACTGCAGCCCAAAAAGATTGTGTTCACTGCAGCCCAAAAAGATTGTGTTCACTGCAGCTCACACACAGAAAAATGGATGTGGATCACTGACACCTGCCTATCTCCAATCCCACACCACACAGCAATATCGATTGTAGTTTGTAGAACACAGTTTCCCTAAAATTCAGCAGACTCTGTCCCTAACAGGATTGAGAAGAGATCGTAGATCAGGATTGAGTGCAGACCCCACCCCCCACACAGCAATATCGATTGTAGTTTGTAGAAGACACTGACCCTATAATTCAGCAGACTCTATCCCTAAAATGCCTACAACTCGCCCTGCCTAAACACTCCGACCTGTCCCTCAATTCTATCCGGACACAAATGGTTTTTTCCTGCCTATCTTTCCCTAATCAGCAGCCAGCACGTTGATGTGTGCTCTGTCCCTGAATCTAAGCAGCATAATGACGCCGCTGCGGCTGCCTCGAACTTATAAAGACTTGGTCACATGCTTCAGACGGCCAATCACAGCTACTGAGACATTTGCAGGCATGGCTGGGATGGCTTAAGGCACACCAGTTAAACGATTGTTGATTGGCTGTTGAAAGCCCGCCATGAAAAGAGCGCCAAAGCATGCAAAACCCGGAAATAAAACGACCGAACACAGATTTTTACCCGAACATACAGTAAAGTGTCCGTGTCCGTGTTCGGGTACAAAAAATCCAATTATTCGGTACGAACACGAATAATACAGTCCGTGTTCGCTCAACACTATTCATGATCACTCGTTTCTTAACCCCTGCACTATGTTATTATCACTAATATTTCTTATAGCGGTCACCTTTCTAGCCAAGAATGCACGTGGCCAAGTGTGTGGTCAACCTTAATAGGAGATTATACATCAATTAATATTATTGGTGCATGTATTCACACATCATAAAAATCACACAAAAAAAATATTAACAGGATAGTTTTTAGAAAGGACAAGGGATTAGATGACAAACAATTATTCTCACCACACATATTACAAAACTTAAACCTATGAAACTGTTCCCCAATAATACAACAGATAATCGGGTTTTGTAGTTGTTAAAGTGGAACTTTAGTTATAAATTTAAAATTGACTTTTTCTTACTTTCCTATAAATGGAAATTCCATTATGAAAACCCATTACCTGTCATTTTCTCAATTTCCCCATTCACTACCATGATGAATGTTATTTCGGCTCATGCAGATTACTATCATGTTGCCCCACTCCTACATGGAACTCCTTTTCATCTATTTCAGACAGATTCAAGTATTATACAGACAGAACAAGTATAAAAACTCAGGTGATAAAGCCCAGATTTGTGCATAATTTCTGAAAAAAGTCATATATGAAACTGTGTTTTCCTTTCTCAAACAGGATTATATTTTTTTTTTCTGATAATGCATTTGGTTAGTTACTTGTCAGTATTTGTCATGTAGTCATACAGATAGTGCTGAAGTGTTAATCTTCTTTTTGCAAATGCATACAGTTTATTTGATCAGTGCATGTGACTTACTGATGGAAGGACTCTTCTCTCATCCCTAGTCCTTCAAGCAGTTGCTGGTCAGCCAAACAATCCTTTGGAGCCTACACTTTTCTCAGGGGTCTGGTATAATTCTGGTAAAATAAAAATTCATCTAATCTAAATGGGGTAATAAACTATGTTTGTAATAGAAAGTCACATAGGGATTTATTTACTAAAACTGAAAAGTGCAACATCCAGTGCAACTCTGCATACAAACCAATCAGCTTTCAGGTATTATTGACAAAGTTTAACTGAACAAGCTGAAGTTAGAAGCTGATTAGCTACTAGAGATGGGCCTAACACCTCCGAACAGGGGAAAAGTTCTGCCCCAAACAGCAAACTCTATTAAACTCTTTGGGAGCCAAACATGAGAAATCAAAAGTACCTATTTTGAAAGACTTATATGCACGTAATTGGCAATAAAAAAGGTATGGGGGTCTGGGTACTGCCCTGGGGGACATGTGTTAATGCAAAATACTTTTTTTAAAAGTGATCGTTTTTAAAGAAGCAGTGATTTTAATGAAGGTTAAAGTGAAACAATAAAAATGAAAAATGCCTTTAAATATAGTGCCTGGGGGGGTTTCCTTAGTCTGCCTCTAAAGTGGTGCATCTGTAACATGTAATGAACATGCTGCAGAAAAAATGAAATTTCAAAAGAAAATCACATCAGATCACATTTAACCACTTGCCTACTGGGCACTTAAATCCCCTTCCTGTCCAGGCCAAGACTCAGCTTTCAGCGCTGTCGCACTTTGAATGACAATTGCGCGGTCATGCAACACTGTACCCAAATACATTTTTTATAATTTTGTTCAAACAAATAGAGCTTTCTTTTTGTGGTATTTAATCACTACTGGGGTTTTTATTTTTTGCTGAACAAACAAAACCCCCCCCCCCCAAAAAACAGTTTTTATAGTTTGTTATAAAATTTTGTAAACAGGTAATTTTTCTCCCTAATTGATTTGCACTGATGAGGCGCCACTGATGGGCCCTGATAGGCACTGATAGGCTGCACTGATGGGCACTGATAGGCGACACTGATAGGCACTGATAAGGCGGCACTGATGTGCACTGATAAGGCGGCACTGATAAGGTGGCACTTGTGGGCACTGATAGGTAGCACTAATGGGTGGCACCGATGGGCACTGATGGATGGCGCTAATGGGCACTGATAGGTGGCACTGAAGGGCACTAATATTTGGCACTGATAGGTTGCACTGATAGGTGGCACTCATGGGTACTCATGGGCACTAATAGGTGGCACTGATGGGCACTGATAGGTGGCACTGATGGGCAATCATATGCACTGGTAGGTGACACTGATGGGCAGCACTGATGATGGGGCACTGATTGGCACTGATAGGTGGCACTGGTGGTGGTGGTGGGCACTGACTGATGGCACTGGTGGGCACTAATAGGTGGCAATGGTGGGCACTGATAGGTGGCACTGGTGGGCACTGGTAGGTGGCGCTGGTTAGCACTGGTAGGTGTCACTGATGGGCACAGATGCTCTTCTCCTTTTTGGGATTGATGTCCCTCTGACAGCGTGAAGAGAAAACAAAGTTGATCGCAGGCTGCTGTTCACGTGATCAGCTATCATTGGCTGACAGCTGATCACATGGTAAGGGGCCGGGACCGGCCCCTTACTCCGATCTGTAATCAGCCGAGTCTCATGGACTCACTGATCACAGAGCGAGCTGTGCGCAGACAGCTCATGTATGCATCCCGGCAATTACGGTCCGTGCTGTAGCCGTCTTTTGGCTATAGCGCGGACGGGAAGATGATAAATTGCCTTGCGGTTTCAATTGCCAGCACTTGACAACTAAGAAAATAGATACATTGTGAAATCCAAAACATGGGTCTATATGTACTCTTGAAATAGGAGGTTTTTTTTTTGGAAGAAGGACTTCACTGCTTAATGGACTATATGAGGCTAAAGAAAAATAACTGTCATAAACAACTACCCTTTCCCTCTATTGATGCACACAAGGGCCTTCTATCTGCACTCACTGGGATCTTAAGGAATGCAAGAAGTGGAGCAGGACCTTAAACATCTAGTATGTGAAGTAGAAACTATGATTATGCACTTTGGATTGGGCACCATATCCTATGTCCTCCACAGGTACAGATGGTGTCTTATTTAACATTAAGTGGTTAAATAGCATTCTTCCTGACCTTCTCCCTACATCCAATCCTATCTTGGTCAGGTTTATTGACTATATGAGGCTATAGTCATAGATAGACTATATCAGGCTTTATTTAGATACAGTGCCTCAAACTTTTTGGCAACAATGCAAAACGTTATGTTTGGCGTAAAAGCAACACAGCTCATCACCCTGAACACACCATCCCCACTGTCAAACATGGTGGTGGCAGCATCATGGTTTGGGCCTGCTTTTCTTCAGCAGGGACAGGGAAGATGGTTAAAATTGATGGGAAGATGGATGGAGCCAAATACAGGACCATTCTGGAAGAAAACCTGATGGAGTCTGCAAAAGACCTTAGACTGGGACGGAGATTTGTCTTCCAACAAGACAATGATCCAAAACATAAAGCAAAATCTACAATAGAATGGTTCAGAAATAAACATATCCAGGTGTTACAACTGCCATGTCAAAGTTCAGACCTGAATCCAATCGAGAATCTGTGGAAAGAACTGAAAACTGCTGTTCACAAACGCTCTCCATCCAACCTCATTGAGCTTGAGCTGTTTTGCATGGAGGAATGGGCAAAAATGTCAGTCTCTCAATGTGCAAAACTGATAGAGACATACCCCAAGCGAATTACAGCTGTAATCGCAGCAAAAGGTGGCGCTACAAAGTAATAACTTAAGGGGGCTGAATAATTTTGCACGCCCAATTTTTCATTTTTTTATTTATTAAAAAAGTTTGAAATATCCAATACATTTTGTTCCACTTCATGATTGTGTCCCACTTGTTGTTGATTCTTCACAAAAAATGACAGTTTTATATCTTTATGTTTGAAGCCTGAAATGTGGCAAAAGGTCGCAAAGTTCAAGGGGGCCGAAAACTTTCACAAGGCACTGTATATAGACTATAGCGTGCTTTATTGACTATATGACGCTAAAGAAAAATAACTGTCATAAACAACTACCCTTTCCCTCTACCAATGCACACAAGGGCCTTTCGCCTGCATTCACTGGGATCTTAAGGAAGGCAAGGAGTGGAACAGGGCCTTCAACATCTAGTATGTGAAGAAGGAACTTTGGATTGGGCACCATATCCTATGTCCTCCAAAGGTACAGATGCTGTCTTATTTAACCTTAAGTGGTTAAATAACATTCTTCCTGAGAGCAAGGGTGAGCTACCAAGAGCATGCCATAATCCAAAGGGCAGAGAAAAGAAAAATTGTCAGTTGGAGAACCAACTGAACAAAAATAAATGGACTTTAAGGGCACATCAGAAGATAGACATTAGACACAACTAGTTAAAAGAAAACATTTTATTAAGTACACTTTAAAACGCATAACCAGAGGTGATGAACCTCAATCAATACAGTGGGCTTCAATACATCCTGAATATAAAATTGAATGTGACCAAGGGTCACACAGATACACTGATACGTAATACTTGGCTTGAAGAATCTGTCTGATTAAAGGTCAACGTATTTTGCGGTAAGCTTCATCAGGATCAAAGATAAACAGGAATATTCTTCTCCAGGTTACGCCAGGCAAAGTTGGCTTTGGGTGGACATAGGGGACAGTCAAGGCCTGGGACACCAGAACGGGGTTAAATTCAAAAGAAGAGAATAGCAGGTATAATTCTTCCAAAGCTAGAGATGCAGAGCATGGGGCGGCCAGTTAAAACTGATGGACAATTAGATAAGCTGGTACTTGGGGGCTCTGATGCAGAGTTCAAGAAGATATGATATTAGAAATGTAGTAAAGACAGGTTGTAATAACCACTCCAAGATAAATCAGGGGTAGGGGACACTACAAAATTAGCAGCAGATTTCTGGTGCTCCATTGTTCTATATTGGTACCTCCTCTTTTTTCCGTTCCCTTCTCTTCATTTGGTAGCGCATAGATTTATCTTCATATACACTCTGTGTACCTGACAGTCACTGGCAGGCCAGGCAACTGCAATTATAAAAAAATATATATATTTTTAATTTGCAAGCTGCTGTGCCACCGTATATATCAGTGGTGGGCACTGCAGTGGGCACAGTACACTCTGTGGACCTGACAGTCACTGGCAGGCCAGGCAACTGCAATTATAAAAAATATTTTTTTTTTCAATTTGCAACAAGCTGCTGTGCCACCGTATATATATCAGTGGTGGGCACTGCAGTGGGCACAGTACACTCTGTGGACCTGACACTCACTGCAATTACGACAGAGGAAAAAAAATATTTTTTAAACTGCAAGGTACTGTGCCTGTGCCACCCGAAATGAGTGTGGTGTGCACACAGTACAGTCTGTGGTGGGTCGGTGGCCTCTCACACACGGCGGGCAGGCAACTGCACACAATATATATATATATATATATATATATATATATATATATATAAAAAAAATACTCAAATACCAGCCCTCAAAAGGGCTTTTTGGGGACAATATATATATATATATATATATATATAAAATGACTCAAATACCAGCCCTAAAAAGGGCTTTTTGGGGTGCTGTCAGGATGCTGTCCTTACACAGCAGGAGTGGACCGAGAACACTGACTAACAAGACCGAGAACACTGACTAACAACTGTCCCTATTAACAGCAGCAGCAGCAACACTTTCCCTGCCCTCACTAACACACTGCTTCAGAATGATCTAAGATAGATGCTGCCCTTGCTTTTTTATAGGAGGTGGGAGGGTGTGGGAGGGAGGGTATGCTGATTGGCTGGAATGTGTCTGCTGACTGTGAGGTACAGGGTCAAAGTTTGCCTCAATGATGAAGTATAGGGGGCGGACCGAACATCGCATATGTTCGCCCGCAGAGGCGGACGCGAACAAGCGATGTTCGCTGGGAACTGTCTGCAGGCGAACAGTTCGGGACATCTCTACTTGTGATATGGAATGGTTCATGTAAACCAAACACAACAGAGACTATATGGTCCAAGTAGGATATCATACTGTTACATGAAGAACAACATATAAAGTTCAATAGCATAAAGAAATAATTCACAAGGCATCTTTCAGTGTTCGGATTACACTGTTGAAAAGTCAGTTCAGATTGCTTGGTATAGGTTCAAGTGCTATAATGCTTTCTGCATTTCTAAATTAAATTGAATCTAACTTTACAAGCCTGCATGCATACATTAAAGACACATTACAATATACATTAACCATATACTGAAAAACAATCCTTGAAGATTCCAGTTAATTTATTGTGCCTAAGGGGTTAGGATGTTATGAGTCTACTGCTGGTATTTCCCTCCGGTGATCAGGCAGTACAATTGTAACTTAAAACAGTTTTAGGAATTTCTGAGCACAGTTGGTAACTGCACAGGCAATAAAATTTACATTTGTGTAACCTATAGCACCTCAGACCAGTTGGTTGATGTAAACCATGGATAATGCCTGAGCAAAGATGGCACAACCATTCAGAAAGAAATGTAGATAAAGGCATTGTTAGGAGTAATGCTATGATCTCTGAGAGATAATAAATACCATATGCTAAGTTCCCCTAAAATTACTTTGGTAAATCCTTGTGCAGATAACAATGTGATTTATTGCTCCCAGTTAACCACTTGCCGACCAGCCGCCATACATATACTGTGGCTTTTTCCCACAAAATGACCTACCTGTACGTCGCTTTGTGAGACCGCTGAGGGGGGGGGGGGCGCACGCGCCAATTCACCAAAGGGGAATCCAATTTGCGAGCCCAGGGTCCGTGATTGCCGCTGGGCACTCGCGATCGCTCCCCATGGAGACAAAATGGCGGTCTTCCATCGTAAATATGGCAGACCGCTGTTCTGTCAGTAATGAACACAGGGATCCTGTGTTTCTTTTTTTTGGGAACACAGGTCTCTATGTTCATGTAGCAAGTCTATTCAACCACAGTTAGAAATCACCCCCTTAGGGACACATTTAACCCTTTAACAGCCCCTGGTGTTAACTCTTTCCCTGCCAGTGTCATTAGTACAGATAAATCCTTTGTAATAGTTGTGATTAAAATTCCGGGGGACCCCCTGGTGGGGTTTTCTATAGTTTATTCTTTTTAGAGGGGGTTTGCTCCTTATCTGAGGGGATTTTTGGATGTGTTTGTGGAAATTATATTATGTAAGCAATAGCAGCGGGTGTGTGTTTTTTCTAATTTTTTTTTTTACTTGTCTTTTTTTATATATTAGGTAACCAGTGTAGACATTAAGTGGAGTTCCAGCCTATTTTGCAACTTTAGTGATTCCTGGAGTGCTCGCTATGCTGATCAACTATTGGGCATTTTCAATTTTTTTTCTGGGGTCCCTTACCTTATTTTCAGGGCATTTTTTATTGTACTTCCTCCGTCTCCCCCCTCTGTGGCCGCGGCCACCGACATCACTTCCGCCTTTGCATTGCATCCTGGGAGCTGTTTGTCATCACTCCTAGGAGGTAAGTATGAGAATAGTGGTTCTGTAAAGGGCGATGGAATAGTAATATAGGGGTATTTTTAGTTAAAAAAGGTGTTTGAGGCCGGAACTCTGCTTTAAAGATTCTTGCATTATGTGGAATTTTTTATACTTGTTATACTTGTTTTCAAGCCGGCGGGGTTTCCGTGGCAGAGTTCATTAGATATTGGAATGGGTAATTATTTGGCTCCACCCCTGCTGACGAAGTCCCGTAGGATGTAACGTGTACGGGAGGAGGAGCCTCACATTATTGACGTCACCCGCTGCTATTTTGAGGAGCCGACAGAGGATTGGAGTTATTTGTATATTACCCACTGCTTGTTATCAACAGTTTTCCGGTAAGTGCAGTTTTATTTAATAAATATCAAGTTTATATACCGTACGCACTTAGATGCTTTTTATTCCCATATACCTACCTTTGATTGCTGGTTGATACACTATTCCGCTGGATAAATGGGAGGCACAATTCGTCCTTATATACAGGGGATTGCCATTCACAAAGTTGAGAGCAGGTAGAATGCTGAGGATCATCTTCCACTCTTTCCTTCGACCTTTCTTTCTGGGGAAATAAAGTGTGTTTGACCTGCTGGTAATACAAGGGTCCTTCAGTGAGGTGAGTGCATTCGATTGAGTATTGGTGAAGGGATTGTCACCTGAAGTGGATCTGGTTTCTGGCACCCTCTCTCTCACCTATCATTGGACTATACCTGTATACCAAGGTACTTTTGGGCATCATTGCTATTTGTATTTGATGTGTGATAGTCACATTATTTATTGCGCTGCACTGTTTTTTAAATTTTTGTATTTTTTCTAGGCTTAGTGATGTTCCTAGTTCGCAATACGAAGTAATTAGGTCTCATTGTTTGCGCTGATTGTTCATTTTCTTTTATTAGTACAGTAACAGTGCATATTTTTAACAGTGATTACTATAGTGATGTCACTGGTCCCCCCAAAATTTTCAAAAACGTCAGTTAGGTGTCTGATCTGTCTGCCGCAATGTCGCAGTCCCGCTAAAAATCACTGACCGCCGCCATTACTAGTAAAAAAATAAATAAAAATAAAAATTACATAAATCTTTCCCCTAGTTTGTAGACACAATAACTTTTGCGCAAACCAATCAATATACACTTATTGGGATTTTTTTCCCCCAAAAACATGTAGCAGAATACAATTCAGCCTAAAATGATGAAAAAAAATTAGATTTTTTATTTTTTTTTATTGGGAATGTAATATAGCAGAAAGTAAAAAAAATATATATTTTTTTCAGAATTGTCGCTCTTTTTTTGTTTATAGCGCAAACAATAAAAAAAATTGCACAGGTGATCAAATACTACCAAAAGAAAGCTCTATTTGTGGGAAAAAAAGGACATCAATTTTATTAGGGTACATCATCGCACGACTGCATAATTGTTCGTTAAAGTAACACAGTGCCATATCGCAAAAAAATGGCCTGGTTATTAAGGGGGTAAATCCTTCCGGTCCAGAAATGGTTAAACACAATGACTTTAAAATATAAAACACACAAAATCTGTTTTCTTTTCTTTTTCTGCAATTTTTTATGTGTTATATGAAAACGCAAGAAAAGTAAAGGTGTTACCTGCCCATAGATAGAACAGAAAACCTGGCTAGCTATCACTCCAGTCTAACTGCCTCCAGGTAGGCTGTTTCAAGAAAAAGAAAACATGAATTCTGTATTCTAACAGAGGTGAATCTACAACAGTGCTCACTCACTGTAAAAGGAATATTCACAGAGCACCAGGATCGCCCTAGGGACACCTAAAGCTATACTAAATACTTACGAAAGTAGAAATCTTCTGGGACCTGACTGCAAATTCTTAAATCTGTAAGAGACTATATGACTACCTAGGACTGTTCTCTGGTAAATGTATGCTAAGACTTAACACTAGCTGCAAAACATGATTGCAGCCTAAAATCCTAATAGGCTTAGTGAGTTCTGATGTTCCATGGAGGTTAACTAAAGCAATGAGGCAAACAAATATTAAATAAAATACAGTAAAATTATAAATATGGTATGGCTAACAAACACAACAACAATAATATTACTTTTTTTCTGTTAATACATTTTTTATAAGCCTACAATAAAGTGTAACCGCATTTTTTCCCATAAGCAAAATTATAAATCCTTTTCATATGCTCCCAGATTTTATTGAAATATAAGTCCAAAATGCTCTTAGATATACTTTATTTCAATAACGTCTGTTCACTATGTAAAGTTTCCTGTTCTTTTGTTATATAAGTATGTTTAACCACTTTAAGACCGGAAGATTTGACCCCCTCCCTACCAGGCCCTATTTTGCGGTTCAGCACTGCATTACTTTAATGGACAATTGAGCGGTCGTGCGACGCTGTACCCAAATAAAATTGACATCCTTTTTTTCCCACAAATAGAGCTTTCTTTTGGTGGTATTTTTAATTTTTGTGCTATAAACATAATAAGAGCGACAATTTTGAAAAAAAAAACAACAATATTTTTCACATTCTGCTATATAACATTCCCAATTTTTTTTTAATCAACCAATTTGTTTTCTGCTACATATTTTTGGTAAAAAGAAAATAACAATAAGCTTATTTTGATTGGTCTGCGCAAAAGTTATCGCGTTTACTAACTACGTGAAAGATTTATGTCATTTTTATATATTTTTTTTTATTTACTAGTAATGGCAGCGATCTGCGATTTTTTGCGGGACTTCGACATTTCGGCGGACAGATCAGACCCCTAACTGACATTTTTGATACTTTTGGGGGGGACCAGTAATCAGTTCTATAAATATGCACTGTTACTGTAATAATGACACTGGCAGGGAAGGGGTTAACCCTAGGGGTGATCAAAGGGTTAAATGTATGCCTCATGCTTACTGACGTGGGGGGGTGGGGTTATGTGACACAGACAGACATCGCAGGTTCAGCTATGCTGAATCCTGTGATCTCTCCCTGTCTGTCACAGAGAAGATCCGCCCGCTTTGTTTACATAAGCAAGCGGGTCTTCTCACACTTTCCCTGACGATTGGGGAAGAGAGGCGGCGATCGCCGCCTCTCCTCATCTGGCCCGACTCCCACTGTGTCTAGACCACTAGGAGTCCAGCGACGTAATTCTACGTCGCTGGACCCAGGGGAGCCGCACTGCCGCAGTAGGATTACTGCTAGAAGTCGGCAAGTGGTTAAATCATGAATAAAGCCCAGATCCAGACACATTTTAGGAAAGGCTTCCCAGAGGCCAATAAAAAAAGCATAAATCATGCGTTGGCAGCAATACTCACCTCCAATTTGGAGTGGACCCTTTCTACTTCTTTTTCACCACTAATTATCCTCAATCTGAAAGACTAACTACATACTTTGAGCATATGATGGACTCACCCCCTAAGGGGGGACCTGTACATCATGTGACATAGAGAAGGTCTGGAGAAAGAGAAGACCAGAGCTGGACATTAGGATAAAAAGACAATCTTTACAATTCCCAGGACAATCTTTACAATTCTGAAAGTAGAGGTAGTTACAAACTGCATTGGCACTTACAGTCAAGTTTGGGCAATTTCAGTAACCCTTTTCTGTATATATAGAGGCACCTTGCAATTACCAATCACTTGTGTTAGGTGGTAAAAATGTAATACAAGGCAAAAAAGATCATAGCAAACTGACGACTGTTAAGATACAAATATTTTTAACAGAAACAGTCAAAAAATAAGGAGTGAACAAATATAGAAGGTGGAATACGCAATGAATGCAAATGTAAGCTGTAAAGAAAGATAAACTAAAGCTCAATTCTGCTTTTCTAAAACACACACATGTACATATCCCCAATGGTTTTAGACTGTCAAATCCTTACTCAAGCAAAGCAGGTAAGATCCAAAATTATTTATCTGAACAATATAATAAACAAAGGGGCATTGCAACTTCTGGACTTTGTTCATTCATATTTAACTCTTCAGGGAGACAAATTGCAAGTATGCTTCTTTTTGCCAGTGCAGCACCAACCGTTGCATCAAATCTGAAGTAAATTTGTTTTAAGATTCTGTAAATGCTTGTGCAACTTTTTATAGTTTGATTTTTACAAACTAACAAAATAGATTAATGCGAAATATTTTAACTATTGTTTAAAACAATCTTAACCACAGAATACAGAGCATGTCTTTAAATCTGATGCCACCTCCTGCTGTAAAACTAAAGTTATAAGGCCTACTTGAGAGATCTCAGAGCCAAGTTCCATATCTTAACCTGCCCCATCCCTAGATCTGTTCCATATAGCAGAAGGGTGCATTTCTTACTTCAACTAAAGGGTGTATTTCTTAATTCAACTAAATCAAGTTCAAAGCATTGCTATTGCCTGACAAGATGCTGGACAATACCAGCATCAATTTTTCAATCATTTTTGCTTATGTGCTCTACTTAGGGCCTTGATTGGATGTAAACCCCAAACCTTAGTTTTCCAGGTAGCAATATTAACCACAAAGGCACCTTAGTACTTTGAATAAAATCTAAGAACTATTCAAGAAATGAATAAGGAAATGTACCATATAGATGAAAACCTAATGTTCTGGAAATTAGGCAGATATTATTCATGATTATCCATACAACAATGCTCTGCCTGACTATAGACTTAGTTAAAGCTTCAGAAATCCATATTAGTTTTTACAGATGCAAATTTTGAATGGATCAACCTTGGAGGCAAAAACCGAAATATTCACAGTGGGCTTCCACCTTTATCTCCTGTCAAAACATTTATAATCATAATGCATAATTTAGAGACCTATTCCATTAGACTAAACTAACTGCCCATGTGCCATTCAGACATCATATATAATCCAAACTAGTTTTAATGAAAGAACAAAAGTGAAAATCTTGGATTAAATATGCGCTTCTCTTCTGTCATTATGCCATTCAAGTACTGTCCATCATTATGACTATATATTAAAAAATGAATATATATATATATATATATATATATATATATATATTCATATGTTAAATCTCCTATTTATTAGTAATGAAGAAGATGTTGTAATAAAAGACACCTATAATCTAACCAATATGAAGTGTACTCAGAATGAAACCTATATATGTAACGTCAATAAATATAAGGAATATAGAAATGGAAACACTTCAGGTCAAGTACTATACAGAAGTTTTACTCAGGTGAAAAGGGAACCTTTTAATGAGAACCCTCTGTTCAACAGATAAAAAGGATCTTCGCCACATCTTTACCTCCTCGGAGCACTTTAAGGTCCATCTAGATTTGTTGAGATATGACCTAAATTTAAAAAAAAAAAGTGAAGAAAAAAAGTGAAATCAACCAGTTAACTAATAATTATATCAATCAAATGATGCAGTTGTTTTAAAATCAGATGGTTTGCCCAATTATGCTTAATCTGACTTTTCTTTAATGCCATTCAGACAGATTTTGACAGACCAACTAATAGGGCTAGTATGGGTGCAGTAGGGCTGTAATCTCCAAAGCCTTTGTTGTGTGACTTCCTCTTCCTTTCTATGCTTCATGTAGGGACAATCACATTCAAGTAATTGCAGGCACTACACCTGAAACAGGGCTGGCTCTCTGGGCTGAACTTCCTCAGGGCTAAATCAAAGTCATCTTAAAATAACAACCTATTATCAATAAATGTGCAACTGGACTTGGTGGGAATGGCTTGATTACTGGCAGATTACAACTTAAATCATCCAACTTGCTCAATTTATGGGTTATATAGAACCTTCATTTAAATCTGAAATCATTAGCTCATAGGATCAGAAATATATCAGCTATTGAAAAGCCTCAAGTAGCTCATCAACAGCATTTGTTTGGATGAAATCTCAGATAGCATCTCCTAGTTGGTGGGTGGAGAGAACAGAATGAATAGGTGTTACAAGCTGAAACAGAGTCAACCAACTAACAAGAAGGAGTGGTAATATAAAGGACATGAGCTCTGTGCAATGCTATATTGGGACAATAATCTTACAAACAAGTTAAATTATCCCATATAACATATTGTAATAATTATTTTTCAAACTACTGTAAAAAAAGTCTTAGCACTGGAACTTTTAGAAATTCATTCAGTGCTACCAATCAGTATTCCTTGTATATTCTGTTTAGTACAAGTGAAAAAAAAATCTTTTTGAAATGGAATGAAAGCATTTTTGAAAATGGAAATGTTACTTTAGCTGTTTCCATTCTCCTTTTAATTGTGTACTTGTGCTTTCCCTCATACATTTTAACATAAGCAGGATGCAGGAGAAAATAGTGTTCTCTTAAGGAATAGAAACCAATATAGATGCAGAGTACCTCCTCTCAAAATTCTGGATTTATCTTTCTTGCTCAAACATAGCAGCTAGGCTATATATTAAAAAAGCATTCTAGATGCAAATACGTACAACATAAAATAAACTTTATGGTGTTACACAAGGCTAGAAAGAATTATTTACCATAGCACTACATACAATATATTATCTCCATAGCATTGTCCACAATATCTATTTTCTTGAGATTTTATTTGATTCTGCAAGGGCTAGATCTTCATATTCCACCTATTCATCAAGCAGGGAAATAATAAAACATATAAATAATGGATGAAGTTAGGACACAACCAACAATTCTAAAGTCAAAGATTGAAAAATGCAAAGAATATTTAGTTAAAGTACATTTTGACAGCTTGAAGAAAATTACTCCTAATGTCATTGTCTTTTTTTTCATTTCGTACATTTTACAAAGTATTGTCTTAATTATATGTAAGCATAATATATTTTTGCCCCACCCTACCTAAAGTTCAGTTTCTAGTTAAAAATCAGCAAATGTTTTGGAAATTCATGTAACGTAGAAATACTAGGCTGTCATGGTGGCTAGATATTACAACACAATGTCCCTAAAAAATGGATTAAAATATAGCAATTTGAAAAAATATTGTAATTTTAAATTCTTTTTGTCCAGCAGCAGATTTCTGCCTAGTTTTGGAAAGACTGCATATTATTAGCACAGGATCAAAATAAGCATAGGCATGATCATACAAGGGGCTGGGCTTTGAGTTTGAGTTAGTTGGGTTCTCAGTGAACCATAGGAACTATCTACTATTGAAGCACTACCTAACCTCTGAACTGTTACCAGGGGGCTTAGAATAGTTGATAGTTTGGTCTTTGTTAGGTGCCAGCCCCCTAAATATAAAAAGCAGCGTTTTCTGCAGGAAATTATGAATGTATGTTGAAGTAGATAGACTGAGCTGACAGTGTGCAATGGTTAGGGAGATATAGTTGTACTATACAGTGTCATACACAGTTTTGTATTGTGCTACATTACTGTTAATTGCAATGTGGTGGGCTATAGCATTGTGTACTAATGTTTCCAGCGCATAAACTCACCCTGCAGGACAAATAAATGGTTGGGTCATACCTTTGGGGGTCAGGGTACATCTGGAACTTGGGATGTCATACAGCCAGAGCCTTTGAAGGATTTGGGGTAGTAACTCACAAGGCCTTCCTCTGTAAAGAGGGAGCAGCAGCCCTTTTCCACTGGATGGCATAGCCTCATGGGTACTTGAATTATACCACTTGGCAGCAAAAGGCCTGAGCTTTTCCTTCTCTTTCCTCACTTTCCACCTCTCCCCCCACCCAACAAGATTTTGCATCTGAATCTGCTGTAACGTTAGCAGCCCCAAGTGATATGGAGAGAGGTCTTAAAAGGCATTCCTGAGGCTTACCTTATAACTTGTAAAGTGGGGAAGAAGGTAAGTATGGGGAACCACACTTAGCAGAGCCACCTCATTATCCCCAGAAGCATCCTTGACAAGACAGATGTATTTTCTGTAGATGGTGGAGCTAAAAAAAACATTGTTCCCTAATCTCTCCCCTTACCAGAACCCCAGCTTTACAAAACTGCTTGTTTTTCAGATTCTTCTATTCCAGCTAGTGGAGTTGGCACCCTTC
This sequence comes from Pelophylax lessonae, assembly GCF_965119305.1. Classification (NCBI taxonomy): domain Eukaryota; kingdom Metazoa; phylum Chordata; class Amphibia; order Anura; family Ranidae; genus Pelophylax; species Pelophylax lessonae. The sequence continues at coordinate 453,679,558 of NC_138772.1, forward strand.
TGAAAGGTAATGAACTGTGCTGAATCACAGGGGAAGGCACTTTTTTTGCCCAAGAGGCCATCTCTGCCATTACCAACATGTGTAAGGTAATGTGTTGGCGTTGCTAGAACAGGCTTATTAGCGGTACGGTTCACATGACCATAGACACATGGCTGATCAGGCAGAGACATTACGTCTCCCTCATTACACACTGTGTAAGGTTGCTAGGAAGGATGCAGGACAGGTCATACCACTAAAGCTGGCATTGCCTCCCTATGTCTTGCATAAGGGTGTAGATAATTAAGTATAAAATGTGCCTCATCTCCCCTTCTTATACTTGAAGCCTAATCAAGCTGCATACACACTGTCCAGCCACTGTACAGTATTTATGGCTATTGTCTCCCAAATAATACACTATCAAGTTAAAACCAAAACTCAAGAAATACTTGTGCTTTTAAATCTTTAAAATAAACAAGCTATCAAGATATAAATAGCATTGATAACATTCATAAAACATTCATACATGGTTTATAAACCCATGCTTCTTAAATTCATGTATACTATATACATTTCGAGACCAGATTTTCTACAGTCAGTTGTGCGCTCATCCATCCTAACCTCCGAGATATCAACACTACTGTATAAAAGATCACACTCCACTGCTTACCAGATGTATAGACCTTGTATGATTAGGAAGTCTAATTGTGCTTTTTCAGCAACAGAACTGTGGAGTAAACCAATATCTTTAAAAATGCTTTTTCTGAGGTGTGGCCAAGAGTGGCATGTGAGCAGACGCTTCACGCTTCTTACAGTGCTCCCAAAATTGATCATGCATAGATCCTGCTCCCAACTGTGTGGACCTCTCGTTCTGGCTCCTGATCCCCTCATACACTTCACTGACTGGCCTGGCATGTTTGGCTCCTTGATCCCTCATCATAGTGACCCAGAAGAACAAGGAAGACAGCACGCAACCCGACTTCTAGCATGGCGCCACAGCGGCCCTTCCTTAGCCCACTCCACATGAAGCTGAGAAAGAGAAGGAGACAGTGAGTATATTGCTCAAGGCTCCCAAAACCTCTGGGAAAGACCCCCCTAGGACTATGCTGTTTTATTTCGAGAAGCCTTCAGGCACACAAGACCAGGCACCCGAGGAGGACTTGGCAACGTCCCCAGATATTTTTCAAGCAGATCGAGAGGGGGATCAGCATACACAGGGCCTTACAGCTATTACTGCCCAATCTGACCAGCCACTCAAAGACACAGAAGAGGGGGGATGAGAAGGGCGAACAACCCACTAATCCAACAAGACCTACAAAAGATTGTGCACTACTGAGAGCAGAATCAGTGATGTGGAAGATGAACTTGCCCGCTCATAAGAGACACTAAATCCACAGCAAGGCTGGCTAAAACTACTCAGTTGAGGGCTGAGGACATTGAAAACCACATGAGATGCAACAATGTCTTAATTATTGGGCTACCAGGAAAGGTGGATAGCAGGAACCCCAGGGAAGTGTAGAGCAGTGACTTTTTGAGATATTTGGTGAGGAGGCTTTCACTCCCCTACACTTGGTTGAGAAAGCCCACAGAGTACCACCTAGACCCACCAGGCCATCCAACACACATGCTTCTGGCCTGCTTACTGAACTATGAGGATAAGGAAATGATTCTCCATTTAGCCAGAGAACATAGTAATATCCAATATAATGAGGCCAGAATATCCTTCTACCCAGATTTCCCTGCTGAGGTACAGCGTCACATAGCTCAATTTGCTGATGTAAAGAAACAGCTCCAACAGATCCAGGTTACCTATGCCATGCTATTCCCAGCTAAGCTTCCCATTACCACTAGAGGGCAGGCACACTTTTTCGAGTCACCTGCATATGCCTCAGTGTGGCTGGATGCCAATGAAAATATTCTCCACCAGGTGAGGAGGGCTGCTGCAGAGGAGGATTGATGCTTTGCTCCTTCTTAGTTTATTTTGGGTGCGGGAGCATCACTCTGGTTCACTACATAATTATACAATCCTGGCTGGAAGAACACAACAGCCTTTTTCTACAGAGGGCGAATGGATATACTGTTCGAAAATTGATCAACATGATACTTGATCCAAGTTCTTCTGGGATTCAATTGCAGGATCTGTGGAAGGAGAGACATGTTGTCCTTCATGGCTACATGCTAGCTCTGTTTTTTGTGTTTTCATTTTCTTCTTTTTCCTTACCATCCAGCATTTTGACTATCCGGTCCTACAAAAGACAATACAGTCTTAGAGTTCTAGTGCTAGACTGGACAACATCTCTGTTACCTCAATAGTGCAGTTGCACACTTCTGTTCCTGTTTTACATTATTGTTGTTTTAGAGTCTCGAATTCTGCTTCTTAATTTCTGGTGAAGTCTCCTTCAGGACCCTCTGACTTTTTCCCAGGTTTATTGTTACATAAACCTTGCATGTCTTCTGGCAACTCCCATGTAACTGACTGCAGACTTGGCTCCTCTTCAGCTTACTGAACACCATTTGAGAGCATTTTTAACTTGTGTCCCATGTACTTGCTACATCAAGATGACCATCATACCTATTGTAACCTGGAACATTAGAGGGCTTCAAAACCCGATCAAACGCACAATGGTCTCTACAGCTCTCCCCAGGGGCAGGACAAGGGATGGGCCAATTGCCCTCGGCGCAGTGGTGAGGTGGGCGCGCTCGGAGCTTCAGCCTGTTTTTCTGCCTCATTGACAGGAGTAACTGCCATTCTCCCACTGCAGCCTAATCCTCTCCTCTTTGACCAAGCCCAAGCTGGGAGCTTCAGCCTGTTTTTCTGCCTCAGTGACAGGAGTGACTACCTAACTCCCATTGCAGCCTAATCCTCTCCTTTTTCACCAAGCCCTCTGTGCTTCAATCAACCTGCTTTTTTCTCTCTTCTTCTTCTACTCCACACTAATTGCAGATAGGTAGGTTCTTTCATTTAGTACTGGCTCGTTTCACCTCTGCTTCATTTCCTCTCCTTCTGTCTATGTTCTTCACCCGGTACAATCATACAAGTCAGACATTCCCACACAGATCCTCCTGCCAATCTCCCTATTTACATTGTCCCCTCACCTATTTCTCCTTCTTCTGTCTGCTCTCCACTTACATAAATCTTCAATGCAAAACATCACTGCAGCCTCTGAACTCACACACTCCCACGCTAGTCTACACACCCTTTCCATCCCAGGTTACTTTGTGTTTTCTACAACTTTCCTGTCACCACCATGCAGTGTAGCAAATTCTTTGCAGCCCTTTACCCTGCTTTTCATTAACTTGTACTCTTATTACCCCAAACCCCCACCTTTTCACTATTTTTCTTACCCCTGAGGCCCTATTCACACTGCCCAAGCAGTTAGAGGTTTAGTAGAAGTACATTTCCACTGCAGTGAGCCAGCAGGGAAGGAGTGATGCGCATTTAAGCACATCACACTGTACCCTTTTTTGGCACCTTTATTTGAAGTGCACACGGTGGCACATCATTCATATTACTGCACAGCAGTGTGGTGCATTGTACTGCTGTGTGGTGACGTGTGATGTGTCCTTGTGCAATGTAGTAAAATGCAGCATAGCCTGCATTTTATCTCAGCTCACTGCACTGCGCCTCTTGGTCACATTGTAATTTGAACAGGGAACATACCAACTATTTTCTATGTGCCCTATCTGTGACTAGCATTCTTCTAGTGCAAAATGTTATAATCCACAGCTTTCACCAAGCCTTAACACAGAGCCATGGTCATGCATTCTGCCATGAATCTAATAACATTCAAACAGGTCCCACCCATCATGCAGTGCTGCCGATTACGGCAGTGGGGACCATTTTTTGCCAGGATAACAAGCATCAGGACTGCAGCATGAATACCCCCTGTACAGCTACCTTTGCAGTTTGGTGTAAAACCACTGTTTTTACTGCCCCTCCAACTAAAAGTATAAATGCTCAGGGCTGTACACATGGCAAAAATTAAATGGCATGTGACCAAAAGCAGGGCTGTGTCACAACTCTATGCATTTGTAGTGTGGTGGGTTAGCATTTTCAGGGTTAAAACAGGCAGGAAGGAGGTGACATGTCAACACCTGTCAAACACCTGCCATACATCTGAATGAGACCTTCCATCCCTTTCAATTACTGTCCTTATTCAGAGCCCCCCAAGAGCCCTTTAGTTCCATGCAACCTCAGAGCCCAGTTCTCCTCCCCACTGGCATAGATCCTGAACAGTCCTCCTCAAAATAATAACAAAGTAGCATTTTTTTTTCCTTCCCGTGACACCGCCAACACAGGAACATTTATTTTATTTTTTACTTTGCCACTGTTAGCCCCATAGCACTCATTTTAAACTCAATAGTTTGCTGCAATGCACCCCAAATATTTGAACTATTTAGGTGAACATTACAAACATTATATTCATTACTTACATTACTCCACTACTAGCCCGAGGAAGGAAAGTTTGCTATCCTCGCCCTGGGCACATAATGACCTTGTCCGGACACTGACTCTCTGTAAACACTTGCCTGCTATATGTGCTCTTCAAGAAATCCATCTTACAGTGTCTTGTTTAAACCGTTCTTGGAAAGGTTGGGCGTACCACTCCACTCATACCTCTTACTCACGGGGGTGATTGTCTTTGTACACCATGTCTTGGATTTTCAGGTGTTTGATAGGGATGATCGAACTTTTGAAAAGGTTGGTTCAACCAGAACACCCGAACCTCCCAAAAGTTCCGCCCGGATTTCAGAACCCCATTGAAATCAATGGGGGGTCTAAAAAGTGTAACTGTGAAGTTTCAGCTCTGTAGCATGTCCAGAACCAGAAAAAAAAGATTGTTTCTATTAGGTCACTTATAGAACAGGGATATGACTTCGCTATTTTCACACCTTGCCGGTTTTGTAGCAAGCGTTTTTTTGGGCATTTTTTGGGGGTTATTGGAGGCAGGCATAACATCAGAACTTCTGTGTAGGGGTATAAATACACACACACTTATATGTATATATACACATACACATATATAGGTGTGAAAGTAGCAGAACACTATACTTGCGCTAATAAAATAATTAACACCAATATGGCTCCGCTCCTTTCACACCTATATGTGTGTATGTGTATAATACATATAAGTGTGTGTGTATATATATATATATACCCCTATACACAAGTTCAGATGTTTTGCCTCCCTCCAAAGACCCCCAAAAAAATGCCCAAAAAAACGCCTGCGCCAAAAAAAAAACCGCCCAGGTGTTTTATTGCAGACTTTTTTTTGGGCATTTTTTGGGGTCTTTGGAGTCAGGCAAAACATCTGAACTTGTGTATAGGGGTATATATACACACACACATGTATGTATATATACACCTACACACATATAGGTGTGAAAGGAGCGGAGCCATATGGGTGTTAATTATTTTATTAGCGCAAGCATAGTGTTCTGCTATTCTCAGACCTATATATGTGTAGGTGTATATAGACATACAGGTGTGTGTATATATACCCCTATACAGTTCAGATGTCATGCCTGACTCCAAAGACCACAAAAAAATGCCCAAAATAAGCCTGCAATAACACACCTGGGCGTTTTTTTTGGCGCAGGCGTTTTTTTGGGCATTTTTTTGGGGGTCTTTGGAGTCAGGCAAAACATCTGAACTTGTGTATAGGGGTATATATATATATATATACACACACATGTATGTATATATACACCTACACATATATAGGTGTGAAAATAGCAGAACACTATGCTTGCGCTAATGAAATAATTAACAGGAATATGGCTCTGCTCCTATAACACCTATATATGTGTATGTGTATGTTCCCCTCAGTGGAATGTGGAACATAGATGAGTTCCCCACATCAGCCTTGAAGCCTCATAAGATGGTGGACCCTTTTTTCACTGCTCCTTTTTTTTTTTTTTTAAAGGTTTTTGCTTTGTTCATCTCCTCATGTTCATTTTTGAAAAAACCTGTCAACCAAACCCAGACACATTCATCCTCCCTACATAGGGCTTCTATACAGTTACAGTACGTAAATCCAGGGTCATGTTTTGCATGTATTGCAAATATTCATTGTAGCTAAAGTAGCATTAAACTCAAAACCAAAAATGTAATATATTGCAGCTTACCAGTCATTAGATGTGGTGCTGCATCAGTTTTCGTTTCTTTGGCTTTTTCCTTCTTTTTTCACCTGATGATCTGTCCAGTAACATGGCTTCTGTATTAGTGAGACACAACTCCGGATGAATGAGAAAAGGAGAAGCAGACACAGCATTATCAGTCTGGGGGTGAAGGGAATGTTAAATGTACACTGAACAAAATTATAAATGCAACACTTGTTTTTGCCCTATTTTTCATGAGCTGAACTCAGAGATCTAAGACTTTTTCTATGTACACAAAAGGCTTATTTCTCTCAAATATTGTTCATAAATCTGGCTAAATCTGTTTTAGTGAGCACTTCTCATCTTTGCTAAGATAATCCATCCACCTCACAGGTGTGGCATATCAAGATGCTGACTAGACAGCATGATTATTGCACAGGTGTGCCTTAGGCTGGCCACAATAAAGTCCACTCTAAAATGTGCAGTTTTACTGTATGGGAGGGGGGGGGTCTGAAAACCAGTCAGTATCTGGTGTGACCACCATTTGCCTCATGCAGTGCAACACATCTCCTTCACATAGAGTTGATCAGGTTGTTGATTGCGGCCTGTGAAATGTTGGTCCACTCCTCTTCAATGGCTGTGCAAAGTTGCTGGATATTGGCAGGACCGGGAACATGCTGTCGTATACGACGGTCCAGAGCATCTCAAACATGCTCAATGAGTGACATGTGATTATGCTGGCCATGCAAGAACTGGGATTTTTTAAGCTGTGCATTATCATGCTGCAATATGAGGTAATGGTCGTGGATGAATGGCACAACAATGGGCCTCAGGATCTCATCACGGACCTCCGTGCATTTAAAATGCCATAAATAAAATGCACCTGTGTTCATTATCAATAACATATGCCTGGCCATACCATAACCCTGCTGCTGCAGTATGAAGCATGGCAGCGGCGCTAGCTTTCTGGGGTCTGGCCTGTATGGGGGGAAGAACTCCGGCAGCTTCTTAACGATCGGCGGGTCGGTGCGGTGTCCCTAATCAGAGCGGAGCTCAGTGCCTAAGCGTCTATGCTAGTCGGTGGTCGCCACGCCCCCCTGTATGAGAGGATTTAAATTGAAGCCAAACTCCACCTCACACTTTATAATCAGTTACAGAAAACATTTTTTTTCCTTTTGAATAAATAAAAGCTTATCATTTTATCCACCTTTGTCAGGGTTAGATGGTTGTTTCATCCATGCAAACTGATACATTTTGCTAGAGAGCTTGAGCTTTTGGAAAACAGCAGACTTTCTGGCTGGATCACTAGATAAAACTAGGGAAAAGAAAGCCTAAAAAAGAAAATGAATGCACCCATCACATCTAAGAATTGGTAAGCTGCACAATAATAAATGTTTGCTTTTGGGTTTAATGCTGCTTAAATTAACTTAGCCCTGGATATAGTACTGGGCCTATTCAGGAACATTTGGTGCACAGGATTGTTCCTGGTAAATGGAGATGGGCTGAACTACCCTGGTTCGGTTTGCGTCAGAACTTTCCAACATCGCGAAAGTTGGGAACCTGAATAACAAATCCCATTGAAGTCTATAGGACCTGAACTGGAGAAATCAAAAGTGCCCATTTTCAGGGGTTATATGCAAGTAATTGGGCATACAATGGTTATGGGGAGTCTGGGTACTGTCCTGGGGGACATGTATCAAAATAATGTTTGTAAAAAACATAATTTTTAAATGAGCAGTGATTTACTGATGCCTAAAGTGAAACAATAAAAATGAAAAATTCCTTTAAATATAGTGCCTGGGGGGTCCCCTTAGACCGCCTGTAAAGTGGTGCATCTGTACCGTGTATAGAACCTGCTGCAAAAAAAAATTACATTTTTAAAGGCAAAAAAATGAACATTTTCCCTGCAAGCTTTCTTTATTTTATAAACAATGGCTTGGGGAGCCAGTCTGTATAATGAGGCCACAAATGAATGCACTCAGAACAAACTTAGAGATTCTTTAGAAGTAACAGGTGCAGAAAAAAGGGGCCATTGGGTGTTGGTGGTGCCTTCACGCCGTAACCCTATATTAGTACTCTTGATGAAAGCAAGAACTGGCCTAGCTGTCAAAAATGGAAATGATATGCCCCAGCCAAACAGTGGAGGAAAAAATGTGTCTTTGGGTGTCAGTGGTGTGTTAAAACCGTAATCCTGAAGAAATAGTCTTGATTAAAGCAAAAACTGGCCTTGCTGTCAAAAATTGAAATGATATGCACCTGTCAGACAGGTGTGAAAAAATTGGCCCTTGGGTGTTAATTGTGCCCATGAAACTTAAACCCAAAAAAATATTCCAGATGAAATCAACACTCACAAAGCTAGGCAGTCTAGACAGTGTTTCAGAGATTCCAGAGCCAGAAAACACTTAATAGACGACAACAGCATCAGGGGCTAATCCAGGATTGATTCATTTTCAAATACATTTCAGCCGGTCCACGGAGTCTGTAGACAGATGCACTTTTTTTTCTGTCACAAAACCTGTAGCAGCACTGAATGCCCGTTTGGAAATCACGCTGGATGATGGGCAGCCAAGCAGCTAAATTACATACTTGCCAAGTTCTGGCCAGTGGTTTATTGTCATGACCCAGTAACCCAGTGGATCGTCAGCTGGAAAGCTATCCATGTCTATTTTCACCCCTAGATAATCTCCCAACATATGCAGATGCTGCTGATGGGATGTGGAAGCTGACAGCCATGGGCAATGAGGACTGAAAAATGTTTAAAATGCATCACTAAGGTGGCCTTTTCTCCACTGCTCCTCTCTTGACCAACAGAAGCCTCAAAAATAGTTTTTCCACGAGACTGTAACCTACCAGTCTGGAAAAGGCATTATTTAAACACCTCTTTCAGGTGTTTATAATATATTTCATCCTGTTCTGCCTCTGTGGGGATAGGATGAGGTCCAAGACTTTCCTCTTGTAACGGTGGTCAAAGAGAATTGCCAACTAACAGTGATCCTTCTATTGGATGCCATGCATTCTCGGGTCCTTTCGCAGGCTTTGAAGAATGAGGGAGCCCATGCACCGTAAGTTTGCAGAGACATGAGAAGCAGACTCCTGGGGGGGTCACAGAGGATTACAGTATCTGGAGTTCACTCCTCCCAGCCACGTACTACTCCCAAGGGTTCTGGGGATGGAAAACCATCTCCTAAGGGCTGGTGTATGTCTTCCTCTGCTTCAATGCCCCCAAAACTGCCAGAATCCTTCTCCTCTTCTTCTCTCTCCTCTTGTGTGTTCTGTGGCATCACAAGAATGGTGTCTGCATAAAGCAGACTTTGAGAGGAAAGGAAACATCCTTTGACTGCTCTGCCTCAAGTGCCCTGTTCATAATATCATGCAGAGTCTGCTCCAGCAGGACCACAACAGATATGTGTCGCTAATGCATGCATTGTCATGGCTCACCATCCTTGTCGCCTCCTCGATTGGATTCAGCATAGTGCATGCATCCTTTAACAGTAGCCATTGGCGTGAGGAAAAAAAAGCTGCTGTCCCCTATACAGACCAGTTGAACTACTGCATGGCATCTTTTTAGCTTGACTCATTGAATAGGCTCTTAAACATTTAGGGGGTACTGGTGGCACATAGGACAATTCCGCAGAGAAGGGCATGGAGGAGGAGGAGGGGGTTGAGCTGACAATTCTCACATCATCAACATCAATTGTAAGGAGACATGGGGGCAAAACAATCTGCAGCCCTGTGCCCTGTCTTACATCCTTCTGAGTTGCAAGCAGAGTTACCCAGTGTGCTGTGACCAAAATATATCATCCCCGACCATGCTTGCTGGACCACGTGTCAGCAGTAACGTGGACCTTGCAGCTGACTGCTTTGCCCATCGATGACACAACATCACCTTCCACGTGATGCTACAGAGCTGGAATGGCCGTACATGCAAAGCAATAGTGACTGGGAACCTGCCATTGTGAAACATTCTGAAAATTCACAGAAGGTGGCAAAATCCACCAGACGGAATGGCAGGAGTTGTGAAGCCAGCAGCTTTGACAAGCTTGAATTTATATGCACAATAAACATATACAGCAGTAAACATGCACTAACACACTTAACTATACTAAAGTAAACGTGCACCAATGCACAGCAATATACCACAGTAAATGTGCATTAACACACTGAAATATACCACAGTAAACATGCACTAATGCACTGCAATATACTGTGGTAAACGTACACTAACGCACTTCACTATTCTGCAGTAACCTTCAACTAACGCAATGCAATTTACTGCGGTAAACGTGCACTAACGCACTGCAATATACCACAGTAAACATGCACTAACACACTTAACTATACTGCAGTAAATGTGCACTAACGCACTGCAATATACTGCAGTAAATGTACCCTGAGGCACTACAATATAATGCAGTATCACTGCCCTGACACTCTACACTGATGCACTGAAATATAGTTCAATAAACTTACCCTGACACAATAAAATTACACGGTAACTGAAACTTGTAAAAACGAACACTACACTGCCTCTGCACTATCATTATATTCATACTAAACTAACACTAAAGTAAAAAGGAATGGTTGCACTACACTCACGCTGCACAATCACCATATTCACACTAAACTAACACTAAAGTAAAAAGGAATGGTTGCACTACACTCATGCTACACTATCACTATTTTCACATTAAACTGATACTTTACACTCACAATAGAATCACAATAGCATACTACAGCACACTAACTCGCTAGTAGCAAAGAACAGAGCCCTGTTCTATCTCTTTCCACAACAATATCAAACTGCAAAGGCTGCTATGGGAAATATATTTATATAGAGTGGGTTGGGACTAAGAGCAATGAGCCATGGTTGGAGAAAGTCATCATGACAGTGTCCAGTCATGGTTCTGACAGTGCTATGTGCCCTGAATGGGCAAAACTTTCATTGCTTCAGTCGATCGGGGCTTCCAATGCATTGTGCGGCGGTGCAGTGCATTGTGGGGTGTTCGGCTGTCAAAACAAACGGACGAACAGCCCGCCAAATAGGATATTGCTGAAAGGGAAAACAGCCTATGTTCGGCCTGAACCATTTGCCCAACACTACTGTTTAAGCTATGGAGTATGTAAGGGCATTGAGAATTGTAAAACTGTTATTTATTGTCTACTAATACTCATTGTTACTTCCCTAAACAGGCAATAGATGTAAGTTGCAATTCATGCTTGCCATATTTATACGGAATTTTGTAGAGCATTAGAATTGTCAAAAGACTAATTCCTGAAGTTCATGATGTATACAGACACTTATACTTCTTGAGCTTACCAGGTTAAATTTTGGTATTATCTTGTCCTCCCATGTCAGACTTGTACAAGAGACACATCAACATAAAACTACAAAAGCATATTATGTTACATGTTTTGACAAAGCAGGTACATCTTAACCAGTCAACAGATAGAATCATCAAAACTACTCAGTCAATGTCAATAACAAGCTTAGAACCTGCGATGAATTGTCAGATCAAAAATGAAAAATGTCCCACAACTGCATTTTGTTCTGATTTGAAATATGTTATAAAACTCTATTATTAAATTAACTTAAAGGATCTATATACTTTCCAAAGTGTAACATGATTCTTCTGCAGAGGTTGCACACTAGGGGATTCATATGATCAAAAAAGCCTGCACATGTCTCTGTTATCATTCACAAGCACCATATCAAATACAAAAAAAATATATTGATATAAAGGATTTGTGACACACAAAAAATTGTTGTGAATATTACAATTATCTATATGTTTGCATCCTACAGACTTTGAAACAAATGGGAATCACTGTCATTTTTGTGATGACAAATACATGAAGACATGTGTGTTTATTGCTTAATGTACCTGATTCATAACATTTGTATTTAATCGTCTGTACACACCTATATTTTATTCTGTATAGATGGGAAATGCTTGTCACATTGCTGTCAAATATATAATGGTGGGCCCTATTATGTGTACTCTATCCACAAATGTAATTTCGTTTTTCCAGATTGTGTGTGTGTGTGTAAGAGTTACATTTAAATGTTTCAAAAAGTGCTTTGTGGTTTGGGTAGCTGCATACACCATATGTACACAAAATATGCAGGTGTCTTATTTATTACAACATAGAAGACATTTATGATAAAGTGTAAATATACAAAAATATACAAAAATAATACAAGATTTTTATTCAGGCTCTTGCAATATGAAGAACCACTCATATTTTCAGAGCTGATTGTGTCCCTTTTCAAAGGCTTTATGTGAATGGTATTTTCTACAAATGGGTTAATAATTTAAAAGTTCTCAATTCAAAAATAGTTTATAACTGTTCAATGGTTCCAGCAACATATTGATTTACATACCTTTCATTTGATTTAAACAGTCAATTCAATTGCTTTCAATCTCTGAAAACAGTTGCATATATACCTGATTTTTTTTTTAACCAGAAATATATTAATATTAGAAATAAATGCATCTAAGTAATAAATTACAGTTACAATTGGTCTATGGGACCAGAACTCAAAAAATCAAACGTCCCAATTTTTAAGGTTTCTATGCTTAAGTTGGCAATAAAAAGGGGTATGGGGGCACGGGTTTAGCCCTAGGGGACATGTATCAATGCAAAAAAAAAACATTTAAAAATATAATTTTTAGATGAGCAGTGATTTTAATGATGCTTAAAGTGAAACAATAAAAAATATACATGTCTTTAAATATAGTGGCTAGGGGATCCCCTTAGTCTGCCTTAGTCTGCAAAACTGGCATATAAAGAAAACAAAATGACATTTAAATTGATTTTCCCTGCAAGCTTTCTTTATTTTGTAAACAATGGCTTGGGGAGCCAGTCTGTTTGATAAGGCCACATTTTATTGCACTCGGAACAAGATTAGAGTTTTTTTTTTTTTTTGATACATTCATGTGTCTCTTTGACAGACTTTGGATGGAAATAACAAAGTTTTGCACCACAGTGAGAAAGCCTTATGTGAAGCCAAATTATAGTACACTAAGGCCAAGAATAAAGATTTTTTTTTAGATAAAGTCTGGTGTCTCTTTCATAGACTTTGGATAGGGGTAACGGGTGTGGAAAAATTGGGCCCTGGGTGTTGGTGGTGCCTTCACACCATAACCCTTCACAGTTATCCTTGGCAAAGTATTGGATTCTGCTCTTAAATATTATGTCACAGGTGCGGAAACATCGGGCCCTGGATTTTGGTGGTGCCTGCACACTGTAACTCCTCACAGTTACTCTTGAAGGGTGCAGGACTGGACCCTGCTGCAAAAAAAAAAATCAAATTATATGAACCTGGCTGTCACACAAGTGTGGAAAAATTGGACCTTAAATGTTGGTGGTGCCTTCATGTTGTAACTTCTCACAGTTACTTTTGGGAAGAGCAGGACTGGACCCTAAAGAAATTAAATTATTATGCACTTGTCACACAGGTGCAGAAAAATTTGACCTTGGGTGTTAATTACGTCCCTAAAACCTATACAAAATAAATTACTTAAATATAAAATAAACACCCACAAAACTAGATAGCCTCGACAGAGATTCTAGATCACCAAAAAATTGAATTAACAACATTGACATCAGGGGCTTGATAGCTGCTGCTAATCCAGGACTGATTCATTTTGAGAAATGTCAGCCAGTCAACAGAGTCTGTGGACAGATGCACTCTTTTATCTGTCACAAACCTTCGGCAGCACTGAATGCCCATTTGGAAAGCACGCTGGATGCAGGGCAGCTCAGCAGCTCAATTGCATACTGGGCAAGTTCTGGCCAATGGTTTATTCTCATGGCCCAGTAACCCAGCGGATCGTCAACTGGAAAGCTCTCCGTTTGCCAAAACAGTAGGGCAAGGCAGTCAGCAGCAAGGTCCACCTTACTGCTTACATGTGGTCCAGCAAGTATGGTCAGGGAGGATATATTTTGTTCACAGCACACTGGGTAACTCTCATTGCAACTCAGAAGGATGCAGGACAGGACTCAATGCTTCACATTGTTTTGCCGCCACGTCTACATACAGATGGTAATTTTGATCTGAGATATGTCAGCTCCACCCCCTCCTTCATGCCTTCTTCTGCTGAATTTTCCTATGAACCACCAGTACCGCCTAAGCGTTCAAGAGGCTATTCAACAAGTTAAGTTACAAGATGCCATGCAGTGCTTCAGCTGGTCTGTCTAAGGGACAGGAGCCACACTTGCGAAGAGATCCTTTCAGTTCTGCATGGGCAGGCCCAGAGGTGGTTAATGCAATGACAGATTTAGCCAGGAATGTTGGTGTGTCATAATAACACTAACCTTCTCTTCGCCCTTCGACATGGAAAGTTGACACATGTATCATGCCTTGCATATGTCCTCAATTTGGTGGTGCAGAATTTCTTAAACTGAAGAATCGACAATGCGGCACAGTAATAGTGTGCTTTGCTAACTTGCACCCACAGTCTTGGATGTGGAGGTCTTATAGCAGATGCAGCAAGTGCTCACTCACCTTGACGAACCTGTTTCTGCACAGGACGAGCTTGGATGGAGGAATGCATCTGTCCAGCCACTGGATAAAGATATGGGAGAAGAAGAAGCCATCTTCATTCCCCAACCATGGATCACAGATTTAATTGACTTTCCATTGGAGGATGAATTGGATGATAAATCAACCGCCAAAGTGTTGGCACTGGGCCCAAGTGCCACCAGCCAATGCCCTGGACTTTCAGCAATTCCAGAGGCTGGGGATTTATTAGACTTTTCTGCTGAGGAGGAACATCCAAGTAAGCCTACAGCAGAAGAGCAGGCATCCAGGCATAGTACTGCTGACCTCTGCCTGCAACAATTGGTGTCTCAGGAAGATGTGTGCAAGTCCACTGACTTTACAGTTTACTTTCCTAAAGAGCAGCTGCAGTCAGGGCCTAACATCACTGTGCACTGCCCAACACCAACAGCATCTTCAGCCTCCTTGAGAGAAGATGCCCAGGGTGAGAAGGTGGTGATCACTATCCCTCAGCAGCTGCACAGTTTGGAAAAGAATGTGGTCATCCTTCCTCCCCAGCGAGAGATCCACAGTCTGGGAGCAGAGGAAGCCAGTCTCCCTCCCCAACAATTAGCCAGAGTGGATTATGTGGCATCCCCAGCAGAAGTGCTGGCAACAGCGCAGAGTGCTACCAACCTCTGCCCAGCACTCGCAACAGCTACAGAGTTCCAGGAAGCTGGGGAAATCTGTCCCTCGCCCCAGCGACAAGCTGATGAAGTGAAGCTTCTATACCGAGCTGAAGCGCTGGCAGCCGGACCTGTGGCAGTTCCAGAGGCCCAGGGTAAGAAGGGAGAGGAGGTTGTTGTTCTCCCACCCCAACAGTCAGTCAGAGTAGAGGAAACTGTCTTTCCTCCCCAGCCAGGATCTGTACATCTGGGAGACAGTACCAGAGAAAGGTTCTCCCAACCGCCAGATGAGGGTAAGGATGGAGCAGCTGACTCCCCTTCCCAGCAGCAGATGGTGCCCCAGAATGATGACACCAACCCAACAGAAGAGCTGGCAACAGAGCAGAGTGAGGCTGATCTCTGCCCTCAACGTACAAAAGATGGAGTTCCTGTGGTAGTGGATGGGACTGCGGTCTTCCCCTCTATATCCCAGGGATGCTGGGCAGTCTGCCCAGGTCCCCAATAGCATGAGGAAGTGAGCCCAGCCACCCTGTCTTCTCTCCAGCAGCTGAAAGGACTCCAGGGAGAAGGGCCATTTCACACTTCTCCCCCGCAGTGGATATGTTCTACAAGAGAGGCAGAGGTTGGCTGGGTGAGTAATGCTAAGTTCGTAACAATTTGTTTGGGGTACTGTGTGGGTACAGACATTGGGGACTGAAACTACAGACTAACTTCAAAGTCAACCCGTTTGGGGTCCCCTCCGAGTATGCCATTGAATTTTGTATCCTGGCAGCAGAGGTGGGCTGGAATAATGAGGCTTTGGTAGCCTTCTCTTATGGTCTCTCTGATGCATTGATGAGATTGCAGCCAAGGATCTCCCTGACAAGTTTGAGGGTCCTATTTCCTTACTGATTTTGATTGACACCAGGCTCAAGCAGAGACCATAGTTTAAGGAGCACCTGAGGAGACCTCCTACCAGATTGGCTCCTACACTTTCTTTCCTACCCATTCCTCCCTCACCTCCCACGCCTCCCGGGGATGGTGCATCTGGCTGTGAACCCATGCAGCTGGGGTTCACTCACCTTTCTGACGCTGAGCAGGCCTTTAGGAGGAGGGAGGGCCGGGGGCCTGTGTTAAAGGTCTTGGTGGGCATTTCCAGAAATCTTGTCCGACCTGTTCGGGAAATCCTTGCACCTAAGGTCCTGTTAGGGGCAGATCTTAGGTGGAATTTCCTCATCCCCGGTTACCCATAAAGCTAAACCGCTTATCACAGTTGTCTTCTCCTGGGCAGCAGGTTTGGTGGTTTATCAGGCATTGGTAGACTCCAGTGCTGGTTATTTTATTGACAGTATGTTTGCTACTGTGAATTCCATACATTTGCAGCCTCATGTTTCTCCACTAGTTATCGAGGTGATTGATGGCAGACCCCTGTAACCGCACAGGTTACCCACAAGACTATTCCGGTTGATATGACAATAGGGGCTGTTCACAGGGAGTCAACCTGTTTCCAGGTTATTTTGTCCCCACACTACTCTGTTGCTTTGGGGTACCCTTGGCTTCATAAACACAATCCGACCTTTGATCCTCTCTTGGTCTCCACAGTGTGCCGCTGTTTGTACCCATGGACCTGTTAAGGTACTTTGTACCTCCTCAGATTCAGTGTTGCCTAATATCGTTAATACCAAGATGAATTTGACAAGGTGCATGCTGGTACTCTTCTTCCTCATTGTCTGTACGATTGTGCCATAGACTTACAACCTGGTGCCATTCAGTCTCGTGGCAGGGTTTATCCTCTCTCGGTTGTGGAGAATAAGGCCATGGAGGAGTACCTTGTGGATGCACTTGCCCGGGGGCACATTCGCAAGTCCACTTCTACAGTGAGTGCCATTTTTTTCTTCATAAAGAAAAAGGGGGTGAGTTGCGACCTTACATTGATTATAGGGGCCTTAATCGAATCACGGTCAAGAATGCATACCCGATTCCGATGATTACTGAATTGTTCGACCGTCTCAATGGAGCAACGGTCTTTACCAAACTTGACCTAAGGGCCACGTATAACCTCGTAAGGATCAAGGAGGGCGGCGATTGGAAGACCGCGTTTAATACCAGAACCGGTGGTCATTAAGAATCTCTGGTGATGCATTTTGGCTTGTGCAATGCGCCCGCTCTCTTCCAGGAGTTAATCAATGATGCCTTTTGTGATATGTTGCAGCAATGTGTGGTAGTCTATTTGGATAACTTGATTTACTTAGACTCCATTGAATCACATTACCTGTATGTCAGACGGATGCTGCAACGGTTACGTGAGAATGGGCTTTTCTGTCAGCTTGAGAAATGTCAATTCCACCTGTCTCAAGTCGCCTTCTTGGGCTACATTATTTCTGCTGAAGGGTTCTCCATGGACCCTCAGAAGGTTTCGGCTGTTCTACAATGGCCTTGCCCCAGTGGTCTCTGTTCCATTCAGCTTTTCCTTGGGTTTGCATACTACTATCAGGAATTTATCAGGAACTTTTCCTCTTTGGCCAAACCTATCTCAGATCTGACCAAGAAGGGCAGCGATTTCCACAATTGGACACCTGCTGCTATCCAATCTTTCAAGCCCTCAAGTCTGCTTTAGCTTCAGCTCCCATTCTGTCTCATCCCAATCCTAATTTGCCCTTAGTCCTAGAGGTAGATACATCTTAGACGGGAGTAGGTGCCCTCCTGTCTCAGCGTTGGACACCTGATGGACCCTTACTTCCTTGTGGGGTCTACTCCAAGAAGCTGTCTCCAGCTGAGTGCAATTGCGAGATTGGAAACAGAGAGCTCTTGGCCCTTATCCTGGCTCTCAAAGAGTGGAGACATTTGCTTGAAGGTTCTGTGATTCCACTTCTCATTCTCACCAATCATAAGAATCTGATGTATCTCTCAGAGGCCAAGATGCTCCTACCCCATCAGGCCAGACAGGCCTTATTCTTGTTTTGTTTTAACTATGTGGTCTCCTATTTGCCTGCCTCCAAGAATGTTAAAGCTGATGCCTTGTCTCGCCAATATTCTGATTTGCCCAGGGAGGACTGTGTGCCGATTCCGGTCATACCTTCAGATCATATACTGGCTGCCCTCCACACCAACTCTCCTCTTGGGGAACAGATCTTGGCTGCTCAACCTGATACTCCCACAGAGAGACCTGCTGACAAATGTTTTGTACCTGAGAGGTTGCGCATTAGACTGTTGTGTACGTACCACAATTCCAAGACTGCCGGTCATCCTGGTAAGAACCAGATTTCCTAGGCTATTTTCTGTCAGTTCTGGCGGCCATCTCTCTGCACTGACGTTGCTGTGTATGTGGCTGCTTGTTTGGTCTGTGCCCAGAAAAAATCTCCTGTGCACCTTCCCTTGGGCCTATTGCATCCCATTCCCAATGGAGAGTGTCCCTGGTCTCACCTGGCCATGGATTTTTTGTGTGGAACTTCCCGCATCTTGAGGTTACATGGTTATCCTCATGGTTGTCGACCGGTTCTCCAAAATGTGCCACTGTGTTCCATTTAAGAGGCAGCCTACTGCTCAGGAGCTTGCCTCGGTGTTTGCCACGGATGTCTTCTGTTTACACAGGTTGCCTAAGGAGATTGTCTCGGACTGTGGGAGTCAGTTTGTCTCTAGGTTCTGGCATGCCTTTTGCTCCCAGTTGGTTATTCGACTCTCCTTCTCCTCGGCCTACAATCTGCAGTCCGATGGTGCCGCTGGCATTCCAACCAAGCTCTGGAGCAATTTCTCTGATGCTACTGTATATCTCTGACTATCAGGACAATTGGGTTGATCTGCTACCCTGGGCATAGTTTGCCAGGAACTCTGCCATAAACTCATCTTCTGGAATGTCTCCATTCCATGGCCAATAATGGGTTCCAACCTACTGTGTTGCCTGAGTTGTTCTCGCCACAGGACATCCCGGCTGCGGAGAATCATCTTCGCACCCTTTGTTCCTTTTGGGTGCAGATTGAAGAGTCTTTACGGGTCTCGGCACAGTGTCAGAAGCTCCAGGCAGACCAAAGACGTTTATCGAATCCTTTGTACAGTTCAGGGAGAGGGTGTGGTTGTCAACCTCAGGGTGCCCACTCCAAAACTGGTACCCCGTTTTGTTGGGCCTTTTCGCCTCCTCTGTAAGGTGAACCCGGTGGGCTATGCCCTTGGTCTTCTGCCTGACATGCCTATCTCCAATGTATTTCAGGTGTCACTTTTGAAGCCACTGGTTTGCAATTGCTATATTTCTTCTCTTCCTCGCCCTTATCCCATTCCCATGGACAATCATGAGGAGTATGCGGTTAGCAGCATCTTGGATTCTCATCTGTTCCGAGGTCAGGTTCAATACCTAGTGCACTGGAAGGGTTATGGTCCTGAGGAGCGCTCCTGGGTTCCCATCCACCCTGGGTTCCCTGATGTTCATGCTCCCACCCTTCTCTGTGCTTCCCATGCTTCCCGTGCTCGCTTTCCTTTAGAAACCGTTTTTTGCTCCGCGGAGGAGGGGCCATTGAGGGGAGCGTACTGTCAAGGTCTTACAATGCCCTCCAGTTGGCAGCCATCTTGGACATGTGCAGACTGCTGTCTCTTATAAATTCTGATTGCATCATCACTTGCCTGCTGCCTGGGTGTCGCACAGTGATGATGCTGCCCACCTGACTATATCTATCACCTGATGGATTGCAGTCCTTGCCCTTGCGTTTGTGCTCCAAGGTGCATCTCTGCTAGCAGTCTTCTGTTCTCTGTGTTCCATCGATGTATGACCGGGCTTGGCTGATGACTCTACTGGCTCTCGACCCCGCATTCGCAGACGACCCCGCATCAACTGACGACCTAGCATCGGTAGACTACCTGCTTAGGACTCGACCCCGGATTGGATGACTACACGCTTTTGGACTTGACTTCGGCTTGTTCCTGCTCTCACTTCCTCATTCTGCTGTGCGTTTAGTGCTGTTTTCTCCAATAAACTGCTTTATTTCACCTGCATCCCCGTGTGGTCTGTTTTCCTGGCACCCTGACAGGTAGACTGTGAACTAGTGTATGCATGGGTAATAGAGGATGAGGAGGATGATTTAGTAAGCCAGTCCACCACCTCCTCTGCATGTTTTGGCTGGATAGCAAGGCTAGCATCAGTAAAAAGAGACAAATGTGCCCTGCCTAAGGATGGACCATGTCCAGATGCTGCTGGCCCCCTTCTTAAGGAAAAGGAACATCTGCCTCTCCTCGTTGGCCTTCCAGACATGATGGGGGGCTTATTACACAAATGTATAAGATAATAGGAGATGGATGATTGGATGCACTTTATTTAATGGAATGTGGTGCTTGGTGCACTTTAAACTGTGTACAATTGGGGACTGCCACTGACACAAATTGAAAAACTCAAAAAAAAATAATAATAATAAAAAAGAGGGAACCCCAGCATCGCAGTAACAGAAACTGCACCTGACAGCTTAAAAAATGGGGCAAGGGAACAACAAATAATAAAAAAAAGACACAGCACCAAAAAAAAAAAAAGAAGAAATGTGGTACTTGGTATACTATAAACTGTGTACAATTGAGGACTGACATGAATTGAAAAACTGAAGTATATATATATATATATATATATATATATATATATATATATATTAATAAAAAAGGGGGAACACCAGAGTTGCATTAAGACAAACTGCGGCTGACATTTAAAAAAAGGGGGCAGGGGAAAAAAAATAAAAGGACACAGCGACAAAAAAAAAAAGTATTACATTTACAATACACTATTCTGACACCACACTATACTAACACTACACTAATACTACACTAACACTACACTAACACTACACTAACACTACACTGACACTACACTGACACTACACTAATACTACATTAACACTACTCTGAGACTCTGAACTAATACTAACTAGCTTGCTGAGCCCTGCTCTATCTCCAACTTCACACTGCAAAAGGTTCTGTGGGAAGGAACCTTTCATAGTGTGGGGTGGGACTATGAGCACTGATCCCTGATTGAATTGGATTGAGTCATTGTGGCGTGGGTCCAGTGATCGAGGAATCAATAGCTGATCAAGACACAGACAGTGCCTTAGCCTCTTTACCGGTGATTCCCACAGTGAGTAACCAACAGCAGGCTGTCCCCTCTTCAGCCTCAACTGAATCCCTGATTGAGAGGACAGTGGAGGATCTCATCCTCACCCCCCATGAGTGACTTGCTAGCCACCCTAAATGCCTAGGACAAGGAGGCCCAGGACTAGTGATGTCGCAAACCTAAAATTTGCAGTTCGCGAACGGCGAACGCGAACCTCCGCAAATGTTCGCGAACGGGTGAACCGCCATAGACTTTAATAGGCAGGCGAATTTTAAAACCCACAGGGACTCTTTCTGGCCACAATAGTGATGGAAAAGTTGTTTCAAGGGGACTAACACCTGGACTGTGGCATGCCGGAGGGGGATCCATGGCAAAACTCCCATGGAAAATTACATAGTTGACGCAGAGTCGGGTTTTAATCCATAAAGGGCATAAATCACCTAACATTCCTAAATTGTTTGGAATAACGTGCTTTAAAACATCCAGTGTGTGTATACGATCAGGTATGATGTTGTATCAAACAGGTAGTGTAAGGATTACGCCCGCTTCACAGTGACAGACCAAACTCTGACAGACCAAACTCCCCGTTTAACGCATCGCAAACAACCGCAAACAGTCCATTTGCAGTGGGTACAGTACAGTCTGTGGACCTGACACTCACTGGCAGGCAACTATAAAAAATATATATTTTTTTTAATTTGCAAGGTGCTGTGCCACCGTATATATGAGTGGTGGGCACTGCAGTGGGCACAGTACACTCTGTGGACCAGACACTCACTGGCAGGCCAGGCAACTGCAATTATAAAAAAAATATTTTTTTTTAATTTGCAAGGTGCTGTGCCACCGTATATATGAGTGGTGGGCACTGCAGTGGGCACAGTACACTCTGTGGACCTGACACTCACTGACAGGCCAGGCAACTGCAATTATAAAAAATATATATTTTTTAATTTGCAAGGTGCTGTGCCACCGTATATATATATGAGTGGTGGGCACTGCAGTGGGCACAGTACACTCTGTGGACCTGACACTCACTGGCAGGCCAGGCAACTGCAATTATAAAAAATATATATTTTTTTAATTTGCAAGGTGCTGTGCCACCGTATAAATCAGTGGTGGGCACTGCAGTGGGCACAGTACACTCTGTGGACCTGACACTCACTGGCAGCCGGCAGGCAACTGCAATTATGACAGAGGAAAAAAAATATATATTTTTTAAACTGCAAGGTACTGTGCCACCCGATATGGGTGTGGTGTGCACACAGTGCAGTCTGTGGTGGGTCTGTGGCCTCTTACACACGGCGGCAGGCAACTGCACAATAGATATATATATATATCAAAAAAAAAATTGACTGAAATGCCAGACCTAAAAAGGGCTTTTTGGGGTGCTGTCAGGATGCTGTCCTTAAAGCAGGAGTGGACCAAGAACACTATATAACAACTGTCCCTATTAACAGCAGCAGCAGCACTCTCCCTGCTCTCACTAACACACTGCTTCAGAATGATCTAAGATGGATGCTGCCCTTGCTTTTTTATAGGAGGTGGGAGGGTGTGGGAGGGAGGGTATGCTGATTGGCTGGAATGTGTCTGCTGACTGTGAGGTACAGGGTCAAAGTTTGCCTCAATGATGAAGTATAGGAGGCGGACCGAACATCGCATATGTTCGCCCGCGGCGGCAGAAGAGAACAAGCCATGTTCGCCGGGAACTGTTCGCTGGCGAATAGTTCGGGACATATCTACCCAGGACCTGCCTCATAGGCCTACAGACTTTCCATCCATGATGGCAGCATTCTATACCTGCAGTTGATCCAGAGGAAGGTGAAAAAACCCAGCAAAGTATGATCCAATTTACTACAGCAGGAGAAAAAAATTCCTTCCTGATCCCCCGAGAGGCAATCGGATATTCTCTGGATCAACTTTACCTTTAAATATTGGTACCCATTTATGTTATGTACACCTTGGAAAGAATCCAGACCTTTTTTAAAGCAATCTAGTGAGCTAGCCAGAACCACCTCTGGAGGGAGTCTATTCCCAATTTTCACATATTTTACTGTGAAGAAACCTTTTCTGTATTTGGAGGCGAAATCTGTTTTTCTCTTGACGTAAAGAGTGCCCCCTTGTCCTCTGTGTTGACCTTAAAAAGTGAATAACTCAACACTAAGTTCACTATATGCACCCCTTATGCATTTATACATATTGATCATATCTCCTCTAATCGCCTCTTCTAAAGAGAGAATATATTCAATTTCTCTAATCTTTCCTCATAGCTGAGCTCCTCCGTGCCTCTTATCAGTTTGATTGCCCTTCTCTGCACTTTCTCCAGTTCCCCGATATCCTTTTTAAGAACTAGTGCCCAAAACCGAACTGCATATTCCAGGTGAGGTCTTACTAATGATTTGTACAGGGGCAAAATTATATCTCTCTCTCTGGAGTCCATGCCTCTGTTAATACAAGAAAGGACTTTGCTTGCTTTGGAAACCACAGCTTGGCATTGAATTCTATTATGAAGCTTATTATTTTTTGACTCTACCAGAAAACCCAGATCCTTCTCCGCTATGGATTCCCCCAGTTCTACTCCCCCTAATATGTATGATGCATACATACTAAGTCATAGAAATTGAGGTCACAGAAAAGAAGGCCAATCAATCAGTTGTTAGGATTAACCAAAATACCTGCAGAATACAGGACTTACAGGATCAATTGGAGACTGCATTGTCCAAAATAGATGACCTGGAAAACAGATCCAGGTTGTACAATTTCAGAATTTGAGGTCTCCCAGAATCTGTGAAAGAAGTGATCCCTGCAGTACGTTCCTTTATAAAGGACTTACAGAGCTCACAGAGCTCTGCAACCTCCATGCAAACATGGCCTACCAAGAAACATCATTGTTAAACCCCTCTTCTACTCTGTAAAGGAAGAGGTGACAAAGCTTTCATGAAACTCAGCAAGCTTTCCAATCAATGTCATCCGATACATGTCTTTGCGGATCGCTCTCATTATACTGTTCAGAAACTTCGCTCACTGAAACCTCTTCTTCAAGTTCTGGCTCAAAGGGACATTACATACACAGTATCTCACAAAAGTGAGTATATCCCTCACATTTTTGTAAATATTTTATTATACACTGAACAAAATTATAAACGCAACACTTTTATTTTTGCCCCCATTTTTCATGAACTGAACTCAAAGATCTAAGACTTTTTCTATGTACACGAAAGGCCATTTTCTCTCAAATATTGTTCACAAATCTGTCTAAATCTGTGTTAGTGAGCACTTTTCCTTTGCCAAGATAATCCACCCACCTCATAGGTGTGGCATATCAAGATGCTGATTAGACAGCATGAATATTGCACAAGTGTGCCTTAGGTTGGTCACAATAAAAGGCCAGTCTAAAATGTGCAGTTTTATCACACTGCACAATGCCACAGATGTCGCAAGTTTTGAGGGAGCGTTCACTTGGCATGCTGACTGCAGGAATGTCCACCAGAGCTATTGCCCATTAATTGAATGTTCATTTCTCTATCATAAGCCATCTCCAAAAGCGTTTCACAGAATTTGGTAGTACATCCAACCGGCCCCACAACCACAGATCCTGTCTAACCACACCAGCCCAGGACCTTCACATCCAGCATCTTCACCTCCAAGACCGTCTGAGACCAGCCACCCAGACCGCTGCTGCAATAAATGCATTGCCAAACAATTTCTGCACAAACTGTCAAAAACTTGTCTCAGGGAAGCTCATCTGCATGCTCATCATCCTCATCGGGGTCTCCACCTGACTGCAGTTTGATGTTGTAACCGACTTGAGTGGGCAAATTCTCACATTAAAAGGCGTCTGGCACTTTGGAGAGGTGTTCTCTTTACAGATGAATCCCGGTTTTCACTGTACAGGGCAGATGGCAGACAGTGTGTATGGCGTCGTGTGTGAGTGAGCAGTTTGCTGATGTCAACTTTGTGGATCGAGTGGCCCATGGTGGCAGGGGGTTATGGTATGGGCAGGCACATGTTATGGACAACTAACACAGGCGCACTTTATTGATGGCATTTTTAATGCACAGAGATGCCATAACAAGATCCTGAGGTCCATTATTATGCCATTTATCCACAACAATCACCTCATGTTGCAGCATAATAATGCACGGCCCCATGTTGGAAGGATCTGTACACAATTCCTGGAAGCTTAAAACATTCCAGTTCTTGCATGTCCAGCATACTCACAGGACATGTCACCCATTGAGCATGTTTGGGATGCTCTGGATCAGCATATACGACAGCGTGTTCCAGGTCCTGCCAATATCCAGCAACTTTGCACAGCCATTGAAGAGGAGTGGACCAACATTCCACAGGCCTCAATCAACAACCTGATCAACTCTATGCGAAGGAGTTGTGTTGCACTGTGTGAGGAAAATGGGGGTCACACCAGATACTGACTGGTTTTCAGACCCCTCCCCCCCACAATATAGTAAAACTGCACTCACTTTAGTTGCCAGCGGCTTAGGCATTAATGGCTGCGTGCTGAGTTATTTTGAGGGGACAGCAAATTTACATTGTTATACAAGCTGTATACTCACTACTTTACATTTTAACAAAGTGCCAATTCTTCACTTTTGTGAGATACTGTAGATGGTCCTTCCCATTTCGCCTAAACTTTTCCTTTAAGAATAAAGCTCACAGCTTCTCCGCTTCTCCTCCTTCCAAGAGGGTGAAAGATTACTCCTGCCTCTTGGCCTAATCACCCAAGAGATCTTACCATCATCATCCAACAAAGGCACTGCATCAGTTAAGAGGCCTTCCCGCCCAGCTCTCTCACCCCTGTATGGTAGAAGCAGCAGTCCAAGAGATTGAAGGACTCCTTTCCTCCATGATCTGGCCAATGCCTCTGAGGACTGTGTGGTCCTGTGTATCATTTACTGTAAGTGACCTTTGGGAGTTATCTCAACAAGTTAAACTTATTGTTCTTTGCATTTTAGGTCTAACTCTTCTGGGGGTTGGAGAGGGGGGGCATAGTTTAGCTATGTTATGTGACAAGGTTTCAATGCTTCACAATTTCAATATCTAATGTTCAATTTTGTACATGGAAATGACCTATTTCTCCCCTATCACTCATATTGGCCAAAAGGTCTGACTTGAATTTGCCCTTTAATAATGAAGAATGTGTGTAACAAATCACTCGCGCCTCTGGTGTATTAGTGGTAAAGTATGTTAAAGTATATTAATTATATAATTCCCACTATCTAATAATGAAGAATGAAGAATTCTTTTAGGTACTAGATACCCAAATGGTCGCAGCGTACTGGGGGAACCTTCTCCATTTACGGGGTTCCTCTTCAAGGAGCTGTGAACAGCTTGGGGAAATTGCTCTGATTTCATTTCGCTCTCTCTCCCATGAGGGACAGGGCTCTACTTATTAGATGATATTTGTTACTTTCTAAGGTGGGACGACCGGAGAAGTGCAATGCACCTCCACCTGTCTCTGAGGAGGAGGGTACATTTTTCTCCTCAGAGATAGATTGATGTCTCCCCGGTTTGGGGATTTCATCGACATCAGGTTTTGTGTTGCGAAGTGGCTATACCCTTCCTAACTAGGGTGGGATTATGGGATTTTGGGGTTTTTCTTTTATGTTTCTTAATTATGTTCTCCTCTTTCTTTACTCCCTGGTCTTTTCTTCTTCTCCTCTTCTTCCTCCTGCCTCCTCCCTCAAGGTTCTCCAGGAAACTCTCAGGATCAGGACATGGGCACTGTTGCAGACTACTCCCCATGTGTGATTACAATCCTCCCCAGGGTGAGATGTTTTTCTAAATTAAGTTGCTTATTTGTCTGATCCATGTCTTACGCTAAACCTCACAACACACATCTAAAGATAATCTCTCATAATGCTCAAGGGCTTAATTCACAGATAAAACAAT
Organism: Pelophylax lessonae; assembly: GCF_965119305.1. NCBI lineage: Eukaryota > Metazoa > Chordata > Amphibia > Anura > Ranidae > Pelophylax > Pelophylax lessonae. The sequence continues at coordinate 453,706,766 of NC_138772.1, forward strand.
GGAAATTATTCCAACTATACCATACACTAAAGACTGACATGCTTCTTCTACAAGAGCCCACTTTCCTGATTCCTACAACCCCTCCTTCATCCACCAGAGCTTCCCTCAATTTTCCTTAGATAATGCAGATAATAGGACAAGAGGAGTAGCAATCTTCTTCTCCAAGCACTTAAACATTTCTCTCTCAAAGATACTTAAGGACCCCGGAGGCTGTTATGTCATAGTAGTAGGCACTATTGATGGAGGAACTTACACATTCATATATTTGTACACTCCAAACAAAGGCCAAGTGAGATTCTTTGAATCTATAATTAAAGCTTTCATATCCCAACTCAGGGTCACAGTGGTTATGGGGGGGGGGGGGGTTGATTCTAATATAGCTTTTGACCATTCTTTGGATAAATCATGGACTGGGCCCCTGAAACACCAATGTCCCCCTAGACAAAGCCTTAAAATAGCTCAGCTCCTAAATTCACTGGGCTTGATAGATATTTGGAGAAGATGAACTCCATATCAGAGACTATATGCACTATTCTGCACCTCACCAATCTTTTCCCAGGATTGACCACATCTTCTTAAAATCAGCCTCAGTACCTCTTGCCCTTTCTTTCAAAATCCCTGACATATCCCCCTCAGATCACTCAAAAATTTTTGCTTCAAGATTGTCTATCTTTATTTCTAAATATGTTCATAAGGACCAGGTGGGCTTCATCCCAGGCAGGAAAGGTTCAGACCAGATTAGGACATCATATCCTTGCTTGACTACCGCTGGGATGGAGGCCCTCCTCAGGAGGGTTTTCTCCTATCTGTCTAAAATTCTACGCTTTGTCTGGGTGAGAGGAGCAATCAAATAACTAAGGAAATTCTTTATTCCCCAAAACCACAAGGTGGGTTGGGACTTCCTAACCCTTGGTGATATTTCCAGGTGGCTCAATTGGCACAGTTTTCCATAGTAAATTCCAGGGATCCCAAGCCTGTTTGGGTATCTATGGAGAGGCAGGCAGTCCCCCAATATACCATTGACTTTCTCCTTTGGTGTCCCCCTAAACGGAGACCCACAATCTTAGCCCCTACCCTCTCCAACTCCATATCATTGTGCACCAGCCTTCACAAACTTCCCTCTTTATTTCCACATTGAAGCCACTTTCCCATATATTTCATAATCCATCCCCCCCCTGCATGAACATTCAGGCTTTCTGCTGGTGGCTGAACTAAGAGCATTTTAGAATAGGCCACTTTTTCAGCTCCATGGGTCCTTTTTCCCTCGGGTATTGTTTAAGTAAACTCGAAATGCCTTCTTCTGAAAAATTCTGATTTTCCCAAATTATACACTTTTTACACACCATCTGGGATGACAAACCTGAACCTCCCAGATTAACGTCATATGAACAATGGTGCTCTAAAATTATGGATCAGAGGGGTGGCATCTCTATCATTTACTCTTCCCTGGCGGACTAGGGGGATAAGCCTTCTTAAGACCGATCCTGGAAATCAGATTGGGACTTTCCATGGGAACCGGACAAGTGGTTTCAGTCCTTCCGTAGGGCATTCACAGGTGTCATGAATATTTCACTAATAGAGGCAAATGTTTAAATATTTACTAGATTGTATTATGTACCAACTAAACTTGCCAAGATTTATCCTAATGCCTCCCCATTGTGTTTCAGGGGATGTAACCTTCTGAGTTCCATGTTTAATACCTGGCGGTCATGTCCCCACATTAGAAATTTCTGGAACAAATGTTTTCCCCTCAGACAGAGAGACTCTATTCCCCAGGATCCCACAGTTGCCCTCCTGAACCAAAGAATAGATAACATTTCTAAACACACCTAGCCCTTGATTCTTTTGATTCTTTTTATGTTGTTGAAAGCCAAGATTACAATTGCGAGAGCCTGGAAAAAGCCCTCAGTCTTAGTCTCCACATTCAAACGGAAAATATCTTGGATCATGTCTCAGAAACAACTGGTTGCTAACCTTCAAGATAAAATTGAGAAGTTTGAGGCCACTTGAACACCTTGAGCATTATATATTAGGTCCCCCTTTATCCGAGAAAGATATCTGTCTAAAAGAAGCCCTATGGTTGAACCTTGATCTACTCCATTTCACCCTTCTTCTCCTCTTCTCCCAATTGCTCTTTTCCCTCACTTTTCCCCCTGTATTTTTCGAACTATACTCTGTTATTCTTCTTTTCCCTAACTATCTTGGTGCCTAGAGACAGTTCACTAATGATAGATCGCAGTGTGTCTTTTTCCTGTACCTGTGCCTCCTGTGGAGGGGATGCGGACCATTGGTTCCTGCATCTCCTTTACACTGACTTCAATCCCTTTAGGCCTTGTCAGGTCTACTCCAGTGGCCTCATTTGAGGTGGTTGTTGGGTTGCTGATTTGGTTTCCGTGTCCTGAAGGAGAGCACCTTGTCCTCTGTTGAAGCTGTCATGCGGCCTCAGGTGGTCGACCTGAGGACCTGAGAGTCAGAAAGAAGCTGAATCCAGAGGTCCTGCAGAACTGATTGGAAGGGAGACACTGGAAAGGATCTGATTTTGCCTACAGTGAGTACAGATCTGTGTCATGGAGCCTGTCCTTTGAGGGCCACTCCTTCTGCTAGAAGAATCAGTGGACGGGTGTCAGTCAAGGGGATGTTAGAGAGTGTCCTGAAGATAATGAAGTTGCATCAAGTCTGCTTCTATAGAGAGCAAGAAGACTTAATTCTTTCATACAAGTGGAAGTATGATCAAAGCAGTGTGTCTGCTTCCATAAATAACCTGATGACGCCAAGTGAGAGTTGTTCTTATCTACTGTTCACTAGTTCAAGATGGAGTATCCCACTATTTCCTTCCCCCATCCAAGTTCTACAATAAATAGAACGCCCCTGATGATGTCAAGCGTATGACGAAACCGGTCGGGTGAGTCAGACGTGACGCAACCACGCCCCCAACAGCCGAATTCCAAGATACACTACATCATTGGAGATGTTTGTTCGCCTCTGATGCGGTTCTTTTCAGCTTTACATGCCTTAGACATTCATCATAAATGTGAGTGTGATACCTGCTTTTAATACAATAAACGTTTTTATGCGGAGTTACGCTATGTCCCTGTCTACACTTTCTTCCCTGTTTCTACCATGTGGATATCGTGCTTTGAGTCTGTAAGGTGACACCCTGTGGCCATTCCTGGTATTACAAACAAGCTCATATAGGTTTACTCATTAGTTTGAGTGACCAACTCTTTCTGGTAAGCAGCCAACATATTCAGCTATCTGGTGATTTGCACATCGGTGTCCTCTTCACCCCTAAAAGTGCCGTGTGGATTTAATGATCTCTGGGACTTGTGGCTGATTTTCTTAAATTTCTACACTATATCATTATGGACTTTTATTTGGATTTAAATATCCTCTATTCTTTCTATTGCACGGATTGTTTGATTTATGCAATGTTATTTAAGAATTAATTGTTTGAACACATATGGCATATTTTTGGTGATATCACAATCAATGATGGTCTTGATTTGATTTTGAGTTTTATATGATCTTTAATGATTTGACTCTAATGGTATAATTTGGTGACATCACTATCACTGTTTTTTAGCGCAGCACATTCCTGATTTCAATTTTATTTAGGTTTTCTATGATTCCTTATGTGCAGCAGCTTATTTTTTCTTTCCCTTAATATTTAATAATCAATCCCTATTAGCGCAGAGATTCCACCACCACACCAATAAATATAAAACCAAATCCCCTGGAAAGTTTATTGAGTAATGAGAAACTGGGAGTAAGGATGGATGTGCGAATAATCCCCTAGTAACTGTCTGCGGTAATCAGAGGGAGCCCCAGGAAGTCATCACACAGCAAGCCCTACAGGGACAGTGCCACATACTGTACTAAAAGTCAAATCCAGTACATACGGAAATAATTCTACCAATGAACAATATCTTCTTGAGTGTGTTTCTGTTCTTATGATAACTCTTATTTTATTTACAATATTTTTTAATAAATTATACAATTGGTTAATAATATGTCTCTTATAGAACCACACCCATTTTAAATGAATGCCCCATCCCAAATTAAAGTACTTTCTCATTCTACATTGATTTTTTTTTTTTTTTTGAATGTACATGCTAACCACATCTAACCATTATATATAACATATAAAAGAGGAAGTTGCTTTGAATAAATAGATACCAAGCATTCCATGGCTTAAAATTCCAATATTTCCAAATGCTATGGTGCTCAAATATCCCCATAGGTGACGCTTTAAAAGAATTTACAGCTCATCAGTTTAGAATCAACTAATAGCTCTTGTGCTAGAATTATTGTTCTCAGTCTGAAGTTTGCGACGATATGTCACACGTATAGTGCGACTGCGGTTTACTTGCGCATGCACACCCTGGGTTCGCATTTGCGTTTGCGCAGGTGTGGGGCTACAGGGGTTTTTCGGCAATAATTTTTTTACATTTTAATTGGATGTATTATAATATTGTTTTTAAACTTTTTTTTTAATTTGTATATTTATTTTTACTTGATTGCTATCACAAGGGGTTGATAAATGCCTATGTGATAGCACTGGACAGGTAACACATACCCTTTATAGAGACATTAGTGGTCACTGTTTTCATGTGAGATCGAGGCATTGATTTGTCTCGGTCTCACTGCAATCTCACTCCCCCAGCCGCTGGCTGTGTTCCCGAGTGCTGGAGAACACGGGAGAGCCCGGGAAACCACGGGAGGAGGGGGGCTGTCAGCAAAAGGGGGGAGGCACCGCTTTGCCGGCTGTGTGAAAGTGATTGACAGCTATAGACCTGCCGCATCACTTTCCCTTGAAGCTGAGAGTTGGTTGTACAAAACACACACAAGCTGATGGCTGCTACTGCAACCATCAGCTTGTGATTAAAGGAGCACTCTTTGGGCATACATAAAACGTCCAAGGGGCAAAATTGGTTAATCATTATTTTTTTTAAATAAACATGAAATATTCTATTTCTTATTTACCATTTGCAGCCAGCCATTGGGTAAAGAAGATTGCACAATGAAAAACAAAAGAGGAACATTGATTATCTCCTTCCAATGGCATCTAAAAATCAGTTGTATATATTAGGCAGCAAGTAAACATGATCTCCCTGGAGTTGATGTGTTGAAAGCAGAAACAATGGGCACCGCAGTTTGTTGCATATGGGGCTGCATAGCTACAGACCGGTCAGGGGTGCCCAAGCTAACCCGTCTCCACAGCCAAAATCACTTACAATGGACACATGAGCATCTGAACTGGACCACAGAGCAATGCAAGAAGGTGGTCTGGTCTGATGAAACCTTTTTTTTTTTTTACATCATGTGGACAGGGTGGTGCATGTGTGTCGCTTACCTGACGAAGACATGGCACCAGGATGCATAATGGGAATAGCCAACGGAGGCAATGTGATGCTTTTTCCAATGTTCTGCTATGAAACCTCAGTCCTGCCATTCATATTGATGTTATTTGACACGTACCACCTTCCTAAACAGTGTTGCTGACCAAGTACACCCCTTCATGGAAACACAGTTTTTTTAATTGTCCTTTAAGGACATGCTAGATTGTTTCTATGCACTTACTGTGCAAAAGTAATTTAGGGTAGTAGAGGGGATGCAGTATTTTATTTTCGTGTATGTTTCGGGGAGATATGCTTGTTAATTATAAAGAGTTAATAAGAAAAGTTTTAAAATTACAATCATTCACCTTTCTATAACTCGTTGTGCAGATAACTAATTAAATTAGGCCTTTTCATGGTTTTATAATGTTTTTTTGCTTTTCAAATAATGAAAAATAGCATCAAAACAAAAGGAATGCAAGGTGACTACATTGTGAAGACTCAAAGTAATTAAAGTGTTAGGAAATGACAATGTGATAATTAGATGTTAATTTCAATAAAATAAAAGGGATACTTAATAGTATTTCATAGTTACTGAATCGAAAAACATCTAATTATTTAAACATATTTGTGAACTTATAGAAAGGAATATAAATAATGTATATATCTAATATACATAATAAAGGTTAATCTGTTGGTTTAACATAATGGCATTGTGCTACTAATATAAATTACCTATCATTAGAAAAGAAGATTACTAATTATTCCAAATAATAGGGACACCTTTGTGCATGAATATTATATTAACAAGGTAATATTTTTTTTTTTTTTTTTTGTGTACATGTAAACTTATACCGTATTATACAATATTCTTGGGCATCAATATTCCAAAAAATTAAGAAAAAAATTTCAAAACACAGAATCTGCGAATGAGGGGTTATACTAGCTTGTCCCACCACCTGCTGTTTCAATCTTTGCTCTGCTCAAGGACAACTGTCTCCTGAAGAATCTTGCCGGAGTGTTGGATGTCTCCCACTGCAGCTTTGGTTCTTTCTTTTATAAAAGTTTTTATTGTATAGCAAACATAGGAATAAAACAAGTCCATATGAATGAATACATTGAAGACGGAACATATAAGCAAAAAACATAATGAAGAACAAATTGGAAAATATAACAGTACATAGGCTATAATGGATAGGTGTGTAGTCATAGAAAAAGCCATCGAGATGGAGACGGACAGTCTCCAATACACAGGTAACATAAATGTACATATTTCCTGCTATGGGTTCAAAGAATAATGGAAAAGAAATAAAGAGGAAAACAGCAATATCAAAATAGGTTTCATTGAGAGAATAGGGTAGGTAGGCATGTTCATTCAGTATAGAACGCAGAGGCGTGTCAACACAGGTGGGACACAAAAAGAAGAAAAAGAATAGAAAAAGAAAGGATGAACGAGTAAAGGAGAGGGTGGGAAAAGGGGGCAAGCGAAAGAGGAAGGGTAGGTCCTGCGAGGCGAGCACCCGAGGGGTATCTAAATTGAGAGGAGTGTTGCACTGAATCTGGATGGAGTGACATACGACGTCCATGGGTGCCACACTTTAAATAATTTATCATGTGAATCAGTACCTATAGCGGTCAGTTTTTCATTTGTCAGGATGTCATTCATATGGTTTTTGTCAAAACTGAGCAATGATGTCTTTGGCAATAGTCAATTTTGTAGCAGTAAACAGATGCTGAGCCAGTTGGCGTTGTTGACGAGACAGTTAAATTATTGGTTTGCATAAAAGGGCCTAATAGGGGTCTCTCTTTAGGTTGATATGAAAAATAGCGCGAAGTAGGGCGTAGACTCTGATCCACAGTCTGCACACCTTGGGACATGTCCACCAAATATGGGCCATGGTCCCCTCCTGGGAGCATCCCCAGAAACACAGGGGAGAATATGCTGGTATAAACCTGGCCAACCTGGCTGGAGTCTAATACCATCTGTAGGACAGCATTTTCCAAGATCAGTACATTACGAGAGCATTTTAAAAGAGCAGCTGTCATATGTTGCCAATCGTCCCCATCTAACTGCCTCCCCAAATCCTTTTCCCACTGGGAATGATAAGTCAGAAGCGGAGGTTTGTCACGAGAGATAATAGAGGCATAAAGAAGCGAAATGAGTCCCGGCGAGTGAGGTCTCGCCCCGCAGAGGCTCTTGAAGGGTAAGGGTTTAGATTTAATGAGTTGTTGAAGGAAATGTCGGAGTTGAAGATATCTGTAATGTTCATGAAGGGGGGATATCATGGGAGGATCTAAGAGATTCAAAGGGCAGTATTTTAGTAGGAGTAGATAGGGAATGGATATCCACGAAAACATGATCAGTCCACCAGGAAAATTGCTGGGGTTTAACATAACCAGGCTGAAACATGGGGCAAGGAATGAGATGTAGCAGTGGAAGATGGGGGAAATAAGAGCTGTGGTTCTTTCTAATGACTAGGGATGATCGAACTTTTGAAAAGTTCGGTTCGACCAGAACACCCGAACTTCCTGAAAGTTCGGGTCCGGATTCTAGAACCCCATTGAAATCAATGGGACCCGAAATTCGGTAATCAAAAAACACAATTTTGAAGCCCTAAAACCCAATACATGCCCCTAAAAAGTGCCTAGGGTTCTGGGTCATGCCCCAGGGACTATTAATCACACAAAATTATTATTATTATTATTTGCAGGCATAGGGCTCCGCTCCTATCAACACCTATTTGTGTGTATGTGTATATATACATATATGTGTGTGATGTTGCAGGCGTTTTTTTGGGCATTTTTTGGGCGTCTTTGGAGGCAGGCATAACATCTGAACTTCTGCATAGGGGTATATATACACACACACTTATATGTATTTATACACATACTCACATATAGGTGTGATAGGAGCGGAGCCCTATGCCTGCAAATAATTTAATTAGCGCAGGCATAGGGTTCTGCTACTTTCACACCTATATATGTGTATGTGTATATATACATATATGTGTGTGTGTGTATATATACCCCTACACAGAAGTTCAGATGTCATGCCTGCCTCCAAAGACGTCCACAAAAAAGCCCAATAAACGCCTGCAACAAAAACGGCCAGGTGTGAAAGTAGCGGAGCCACTACCCTGCTCTACTGCAATTCTTATACAAACAATCTTTTTTCTATGGCGGTCACCCTCTCATGGAAGAGTTTGGTCACCCTGCTATAGCAGTCAGAATCAGTTAACCCTACACTACACTACAGTCACCCTGACACTTAACACTTTCCCTACAGAAACTAGATTATTAAATCTAACTATAGTGGAAAATAGTACCCTAACTACACTAGATATCCCTTTCCTCACACTAATAATTGCTAAATGAAGCAGAAGTAACAGAACTGCTTCTAATCTCTTCCACAGCCCCTATATTACAATGCTAGAGATTTGGCAGGGCTATCTTATATACTGGGGGGCGTATTCACTACTGATTGGCCTCTGGACCCCCTAGTCACTCCAATCACATTCCTAGCATCCTCCTGCTCCCTCAATTGGCTTTTACTGATGGTTCCGGTCCAATCACGGGCTTTTAAAGCCCAGTTCCTGTCCCATTGCATTTTGGTCGGTTCTGATTGCCGAATTCCGAACTTTTTCAGCAAAAAGTTCGGAATTCGGCCGAATTTCGAACAGTCAATGTTCAGGTCGAACCGATGGTCGACCCGAACCGTTCAATCATCCCTACTAATGACCACTACATCACTACTCCTCAACACTGTCCTGTAGTGATGTAGGGGCCAGAAGGAGGAACCAGTGTAAAATGGCAACCTCCAATGTAAAGTAGCATTTCCCCATTGAACAGCAGTGTATAGAAGCCCTTCACTGACAACCAAAGTAAGAGGGTATTTCCCACTGATCACCAACGTTAGGGGACACTTCACTGACTACTCTGCATAGTACATGCCTCAGACAAACTCTTTGGTAGCTGCATCCTGTAAGCTGTATTGTACATTACATTTCCCTGACTGATGCACTCTGTAAGCTGTTTTGTATGTTACATACTTCTGACTGCTTCACACTATATATATACATATTAGCTGCACTATGTATTTTTTACTTATTTATAAATGCTGCACTTTCTGTAATTTCTTTTAAGCTATAATGTTTTTATTTAATTTTAATTGTTATTGTAGCCTCCTCCCCTTGTATTTTTGTCAGGATCCTTCCAGCACCTGAGCCCAGGCTCAAGGCAGGTCACCCCCCCCCCAAACTAGGGGGTACCCCTCTGGGCCACCGACAGCCTCCTCAACACTGAATCTCCATCTTCCACCTGACTGCCCCTCCTGGCATGGCCCATGTCTATTTATGGGGTTGTCAAAGTCCCCTACCTGGGGACCTTATCCACTTTCGGGGATTAGCCGAGACACCACAAATATTCATGGAAGCTCTTCCTAACCCACACCCTCTAGTTCTAGAAGATTCTCCAACCTTCTAGACCAGTAATAGCAAACCTTGGCACCCCAGATGTTGTGAAACTACATTTCCCATGATGATCATGCATTCTGCAGTGTAATTGAGCATCATGGGAAATGTAGTTCCAAAACATCTGGAGTGCAAAGGTTCACCATCACTGTTGATGAGAGAGATGCTGCCAATATGAGTCATTCAGCCATGGCCTTTAATAACCCTGACCCAATTCACTGACTCAAGTTATTCCTGGTCATATGTGTTTTCCTACTCCTACTTCTAGCACACACTAATGGGTGCTACATTATTGTTTATAATGTTTTTTTCACATGGAGCATGTGGTGTTTAAAAAGGATCTGCTTGTCAATTTGGCAGGTAGTTATCCTATTGGAATAAATAAAAAAAACACTCTGCTGTAAGAGAACAAAACTACAGGGCAATCCATCTACTGTAATTTAAGTATACTTAATTGATTTTCTAGTATAGCAGAAGTCTTGCTGTTCTTAGCTGAAGTGTGGGGTACACTTTGGCTACAAGACACAAGGAGAAAGCTAAAATGCATAGACCTAGCACAAAATAATAGTAAAAACTTTATTAATTAAAAGCAATTATATTTATTCACATATCACTAAGTAGTGGAAGGCAGCCCATTTTGATGAAGCTTCTGCACTACCTGGATAAAGAGGCCATTCTTCTGTCAGCTAGATCATTGGGTGACATGACTTACAATAGCAACCGCATCTCTATTTTTCCAGATATTTCAGCAGCCACCTAGAAGCAAAGAGCTTCGTTTAACACAGATTATGGGAAAAAAATCATACAGCATGCTCTACTCTGCAAAGCTCCATGTTGTTGCTGACGGCAAAGTCCAGTTCCCCACCTCTCCTGTGGAAGCTTCTGACTGGCTGGATCAGGTGAAATGTTATTTGTCCTGTAAATCAACACATTTTGCCGCTGTGCCCTTCTTCAGACCATCGCTGGGAACTTTGGCATCTCATTTCCTTTTGACGTCCACAATGCCAGAATAATCCGTTCACAGTTGATGCTGGTGGAACATTGTCTGCCTCATTTTTTGTGTTCCCTTTTTCAGAGTTGTTTCTTTTTTTTGTTTTCTTCGTTACAAGACTTGTTATGGACACTTCCCCTACCTTATGGGTCAAAGCCTATACATTTCTTGGTTGGGTGGTAGAGGATCTTTGGTTCTGTTTTTGTTGTTCTGTTGTTACCAGAGTCTGATGCACTTATATGATTATATGTCTGTTACAGAGGTCACCCTTATTCTGTACTGTATATTGTCAAAACATGTAGCTCTCCTATCCTATGCATATGACTTCCTGCCAAGCTATGATGCTTAATGTCCTCTCTTGGAATGTTAGAGGCCTTAATGCTAAAACTAAATGGTCCCTGTTTTTTTGCCAACTTAAAAGAGCTAAGGCTCAGAGTTGTATAAAGTACTCGAAACCCATACTTGAGTAAAAGTACAAGTGCTCGATCAAAAAGTGACTTGAGTAGAAGTCGAAGTGCTCGATCAAAAAGTGACTTGAGTAGAAGTACTAAAGTATTCAACATTTTTTGTACTTAAGTATTGCAAGTAGTTTTTTTTTTTAAATTTTGCTACTCAAGTACTGAAAGTAAAAGTACCAGTAGTTTTGAAAAAAAAATTGCTACCCAAGTACTGAAAGTAAAAGTACAAGTACTGTGTTATGTAGTTATTAAAGAAAGAAGTAAAAAGTTTGAACATCATATTGTCTTTTATTATTTCAAATGCAGCTTTTATTTATGCATACAGTAGCATTTATTTTCGTATGCGCTGATAATACACATGTTTTGAGCTTCATGAAACCTGCCATCTACTGTTCTGGCAGTGGTAATTTTTATAATAGTAACGAGTAACTATGCAGCACAAAAAAAAAAAAAATCGGAGTAGAAGTATTGAAATCATCAAAAAAATGTAGTGAAGTAAAAGTGGAAGTAGGAGAAAAAAATTCTACTCTAGGAAAGTACAGATACCGCCTTTTGGTACTTAAGTACAGTAGTGAAGTAGTTCTACTTAGTTACTATACATCTCTGCTAAGGCTCAAATAATTTTCCTTTAAGAAACACACCTTTTAGGTTCCCGAGTGATGGCCATGGAAAGCCCACATATAGTTCATGATTTCAATGCCATCTACTCCTCCTACACTAGAGGTGTATCTATTTTAATTATCAGGATCCTATCAGTACAAATTAAGTAGTTAGTGTCAATCCCAGATAATTGTTATATTATAGTGGTGATTAGGTATCTGGATGCTTTCTGTACCTTAGCCAATGTTTATATACCCCTCCATTGGATATTTCTAGATTGCTTACCTGCACAAGTAAAACTCTTCAGGTAGCCGAGGGAACTATTCTCATTGCTGGAAACTTTAATGCCACGCTGTCTCCCACACTTGACAGGTTGGGTGGGTTAAGGCCCTCGCATTCTGCCTTGCTTGATTTGATGGAGAGCTATTACTGGGTGGAAAAATGGGGGTGGAAGTATCCTGATAATGTAGAATTCTCTTGTCTGTCTGCCTGTCACAATACGCTTACGAAGACAGAAACTAAAGGCCCATGGGACTTTAAAGAGACACACAATGGATATTAAAATACATTAATTTATTACATGAAAAACCACATACAAAAATACATAGAGAAAAAAAGATCTACAATATCATTAGCGATAATCAATAAAAAGGAATACAAATACATACAAATAGTCACTTCATATATTTCTGACATTATTATACTATGTCATTATTCAACCTGTGCTGTATGGATCTCAGCGCGTTTCAAAAATTCAATAGTTCACTTCATCACTAGAGACACAGATATGAAAAGTTAGTGCCATAATCAGAATCCTCTCATGTACCCACTAGTGCTTCTCAGCGTCCATTCGACAGTACCGATAGATGACATAGCATAATAAAAGAAAATCTTTCCTCTTCTAAAAGTGCAACTCTTCTAACCAGAAGTTGGGGAGAGAAGGGATATCAAGCCAGAAAGATAGACAGGCGAAACCTCCCCAAAAAAGGCCAGAAGGTGGAATCTTAGAACTTGATAGCCTGGAGTTACGAAGATCTGGCAACAGGACTTCGTCAAGATGTATGGAAAAAGAGCCAGAAAGATGCCAGAAAAGTGGTTGTATAATATTGGACTAGGTCAGAACCCTTACATATTGATTTATGGAAATGCCTTGTTAATCAAAACCTCACATTATATAAGTTGATGTATGAAGCTAGAGGGTGTCCAGTGAAGTTCACTAGGGTCTGGGGTCCATGGTTGGACTACCAAGATACTAATGATTCTTTGTTACATTTGCTAACTAACACCTCATAACGGTAGCGGACAAGGTATGGGTGACGTTATTCAGGAAGTTTTTTTGTATATTCAGGATTTTACTGGAAAGTTGGGGTGTCTATTATAGCCCTCCCGGTAGGGAAGCAAAGCAGTAGAGATATGTTGATCTACTCTCATTTATTGTTGTTCTTTTTGATAGCCAACCTGATCATTATTGCTAGATGCATAATTATGTACTTTTTATTATTCCTTTTTTTACAAAAATGTTGTGGTCTTTGCTCTGATTGTCAAAAAAAACTTCTACATGTGGGGTATGTATATGAAGTTTGCACCTATTTCAATAAACAAGTTTAAAAAAAATAGTTGTAGGCACCTCAAGTAGTCAAAGCTAAAGAGAGTCTTGAAAGACAAGGTAACTATTGGCCCGAGGTACTGCTCTGTGACATTATTCTTAGCTCCCCTATGTCAGTCCTGGGTAGGATGTAAGGACTTTGCATCCTTAACTCAGAAACAATTTCCATGCTACAGAACCATGAAATGCTAAACTAGGGACAGAGCATCACAGTATGTCTGACTGTGAGGTACATGTTCTTTTAAGACTCTTCTTCAGCTTAGCTAAATGACATATCTGAAACTCAGGGCTATTGGGGTGCATACAATTGCTTTCATTTCTTAAAATTTTTACTATGATAATGTGCTAAGTTGGTGTGTTTTTTTCCTTCGCTAGTTTTGCAGTCTAACTATTTTCTAGCAGACACTAGTAGCTTTTGATATAGGGGCAGCATTGGTGGAGTGTTTGCAGGCCTTGAGTTTCACACCACTGTCCATTATACAGTATCTATCCTGCAGCCTAGCTGTGGTGCCTTTCCAGATAGAAGCAGTGAAGAGTGTCACATCCATTCTCCTAACATTAGGCCCTTCTATGTTGTTGCTTGGTATGGTTGGTTATCCATAGTAAAACTGGAGGAACAAAGTTAAAACTTTAGTCATAAAGTTGTTTATTCTGACAATTGTTAGCCTGAGCATGAAGATCAGGTTATTATGGTTTGGTATGTTAACGTATGTGGTGGGTTACCCTCGATTAAATACCATAGTAGTTGGAAGCCAACAATCTATTTGGTGTTTGTGTTTTTTATTGTAGCATTAAATGTAAAGTGTGCTCTGTCTTAGCTCCTGTGTCCTATCCCAATCGGCCAGGTTTGTGACAGTTTTACTTAAAATCAAGTATAGATTGCATTCTTTAAATAATATGTTTTCTTTTTTTTCCTTTTGTTAAAATATACATGTTCTATCTTTTACAATATGCTTTATTTTTCTTTCCCTCTGTGGAAAAGTATCTCTCTCCATCTTCGGTGCTTTATTGGCCTTTTTCCAAGATGAAATATGTGTCATTCTTATTTTATAATTAAAAGGAAACTACGAGGAAGCTGCCTTGTTTAGCCTTATGCTGGTATGACATGTCATACTATCTCACTCCCAGAATATAACGATTTGTGATAGGTTACATGAGACGCATGACATTAACATTTCAACCTCCAAATCCTTTAGATGTGCTTCTGACTCCTGTTTCCCAAGGCGTACACATTTTAGCTGCAGAAAAAAATGGGAGTGAATCACAAAGTCAGGTTATAGAACAATAATTCCTGTAGCACACATTCAATACATAAAACAGAGAAGAAAAGAAGAAGCGTATTGTGACAGAAAGATCCCAGTCGAATATGTTATAGAGTTCTAAATATAATGAACGCAATTAACTTTAGTAGTTATATTAAATGTGTTCATTTGGGCTAATACATTTAAAATGTTTATGATAAAAAAAAGTAAAAAAAAGAACATGATGGGGTTGATTTACTAAGGCAAATAGACTGTGCACTTTGCAGGTGCTGTTGCTCTAGAGCATGGGTGGCCAACCTTTTGGCTTCTCTGGGCCACATTGAGCGTAGAGACATTTTCTCAGGCCGCATATTAAATATATACTATAGTTAAGGTATATAAGTAATAAAATGCCGCCTCCCCCCTTCCCGCGCCACCGCGCCCCCCGCACTAATTTAACACAACTAGAGGATGATCAAATGAAATGGAATCAGTATACAGAGGTTTACTTCTTCTGAGCAATAATAAAGGAACACTCTAACCACCATGACCACTTCAGTGATTTGAAGTGGTCATGGTTGTAGGAGTCAGAAACACTGCACATGCTCCCCTCCCCCCGTTAGTTGGAAGCTGCTGTGGCCGTGACCCCGACCTGACTTCCTTCCTCCCAGCAAAAAAAAATTGTCAGGGGGCAGTGGGCCGCATTGCCTAAGGTTCCGGGCCGCATGCGGCCCTCGGGCCGCAGGTTGGACATGCCTGCTCTAGAGGTTTGTAAATGAGGGGAAGTTTCACTTCGCAATAAATATCCAATCACATGTACAAAAAAAAATAAAGCTATGTTCAACTAAAGCTATGTTTAACACAACTTGGCCACATATCACAATACTATCTAGCAGGGAAGAAGACCTAATTTTTCTCTGCTTCAGTTAAGTAATAATTACATGTCTTCTCTCTCCCTAGTCTGTGACCGAACAGTCAAAAGAGAAGTAGTACACATATGAGCTCATCTCTCTGTCACAGGGTTAATACCTTTATTCTGTCCTCGTAAGTTTTATCATTAGTATCAAGAAGGCTTCACTATAGAGTTGACATAAAGAATGAGGTTTGAGTTCATCACCACCATGGGTTCGAGGTAAACTCTGCACTTTCGAAGTTTGCGCTCCAGGCAAAATATTGCAGTAATTCATCAGACCAAATCCATTGTAGCCATAATGAACTGCCCGGCCTTTGTACTTAAGTCAGTTAATTTAAAAGTACCAGCAGGAGGAATTTTGATAAGCCAGTTCCTTCAGTATAAGGCTGGGTTCAAACGGATGCGAATTGGATTCAGCTTTCCCCCGCACCACAGCAGAAAAGTCCTGTGTGTCTTCTGGTCGGTTTCAGGTCCGAAATCAGTCAAAAATTTGGACCTAATTCGGACGTGAAACAGTGCACGGGGATGCACCAGACCCCCTTCTGCGAGTTGCTCCAAACTCAGTGTGAACCCAACCTAAAAGGGTGAGGTCACAGCAGCCATATTCACAATGTGCTTTAACTGTGATAGAGAAAGCATAAGGAGTACTGCTAAGAAACTGCAGGTGGGAAAAATTAGTGTAGGGAAGTAAACTCTTACTAAATATCATGCAGGTAGCAAAATGTTGAATATCTTGAAGAATTGGGGGTGGGAAGAGGAAAGCTTTTTTTACCTTTTTTCAGTCTTTGTTTGATTCTGCTGATGCCCTGAAATCTCTTTACAGACTGTTTTTTTCACAGGGCATTATTCATAATGGTTGCTGGCTGCAATAGTTTTTTACTGACCTTTTTTAAATAGTGAAACCGATGGAATATGCTTGGGTAGTGTGCATCACCAAAGAAGAAAAGTTTCCTTTGGGAGAGCATGAGGGTAATTTACAGGCAGGAGATTGTGAGAGACACGGGCAAAGCATTGTCACCCTATAACACAAAGGAGTTGATTTACTAAAACTGGAGAGTGAAAAATGTGGGGCAGCTGTGCATTGTAGCCAATCAACTTCTTACATCAGCTCATTCAATTAAGCTTTGACAAACAAAATCTGGAAGCTAATTGGTTTCTATGCAGAGCTGCATCAGATTTTGCACTCTCCAGTTTTAGTAAATCAACCCAAAAGTATCTAAACAAGAACCTTTATACTATTACCACCAGCTGAAAGCTAGTAAATAAAGTGTTTGTTACCCTTAAAGCATAAATAACAGCACAGTGCTTGTGCTGTGTAATTTGGCCCCTTCTATCACCTTAAAAACCTGGCTGATCCTGCCTGGCTATACACTCCCCCCATAAACTGACCACAGTTTATCATGGCTCCTGAGTCCTGACACCATGGTCAGTTGACATGCCTCCATCATCCGAAGCTCTCCTGTCCTCCTCTGTCATTCTCCTCGGTCCTCTCCTCGGTCCTCTCCCTGCCTGCCTGCCTGCCTGCTCTGTATCAGTGCCCGCCCCCTCCTGCTGCTATTATAACTACACTAACTTGGAAGCCCATTTTGAATTTAAATTGGTTGTTAAGTCAACACAATTAAAACATACCATCCTCTGTAACTAAACGTTATGTGCCCCTGTGTCTGTGTTATTTAAAAAATATCTCAAATATCTTTATCGGCATTTACATAACTCCTCGGCTCTCTATCCTCTCTCCTCCCCGGCTGGGTCGAGGAGAGAGCCAAGTGTTGTTTTAAAGTGGTATTAAACCCGAAAATAAAAATGTAATACGTTGCCGTTTACCAACCTTTTTACTATATGTGGTAGCTGCATTAGAATAAAGTGCCCCCACTCTTGATGAATGAACACAGGGTCAGAGCAAACAGCTGCACTGTCAGTCGGGAGAGGAGTAATATTAGATGCACTAGCAGATTTAAATACACTAACAAACTGAAGCCAAATTCCAGCTAATACATTATAAGAAGTTGCAATTTTATTGCTGTCACAATCAATGGAGACCAGTAGCTAGCATTTGAGAGGTTCCCACCAACCAGCAGGTGCAAGGTCTAAGCACTAGCTTTTATTTACCAGAGTTCTTGATGGTGGAGATGAGTTTTGCTGCATGCTAGTGCCAAGAGGTGAGCAAGCTGCAGTAGCAGATGTAGCAGGTACAGATCAAGCAGAAGGGTAGTCGTTAACAAGCCAAGGATCGTTAATATATGGATGCATGTTGGGATCATGTGGAAGTGTAGTCGAGGAACAAGCCAAGGTTGATAACAAATTATTGCAAATTTAAATCAAGCAGAAGTGTAGTTTAGGAATAAGCCAAGGTTAGTAAAGATACAGATGGCAGCAAGAGAGAAAGGAGCAAGGTATTGGCTGGAGAAGAGCACAATAAACTGCCAAACAGAATGGCTTGAAAAGGAAGTTCATGGGAGATGCAAGGAACTCAAGGTTCAATAGAAACAAGATGGAAAGTAAGTTTATCTAGGGATTCAAGCATTGAGCTGTTCAATATCTCAAGTGGCTCAGAAAGAAGATGTAGTGCCAGTTACAGCAAGGGTTGTGGGTTCAGATCTCCGTTCTGACCTTAATAGTGCTTTAAGTTTCAAGCTTACATGATATTTTAGTGGCTGGGTTTATATCTATTTTAATAAACTATATTTGAGTTCTGAATTGAAGTACTTGGGTACATTTTCTTATATGTCCTACCTGTGTGTACTGATCTGTATGCCTCTATGGCAACACTGTATTACTGTGGTCACTATGTAAATAAAATATTGTAAAAAAAAAAGAAAAGAAAAAATATAATAAAAAGTATAAAAATTGATCACCAGTCAGTGTCCCTGATCTCCGCCACACCAGTTATATGTTGAAAAATCTTTTTTTTTATCTGTTCATTTTCCAAAAAATTCTGACAAAAAAATAAACTTTAAAAAACTTGCCATACCTCTTACTAAATACCTTGGGTTGCCTACTTTCCAAAAAAGGGTATTTGGTGGATATTTGTACTGTCCTGGCATTTTTGTGCCTCAAGAAATGAGGTAGGTCATCAGTACATCAGGATTAATCGATTTTCTAATATATATACACCATAGTTTGTATGCTTTTCTGACAGACTAAATATTGTACAATAATTTGGGTTATTTTCACCAAAAAAATGTAGCAGTATACATTTTGGCCTAAATTTATGAAGAAAAGTTATTTATTTTCAAGATTTACAAAGATTAGCTTGCTTTGTAAAAAAAAAAAAAAAAAAAAAAAAAACAGTGATTAAATACCACCAAAAGAAAGCTCTATTTGTGTGGAAAGAAAAATTGCAATTGTCATTCAAAATGTGACAGCACTGAAAAGAGCAAATTGGCCTGGGCAGGAAGGGGGTAAAAGTGTCCGGTATCGAAGTGGTTAAGAAGTATTCAGTTTAAGGCTGTTCACGCCGCAGAAGGATAATATGGCAGAAACAAAGGAAGAAGTTATGCAGCAGTTATTACCTACGTAGCACCTATGTAGGTGCTAGTGAGAGAGTATCGTTTTTGGCTCTCTCTGCCTATCAGAGGAGCAGCAGGCAAATCTATATTGCTTTCTGCCTACCAGGGAGCAGGATCTGTGAGCTAGGTCTGCTCATGGTGCTCAGCGTGTGATTAATCTGGTCTGGGAAGTGTCTCACACTGGTCCAATAGGAACGCATATTGGACAGTGGGGGAAATCTGACTAATGAGTACACAGGCTTTGATACAGCCCCAGTGATTGGCACAGACTGATTGTCTCAGTGCATTGTGGGGTGTGGTATAAAAGCCAGGAGCACATGTGCTGCGGGGTCTTTGGCTGGTAAGCAGAGCCCCAGAGGGAGAGTGGCAGCTTCCTCCTCCTCTGTAGCAGTGGCACGTGGTCACAGGCAGTCGGCCTGGAGACCAGAAGGAAGGAGCTGAACCCAGAGGTCCATGAGAGCTGACTGGAGGGGTAGAGACACTGGAGACCCTCGAAAAACAGTATCGTGAGTACAGGGTATTGTGTCTAGGGACCTGACCTGAGGGGGGCATCCCCAGTGTAGGATAGTCAGAGGACAGGTGTCAGCAGGTGGAATTAAAAGGGGTACTAGGTGTGTATCCCAAAGATAATTCATCCAAACAAGTCATCTCCTAGATTCATCTAAGTGGCAAGGTGAATCAGCAGCATGCCTGCATCTTCACACAGGAGTTCTCATCTACTGTGAATAGTTCAATTTGGGGTATCCCAGTCTTCCCTTCTCCCATCCCAAATAAAAAAAAAAAAAAAAACAACCACATCCCCTAGACTGTTCATTGACTGAGCCAGAGAGTAAAGAGTTAAATTGTGCATGCTGCAGTTGCTATCGGTAACCCACAGGGATCCCAAGGTGAACAATCCAGCAGTCCTCAAGGGGGCAGTGCTACACCTATACTCCTTTCTATTCCTTGAAAGGAGGCTAAACTAGTAGATGGTTGGGTTTACTGGCAGAAAAAGCTTGGATCCATTTCAGTAAAAGAAGACTTCATTTGGCATACATCTTGTGAAAGCAAATGCTTTTCAATAGTTTTAACACCCTCTTCTTGAGAGCTGATTATGTTCTGCCAAACAGTAAAATTATTTCCAAACTGCCTGGTATATTGGTATACTGATTTTTTATTTTTTTTTAATTTAGCATAGAAAACAGAGTTTTTTAAAATATTTTTTTATGTTTTTTTTTTCTGCTCTATAATATATCAGTACCATAAAAATATGGTCAGTATGGCATTGTTTTAGCATTAAAGGCTTTTTGATGAAGGTTATTAGGTTGTTGCATTTTTTATGACTAAACAAGTGATGGCTTACTTCACAATTCTGGATTTTATTGTAAGGGCACTAAAACCACTGGTGCATTCACCTTAAAGCGTAACTCCACTTTTTTTGAGAAAAAACATTCCCCTCTGGGTGATTTCTGTACATTGCATTGTGGGGCCAGCATCCCTTTAGACGTGTTCCTATTGGGTGTATCTCACCAAAATGGCATTTTTGTTGCAGGTGATGCTTGAAATTTGACTTGTATCTTAAGCGGACTTCTGGGAAAATTGGTGAGCCAATCACACAAGCAGGAAATTATGTTTTTGGGGCATGTTCAGCACACATTCTGTGTACAGAACAACTACAGGTAGCCATATTGCATTACATTTTCAGAAAATTACAGTGACTGCATATTAAAAAGGAAAGGTAATTTAATACCATTTAATGACAATATGACTTGTACTACTATTTTTTCTTTATCTGCTATTTTTTTCCCCCACGAAAGTGAAGTTGCTCTTTAAGTAAAAACCCTTTAGATATGTTTAGTGCATTCGCACCGTAACCGGAAGTGCATCATCGCGCCCCGCAACCGGAAGTGCGTCATCGCGCACCGGAAGTGGAAATGCGATGCCGTGCACCGGAAGCGGAAGTGTGCACGATCACACTTTCAATTAGGGGGACAATAAAAGAGCGTGCTGCACATGGGGGTTTTGCCTTTGACAAAGTCTAATGAAGGACGAAAAGCGTCAGGCACGCTAGCCCCCATGCAGATACGCTTGTAGCCGCGGCAAACCTTATTTACATGCCTGTATCACGCAGCCAACATGTGAGTTTTTTACCTGTATTTGTATTTAATAAACTGTACGTACTTCACCATGTGAGCCCCACTTGTTTTCTTGGAGGAACATCAATGTCCATCTCTTGGGGTTTATGAAGTTCGTAAAGACATACTGTCCTCTATGAATGTTCCGTGGATTTCTTGCTGACTTGGAGTGGACCTTTCACTGGCGTTTGGTTTATACCTCATGCTTGGTGGACCTTCCGTAACAGGGGGTCTAAAAATCTGGTAAGGAGATTACCTTATTCTATGCACGTGGTGAACATCAGGATTGTGTCTGCACAGTGTTGGAATTTATTTGCATTCATTTCTGCACTTCAGCATTTTAATTTGACGGACTTCATGGACTGTGTTCTTTTATCTTTTAGTTCATAATGTGGCGCTGTACTTGAACACAATTTGGCTATATGGTGCAGTACCCTTTGCCCCAGGGAAATGTTTGGTGGAATATAGGGCCTAGGCAGGGTGGATGTAGTGCAACATCAGTCTGTCACCAGCTAGAGAGTGTTCAGGTAATTTTACACCAAACCAGAATATGTTTAAAGCCCTTCTCCAGTATAAACTCCCCCTACCTCTATCTGATGGCTTTAACAACAAAAAAAATTCCTCTCTAAAAGGTCGCTTTTATTTAACTTAACAGTGGTCATGTGATAACGCAAGCTTAGAGTATTCTCCTCCTATTTTTACTCTCTGCTTGGGTTTTTCTTTGGGTTTCAATGCCATTGCATGCATGACATGGACACGTCCTAGTGGATGTCCAGTTGCAGGGTTCTCTCAGGATCCACAAGAGGGTAACATAATCATAGGGGACAGTAGTGGACAATGTGGACCTCCATTTGTACCACTGGATTTTCTGGACCTCAAACCTGCAGCTGCAGGAACCTCGACGGGGGACTTAGGAGAGTATATCTGGCTTCATAAGGTAAGAGGGAAAAGATTTGTTAGCCCATAATGGGGCTTTAATACTTCTAAGTAAAAACATCAAGTGACCTTAACCCAGAAACTGGGATATAATTATGTGAATAACAGACTTCGTCCTCAGTACGGGGTACCTCCACAACCAGTGTATAATCAGAAAAAACATGCAAAGGATGACCACATGGACATCCTTATAAGGAAAAAGAGTTGTATATGGAGAACCAACCACAGTAAATATGAAATTAGAAAAACACTAATTAACACAAATAAATAATACTATCCAGGTCATAGTTCTATGACCTCTAGGTATTCCATATAGTAAAAACCATGTGGATAGGGGGCGTGTCCTGGCCGCCGAGCAGTATGGCCGCTTGAACTACTGCTCCGTAGTCTCTGTGGAAGTTCAGCCACTTACCGAGCGACACAGCCCGACTCCGCAGCCCTGTCTTCACAGGGAGAGACAGCCGCACGATCCCGGAGTATGACCCGCCGGCGATTACCGTCCTCGGGTCCCCGCCGCCTCACGGATTTCTTCAGCATGTCGTCCCACCACTCTCCCAAAGATGGCGCCGAGGGGGCTGGGGACCCAGAAGCAGCGCCAAAGGTCCTGAATGACCAGTCCACGGATCCAGAATCTGACATGGATGAGTCTCCCCCGGCAGTTAACCCCTCTTCCTCTGCTGATAGAAGTAAGAGAGCGGCAGTATCCCCAGCCTTTTCTCCTACAAAGCCCCCCTCTGTTAAGAAACAGCACGGAGCCAGCGACAACTCACAGGCCCTGGAACTGACAGAGTCCTACATTAACCCTCTGTCTGCCTTCCCCGCAGCAGACGTACCTGCCACTGAAGCCACACTAAAGGCAATGCTCCTCTCTCTTCAATCTGGCTTTCAGAGAGAGCTTAAACTTTCTGTTCATAACCTGTCAGTAAGACTGGATGGCCTGGAGGAGAGATCACACAATCTGGAAATGCAGTTTTCAGACATGGCAGCAGCACACAATGAGGTAGTGGACATGCATGAGGTACAGGCTGAAGCGATCCAGAAATTGCAACTGAAAGTCGCAGACCTGGAGGACAGGTCGCGGCGAAACAATGTCAAATTTAGAGGTATTCCTGAGACTGTTAAGCCACAAGAAATCATCCCCTACTTGAAGCAACTCATGCAGAAACTGTCCCCTGACCTATCGCCTAGAGATCT
Organism: Pelophylax lessonae; assembly: GCF_965119305.1. Taxonomy (NCBI): domain Eukaryota; kingdom Metazoa; phylum Chordata; class Amphibia; order Anura; family Ranidae; genus Pelophylax; species Pelophylax lessonae. The sequence goes on from NC_138772.1 coordinate 453,730,133, forward strand.
CCTTATCGACTGCGCACACAGGATTTCAAAACCACCACATCTTCCAGATTCGGTTCCACGAGACGTTCTGGCTAGAATACATTATTATAATGTTAAAGATCAACTCATCAGAGTTGCCAGGAATGCTCAGGCGCTACCGCCCCCGTACGCTGGAGTGTCCCTCTTCCAGGATATCTCGCCTGCAACAGCTCAGAGGAGGAGAGAGTTTGGGCCTGTGACAAAAGTGCTGCAGGATAATAAAGTGATTTATCGCTGGGGTTTCCCCACTAAGCTTTTGGTCACTTATCAGGGCCACCAAGTCGCAATGACATCTCCAAAGGAGGGATACAAACAACTCCATAACTGGGGTCTAGTCCCTACTCCATCGACTCATTCTACCCGAAAGCAGGATCAACATCCATCGAAAGACTCTCGGGGACCGCCGGACCGTGGTAAAACACACCCATCTCCTCTGTGATGATATTACTGCTGTTGCCTTCAGGGCTTCCCCACAAGGGAAATAAGCCGTTCGTATTCCTTAGAGACTCGGTCATATCATACTTTCTCTTTTTTTTTCACGCACCCCAAGTAAGAGGTGTGCTAAGCACACGTGTAATCGTTCTCTTTTGGTTTACTTTTTTTTGTTTTCTATTATTATTCTCGTTGCTAACTATTGTGCACATTTGTTACTGTCAATTGCCTATACCGTTTATTGAGTACCTTGATTCTCAGTGGGTATTGCCTGTGTAGTGCTGCTGCAAGTAAAAATTTTTTTTTTTTTTTTTTGCCTCACAGGCAACGCCAGCTCATTTTGACATGTCCCTCAATATCACCACTATCAACGTGAAAGGGCTTAATAGCCCCTTCAAACGTTCTAGACTATGGAGGGAGGCATTGTCCCTCAAAACTGATATACTGTGCGTCCAGGAAACGCATTTCGCACAAGACAGGGCCCCATTATGTACCCATAGACTCTTCCCACACCAATTTTTTGCCAGCGCACCCAATAAGACGAAAGGTGTGATGATAGCAATACGAAATACTGTAGCCTTTCAACTTCACCACATAGAAACAGACCCTTGCGGCAGATATCTTATTCTCTCTGCCTCAATTAACAACTCTCCATTAGTGATCGCCAATCTCTATGCTCCCAACATGAGACGCAGACCTTTTTTTAACACCGTACTATCTAAATTACAACCTTTTCCCAAGGATCAAATAATCCTCTGCGGAGATTTTAATGATGTCCCAGACAACACTTTGGACACATCCAATCCAACTAGACCTAGATCCACTGCTCTTTCCAACATGATATACTCTGAAAATTTGTATGACCCCTGGCGTTGCCTTCATGGTACCGAAAAAGATTACACTTACTTTTCAGCAGCCCAGAAGTCCTATTCCAGAATTGACCTCTTCCTGGTACACCCCCTCACTCTACAGTCTGTCTCTAAAGTGTCCATTGGTACCATCACGTGGTCTGACCACGCGCCGGTTACTTTAACCCTGGCACAGGGACACCAATCCCCCAGAAGCTCTTTGTGGCGTATGAACACCTCCATTCTATCCAATCCATTGTACCAGGGGGGAGATCAAGGAGGCAATAGTGACCTACTTCGAATTGAATGCTCATTCAGTGGATAATGATTCAATTTTGTGGAATTCGCACAAAGCCTTTATCCGTGGTTTGTTTATGAAGCTGGGTGCCCAAGAGAAACGCAAGAGATCTGAAAAGATCAACAACCTCCTGGCACAAATTAGAAGTTTAGAAAGCTCTAACAAGGTCAGCCCATCTGACCTCAACATCATGGCTTTGCGTAAACTTCGGGATGACCTAAGATCCATGTTATACGCAACATTTGATCACCATATTAGATAACTCAGACTGGACTGGTACATACATCATAACAGACCAGGAGCCCTTTTAGCAAAACAAGCCAAGCGAAAAGACGCCCTACACAGGATCTCCTATATGACTTCCCCCCATGGCCACAGACTAACTGACCCTAAAGACATAGCGGACTGCTTTAGTGACTTCTATTCTAAATTGTACAATTTGAAAGAGGACCCTGCTGAGCCCTTTCCTGATTTGGACCGCATTAACAGCTTTTTGGACTCCCTGCGCCTGCCGACGTTGACACCTGACCAGTGCTCCCAACTTAACACTCCCTTCTCGGAAGTGGAGGTCTGTGCAGCTATACGTGACCTTCCCCAACATAAGGCCCCTGGCCCGGATGGATTCTGTAATGAATATTATAGCACCTTCATCACCTCTCTCAGTCCTTATCTATGCAAAACGTATAATTTTTTTGTGGCGACGGGACATATGCCCGGGGAATCCTTAGAAGCGACTATTGTTACCATACCCAAAACTGGCAAATCCCCTGATGACCCGGCAAACTACAGACCCATATCTTTGCTTAATACGGACACGAAGTTATATGCGAAAATCTTAGCTACGCGGTTGGCATGCTATTTGGCTGATTTGGTACATCCGGATCAGGTTGGCTTTATACCGCAAAGGCAAGCTCCGGATGGTACCAGGAGATTTATAGACCTCATTCAGTGGGCTGAGCATCATCAAACGCCTTCTCTGCTCCTGTCTTTGGACGCAGAGAAGGCGTTTGACAGAGTTCATTGGGGATATCTCTCCGCAGTCCTTCACAGATTCGGTATACGGGGTAATTTTTTCACGGCAGTTATGAATCTATATTCTTGTCCTTCTGCCAGGGTTCGAACATCAGGGCTCACATCTAGACCCTTTGGTATTTCCAATGGGACTAGGCAAGGGTGTCCGTTGTCCCCCTTGATATTTGCCCTGATCATGGAACCGCTAGCAACAGCTATTAGGTCACACCCCCAGATTGAAGGGTTCACAGTTGGGGACTCCACACATAAAATAGGACTTTACGCCGACGACATTATTATAGCACTCACCAACCCGACCCACTCATTGCCGCCACTCATAGACCTACTGACCCAGTTTAGTGCGCTTTCCTTGTACAAAATTAGTTGCTCTAAGTCTAATATGTTAGGCATTTGCCTATCCGATTGCCTCAAACGACAAATATCTGTGATCTCCCCCTTCCCTTGGGCCCCAGCTTCTACTTTGAGATACCTGGGAATTGACCTTACTGTACCCTCAGCCACCCAAGTAAGGCTCAATCTAGAAAGATTACTTAAGAAACTGATGGACTTATCCCTGAGCCTTCGAAATGTCAAAGCATCCTGGGCTGGAAGAATTGCACTTGCTAAAATGTTTCTCATGCCACATATCCTTTACTTATTCAGAGCTATACCACAAACTTTTCGTAAAGACCAACTGAACAAACTCCAAAAGTCAATTAATTCCTTTATTTGGAATGGTAAACACCCGAGAGTCCGTCGTTCTACGATGTATGCCCCGTCGAGCTCAGGGGGGTTGAGTGCTCCTGACATCAGCAGGTACTATCAAGCAACTATTCTGGATCAAACCAAATATTGGTGGACTCAGTCAAAGCAACATAGATGGCTACAGATAGAGCAAGTGGTACTAGGTTGCCCTCCCACGCATATGCTTGCAGCTCTTTGGTTACAATTTCATCCTCCGAAGTTCCTGCTAAACTCAATTACCGCTACCATCCGAGTCTGGCAATCCATCTTACAAATGGCCCAGGGCATCTCCACCACGACCCTCAATCTACTACCGCTACAATCATTAAACTTATTGTGTCAAGACTTGGCAATTGACTCTTGGGTGCACACAGGTCTAATTTCGGTTGGACACTTATATGACCAAGGCCAGCTATCTGCCTTCTCTACACTACAAAACAGCTCCCATATACCCCATCAGGACTTCTATAAATACCTTCGTATTCGACATGCATTGAAAAATGGTCTATGGTCTTCTTCGCAACTTCCTCTTAAGATTGCCCAAAATTATTTGCGTCCGTCTAAATCATACAAAGGGATCTCCTTTTTCTACAAACTGTTGGCAACTACACTGGAGCAGCAAAAGCTTCCTTCCATGGAACAATGGGAATGTCTTCTTCGATTTACGGAAACACCCAACGGGTGGAACCAAGCTTTGAGATACCCTCTAAAATTTTCCAAATGTTTGACCCATTGGGAATCAGTCCTAAAGGTTCTTCACTTCTGGTACTACACTCCGGATAAACTATCGCGCATCTTCCCAACGCAATCGAATAATTGCTGGAGAGAATGTGGACAAATTGGCTCAGCACCACACGTCTGGTGGCAATGTCCCGAGCTTACCTTATTCTGGAAGGAAATCGATTCGCTCATCATTCAACTCACAGGGCGACAGATCTCTCTAGAGCCACAAACTGCCCTGCTGGGGGTGGGGCTCTCTACTTGGCACAATGAATTCCATGCTGTCATCACTCACATCTTGATAGCGGCACGCTTAACCATAGCCAGGAATTGGAAAAAGGGCTGTGCACCTACCTTCCGGCAGTGCATAACCATTCTAAACCACAATATGCACATGGAATACATGTTTGCCAAAGCCCATTACGGCCTGACAAAATTCTTTTCACTGTGGGAACCCTGGCTTAGAAATCCTAATAGTAACTTGGACGCTACCTGACTCTTTATCTCCTTCCCTCCCTCTACCCTTATAAGGGATTCATCTAAAAACCTCACTGATCAATTCCGATTACCTGCTTCTTACACACAACGCCTTCTGTTCTCAGCCTATCTCTACCTACATGAAGCAGCTTCTCCCTAACCCTGGAACATAGCACACACTGGATAACTATATCTGTAACTTTACTACGTATATGATCACAGTCTATCCATGATTCCTTGCTTATGTCCCCCACTGAGAGCATCTATGTATGTCTCGTTGTTTTTGTTTTGTTCTTGTTCTTTCTGTTTTATGCTCTCTAGTTCAGAGTAACACAATTGCCATTATATGTAGCTGCCTGACTGTTGTGATTCATACTCTTAATTGTTTGTACTATATGAAGGTGGTATGTAGTCTTGCAGACTGTGTATTATGCTTATTTGTACTCTATGAATTTAACGTTGAACAAAAATAAAAAGTTTCAAGTTTAAAAAAAAAAAAACATGTGGATAATGTTGTCTCACGCACACAGAAATAAAACTGGCCCCACATTAACTCTCATGCACACCAAATCTTCCTACATAATATGTCTAATAGAAGTGGACTATATAATTCGGGCTAATGGTGGTAGTCCAGCGCCAAATTAATTATTCCTAGGGTTATGTATGGAAAAGATCCTCCTAATACACTTCTGTATCCCCTGATTCATATTGTCCCAAAAGGGTTTGAGAGACTAGGCTGAGGGCATAAGCCTTAGAGAGCCGGCCATGCTGCACTTAATTTGTCCACGGATGGAAATAACAGACACATATCACCATGCGAAGTAGAGTGACTTCCAATAGGTTATATCAGTCTTGGAATAATGGTGGTCTAGTGACTGCATTATGGCCATACTATGATAGCCAAGTGTTTCACACCAGTCCCATGACTAAGGTGGCCATGTAAAAAGTTCCATCCACGACAGCGAAGGTGGTCAATAGGCTAAAGCTCCTGCTTGGAATTGCGGTATCATAGATAATAGTGGCTAAATGCAACACTGTTGATGAAAGGGTGCCTGGGAGCTCTCACCACTCCATGGCACTGCACTCTTCCTTGTTCCTCCCTCTATAGCAATGTACAGATGCTTCCAGTGACCCACAAGCCTGTATGCAGCTGTATAGGGTTAGAAACCAGCAGACCATTGATGGTTTGCTCCCTTCAACAACGTGGCTTCTCCCATGCCGGTTCGCAATCACACCGGAACTTCTGCTATGGAGTAGATGTAATGCATCGCAAGTCCCAGCTGCGTTGCCTATGCCAACGCATTTTGCATACATGTATGTATGCTTCGCCAGGACATATAAATGTTCCATGTTTATTTGGCATATTCTATTGTTACATAACCCCCTTTACTGAATCCAATGAACAGAGCTCTGCCTATATAAACAAGGTAGAGCTCTGTTCTGATGAGGAAAGTGATAGATTTTGTGTCCCTGCAAAGGGAATAAAATCCATCACTTCCCTTAGTAAAAGCAGCACACAGTTTACACTAAAACACTCGTTAGGCACACAGTTAATGTTTTCATTGCCCTAGAAGTTTAACCCCTTCCCTGCCAGTAAAATTAGTACAGTGACAGTGATTTTTTTTAGCACTGTGTCACTGGTTCCCTCAAGGTTAGTCATTGTCCAATTGTCTGCCACAATATCACAGTGCCGATATTAGTCGTTGATCACCGCCATTACTAGTAAAAAAAGAAATCAATATACGCTTATAGGGATTTTTTTTTTTTTTACAAAAAATATGTAGCAGAAAGAAGCACGTAGTTTACACAAAAACACTGGTTAGGCACACGGTTAACTCTTTGATTGCCCCTGAAGGTAACCACTTCCCCGCCAGTGTCATTAGTACAGCGACAGTTCATATTTTTAGGACTGATCACTATATTAGTGTTACTGGTCTCCAAAAAAGTGTCAAAATTGTAACTTAGTGTCCGATTTGTCCATCACAATGTCGCAGTCCCACTATAAGTCGCTGATCGCCGCCATTACTAGAAAAAAAATGCCAGCATATATCCCATAGTTTGTAAACACTATAACTTTTGTGTAAACCAAGCAATATTATTGGGCCTTTTTTTTTTACCAAAAATATGTAGCAGAATACATATTGGCCTGTTTTTGTTGGCAAGGCTGGTGTTGGTTGTCACGGTGGTGGACTGCTCTTCCTTGGCTATAGTGGAACCCGGGATATTTTCTTTTCCTTTTTTGGTTCCCGTCTGATCCATGTTTTGCTTTTTGGACCTCTGGTGTTGATGCTGTATATTTTGAGTTGCTTCTAGATGTCAGTATTCACTGTTGTCTCACGTCACTGTTCTGTGGTTGATCTTTTTTTTAATTCTTATCTGATTGATGGTGGTTATCCATTGGCTCATTTTCGGTTAATTTTAAGAAGCATTTACATGTTTGTGAATACATACCTCCCTGTTTTGATCATGGTCTTTAAAGGCACAAAGAATAGGTCACTTTTGTGGTGATCTGCATATGAGTTTACTAAAATCAGAAACGAGAATCCTGAAGAAGCCCTCAATTTGGGTGAAACTCGTTGATCCAGATCCATATGTATTAATATACGCATTTTTGCACGGGATGGTCATAATACATGTTTGATATACTCAATATGTTTTGATGATATATATGTTTTTAAGGATTTTTGTATTAATAAACTGTATGATGTTTTTGGAATTTAGTGTATCCACATAGTGTTCTGTCTCTTGGCACTTAAAAATCCCCTTTTTCCCACTAGCTCTTCCATGTGGTGAGATGTGGGGACCTTTTTTATAATGTACATATTGGCCTAAATTTATGAAGAATTTTCGATTTTTAATTTTTTTTTATTGGATATGTTTTATAGCAGAAAGTAAATTTTTTTTTTTTTTTTTTTTATCTTTTTTTGTTTATAGCGCAAAAAAAAAATAAAAAACATAGTGGTGATCGAATACCACTAAAAGAAATCTCTATTTGTGGGGGAAAATGCATACATTTTATTTGGGTACAGCATTACATGTTTGCGTAATTGTCAGTTAAAGTAACACAGTGCCATATCCTAAAAAATGGCCTGCTCAGGAAGGGGGGGAATCTTTCGGAGGTCAAGTGGTTAAGGAAGCAACAGATTAGTGATAGGAGCTATCCTTAGAGGATAGCTTTTTTAAATTACAAGTAACCATTTACCCATCACATGGATGTACGCAGACCTTAAATCAGATGATCAACCTGTTTGAAAATTGCTGTTATAGGCTGGGTCACACCTGATGCTACAACAGTATAGCAGTATATATATGGCCCAAAAATCGCAGGAACCGGCCGAATTTCATTCTGTGTGTATCCCTGTCCGGTAAACTGAAGCTGATCTATTGTTCAGCTTCTGTTGAATGATACTGCTGGAAAACCAATGGCTGCAGTGCTAAACTGTGTATTCTGGCAGGAGAGGAGTTCCCGTTGTCAGAACTCAATAGCACAGTAAGAGAGGATCCCTGTATGTATATCGCTTGTGTGAATGCTTGTTCAATCCACTATTTGAATGAAAAAAGCTCAAGGTGTATACCCTGCTATAGAGGTGTGTTCTTCATTATATGCTAAAATGAAGTCTGCTCCCAGGTAATACACAGGTTGCTGGCCTGGCAAAGATCACCGTCTTTAAAATAGGATGTTTGTATGCTCTAAGATCTCTGTAGGTGCAGATGCAGGTGTAGAGTTTGGCCGAACAACCCCCAGTTCAGTTCACAGCAGAACTCTTGTGGACCCGAACCCCAAACCCCCTTAAAGTCTATGAGACCTGCATGTTAAAAATCTAAAATCCCCATTTTGTAGGCTTATATACAAGTTATTGGCCATAAAAAGGGTTTGGGTGCCCGGGTACTGCCATGGGGGACATGTATCAATGCAAAAACATTTTTTGGAGCTTTACATGCACCAAAGCTTTGCTTAGAATGCACTGTGCAGCATGCAGTGCATTGTGGGGCGTTCGGCGGGCGAACATCCCGTGGATCCCCTGGGTGTTCGCAGAACGGGCGAACAGGCAATGTTTGGGTTGAACTTTTGCTCAGCTCGAACTGTTCGCCAAACTCAATTTCAAACTATATTCAACTGAAATCATTACATGTTGCAGAGCATTTTTACTGGTTTCAGACTGTATAAAAAAACAAGGTGCCATATTCTTTAGCAGCTCTTACAGCTATAATACATTAGTCCTCCTTTCATGTCATTCTAGGATATGCTGAAGATGTCATAGTTAAGATTTACAGTGCATCCAGCACAATGATTCTTGAAAATCTTAGACACATGGCCGGCATTTCCAGGTTTTAGGTAATTCACCTGAAGTGACCAGACAGTTAGGAAATGTGTGTACATAAGACAGAAACTGTTCATGTGCAGAACATTAAGAACACAGTTGTATGTTGCCTCTCAGCGGGAAGTATTTTGTTCTTATTATTGTTGCAGCTAGCCTGAACCAAACTAGAAACATAGCAAGCACAGCTAGTGCAGTAATAATGTAACAACAGATGAACGGTCACAAAAGTCATCAAAGCTGCAGTGCAGAGCCTAACTCTTGAAAAACAGTTTTGCGCATAATAGACAATTTGAGATTTCAAATAAATGTGTAATCATTTGTGGCATATATCAGCAATTGATAATATTTTAACGTGACTGCAGCATGTCAAAGGGCATGTACTAATGCTTAAATGGGGATGATACCTTACATTGTAAAATTGGTTAAAGTGATTGTAAAGTCTCTTTTTTTTCTATTAAAATAACAAATATGTGTAGCAGGATTTCCATGCATTGGGCCTGATGTGGGTCTGCCATGGTTAGCGGAAACGCCAGCAGCCCTTTAAGCTGAATACCCAAGTGTGAGATTTGAGTCAAGAACCAGTCTGGCATCTTTGGTTTGTTTTGTTTATTTGATATAGGGCATGGGAGAAGGGGATGAGTGGGATACTCCTCTGGCTCAACTAGGTAAACTGGGACACTTTGAAGAAAGATGCCTTTCAGCGCTGTCTTGACGGCGGCTGGATGCTGACCAACGCTTGCTGGCGCTTGAAAAACACTGACTTGCTGTACTGTACTTGAAACTTGACTTCTGACACTCTGGTTAGCTCAAAAGTCCCGGACTGTAATGGGAACTGACTTCTGACGCTCTGGTTAGCTCAAAAGTACTGAACACTGCTCCCTCCTTTCCTTCCTAACTGAGGTAGCTTCTGTAAACTGTTTCTGCTGCTGCAACTCTCAACACTGTACACTGCACACTGCATGCTGTACAATTTAACACTTCAGGGCCCAATCGCTGGCACCCCCTCTGTACTTCAGGGTCCTCTCCCTAGACACCTCCTCTACACTTCAGGGTCCTCTCACTAGGCACCCTCTCTACACTTGAGGGTTCACACACTGGCGCCCTCTTTGCTCTTCAGGGTCAACACTGGCACCCTCTTTACACTTGCTCCTGCTAGCTAGCTCCTGGATCCCTATGACCTTCGCCGGAGTGGTCCCCTCTCTCTAGGCAGACCCCCAGGGGCAATTTGCAGTCTTCACAAACTGGGAATGCTTTCCTGAAACTGGACCCCTCTCAGCTCCACTGGTCCTCTGCACTGGATCCTCTCTGCAGCTCAGCTCAGCCTTCTGTCACCTCTCACTAGGAAAGCTGCCTGGGACACCCAATTCCTCTGACAGGAGGAGAGACAGCCGCACTCTCCCTCCTGGGACTCTGCTTCCCGCCAAAGACGCTGCGTCATGTGCTCCCCTCAAACTTATACCCACTCCCAGAATGCTGTGCGGCAGAATCTGCCATTCTGAGGTAGATACAAACCTGAGTGTGCCATTGGCTGGGTTTCCTCCACTGCCCAATGAGAAAATCATGGCCCTGCTGATAAGCAGACAAGGCCCACTATACTTTTCCTAGCACCTAACTTGTAGGGTGCTACACCACATGTTATACTTACCTCCTCTGTGCAGTTGGTTTTGCATAGAGCAGCCTAGATCCTCCTCTTCTCAGGTCCCTGGCTGGAGCTCCTGGCCCCTCCCTTCCTGTTGAGTGCCCCCCACAGCAAGCAGCTTGCTATGGGGGTACCCGAGCAGAGCTGCAGCTCCGTATATCCATCCAGACACAGAGCTGTAATTCGGCCCCGCCCCTCTCTCTCTCCTGATTGGCTAAATTAGTTTGATTGACAGCAGCAGGAGCCTATTTCGCCGCTGTGTCTCACCACTTTAGGAGAGTGAGTCCAGGACAGCTGAGGAACTCATGGACATCCCTGGATAGATATGGGGCTCAGGTAAGTATTAGGTGGGCTGAGGGGGGCTGCTGCACACAGAAGGCTTTTTATCTTAATGCATAGAATGCAAAACCTTCAGACTTTACAACCCATTTAAATATGAAGTTGCTGAGTTGAGATTAATCTGCTTAAAGCGGAGTTCCACCCAAAAGTGGAACTTCAACTCATTTGTTCCCCCCTCCCCCCCCCCCCCCCCCCCCAGTGTCACATTTGGCACCATTTAAGACAGGTACTCTTCCCCACTTCCCGGCAGCCGAGCCAAAAATTGACTGGGGTGCTGACATAGTGACCTCCCTGGACATGTACGTTTCTATATATTAAAAGTCAGCAGCTACAGTATTTGGCGGAACTCCTCTTTAACCACTTGACAACTGCCTAACTGAGAAAATACATCATTTGTTTGGCGTTAAATACTGGGCTTATGGCTGCAGCTAGATGCCATAACTTCAGTATTTTCTTTTACCTCAAGCACTAGACTGCAGGATCACTTTTAGAAGCGCTGGGTTGGGTGCCCCCCTTCAGCGGTTTCCTAGGCTTACGTTACCAATTGCTGAGCTACGGAACCGGGAACAGTGGCTTGCCATAGAGATAAGCGATGGCAAGATGACCAACACTCATCTCTATGTCATTTGAGGACCGAAGCGACATCATGACATCACTTCCAGTTTTCAGGCCACGTAAAAGTGTCTTTTTTTCTTTCCTAAAGCAAAAGATACATTTTTTTCTTTTTAATCTTATGCTTTTACTTCTTTGAGTCCCCAGATATCTTCATAAAGAGGACCTGGCATGTTGTTTTATTATCACAAGGGATGTTGATTGAAAAATAAATGTAAACATTTTTTTTTTAAAGTGCCACTGTCCCTTTGTGCTCTTGCGCAGTAATGAATGCATACGTAGGTCATCTCCACATATGTGTTTGCACCACACATGTGAGGTATTGCCACACATTGCCACGTCTGATTGAGAGCAATAATTCTAGCACTAGACTACCTCTGTAACTCTAAACTGGTAACCTGTAAAAAAAAACACTGCCTTTGGGGATTTTAAGTACTATAATTTGGAGTCATTTGACGCACAATTTTAACTACTTAAGCCCCAGGCCTATGTCGGACACTTTTTGTTTACAAGTTAAAATCAGTATTTTTTCCTAGAAAACTACTTAGAACCCCCAAACATTATATATATTTTTTTAGCAAAAACTCTGGAGAATAAAATGTCGGTCATTGCAATATTTTTTGTCACGCGGTATTTGCGCAGCGGTCTTTAACCACTTAAGCCCCGGAGGATTTGGCTGCTAAACGACCAGGGGGTATTTTGCAATTCGGCACTGCGTGACTTTAACGGAGAATTGCGCGGTCGTGCGACGCTGTACCTAAACGAATTTGACGTCCTTTTTTTCCCACAAATAGAGCTTTCTTTTGGTGGTATTTGATCACCTGTGCGATTTTTTGATCACGCGCTAGAAACAAAAAAAGAGCGTTGATTTTGCAAAAATAACAATATTTTTCACATTTTTTATATGAAATTCCCCCCAAAAAAAAGTAAAAATCTAAATTTTTTAACATTTTTGGCCAATTTGTTTTATGCTACCTATGTTTGGTAAAAAAAATTGCAAAAAGCGTATTTTTATTGGTTTGCGCAAAAGTTATTGCGTTTACTAACAAAGGGAAAGATTTTTGTCATTTTTGTTGTTTTTTTTTTAACGCGTAATGGCGATCTGCGATTTTTTTTGCGGTACTGCGACATTGCGACGGACAGATCGGACCCTTGACTGACATTTTGGACACTTTTGGGGTTACCAGTGACATTTCTACAGTAATCAGTGCTATACATATGCACTGTTACTGTAAAAATACACTGGTAGTGAAGGGGTTAACTTTATTTGAGAGGGAGGGGCTGTGTGTGTCCCTAGGGGTGTGATTCTTACTGTGATTGGCCGTTGGCTTTCGCTGTAGGGACACTGATCAACGGTTCTACATTGTAGAACCGTGTGATCAGTGTTTTTACACAGAGGAGAATGACAGGTGGCTTGTTTACACAAGCCGCCTGACTTTCTCCCTCTCCCCCGACGATCGCGGAGTGACCGGCGGACATCGGGTCCGCCGGTCACACGCGCGGGGGGGGGTCCGTGACCGCGCGGGAGCGCGCCTCCGCGGGAGCGCGCCTCCGCAGGAGCGCGCTCGCTCCCCAGAGCCTCACAGGCTAGCGACGTAGACCTACGTCACTCTGCCTGTGAGGGGCTGACTGCCGCAGTAAATATACTGTGAGCAGTCGGCAAGCGGTTAAAACAAAATTTTTGGGGAAAAATTACTAAAAATCATATTTCACTGCATTTAAAAAATACTAAACAGTAAAGTTAGCCCATTTTTTTTTGTATATTGTGAAAGATGATGTCACGCCGAGTAAATAGATACCCAACATGTTACGGTTTAAAATTGCGCACACCCGTGGAATGGCGACAAACTACGGTCAATAGAAATCTCAATAGGCGGCGCTTTAAAATTTTTTAACGGTTACCAGTTTAGAGTTAAACTGTAGCTCTTTTTTAAATTATTGCACATGCTCTGGCGATCGTGGCGATACCTCACATGTGTGGTTTAAACAGTGATTTCATTCGCGGCTCGACTTCCGTATATGTTTTCTTTCATGCGCGAGCTAAATTTTTTTTTTCCTATTTATTTTATTTTTTCTTTTAGCTTTATTACAGGTTTTAAAAAAAAAAAATCTGATCACTTTTATTGCTGTCACAAGCAATGTAAACATCCCTTGTGACACCAATATGCAGTGACAGGTACTCTTTATGGAGGGATTGAGGGTCTAAATGACCCTAGACCCCTTCACTACACTTTCATGTATGCAAAACCCCGAAAACTGTATTTTTGCATACAGTCGTTTTTTAAATCTGCTGCCTTTTGCAGCAGAGTAACCCGGAAGTGACATCACGGACGCCGCCTCCGGGTTACGTCAGCAGAGACCCAATCGAAGCAACTTCCGGCTTAGATTGGGACTCCATCCAGACGGTGCTCGGGTCTCCCGGTGGGACAGGAGGGCCGGGCAAAGTCACGGAAGGCAGCGGGGGGGGGGGGGAACGTCCCCTCCCGCTCCCGCTCACCCGGGTAACGATCGAGCGGCTCCCGAGCCGATATTATCCAAAAAAATTTGGGTATATATTATGTTTTTTTTTTTATTAATTAAAATATATTTTTTTCAAACAAAATTGCATTTGAAAAAATGCGTGGCATATAAAATTTCAATGACTGCCTTTTATTCTCTAGGGTCTCTGCTGAAAAAAATATAAAATGTTTGGTAATTCTAAGTAAATTTCTAGCAAAAAATACTTATTTTTACCTGTAAACAACAAGCGTCAGAAAAAGGCCTGGTCCTTAAACAGGAATTCCAGCCTGGGGAAAAAAATGAAAGTCAGCAACTACAAATACTGTAGCTGCTGAATTTTAATATAAGGACACTTACCTGTCCACGAAGCCCGCAATGCCTGCACCCCAAGCTGATCCCTCCATCGGCTCTGGGTGCAGGGGCCGGCATCTTCACTAAGGGAAATAAGAAGTCAAGACTTGCGGCTTCACAGCCTGTTTCCTACGGCATATGTGTGAGTTGCGCTGCACTTTCTGAATGGTTCCTCTGTCTCTGGGACCTGTTTGTCTCCCAGAAGGCAGCAGAGGGAAGGTGGATGGGCCATAAATTACATAGATCACTGCACAACAATTGCAGCTAGCTTACCCAGAAGCTGAAATGGGTACCTGTTTTTGACAGGTATCCACTCCCCCCTCCCTCCAAATGTGGCAGCAGCAAAGGGGGAGGAAGAAAACAAGGGGAGCTTCCCTTTTAGGGTGGAGCTCTGCTTTGAGTTTGGGGTACCAAAAAAACACCTTCATGCTCAATTCTCTGTCTTTCTGGAGCAGAGAGCAGTGACTGTAAGTCACTAGATCTTTGCTTTGCCCCTGCAGCGCTTACTGGAGCGCCAGGCTGGAGAAGGGGTGAGTGCAGCTTCAACCTTCAGTCGCTCACTGAGAGCTGGAGCCAGCTGTCAATCAGGCAGCTAGGTGGATCCTGACATTATTGTTGAGATCCATCCAGAGCCTGGAGTGGCCCTGTGGTGTCAGCTGACAGCGGGCTTTAGCTTGCTGCCAGCTGAGTATGGGTCACAGGAGAACACAAGTGAGTGCACTCCAGTGACCCAGAAGAGAAGAATGGACAAAAAAAGCTTTGGTCATACTTCCCTTTTAAAGCTGAATTCCAGGAATTTAGCAATTTTGTAAAAACTTCAGGTATGCTATGCGTTAAGTCCAACAAGGTGCATGCAACCTCATGGACCTATCTCTTTTTTTTTTTTTACATCTAACAGGTTTATAGAGCTACAGGAAGTCTGCAGTTCCAATGCTGAATTCTCTGGTCTTAGCGCCTTCAAATGTAGAATCAATGCAGCTGCTTTGCCCCTTATGACCTATCAATCCCTCTGGATTGCGCCCTTTATCTCTGGACATTTCTTTTGATGGAAGAAGGGGCCATGCACTTGGGAAGCTCTTCCTGGAGGCTGAGTGGTAGAAATCGCACTCAGAGGTCTCCAAAGCCCCTTTAAATTGGTGGAGGCTGGAGATTAAAGCCACTTGCCATTCTGCTGGGGGCTTAAATAAAGAGCAAGGGGCTGGAGACTGGTACCTGTGACAAACTCTTGTCGCTTCTTCTTATTTCTTTAAATTGGAACTACACCCAAAAGGGGGAGTTCCACTGTTCCTCCTACTCCCCCACTCCTCAGCAATATTTGGAACTTTTTTTTTTGGGGGGGGGACAGGTACCTTGTTTTTACAAGTACCCACTCCTACTTCAAGTCAAAAGTTCTCCTATCCCCTCGCTCCCTGCAGCCTTTTCAGGGACTTATCACAGGTCCCAGAAACCGCAGGACCATTCACAAAGTGCAGCATGG
Organism: Pelophylax lessonae; assembly: GCF_965119305.1. NCBI lineage: Eukaryota > Metazoa > Chordata > Amphibia > Anura > Ranidae > Pelophylax > Pelophylax lessonae. The sequence goes on from NC_138772.1 coordinate 453,745,920, forward strand.
CTCATGCATGTGCAGTGGGCGGCCATCTGTGAAGCTGCAAGCTTTCACAGCCGGGTGCCCACGGTTAAGCGGCTGGCACCAGTGACTGAAGAAAATTTCTCAGTCGAGCACTGCTTTGGATCCTGGGACAGGTGAGTGTCTGTTTATTAAAAGTCAGCAGCTACAGTTTTTGTAGTTGCTAATTTTTAACTTAATATGACTGGTGCTCCTCTTTAAAGTGGAAGCAAACACTCCTATCATTTTCAGCCAAGGAAGCTGCCACCTTGGCCTCTGTTTAATCTTCAACTGCCATTATGCTGCACATTTGATCAGTTATGACTACAGCCATTGGATGGTTTAACAGTTTGGTTGAGAGCCCAACCAATGTTACACGTACATTCTCCACACGTGCCAAGAATGTAACTGTTTTTTTAAACTGTTAATTCAATGGGTTTACTTCCGCTTTAAGTGTTTTGAGATTCATGAGTTGGCCGCTAGCAGATGCACAGCCTACAGGATTAGATAGGGTCAGCTTTGGGGTTTAATAATCGAGGATCAAATACTGGGAATAAAATGTGTACCACAGCAGAACCCAAGACATGTACAGTATATGTGCCCAAAACTTGTCAAGCTTTATTTGAAATTATTTACAGTATGTAATGACAAAAAAATGTAATGCATCTGTCCCGGGGCCTATTAGAAGAAAAATGTTTTTAGATTACAATAAATTGTTTAGGTTAACTATGTCTATGCAGAATACAAGCTGCCTCACAAATGCACTTTAACAGACCAGACCTTCTAGAAATAGCCAGTATTCCCAAACTGCCTGCCCAGGCCTTCCAAATGTGATTAACATGAACATGTGAGGCTGGGAAAAATGACATGCTTACTGTCAGATGACAATTTATGGAAGCTTATAATTTTATATTTACCATACGTCTACACAAATTATGTATCATGCTGTAAGGGTTGCAATCAAAGCTTTTATTCTGTGTCATAGCTAAGAAGTAAACAACATAAAGAAACATTAAAGACCAGCATAAATCTGTAAAGGTCACATGATGACAGCTAAGAAGACGAGGCAAAGTACATATATACATGTCATGCAGTTCAAGGTGCAGATAGGAAGGTTAAGAAATAAAACTACTATTTGATCATCACATTTATTTCTACAATATTTGTTGTTTTCACTAGATTTTGCCTGTCATAGCTCTTCATTCAAGAAAGTACTTCAATAGGAATGATATATGGGACTGTAGTCAGAACACATATTAACATGAATAATTAAAACTCTGGAATCCAAACATTTTCTTTGTGGATTCAATAAGCTGTGGCTCTTTACTATAGGTATTCATTAACCTTTTTTTGCAACATATACTGTAATATTTATCATAATTTTTCCTCAGCTTTTACAGCTTGAGCCTATAAACCTTACAACTTAAAGTCCCCTTTCTTACGAAACTCCCATGCGCCTAAAGGCTATTAAGGTGTTTTTTTGGGGGCTTTTGGATTTCCCACTGGATTCAGTGCATGTCCAGCAAAAGAAAGTTTGGTTTGCTAATGCCTACTTATAGTGAAAAGTATAAAAAGTGCGCTGATCCAACTTAGGGTATGCTGCTACCTTAGAGTGAAAATAAGTGCGATGAAAAAGTATAAATCAGGTGCGCTATCCCAAAAGTATATAAATAACACAACGTAAAAGTTATAATGCGTGATTATGATGAAAACAAAATATATCAAAGTAAATTAATAATCAAACAAGTGCGAATCAATGAAATAAGTCCAGTGAATCACCAGTGTGTATCAAACAATAATGTCCAAAAAATGATGTGGTAAACACTCCAATTCAGTGATCTCAGTGGATGCCCAATTGGGGGAAACGCGTCAGAAGGAGGCGCCACGTCATCACGAACAGACCGATACGGCGGTCTGCACTGCAGGCGGCCACCGCTACCTGCTTCACCTCTGAGGGAACCCAAAACGAATACTGTCTACTATTCTGTAAGTGCATTTCCCTTGTTTAAATACATTTTTTGTCGATAATGCACCATGGTGGTCCCCTCTGTTCTGTCCCCTTATTATTGAGGTAAAAAGACATCTGAGATCACAACAGCTATCCACCGCATAGTGATTCCATGCAGGACAGGATTTTAGGATTGTCCAAGGCTTGTGTCTATGTTCCTTCTGGTAAGAGTCTAGATACTCCCTTTGTGCAACAGTGTCAGCCTGAGTGATTTAGAACTTTCCTCTTGCTGCATGATCTCTGGAGCAGGGATATTCTTATATGCCCTTACATTTCCACTTTCTGGTAAGGAGCTAAGCTGGTGGTGGCCTGGTGGGACGCTGAACCTTTCTATCACGTGGCTTGCACCTTCCTCAGTTATATTGTGTTTACAGCACGGATTTTGGATTCATCTTTGAATTGGAGTGTTTACCACATAATTTTTTGGACATTATTGTTTGATACACACTGGTGATTCACTGGACTTATTTCATTGATTCGCACTTGTTTGATTATTAATTTACTTTGATATACTTTGTTTTCATCATAATCACGCATTATAACTTTTACGTTGTGTTATTTATATACTTTTGGGATAGTGCACCTGATTTATACTTTTTCAATGCCTACTTATAACCTCTGCACTTTGTATGCTAGAAGTACAGCAGTTAAAGTGCATAATGTGCAGCACAACATACATGGTGCAGCAGTCAGAATTTTGTAACATACATTGGGGGCGGGGGGGGGGGGGGGGGTTACCAAAACTTTAGAGTGCAAAATCTGGTGTAACTCTGCATAGAAACCAGCTTCCAGGTTTTATTGTCAGAGCTTAATGGAACATGCTGAAGGTAGCTACCATGGTGTACACTTGCCCGTACATAATATTTTCTAAACCATTGTCCTCTGTGCATTATATATTGTTTTTACATACTCCTACTCAAAGTGTTCATTGTTTCAACAGTTGCCATTTGCTAAGTAGCCCATTATTTTAAGGAAAATATACTTTAAAGTGGTTGAAGGGACTAGTCTCAGGTGATACATAGAGATAAAAAAATCCTCCTACATAAGTTGTACCGGGCTATCCGCTGCCATTTCTCCTATACAGCCTCCTACAACACACAGAATTTACACAGAATGTGCCAGCATCTCTCAGCAGCACAAATCAGGGGTGGGGATCTGAATTCACACACTACACAGCTAAGGAAGAAGAACTCTAAACCCCAAAGAACACACAGATGGAACAAGCTCAGCTGTGGCTGTTAATCACAGGTTGTGTGCTGGAGACCTTTTTTTACCTTGGTGTTTAGGACAATCTGTCAGAAGTGATTCATAGCAGAAGAACCAATAAGCAGAGAGAAATGATATTAGTATGTATAAGGGCTTGGTGTGGATTGGGGGAGGGACTCCCATAAAGTTTGTTTTTTAAATTTTTGTATTGCGGGCAATGGCTTGCACCCGGAAAATCAATTTAAATATCATTTTTTTTTCTTTATAAATACCAGTTTTGCTGCAGCAGGTTCTTTACACAGTACAGATGTGACACAACACAGACAGACTAAGGGAACCGCTCAGGCACTATATTTAACTGTTTTTTTTTTTTTTTCATTTTTATTGTTTCACTTTAAGCTTCAATAAAATCACTGCTCCTTTAAAAAACAATATTTTTTTTAATTTAATTTTTGCATTAAAACATGTCCCCCAGGGCAGTACCCAGGCTCCCTATACCTTTTTTATGGCCAATAACTGCATATAAGTCTTCAAAATCTCAAAGATTTTATTAGGGTTCGCTGTTCGATTTCAAACACTTTCCATGTTCAGGAGTTATAGTGTGAACCGAACCAAGGGGGTTTTCGACCCATCACTACTAACTATATACAATATGTCAAAATGTGTACAATATGGAAAGAAAGGGTAACAGGGGCAATGAAAGAAAAAGGGGCAATCAGGACTGGGTATAGGAACAAGGCAAGCAGCAGTAAGGGAACAGGATGCAAGGATAGCTCAAGTGCAGGATAGATCTAGCAGCAAGGAAGGCAATCAAAACACTGACCTGAATTGCAATAGCAGCGGTGGGATTTAAGCACCCTCCCAACAGCTGGGGCCAGGTGGATTTGATTGCAGCAACCAGCCGGCTGCTGGGAGACACCTGCTTGTGGTCACTGGAACTACAGTGCCAACTGCAGGTGAACCCCAGGTCCTGACAATAATGCACCTGTAAGACTCATTGGCATACCAAAAAATCATCGAAGGCATTAGTCCAGATACTGCATCTAATCAAGCCAGTCTGCGTGCCTATTTCTTTACTGAAATGGTTAAATCAGCATAACAACTTGGAGTTACATAGTGGGCCAAAGAAGTTTTTGGAAAAGTTGGAGCTGGAAGGAGTATTTCTGCACTGTCTTCTCTCTTCCTTTTATTAATTAATGGAGAATACACATATAGCAAGAAATAAATTCCCTATGTGAACTTTTTCAAACCAAACCTGGTGTGCAGTAAACTATAAAAAAATAACTGTATTTTATTAACCACTTAAGCCCTGGAAGATTTTACCCCCATTCCGACCAGGGGGTTTCTTGCGATTCGGCACTGCGTGACTTTAATGGACAATTGCGCGGTCGTGCGATGCTGTACCTAAACGAATTTGATGTCCTTTTTTTCCCACAAACAGAGCTTTCTTTTGGTGGTATTTGATAACCTGTGCGATTTTTTGATCATGCGCTATAAACAAAAAAGCGTCAATTTTGCAAAAATAACAATATTTTTCACATTTTTTTATATGAAATTCCCCAAAAAAAATGTAAAAATCAAAATTATTTAATATTTTCGGCCAATTTGTTTTATGCTACATATGTTTGGAAAAAAAAAAAACGCAAAAAGCGTATTTTGATTGGTTTGCGCAAAAGTTATCGTGTTTACCAACAAAGGGAAAGATTTTTGTCATTTTTGTTGTTTTTTTTTTAACGCGTAATGGCGGCGATCTGTGATTTTTTTTGCGGTACAGATCGGACCCTTGACTGACATTTTTGACACTTTTGGGGTTACCAGTGACATTTTTACAGTAATCAGTGATATACATATGCACTGCTACTGTAAAATTACACTGGCAGTGAAGGGGTTAACTTTTTTTGAGAGGGAGGGGTTATGTGTGTCCCTAGGGGCGTGATTCTAACTGTGATTGGCTGTGGCTTGAGGTGTAGGAACAGTGGTCAACGGTCCTACATAGTAGAACCGTATAATCACTATTCCTACACAGGGGAGAATGACAGGCGGCTTGTTTACATCAGCCGCCTGCCTTTCTCCCTCTGCACCGACGATCGCCGAGTGACCGGCGGACATCGGGTTCGCCGGTCACACGTGCGGGGGGGTGACCACGCGTGACCACGCGGAAGCGCGCCTCCCAGGTGCGCACTCGCTCCCTAGACCCTCACAGGCTAGCGATGTAGTACTACGTTGCTCTACCTGTGAGGGGCTGACCGCCACAGTAAATAGTCGTGCGGCGGTCACAGTCTGAATAATGAACATCAATGGTGATTAACTAAACATAGTCATCATCGACCCAAATGCAAACTGTGTGGAAAGACCATGCATGCTCAGGATTAAGGGGAGAATATTTGGTTTAATAGTATACATATATCGTTTTTATTCTATTACCTTTAAAGTAGAAGTCCATCGTAACACTAAAATTCCTGTATCTACAGACATTCATTATCTGACACTAACCTATCTAGCCCTGTAAATAAGAAATCAGTATACATACCTTTTTCGAAGCCGATTTGACTTGATCCCACGCTGAGCTGTCAGCCATGGCTTTGCTGTGGAGGTGGGTTCAGAGGACACATCCGACAACGGAAGCGCCATAGTAAGTCTATGGGTGATGTCACTTTGCATTCATTTCCCAGCCGTTGTCAGCTTTGTCTTTTGTAGGGCTTCCAGATTGGCTTCAAAAAAGGTATGTATACTCATTTCTTCTTTACAGGGCTAGATAGGTTAGTGTTAGATCGTGGATGTCTATAGATACAGGGATTTTAGTTTTAGGGGTGGACTTGCACTTTAAGAATTGTAATGTATTATATGGTGCAAGAAACTGTAGTTCCTCAAAAACCTGTGGTCATGGTATTTTACAATAAAATAGTAAGTGGGGGCATGTTGAGGACATTCAGCCCTGATCTATCCTACCTCTTGATTTGTCTAATGTTAAACCAACAATATTCCTGAGGTAATATTTCTTCCTACTTATACTGTTCTCTTTTAAATTAGGATTTTCTGCTGTCATTTTTAAAAATAACAAAAAAAAAAAATCCCCTTCATCCTTCATTTAACTGTGCAACCTTGAACTTAAATGATAATTCTTATCAGAAACTTGACCTTTAGATCTATTGGGTCTTATCTTCTTTCCTCATATTTTTGCTTTCACCTTTGAAAAATGCAAGAAAAACATTAAAAGTTCTTTTAAAAGCAGCAAATCCAAAATGTTTTAAGCATTTCCGTTCTGTGGTGCATTAAAGATGAAAATTAAAGTCTCAAGTGTTTATTGAAATCACCCTTCTTTATCACATCCTTTTTTTCATTCCCAGTACAACAAAAGTACATATATGTGGTCAGCTTTAGATTTGTCTCACTGGGAGTTCACATGTATTTTTAACTCCCTTCAATTGTTAATGTATTCCTCAAATGAGATGCATCACCTTGAAGAATGACTTTTTGTCCCATGGGAATTAGCCAAACAACTATTTCATTCACTATGATAATCAGTTCTACCTCCAGCAATATATGAAACTCAAATTTAATAGGCACTTGTGATTAGTTTTTAAGATGGCAAGTCATCATGGTCCATTGTAGAAAAAAATAAATAAAAGCAAAAATAATAAGTGGCCAAAGGTTAACAATGATGTGTTTGTTCGTATGATTCGTTAACATCTTTGATCAGACTGAATAATTCTTATTACCATTCTCATTATGCTCATTATAAAGTTACAGTGTTTATCACAATAGAATAAAAAAGGTGGTAATGCAGTTGTGATTATACATTCAACTTCCTTAGCACAGAATGTGAAGCGGAAAAGGATATAGACAAATTGGTACATGAGATGACAGTTGTGAGTCAAAATTAGTGAACCTTGCAAAATGATTTATATTCATACATGGCATTGTCCAAAAATTTGACAATATAATACAATATAATACATTTGATCAGGTTTTATTTATTTATTTATTTTTTTATAGCCCTACATTTTTCTCCGGTGCCTATACCTGGTAGGGAAAAAAAAATAAATAAATATCAACAATTATATTTTTTTATCTATATATGTGTCATTTAATATCTTTTTATTAAATTTGTTCCAAACCCAGACAACAAAAAATCAAATCAAAAACAATACATTACATAAACATATCATTACATTACAAATCAATGCCCAACATAAATATGACAAAATATATGATGTTCCCAACATATACATGTTACCTCACTTTGCACGTATCCCAAAAATAATTACCTCCCTTTTCCTCCCAACTTAGGACACCTATGGATAAAAAGATTGTCTGCAAAGAGGGGGTCACAAGACTCTTTACCACTCAAATAGGTTTAAACCATGTCCTTTTCTCTACAGCTTTTACAGACATCAGGCTTCTCCCAATAGTTCTTTCGAATGAAAATGATTATTATAACACTTAATTAACTTCTTCCCATCCGCGTTACAGCCTATATACGGCTGCAGCGCGGACTCACATTTTCGGGAGGCCGTCTTTATACGGCCTCCCAGTAACACGCTCCCCGCGCGCTCCCGCGAGCGCGCATCGGGGAAAATCTGTGTCGGCCGTGTCCCTTGGACACAGCCGATCACAGATCGTGGTGAATGGCCAATCACAGCGGCCATTCACCATGTGATCGGACCGTCCAATGAGAGATGATCTCATATGTAAACATATGAGATCATCTCTCATCGCCAGCGCTCCTTCCTCACACAGAGCCTGCAGTGTGAGGAAGGAGGAGAGCCGTCAGCCGCCGGGGACACACAGGAATGTAATCAGGGCACCGATCACCAGTGCCCTGATTACTAGAGGTAAAAAAACATACACAAAGTGCCCACAGTGCCCGCCATCAGTGCCCCCCATCAATGCCCACAATCAGTGCCCATAGTGCTGCCAGTCAGTGCCCATTAGTGCCTGCTCATCTAGGCACTGATGAGCACTGAGTGGCAGCACTATGGGCACTGAGTGTGGGCACTGATGGTGCTGCCCATCAGTGCTCATCAGTGCCGCCCATCAGTGCTCATCAGTGCAACCCGTCAGTGTCCATCAGTGCCATCTGCCAGTGCCCATCAGTGCTGCCTATCAGTGCCCATCAGTGCCGCCCATCAGTGCCGCCTCTCAGTGCCCAGCAGTGCCACCTCTCAGTGCCACCTCTCAGTGCCCAGCAGTGCCACCTCTCAGTGCCCAGCAGTGCCGCCTATCAGTGCTCACCAGTGCCGCCTATCAGTGCTCATCAGTGCCGCCTATCAGTGCCGCCTATCAGTGCTCATCAGTGCGGCATATTAGTACCTTCTCATCAGTGCCCATAAGTGCCACCTCATCAGTGCCCATAAGTGCCACCTCATCAGTGCAGCCTATCAGTGCCCATCAGTCCTGCCTCATCAGCGCACATCAGTGAAGGAGAAAAATTTATTTTCAAAGAAAATAAGAAAAACTTTTTTTTTTCAAAATTTTCTGTCTTTTTTCTTTTTTTTGTAAAAAATAAAAAACCCAGAGATGATTAAATACCACCAAAAGAAAGCTCTATTTGTGTGAAAAAATGATAAAAATTTCATATGGGTACAGTGTAGCATGACCGCGCAATTGTCATTCAAAGTTTGAGAGCGCTGAAAGCTGAAAATTGGCCTAGATGGGAAGGGGGTTTAAGTGCACAGTAGGCAAGTGGTTAATATGGTTGTTAAATGCTTTCACAATTTTCAGGCTTGTGTAAATTGCATCAATTTGAGATGCTAATAAGAACTCAGAATTAATTTACCACTTGAGTGCTGGAAGGTTTACCCCCCTTCATGACTAGGCCATTTTTTACGATATGGTACTTTAACTGACCACTGCGCGGTGGTGCAACACCATACTCAAATAAAATGTATGTCCTTTTTTTTCCCCACAAATAGAGCTTTCTTTTAGTGGTATTTGATCACCTATGTGGTTTTCATTTTTTGTGCTATCCAACAATTTTGAAAAAAAACAATATTTTTTACTTTCTGCTATAAAACACATCCAATAAAAAATGTACAAAATCAAATTTCTTCATCAGTTTAGGCTAATATGTATTCTGCTACATATTTTTGGTAAAACAAATCCCAATAAGCGTATATATATATATTGGTTTGCACAAAAGTTATAGTGTCTACAAACTATGGGATATATTTATGGAATTTTTATTTATTTATTTATTTTTTAATACTAGTAATGGCAGCGATCAGCAACTTATAGCAGGACTGCAACATTGCGGCGGACAAATCATACACTAAGTGACACTTTTTTGGGGACAAAATGTTTGTGTGATGTTCCTGAGTTGTAAGTTTATTAGACATCCTGGGGAAAACCAGCTAGTACCTGGATATAGAGGAGGAGTGTGAGGCAACAATCCTCCGGAAGCAGTGAAGTTATGCACTTAGGAGCTAAAAATATGCATGCAACATACTTATTAGGAGAAATCCTTTGGGAGGATTAAGGATGAAAATGAGTCTAGGTGTCCTTGTAGACCACAGACTCCGCAATGGCATACAATTTCAAGCTGAAGCAAGCAAGACTAGCCTGCTACTATCAGGCATTAAAAAGAGAATTAACATAAAAGATAAAACTAAAGTTCTGCCACTTTACAAAACACTGGCCTCATCTTGAGTATGCAGTTCAGTTTTCATCGCCAATGCTTAGGGAGGATGTTCTTCAAGTGGAGAGAGTCCAGAGAAGAGCAATAAAACTAAAGAGGGGGCCTTGAGGATCTCAATTATGAGAAAGGACTACAAAATATAAACATATTCTCCCTGGAGAAGAGACGTATAAGATGGGGCTATGATTGCAGTATACAAATCAATGGCAACTAGTATTTGGAAAAACTGATTAATCTAAGGTCACTGAAGAAAAGACTTGGCCAGTTGATGAAGCTGGGTGAGAAATGGTTCAATCTTAAACTGTATAAGGGGTCTTTACTGTTAGAGTGGTAAAGATATGTAACTCCCTTCCACAGTTGGTGGTATAAGCAGAACGTATAGGTAAAATCAAAATAACCATTAGCTGTGGTACTCAGTAAACTCAATATACAGGGATCAATATACATATAAATGTAAAGGCCTGGTTCAGTCTTAGTCTTGGTCACAAATTAGGGGGACTTATATATGAAGCTAGCAGAGGCTTTATAAATGACATGCAAGCCTGAAAATTTGTAAATATACTGTGATAAAATAGGAGAATTGCTTGGTTTCCGCCTAAGGTAATTTATTCAGTTTTTCACCATTGACTTTGCTTGGGTTATTTGTCCAAACATGAGGATTTAACTAAATATGTAGTGTGAAAAAGGGATATTTGAAATCTAATTCTGGCCATACACATTTTAAAGCCAGTTCATACACCTTTATCGCAAAAATTACTAATGCAACTTACCACCAATGGCTGCTATTGAAACTATAACACAATTGTAACTGTTTCTCATAGCTTTACATTAATCTTTGCGCATCCTATTGATCAATATCTGGTTGAAAGTGGTTGAAAATAACTGGCATGAATGTGCTCCTACTGAATTCATTTACTAAAGAAACATATTTTACATGTTTCTACTTGAGTTTTCTTTGCATCAGACTGAGAAGAACTAGAAGGAAAGTTGTAATGGTTTCCAAGACTCCTGCATGATGCACATGAGTAAAATTTGACGTGTTACTATGAAATATATACTGGATTTTTTTTATATTATTTATATATATATATATATATATATATATATATATATATATATATATATATATATATATATATATATACATTTTATGCTAGTATTGGCGGTGATCAGTATCGTATAGCGGGATTGCAATACTTTTGACACCTTTTTTGGACCAGTGACATTATTACAGTGATCAGTGCTAAAACATATGCACTGTCACTGTACTAACAACACTGACTGGGAAGCGGATAATATCAGGGGCAATCAAAGGGTCAAATGTGTTCCTAGCCAGTGCTTGTGTACTGTGGGGGGGAGGTGCTTTTACTAAGGGAAGGCATCGATGCGTGTCATTGCTTTGCAGGAACATAGGCTCAGTGCCTTCACAACTGACTTGTTTATATAGGCATATCTCCATTCTGCCTGTGTACTAAACAATCGGCAGGTGCTGGTAGAGATTGAGTCTACGTTACCCACTGCTGGGCTCCCGCTGTGTGTGATCACAGCAGAAGCAAGCCGCATGTGCATGTGTGCGCCCTACCCAGTAGAGCCGGATTACGCATATATAATACATTCATATATATATTAGCTCCTGTGTGTGAAAGTGGACTTTAAGGGCACAGCATGAGACACAAGTACACGATAGTTTGCATAAAATTTTAAAGTTTATTTAAACAATCGTTATAGAAGTATATTGTATATATATATATATATATATATATATATATATATATATATATATATATACGGTATATATATATATATATATATATATATATATATATATATATATATATACATATATATATACTTTTATATATAACAAAAAGTGCAGCGCTAACAAATATAGATTATGAAGATGATATCGAGGAGAGCAGTCCACAGGTGCAAATTATGGTGAAGCATGCACAATATATAAACATTCAGTGCTCTCCAATGTGCTGGTAATCCTCCACCCAGTCTCATTAGCCTCTCACCTCACACTTAGCCCCTGTGTCCACAGACGGGCTAGTAAGACATAAACTTTCTCCAAGGATATCACCAATATAGATCAGATCAGTATTCCTCTTCATCAGAAAATAAGGCTCACAGGTAACAGATCACAGGTCCATAAAGCGGGTCACAGGTCCATAGGAAAACAAAGGTCCGGACATAGTGCATTACCGCAATAAATTACTTTATTGAACATAGCATAAAATCATAAAATTACCTTGTAAAGCACTATACAAGTGCATGTGATGAGCAGATTGTATTACACACAGCGGTCTCGACCGCAATGGATGGCGGGTGACGTCAACGGCCCCTCCCCCTTCACACGCGTTACGTGACCCGCTTTATGGACCTGTGATCTGTTACCTGTGAGCCTTATTTTCTGATAAAGAGGAATACTGATCTGATCTATATTGGTGATATCCTTGGAGAAAGTTTATGTCTTACTAGCCCCTCTGGTGACACAGGGGCTAAGTGTGAGGTGAGAGGCTAATGAGACTGGGTGGAGGATTACCAGTACATTGAAGAGCACTGAATGTTTATCTCTTATGCATGCTTCACCATAATTTGCACCTGTGGACTGCTCTCCTCGATATCATCTTCATAATACATATTTGATAGCGCTGCACTTTTTGTTATATATTTGTTATTGGGACTTTTGGTTTATTGATCCTTTAGTGCATAGCAGCTTTCTATTATTATTTTATACAGTTGCACTGAATTTTATATTTATTATTATTATATACTTTTGTACCATTTGTTTAATTAAATTTTACATTTTTATGCAAACTATCATGTACTTGTGTCTCATGCTGTGCCCTTAAAGTCCACTTTCACGCACAGGAGCTCTATTTGAGAACACCTGTGTTTTTTTTGCTTAATAGGATGTTGGCACGCTCTTGAGGGCTCGCTTTTCTTCCCAATATATTAATATATATATTATCTGGCGCACAGCTGGTCAGCAAGTGGTTCAGTATTTTTTTTTCTTGCACATATTGAACAGATATAACTGAATTCTTTCAAGGGTATATAAAGGACACCAAAAGCAAGCAAAGAAAGAAATTCAGTGTTAGGGTTGTATACTTTAAAGCATATCCAAACTCATAAACAAAAGAGATTAGATGTGGTAGCTGCATTCGTTTTCTTTTTTAAAGCTTTTTTCTTTTAATCCTTACATGTTGATTTAGACAGTAACAACCTTTCAGGACTAGGATGACATCATTTTTTTTTTTTTTTTTTGTAAAGAAATTTTATTTGCATTTTCAAAATACAAACAACAACACAAAATAAGTAGAAAAAGTACAAATCTTACAACATCATGTGGCCTAAGTGGCATGGACAAATGATATTACACACTGTCAACAATGTCTAGGACCACAAAAATGGGGAGGGGGGGGTAGGACCTGTAAGGAGAGAGAACAATAGTACATACAATGGCAGGCATCTGAAATTATGTAGAGGATCAGAACATCCCTAACCTGAAACCACAAAAGTGTGTTAACTAAACTTCCAGTGCGGATTAGACTTGTGCATATTTTCGTTAAGGGTAAGTTTAACGTTCAAGCAGATATCATGGACGGAAGGATGAAGAAAAAAGGAAAAATGAAAAATGAAAAAAAAAAGGGGGGGGGGGGTGGAACGTCAATCGAGGGGGGAGGTCGTATCCGAGAGTGTAAGCGAATGGGCATGTAAAGGGCTAACTGGATACAGGGGCATATTTAGGGTGTCCTTGTATGCTGACCATTTCCTCCAAAAACGCAGAGGGTCGGCTTTGGTGATTTGTATATCCAGGTGTTCTTTGGTGTAAAGGGCTCTCACATCCGATTTAACTTCCTGAATAGTCGGAGGAGTGGAGGAGGTCAAGTTTCTCAGTATAACCCTCCTGGCTATCAAGGATGACATCATTTTATATCAGGACAACAAAAACAGGATAGGATTTCAAAATCTTGGCCCTCTCCTATTGTCCATAACATGGAGGTGTGTGGTACTGTAGCTCCCAGAAAACAGTTTAATTAATAGCATTTACAACAGGCTGAAAGCACTAGAAATTGCCAGTTCACAAGATTCCTGGCAAGACCAACATGTATTTATTTGACCTTATCACATAGATAAAACACTTTTAATGGTGCATTTAACAGGCCAAAAGGGGCCAAATAGAAGCTGTTTATTAGGGATAAAGGTATATTGCAAGTTACCTGTATTCAATCGCCCATTGTCAAAAACTATGATAACTGCAATGTGATTATCAGCAATTTTGGAATCCGTATGGTCATAAAACATAAAAAATAACTCTGACCACCATAATGTCAGGCCCTGGGTTGGATATAGGCAATTCATTGTTCCCTAAGCAGAGACTGGCTCATGCTCCCTTGGGCAGTGTTTTCTACAAGCTGAATTTTGAAACTGTATATATTTAAATGAAAATGTAATCATCTGAGGGTCTAATCAGTCCTAATGTTCTCATGTATGGGTCAATTACAGGAGCTAATTGTTTACTTTATTTTCTAGCTTGGTAGTGACAGTAACTCTTCAACTATTAAGCCATAACCAGTGGCTTTTGCCCATATAAGTAAAATGTAAACATAATGAAAGAAGGAATAATAAGATCAGCTAATCCATTTACACTTCTGCAAAACTGTGATCACTTGAATTGTATTGTTTTAATTCAGGATTTAATCCAAAAGTAAGGGTGCTATCAGTTGCTAGTTTATTTGTGATTGTACATAAAAATACGACAGGGAAATCCTTTTTTTTATAACTATAGATAATTGCTTCATCGTTATGAATTCCAGACAAAGCCGTTTCAATCCTATAAATCCATCACTTAGATACATCTTTATTTATTGTTGTTTTATGCACAGCACAACCTTCTTTAAAAATAATCCAAATTGCATCTTGCTGAGCCTGTGATTTACAGCAGATATTTTTTTCTTTTTTTCTGAGATATACGTCACCTGTAAATGTAAATATAAATAAAACAAACCTATTAGAGATGTTAACATTTGCAATATTTAACTGTAATTATGTGCACTTTTTATTTTTCACGGTTTAATAACAAAAAAAATAAATTGTCCCTGTTAACATAAATAAAAACCCTCCCTTGTGTCAGAATGGCGGGTCATGGACAGTAAATGATACACAGATTCCATTTTCTTGGAACAGAATAGCAGGAGAAAATGAAGAAAGATGCTACTGACAGGGTGAGGATGATTTGAGCAGGCTAGCATTATGAATGATATGTTAAGTGATTGCTTCAGATGGAATCCTTGGATTGCTGCATTCTGCAGATGCTGATTTTCATCTATATTGTTTGTCTTTTTCTCAAGAGAGTCAAACCCATGTGTGTGAGCTTGCATATGTATGAGCCTCTATATGTGTGTTTAATATATAAAACATATGTAATAAAACTATGTATCTGTATATACATACATGTACATAGTTGTTTTTTATATGATCTTGAATTAATATGTATATATATATATATATATATATATATATATATATATATATATATATTTATAAAAACACACAATGGCATAGGGCCTGATTTACTAAGATTGTAGGCGATCTCGCTAGGCTGTAGATCTTGGACGATGCAGCAGAGGTACCTTATTTGATTTGATAAAACCAAACAAAGTCAATGTGTGCATATTGGACTCTAGGCTATGCTCATTCAAAAATTAAGCACACAACCCATGGTCGTAACAGCATTTTTCAAGCATGCATTTCCCTGTCCTGGAGGAACTGATGTGCTGGGATTTAAAAAAGAAAGAATTTTAAATGATGGAGGTTTTTTATTTTTATTTCTTTCTAAATGTTAACCCAATTATTATTGTTCAACTATAAAACAAATATGTATATTTACCATATGTTTTATTTAACCCCTTTCCACCCATTCTGGCATCTCTTTATACAGTCTTAATGTTAAGGGGGCAAAAAGGATTGGTAATAAATTAATGTGACCACTATTATAGTGGCCACGTGATCAGAAGCCAGCCCTGCCAATTACATATCTTTAGTCCAGACCAAGAGCTGTCTTTGACAACTTGGTCTTTAGGCTAGGAGTTCAGAGTAAGCGCACTCTCAGCGATTAAACTTTGGCCTCCCAGCAATGCATATGTGCAGCATGTGGGAGCTAAAGCGCACCTTTAAAAAAAAATAAACAAATAAATAAAGCCCACCTTTTTGTCATAAAGGAATTACATTTTATGTAAACACAACAACATTTTTATTTAATGCAGCTAAGCAATACTATTTGCTGCAATAGTTTTTTTGTTTCAGACTTATTTACTTTATTTTCACCTAGTAAATCCTGCCAGTAACACATTGACAGCACTAATTTACTGTACTGTACCTATGGAGAAGCAACATTGTCAGCCTAGGACAAGGAGGTAAGTTAAAAATCCCCCTCCCCTCCCCTCCCCTCCCCTCCCCTTCCCTTCCTTCTCTCTCTCCTCAGCATCACATAGCAGGCAATGTAGGTTCATGAGTAAACCTTGCTATATAAGGTGTACAAACACTATTAGGTCGCAGCAGTCACACTTGCAACCAGACCGTGAAGTTCCGCCACTGCCTGACTTTTCTGCCACTGTGAGGGGCCTACCCATTGCCCGTTCTACCACTGTGAGAGGCCAACCCGCCGCCTTTTTTGTCAATGTGAGGCCCCCCCCACTGCCCATTCTGCCACTGTGAGGGTCCCGCCCGCCGCCCATTCTGCCACTGTGAGGGACCGCCTGCCACCCGTTCTGTCACTGTGAGGGTCCAGCCTGCTGCTCATTCTGCCACTGTGAGGGCCCACCTGCCACCCATTCTGCCACTGTGAGGGACCCCCCCACCCCCACTGCCTGTTTTGTCACTGTGAAGGTCCTGCCTGTCGCCCATTCTGCCACTGATTTGGACTCCCAGTTTTTCCTGCTAGCCAT
This sequence comes from Pelophylax lessonae, assembly GCF_965119305.1. NCBI lineage: Eukaryota > Metazoa > Chordata > Amphibia > Anura > Ranidae > Pelophylax > Pelophylax lessonae. The sequence continues at coordinate 453,762,718 of NC_138772.1, forward strand.
TATCTTAGAAAAATGCAACAAAAAGGAGGTTGGCTTGCTTATGAATTTCCAGTAGTAAACTACATCCCAGAGGTTGTCTGCTGAGCATGGCTGAATTTGTATGGGGTGCTGGGCCAGCAAGCAAGCATTAAGAGAATGCGAACTGAACCAACACCTGATGGGAGAATAAGATCACAAATCTAAGCCTTAAGAGAATGTCACATTTTTTATTTTATTTGCCTGAATGTAGGCAACCAGATTCTACCATATGGCATACAATCACACAATTTATGAACAACGACGCTCTTGATTCATAATTTGCAGGATTCTCCCAAATTAGAGAGATCTGCTTTTCAAATATACATTTTCAAATATGTGGGTGAATTAAAAAGGAAGTATATCAGCATTTTTCTAGATTTGATGATCACTATTTTAATAAATCGGACCCTGAGAGTGGGAGAGTAAACAGATATAGAAATAAAAAAGATATATTTGCCTGCAATATAGGTAGATAGACAATTACAAGTGTAGATATTATATATCTATTTCAGTCTTACGATTATTGTTGAAGATTGCCAGCTATATGAATTATGAGAAACGTGAATGAATTTCTCAACATATTATTATTATGTGTGCATGTTTTACCTTTTTACCTTTGGGTTTTGCTGTCTTTTTCCTGTAAGTGAAAAAAAAAAAATCTGTATGATCTAGGGATTTACAAACCATGCTTGCAACAAAATTTGATTCAAGTGTTAAAAAAAAAGATTAACATATTTTTTACAGTTCATGCAGCCGCCAGCAGAAAAAAAAAGAGAAAAAAGTCTTTGGTGTGCACCCGTCTCACAGTGTTCCTGGGAGATTGATATGTAGGCCCCAAAGAATCAAATAAACACATTGAAGGCACACTGAGGGTTGTTCAGCAATATTTACAGAATGAATTACTATTAATTTTGGGTGAATTCCTTATCATGCAATTTTGCCAACAGTACGTCTTTTACAGAAGAACGCTGCAAGCATATTTGCTGATTCCAGTTTCTTCTCCCTTTCACTGCATTATTAATGTTAACTCTGACAAATCTTAATATGGAACCTTATTACATTGGGGAACTTTCGTATGTTTTTTATCCCACATTTTTTTGATTTTTTTTTTCATAAAATAAGCACATTGCTCTTGTTAGCTTGTTCCTAATATTAAATTGAAATCCAAAATGTATAACATCTTTTAACTTATCTTAGCCCTGGAGATGCAAATGAGAATATATTATATGTGCACAAACACACCTACATTATTATAGCAAAATTTTTAAAAAATGCACTTTTTAAAATACTATAATATAATTCATCATATGTTTGTTTTAAGGGAACAAAGGTTTATAAGATCACCATCTGAAAAAATACAGTACTTCTCTAGAAAACCACATTACCATGTAGGTAACATAGTTTTTTAAGCACCAATGAAAATATTTTAGCCATAAACATACATTTACTGAACATATTTCTAATTTCTGCACGGGTGCTTAAAAAAAAAAATATATATTTATATATATATATATACATATATAATATGATTTATACTTTCTATCCTATCCTTTGGGTAAGACATTGGGTGACAAAGATATACATTATTGTTTATGTTTATGAATGACATCCAAGAAAAGACCCATTAATGAGTGATGATGGCTACCTCACTTAAAGAATACTCTAATGTGTTAGCTATGCACTTACATAGCCTGACGTGGTTTGTGATTTGGAAATTGTCAGCTGGATGAGATAAATAAAGCATTGCTTGATAATGGGTTGTAGTAAGTCTTTGCCTCCTTTTTTATATATATTATAGTGTCTAAAAATGCTTTTCCATGTCAAGAAATAAAAAAGAAAAAAAATATGAAAAAATATTTAATGGATTTTTCATTTTCTCTGACATGGAGAAAAATCTCAACAGAATATTGGATGCGTAATTGGTCCATAATTTTTTTTATTTTTTTTTATTTTAAATGTCAAAAACTAAACTGAATTTAGAAGACATTTTTTGCTCTCCAAATTGGACCCAAGATATTGTTACACAGTTTGAAATATGGGATAATACAAAGTAAAAGTAAAGTATTTGTTTCAAACTTCTTGTCCTTTCCTGCTGCACCAAGGTTCCAGGCGTGACACCCACCCAGGGGTGCCTAGCTTTATGCAGATTTCTTCTCACATTATAAGAATATTATTTGTGGGTTAAAAAATTTCAGAATACATAATATATTTAAATTATATATTAAGGCCTCATGTACACTACAGCTGCTAAACTGAAGATTAGAAGCAGTTGGGCATTTTTTCAGCAGCCTTTGAACTCTCCTTTATTTTATCTTATGTGTACATGTACACTCAGTCATTTATAGTAGTTTAGAGGCAGTTGAGGCTACAGGTGTTTTTTTCAAGCAGAAAAATCGCATTTAGGACTGTAGTTTACCAGCATTTTGAACGCCAAATGCTTGCAACCACGCGTAACCGTGGTAAACTGCGCTTATGCGCATTTGCGTTTATAAGCATTTTTAAAGCGGAAAAAAATTCTGATACATTTCGAACATATAAAAAATGTTGAAAAAACACAAATTTCATCACATGTGCATCAATTGATGAGTCCAGTAGTGACTCCTTGTCGACGTCTTTGAAGCCTCAGCAACAGCAACATCAGGAGCATTTCCTCACACATGTTTATGATGGGATCCATACTGAAAACACAAAAAATAAGACAGCTATCTACAAGCACACTGCTCTCTTTTCTGCTGCTCTCTCTTTTCTCACAGAATGGCTGAAAATAATGGTTGTAAAGGCAGACGTTTCTATGCATTAAGATGAAAACCTTCTGTGTGCAGAAGCCCCCCTCAGCTAATGCTTAGCTGAGGTCAATCTAGATCCAGCGATGTTGCAGGAGTGTCTTGGCTGCCCGGGACTCTCCTCCTCATTGGCTGAGACAGCAGGGTGGTGCCATTGGCTTCCGCTGCTGTCAATCAAAGTCAGTCAGCCAATGAAGATTGAAAGAGGGTTGGGGCCAGGCCACAGCTCTGTGTCTGAATGGACACAGGGAGCTGTGGCTCAGATTGGGTGCCCCCATAGCAAGGTGCTTGCTGTGGGAGCACTCAGCAGAAGTGAGGGGCCAGGAGCACTAAAGAGGGACCCAAGAAGAGGAGGATCTTGGCTGCTCCGTGCAAAACCACTGCACAAAGCAGGTAAGTATTACATGTTTGATATTTTTAAGTAAAAAAAAAACAAAACTTTAGTAAACTTTAGTATTACTTTATAATTTACTTGTTTTTGCATGCACTGTGGGCATTTGAGAGGGTCAAAAACACTTCTAGCCTCAAATGCTCATAACCGCTGCTAAACTCGCACACACACACACGCGCTGGTGTGCCTCAAGAGTTAAATGTTTGCTTTTGTTTTCACAGGGGGGGTAATCAAAAAGATAAAATACATACCTTATTTCTCTCCCCCCCTTCTGGCAGTATTCTTCCTTATCAACGCTTCTGATATGCAGGCTGGGTTTCAGAGTCCATAGATGCACTTCAAGACTGCTGGTACTGCATTTTACGTGATGACATTGGATAGCTGTGACCAATCGAGCAGTGAAGAAGAGCAGCTTCGGGAAAATGGCCATACATTGGGGAAGAATCCCCCAGTGATTTTTTTTTCACTTAGATTAAAGTGGTTGTATACCCCACTTGGTGTTTTTTACCTACTGGTAAGCCTATAATAAGGCTTACCTGTAGGTAAAATTAATATATCATAAACCTGCACAGTTTAGAAGTTATTCCCCCTGCATGCAGCCCATGCGCTCTGAAGGTCCGGCATAGGGTACCGGAACTTCAGAGCTCCTTCACGGAACGGAGGGCTCCCGCCACTCATGTGATGCATATTAGCACACCAAGATAGTACTTTACCACTAATTGACTGTATGTTAATGTAACCAGATTTTAAAAATAAAATCTTGGTACACCTTACTGACCATGACCACTTTTAATGGGTGTGGAATAAGCAGGAGCAGAAGTGTGTCTAATAGCAGCATGAAAAATATGTTGTAAAGAATGGTGGGAATGGCAATATCATGCTAACAGTTGGAGTGCCTTAAACCCTGAGCCTACTCTGTTCTGAGTTCAGAGTGGATAATGTAGAATTCAGAGGTCAGGAGTGCAAAACAGAGAGTGCAGGGCTTGGGATTGCTTAATACTCAAAGTGCAGGGGTCAGTAGTAAGCAATGCAGAGTTTAGAGGCCCGTAGCAAGTAACACAGAGTGCAGGGGTCAGAAGTACTTGACATAGAGATCAGTTGTCAGTTGTAGGCAATGAACAGTGTAGGATCATTAGTAAGTAACGCAGAGTTCAGGGGCAGTAGTAAGTATTACAGAGTTCATGGATCACAGACAGTGACCATGAGGTACTATAGGTAGCAGATAGTCATCCACTCTTTCCTCCTTTGTTACTGACCACTTGGAAAATAGAGTAGTTAGTAGACAACTGTATATTATAGCCCCAGTCGCTCAGTGTGCATGCCTTACTAGCACAAATAACTGCCCAGGTGTGCAATGTCTTGCAGGGGCAAGGCAGCATCTCCTTAACATCCTCACATTCCATTTGAAAAACTGCACAGGTTGGGAGAGTGGAACACATGATGTAATCATGCAGACCCTTCCCTTCCTCTTCCTTCCTTCTTCCTTCCTTCTCCAGACACACGTAGCCAAGAACAAATAGCCAAAATGTTGCCAGGTAGAATAACCCACAGTTTCTGACTGGGGACACTGTTAAAGAAACAGGGACAAATCTGGATACACTTATTTTTTCTAGGGACAGACTAAATTAGGGTACTCCCCCTGGAAACCAGGCATGTCTGGTTACTCTACTGTATGTACTATCAAATTAAAAGAATGTAGTTTCTGCATGCCTTGGAAACCTCAACATATTGCAAATGTTAATTCACCTATAATTATGAGGTGTGGCAGGCAACCCCTTGTCACATTCCACAATGCACCAAGGGTGACTCAATAACTTACTGAGAGGTGTTTTCATTGCATTATAAGATGCATTATAAGATGCAGCACATACACTGGGTTCAGATTCTACTAGGACATTCTTTCACACTGTAAATGCAGTTAAAAGTGAAGTATGAGTTTCCTTTTTTTAGCTTCATCCTACTCCAAGTGAGCTGTTAACACATTAAAATCTTTTCAGCCCTCTCAGAAGTCCACCGAATCTGTTAAAATCTAGGTAAATACCTGTGGGAGAGGCAACAGCCTTTCCTGAAGTGTCATATCGACAATGGGAGTCTGGATCCACCTCCCTTCCTTCTACTGTGTTTGATTGATGTTGCTGATGGCTCTCTACTTGTTCCTGAGGCTTCACACATCATAGCTCCTCTCCCCCTCCCTCCTCTTCCCTCCTCCACTCTCCCTCCTTAAGCTGTGCTGATTCTGAGGGAATAGATAGGAGTGATTTGTACATATAAGTTCCTAGATCAGTACATTTCTGCTGCATAGTAGGCAGCTATACAGTTTGCAGATCAATGCTGTGCCTGTATACATACTGTGCACATCCAGCCTGTCTGTGACAGAACTCAAGCTCAGCTGTGTGAGGAGGAGGAGGAGCTCTGATAAGTGCCCTATGTGCAGTACGGGGTGAACAGGAGCTCAGCAGCCAGCGTCCATAAAGGGGGTGGACCAGTCTATGCCACTTCTGTATTGTTCCAGTGTTATGCAGATAGAATGTTTCCTGGACTTTCAGACTACATTTTCCTTGTCCCACCAGTGGAGGAAAGCACACAATTTCTAATTTTTCCAAGCAGCCTCTGTTTCCTGTTTTCGGTTTGATATGTGTCAGTGCAGTAAGCTTGTGCACATCTCCTAGTGGAGGAGGGACAGAGGGAGGGGTTGTATTGCTGAAGTTGTATCTACCCCCTCTAAACTTTCAAACAGAATATGGACCGTTCCTGGGACCTGCGTACAAGATGAAGTGAACCTGATGTAAAAACTCAAAGGAGGGAGGAAAGAAAGGACAGCTGATTTAGGGTTATTGTAATTTTTGTTCATTATTTAGCTGTTAATTGTTTAGAATTATTATTACCTAACCACTTGTCACTTGGACCCAGTTCCCTCTCAAATACTGCGGTCACCCTCTGACTCTATCCTACACTCTCTAACCCACATCTTCAATCTCTCCCTCTTTTCTGGCATCTTCTCCAACTCTGTAAACATGCACTAGTCACTCACATACTTAAAAAGCCTTCCTTGGATCCTACTAATCTTAACAACCTATGCCCCAAATCCTTTCTCCCCTTTTCCTCCAAGCTCCTTGAACGCCTGGTCTACAACCAACTAAATGACCACCTCATTAGGAATATTCTTCTTGATCCCCTTCAGTCTTCATTTGGCCCTCAACACTCCAGAGAAACGAATTATACCTATATAGTGTAGCACAGCTAAGGCAATATGTGACAAAATTCCTTAATTCTCTCCAAATAAATATTATTGTGAAACTACAGTCTCAAAATATTATTAAAGAAATGTAAAAGTCATTTTCAAGTCCAAAACAATAATATATAAAGAGAAGATAGATGGGGTCATTAGACCGACAGATAAGGGAGGGATTATTTTGCTTATGCCAAAAACTTATTATAAGGCAGAAATAGAAAGGTTACTGAAGGACCAAAATACATATAAAGTATTACAAAAATCCAGTAAGCCAATTTAAGCATAGACTTTCCAGGCTTATAAGGAGAGGAGTAAAGAATACAAATCTAAACAAAAAGGAAGCAGAAGACCAGAACCCCACAGCATGTCATACTCTGGTAATATATTTATTACCAAAAATACACAAAGATATTACCAATCCACCAGAGAGACCGATTTTGATTCCCTGTCTTCAGGATTAGGTCAGTATTTAGATATTTTTTTGCAGCTTTTAGTTATCTCAACTCAAGCCTACCTTAAGGACACAAAGCACCTATTACAGAATTTGGATAATGTTTCTCTTAATGATTCTTCTTATTATTTAGTAACAGCAAAAATGAGTTCACTGTGCATGATTATGGGACACTCTGAAGTATGTAAAATGAGCATTGGAGGGGTCCAGTCTTGTGAGAAAACATCATAAATTTCTGTTGGAATGTCTGTACTTTGGTCTCCAACATAGTTATTTTTGGTACGACAATAGATACTTTTTGAATACTACCGGAGTGGCAATGGGAGTCCGTTTTGATCCCAGTGTGGTAAAACCTATTTTTGGACCACTGGGAGTCTGAAGTGGAGTTTTAAAAAAAGGCCAATTTAATTGTAATGTTATAAAAGGCTCAAATTCTAAGGCAAAGAAATCCTACTCACCTTCATGGACAGGTTAAATAAGAATAATTGGAACATTAATAGGAACATTCTCCTTAAAAAAACGGTACTCTGTTGGTCTCCGTGACTGCGTTCTTCACTGGCTCTCATCCTACCTATCCCACAGAACTTTCAGTGTCACTTACAATTCTACTTTCTCCTCTCCTCTTTTTTTCTCTGTCAGGTCCCCCAAGGTTCTGTTCTTGGACCTCCCCTATTCTCAATCTACACCTCCTCACTGGGTCAGCTGATAGCCTCCCATTGCTCTCAATATCATTTCTACTCTGATGACACCATCTATCTCTCTACCCCTCAGCTCACTCCATCAGTCTCCTCACACATCACTAATTTAATAACAGACATATTAGTCTAGATGTCACACTACTTCCTCAAACTCAACCTGCCGAAAACCAAGCTCATAATATTTTCTCCCCCACGTGCCCTTTCCCCTGACTTCTCTAATAAGAGCACTTGCACCAATACATCCCCATGTGCCAGGGTGCTAAGTTTTATCCTGGACTATGAACTCTCCTTTTGGCCCCACAATCAAACACTTTCCAAAGCTTACCACCTCAACCTCTGCCACATCCTCAAAATATGCCCTTTTCTAACCAATGAAACCACAAAGCTCCTAATTCACTCCCTGCTTATCTCTTGCCTCAATTACTGCAACTCCCTCCTCATTGGCTGACCTTTAAATAGGCAATCCCCTATTCATTCCACCATGAATGCTGCTGCCAGACTCTGCTACCATTCTCTCCCAATTCCTCCATTGGCTGCCACTCAGCCAACAAATTAAAATAAAAATACTGACAATAACTTACAAAGCCATTCACAACTTGGCTCCCAGATACATCACTAACTTAGTCTCATAATACCAACCAAATCGTTCTCTTCATTCCTCCTAAAACCGCCTGCTCTCTAGCTCCCTCGTCACCTCCTCCCATGCTCGCCTCCATGACTTCTCCCGAGCCTTTCCCATTCTTTGGAATTCCCTACCCCAATCTGTTTGACTATTTCCAACACTATCCACTTTTAGGCGATCCCTGAAAACATTTCTCCTTAGAGAAGCCTTTTATTTTCTTCATCAGCTTATCCCCCACAGTCATTACCTTTTGTATCCCTTGACATTCCCTTTAGAATGTAAGTTCTAATGAGCAGGGCCCTCTGATTCCTCCTGTATTGATTTTTATTGTAACTGTACTGTTTGCCCTAACGTTGTAAAATGCTGAGCAAACTGTTGACACTATATAAATCCTGTATAGTAATATTAATCATTATTCAAAAATAGCAATCAAAACAGGAATTTGGATACAGAATTAGAATTACAATTAAACGGACAAGGATAGCAGGCGCCAACAGGTAACCAAACCCTGTGTGAGGGGGGCAGTCTCTGTATAAATGGCTCATAAGAAGTTAATCCTTATTGTAAATGCTGCCCTTATTATGTAGTAGCTGGTTCTATATTTCCCTATACATGGCAGGCACTAGGACCTTGCTAGCTCAAGTGCTTCCACTACACATAGTAGGCACTAGGACCCTGCTAGCCCTGGTGCCTCTCCATAAATGCAGCTTCCCCTGCTTCACTCCTCTGCTTGACAAAGGAGTGCGCATGCCCAGGACCGGCATCACACATACTCTGAAATGCGTTGCGACCTCCCCCCCTCCAGTGACGTCATCTGCAAGCACTGTGGTCCATGCCACAGACCAGCTTCATCCCCTCTGCTAAGCTTTCCACCTGAGGACTTCTACGCTGACATTCAAGACTCCCCTTCCGATTGAGCTTGTTTTACTTCATTCCATGTGAGTTGTCCCTTGTATTTTATTGCACCTAATAAACCTATAAACCTTCTGCACTTAGAGGCTCTTTTTCTTCTCTCTCCTGCCTGAATTAAGATTACAAACTAGTTCTTATTTTGTAGCAAATTCAAAAAAAAAAAAAAAAAAGATTCTCAAACCTTCGCTGTGTTTAACAAGACCATTTGCATATTTTTGTAGGATCATTTATAATATCCCCAATTAAATTCCTAACGCCTATTAACGACTTAGCAAACAAAGACTAAAGAATAAATGGAACTATCCCCAAGGCACCTGCTTAGAAAATTGATCACTGGGGTCAAAATATGGCATGTGATGCAGCTTGTATTTCCATTAACTCTGACTAAGGTTGAAACAAACCCTCCCAGAAAGTTTCTGCATGCTGATACATGATCAATACACTTTTTCAGTTTTCCAACCGGTGCATTCTTTCTAGAGTCTCTTTTGACAGTGTAGTATTTTAAAGGCATCTAAATGAATTAACACATTAAACATTTGCTCACAGCTTCTACTCACACCCCTGCAAAATGTGGTAGTACAAAAATGGTATAAAACTTAGGAACCCAAAATACAATTTTTTTTTTTACCATTAACCTTTTATTTTGAAAAATTATAACAGATGCAAAACAAAGGTATAAGAGTAATATCTTCAAACATTGCATCCATAACAACACAAGCAGCATAGTAATCCAGCCATGCTGTGGTTTGGCATTTTCCCCAAGAATAGCCAGAGTTTCTAGGCAAAAACAGAAGTGCAAAATAACAAAGAATACAATTACAATGGCATAATACATCATAGATTGCATCTAGGGTAGTAAAAAAGAAAGGTGAGGATCCCTGAGAACTTAGAATATATATTATAGTCCTGAAGAACAAGGTGGAAACAGGAGTGAAATTAAGAGACTGGAACACTCTTGTTGTCTGCCAGCCATAAGGCCTATCGGTTATGACATTTAGAATCTGTGAGATGGACTTTAACACATGAGAATTCCAGCAGAAGATGGTCAATGAGAATGTGAGAATAACATCTTGTAGATTAAGTGGTCGTGTGGTTTTCTATTGTCTTGCAATAGCTAGTCTGGCAGCAATGAGTTGTGAATGACTGTAAATGATGAGCCAAGGACCTGGATGCCTACTCCTTGAGTAGCCATAAACAGTGTGAGAGTCATCGATGTATGAATTATTGATATAACAATCTAATGATACTAAGGAAGGACCACAATGTGTGGGGAAGAGTTCATGGGTGATCACAGTTGCATCAGCATTTCCAAAATACCAACATTAATAAACAATTTTTAAACAATGTACAATAAAAACAGTTTTGGGACTTTAAGACACCATTCACACTAGCGCGACTTGTCAGGCGACTTGGTCGCCTGACAAGTCGCAGTGGGTCGCTCGCCATTGAATAGTACAGGACCCGTTCTAATAGGAGCGAAACAAGTCGCTTCAACTTATAAAAAGGGTCCTGTACTACTTTGGGGCAACCTGGAGGTGACTTGCATTGACTTCAATGATATGAAGTCCGTGCAAGTCGCGCCGAGGTCGCGGTGCACGCTGTGCACCGCAACTTCACAGGTCGCCCCACCAAGTTGTGTCGCCCCTGTCTGAACGGGGTCTTAATGAGGCACAGGCCGGGTAAGGCTCAGCATCTCCATCCCTGTATATGGTTAATGAGAAAAAAGGTTTGGGACTTTAAATGAGGTGCGAGAGAACAAACGGCCGTTAGTAAAATATACTCACCGACCAGCAGACTGGTTGGTGAGTATATTATAATAAGGGCCAGTTGTTCTCAGGCACCTCATTTAAAGTCCCAAACCTTTTTTCTTCTCATTCATTTTTAAACAATGCTTAATTATCTTAAACAGCCATTGTTTATATTGAAGTAATCCATACATAAATTAATACACCATCTTGTATAAAAATTAATTTCACCAGAATCTTAACCATAAAACTCTGGCTAGCCATTCCAATTTAAAGGAAAATTTCACCTTTTCGGAAAAAAAATAAATTCACATCTTTTTGCAGGTAAAAAAAATGTGCATTTAATATTTTTTTATTAAGAGCCTGCAAAGCATTGCACCCACATCAGCAGCACTTTCAATGAACTACCACAGCGCTCAACAGTGCCATTGTAGTTAATTGAGAACTACAACCCAACAGACGAAAAGGCTCTCAAACTCCGCAAGAAAAATCATATTGGAAGGGTGGGAGAAGGCTCTCTGTTGCTCCTGACAGGACTGCAACAGGTGGGGCTTAAATAGCCAGAAGCTGTAGGTAATTCCACAGCTCACTGCTTTTCACCAATCAGCGCTGGCTAAACCACTTGAATCTTCTGTCCACAGGTGGCCAGTAAAAACTAAACATTAATAGCCAACAACCCTGTGCTCATTTTATGGGAGCTGCAATGTTACTACAGCCCTTCCCACTATTGACACACTTGTATAATAATCTATAGAATGAAGATTACACATAGAAATATTATAGTTTTGATCCAAATTAAATCGAAGTGAAAACATTGAATTATTTAACTGTTACTTGGCAGTACCTGCCACTACCAGTCTCTGTATTGTGGACATTCACTGTTAGTGTCTGTGTGAAGTTCCTGTGGTCTCTATAATGTTTGCAGAGTCTGGCAGTCTTTTGTCACTTGTAGTCTGTTAAGGTGGTCATAGACAGATTGAAATTTGGCCAGTTTGGCAGGAACCTTGCAAACTTTGATCCATATATGAGCAGACTTCAGTACAACCAGTCTGTGAGTTTTTTTTTTTTCTGTTCAATCACTGCCAGGGGCTATAACCAATGTATTCTTATGGCTGGGAAACCTCTCACTTTCAGAGTACAATAGCTCCATGGGATGTATTCCCTCATCAACACTGACTGTGTTGATGAAGGAATCAAGCAATTTTCTTTTCTTCAACCCGTGGTTGAAGGAAAAAAAATTGAATAATGTATGGCCTGCCTTACAATAGTTATTTTAATACTTTGCAGCAATAAAAGCAAGTTTCAGGTTCACTGTAAGTCTGTAAAAGCAAACCTGTGTAGGTTTTTACTTTGTGTCTCTGTCACCTTCTAGAAGTTCATAACTAAGGCTTCAGTCTTTTTCAGATGAACCTGATGAGATAGTTGGATGGTATTAGAATTCTAATAAAGTTATATTACCTCCCCATACAGAACACATTGGGGTCATTTTATTAAAACTGGAGAGTCCAAAATCTTGTGCAGCAAACTGTATAAATGACAAAATGAATTCCATCAATAATTAACTGAATATAAATTGCAGCAATTTAGATATGTGCATTTGTGACTTCAAAATTCCTTATAATCAAGTAGGAGTATATCACACTTTGTGACACCAAAACTCCAGTGCTGCACAGCAAACATCAAATAAAATTATGCTCCACTCCCATGAAAATGATGCCCACACCTTCAGCTTTAGACCCAAAAATACTATAGGTCAGAAGCGCATTACCCCTTTTCCCCAGGGGCAAAAAATGGGCTTGAGTTAAATTCCACAAATCTGCCTATTCAACACTTCAGGCAGTAGATGGCAACAGGTGGGAACCTCAAATAAATAGTAAAAAGCTCATAAAATTGTATATCAATCACAAAGTCCATACAGCCCATCAATAAGAAATCTGTTGGTATATGCATCAGGGCAATTGTCCAGTAAGCAGAAGTGAGCTCTCCCTGGCACACAAAGAAACAAAGCAAAGCTTCTAAATGCAGACTGTCAGATAAAAAAAGAAATTGTGATTAAAAAATGCACCCTGACTGCCCCTTAGCAGGTGGACTCCAAGTCCCAAACCATATTTAATTGAAGAACCTTATATTCATGCTTGTAAGTTGCCAATCTGCATTTTTGAATCACAATACATTTTTTCTGACTGTCTGCGTTTAGAGGTGCTTCCTCTTTGCTTTTGGCGCTTTTCCACTGCATGGAACCGTACCGGTTCGGCACGCTTTTGTGCTTTTCCACTGCTGGTACTGCATGGTATAGGGTCGGAACGGTTCGGTACGGTACGGTATAGGTTTGCTTTTCCACTGCATGGAACCGAACGGTACGGTACGGTACGGCTCTGAAAAAACAGTACCTACTCGATTGTGGTTCCAACAGGTACCAAACTGGTACCATATCCCACAATCCTTTGCATGCAGTCACTACTAGCCACTGATTGGTCAGAGAATCCCACCCACTTAACTTTAGTACTACTTTAGTGGAAAAGCAAACCTATACCGTACCGTACCGAACCGTTCCAACACTGTACCACTGTACCAGCAGTGGAAAAGCAAACCGGGCCAAGCAGGGCCGAGTAGAGCCGAGCCGATACGAGCCGGTACTTGCAGTGGAAAAGTGCCATTTGTTTACCTGGGTTCTAAAGCTTAAACATCAAGGTTTGTCCCTCTCTTGAATGAAGCCCCAGTCCTGCATGGTAAGAAGCATTTTTTTTTGGCCTTTGTAGCTGATTTGTCCCCCTTACTGACCTGCTGTGCCTTGTTCTGCACTGTTTCCTTGTTTGGAGGTGTCTACCTTGGTAGAAGCAGGGCTTTGCATCTTCATGTCAGATTATCCAGCAAGGAGAACAGTGAGCAGCAGAGTAGCAAAATCACCAAATCCCTCTTTAACGACTTCTGGACCAGAAGATTTTCCAACTTAACCACTTCAATACAGAGCAGTTAGACACCCTTCCTTCCCAGACCAATTTTCAGCTTTCAGCACTCTCACACTTTGAATGACAATTGCTCAGTCATGCTACACTGTAACCAAACAAAATTTTTATCATTTTTTTCACACAAATAGAGCTTTCTTTTGGTGGTATTTGATCACAACTGGGTTTTTTTTTTTTTCGTGATATAAGCAAAAAAAGAGCAAAATTTTTGAAAAAAAAACACTTTTTTTTAGTTTCTATTATAAAATTTTGCAAAAAATTTATTTTTCTTCATACATTTGGGCCAAAATATATACTGCTACATATCTGTGGTAAAATTAACCCAAATTAGTGTATATTATTTAGTCTGTGTGAAAGTTATTGAGTCTAGAAGCTATGGTACCAATTACTGAAAATTGATCACACCAGATGTACTGACGGCCTATCTCCTTTCTTGAGGCCCTGAAATGTCAGGACAGTTCAAATACCCCCCAAATGACCCCTTTTTGGAAAGTAGACAGTCCAAGGTATTTAGTAAGAGGCATGGTGAGTTTTTTGAAGGTATAATTTTTTCCCACAATTCTTGGGAAAATGAAGAAAAAAATATTTTTTTCTTTTTTTCCCCACAAAGTTGTCAATTTATAAGCCATTTCTAACACATAGCATGTACACAGCAAAAATGACACCCCAAAATACATTCTGCTACTCCTCCTGAGTATGGCGATACCACATGTGTGAGACTTTTACACAGCCTGGCCACAAAAAGGCACTCCACATCCAAGTAGATCCTTCAAGCGTTCTAGGAGCATAAATACACATAAAACTTTCTTACTACCTATCACACTTTTGAAGGCCCTAGAGCACCAATACAATGGAAAAGCCCACAAAATGACCCCATTTTGGAAAGCAAACACTCCAAAGTATATTCTATGAGGCATTATGGGTCATTTGAACATGTCATTTTTTTCCACAAGTTTTTGGAAAATGTGGGAAAAAATTAAAACCTATTTTTTTTACACAAAGTTGTCAATTTATAGGATATTTCTAACACATAGCATGTACATAGCAAAAATGACACCCCAAAATACATTCTGCTACTCCTCCCGAGTATGGCGATACCACATGTGTGAGACTTTTACACAGCCTGGCCACATAAAGAGACTCAACATCCAAGAAGCACTGTCAGGCGTTCTAGGAGCATAAATACACATATAACTTTCTGACTACCTATCACACTTCTGAAGGCCCTAGAGCACCAAGACAATGGAAACGCCCACAAAATGACCCCATTTTGGAAAGCAAACACTCCAACGTATATTATATGAGGCATAATGGGTCGTTTGAACGTGTCATTTTTTTCCACAAGTTTTTGGAAAATGTGGGAAAAAAATTAAAACCTTTTTTTTTTACACAAAGTTGTCAATTTATAGGATATTTCTAACACATAGCATGTAAAAAGCAAAAATTACACCCCAAAATACATTCTGCTACTCCTCCTGAGTATGGCGATACCACATGTGTGAGACTTTTACACAGCCTGGCCACATAAAGAACCTCCACATGCAAGTAGCACCTTAAGGCGTTCTAGGAGCATAAATTACACACCTTATTTTCGGATTACCTATCACACTTCTGAAGGCCCTAGAGCACCAAGACAATGGAAACGCCCACAAAATGACCCCATTTTGGAAAGCAAACACTCCAACGTATATTATATGAGGCATAATGGGTCGTTTGAACGTGTCATTTTTTTCCACAAGTTTTTGGAAAATGTGGGAAAAAAATTAAAACCTTTTTTTTTTACACAAAGTTGTCAATTTATAGGATATTTCTAACACATAGCATGTAAAAAGCAAAAATTACACCCCAAAATACATTCTGCTACTCCTCCTGAGTATGGCGATACCACATGTGTGAGACTTTTACACAGCCTGGCCACATAAAGAACCTCCACATGCAAGTAGCACCTTAAGGCGTTCTAGGAGCATAAATTACACACCTCATTTTCGGATTACCTATCACACTTCTGAAGGCCCTAGAGCACCAAGACAATGGAAACGCCCACAAAATAACCCCATTTTGGAAAGCAAACACTCCAACGTATATTATATGAGGCATAATGGGTCGTTTGAACGTGTCATTTTTTTTCCACAAGTTTTTGGAAAATGTGGGAAAAAAATTAAAACCTTTTTTTTTTACACAAAGTTGTCAATTTATAGGATATTTCTAACACATAGCATGTAAAAAGCAAAAATTACACCCCAAAATACATTCTGCTACTCCTCCTGAGTATGGCGATACCACATGTGTGAGACTTTTACACAGCCTGGCCACATAAAGAACCTCCACATGCAAGTAGCACCTTAAGGCGTTCTAGGAGCATAAATTACACACATCATTTTCGGATTACCTATCACACTTCTGAAGGCCCTAGAGCACCAAGACAATGGAAACGCCCACAAAATGACCCCATTTTGGAAAGCAAACACTCCAACGTATATTATATGAGGCATAATGGGTCGTTTGAATGTGTCATTTTTTTCCACAAGTTTTTGGAAAATGTGGGAAAAAAATTAAAACCTTTTTTTTTTACACAAAGTTGTCAATTTATAGGATATTTCTAACACATAGCATGTAAATAGCAAAAATGACACCCCAAAATACATTCTGCTACTCCTCCTGAGTATGGCGATACCACATGTGTGAGACTTTTACACAGCCTGGCCACATAAAGAACCTCCACATGCAAATAGCACCTTAAGGCGTTCTAGGAGCATAAATTACACACATCATTTTCAGACTACCTATCACACTTCTGAAGGCCCTAGAGCACCAAGACAATAGAAACGCCCACAAAATTACCCCATTTTGGAAAGCAAACACTCCAACGTATATTCTATGAGACATTATGGGTCTTTTGAACGTGTTATTTTTTTCCACAAGTTTTTGGAAAATGTGGGGAAAAAATTAAAACCCTTTTTTTTTTATACAAAGTTGTCAATTTATAGGATATTCCTAACACATAGCATGTGCACAACAAAAATGAAACCCCAAAATACATTCTGCCACTCCTCCTGAGTATGGCAATACCACATGTGTGAGACTTTTTCACAGCCTAGCCATATAGAGGGGCCCAACATTCAAGGAGCACCATCATGCATCCTAGCCACTTGCCTAGGCCTATTTTTGACATTTGGTGTTTACAAGTTAAAATCAGTTGTTTTTGCTAGAAAACTACTTAGAACCCCCACACATTATATATTGTTTTTTAGCAGAGACCCTAGAGAATAAAATGGAGATTATTGCAATATTTTTTATCACACCGTATTTGCGCAGCGATCTTCCAAACGCAATTTTTTTGGAAAAAAATCACTTTTTTTAATTAAAAAATAAGAAACCAGTAAAGTTAGCCCAATTTTTTTTCATAATGTGAAAGATAATGTTATGCCGAGTAAATAGATACCCAACATGTCATGCTTCACAATTGCGCACGCTCACGGAATGGCGACAAACTTTGGTACTTAAAAATCCCCATAGGCGACATTTTAAAAATTTCTACAGGTTACCATCTTAGAGTTACAGAGGAGATCTAGGGCTCAAATTATTGCTCTTGCTCTAACGATCGCGGCGATACCTCACATGTGTGGTTTTAACACCGTTTACATAGGTGGGCGGGGTTTCTGTATGCGTTCGCTTCTGCGCGCGAGCTAACGGGGACAGGGCGCTTTAATTTTTTTTTTTTTTTTTTTACTATTTATTTTATTTATTATTTTTTATTTTTACACCGTTTAAAAAAAAAAAAAAAAAATGATCATTTTTATTTCTATTACAAGGAATGTAAACATTCCTTGTAATAGAAAGAGGCACGACAGGACCTCTTTTTTGTGAGATTTGGGGTCACAAAGTCCTCAGATCTCACAAGTACACTAAAATATAGGAGAAAAAAAATAAATAAATAAATAAATAAAATGAAAAAAAAAAAAAAGGGACCTTTAAATCGGTTGCTAGGCAACGATGTTTGCCGTAGCTCCGGTCCTCCAAGACCATAGAGTTGAGTGAGGGCAAGCTTGCCCTCACTCGACATCCTGTCTGTGAGGATCCGGGACCGGATTGTTTTCCCCGCTGCCGGCAGGTCCGGTAAGTGGGGAAAAGGACCGGGACGCGGCGGGAGGGGGGGGGGGTCACCTCTTCCGCCATCCCGGAAAGGTGATCCCGCGGCGAATCCGCTGCTGGGACTACCCTTATCGGAATGCCAACTGTCCACCGTTTAAAAAAATACCAGGGTTATGGCAGCTATCTGCTGCCATAACACCGGTATTCAGGTTTAAACGGAGGACGTATAAATACATTGGCCGGTTGGCAAGTGGCTAGGGACATAAATCACACACATAAATTCCTGACAACCTACCACATTGTTGAAGGCCCCTAACACATTGCATAATACATACCAAAATACATTCTGCTGAGCAAAGGATAAACAAAAAAATTACCTGTGGTTTTAGCAGTGCAGTGGTTCAGGCAGCAGGCAGGAACGTAGACAGTGACAGTGAAAGGATTGTCCAGGCAGCAGGCAGGAATACTGTCCATAGTCAGTACAGGCAGAGATATTGTCAGCCAAGCCAAAGCATTGGTCCAAGTAGTAGTCAGGGATATGGTCAGCAGCAGAAAAAGGATTGTCCATGCAGCAGGCAGGAATACTGTCCATAATTAGTACAGGCAGCAGGCAGAGATATGATCAGTACAGCCCAAGTATTGGTCCAGGCAACAGGCACATGTTCCATAAAAAGTCCCGGGTCAGTGCAGGCAGGGATATGATCAGCACAGCCAAAGTATTGGTCCAGGTAGCAGGCAGGACCATCAAGTTTAGGGCCTCGGTCGGGAAAGAATGGGGACAGGGGTAGAGGCTTCTCCCACCCAAATCGCTTTGAAGCCTCCGGACTCCAGACCCTGTTCTGAGTTTACAAACCCAGAGAAATCCAAAAACTGGTTTTCTCATATCAGAACACTATTCTGAAGCCCCTCACAAAAGTGAGACCCCTGTGTCATTTTGAATCCCACTACTACAGTAGCAGGGCGAAGGATCAGTCTAAGGAGCAGGCAAAAACATGGTCGTAACAGGCCGAGGTCAGTGCAGGTAAAAGGCAGAAATAGACGGTAGGCTAAGGCATAATCAAAAAACAGTCCAGGGTCAGTTCACTTGAAAGGCAGAAACATGGCGGATAAACAATGCAGACGGCAGGCAGAGGCATAGTCGATAAACAGTCCAGGGTCAGTTCACTTGAAAGGCAGAAACATGGCGGATAAACAATGCAGACGGCAGGCATAGGCATAGTTGATATACAGGCCAGGGTCGGTTCACATGGAAGGCAGTGATATGGTTGGTTGAGGCAGCAGGAAAATATTCAGCACAAACATTGAAAAAGGGAAAATGGCAGTCTGACTGAAATATGGGCTAAAAGTTTAGGGCAGTGTGATATATTTTGAAGCATTCTCCAATGCAAAGGCCAGGTTGGGAGGGACAATCGGGACAATGGAAACTGGTGTCTTTCCTTACTCCTCTTTTGCTACACACCCGACACTTTTTTTGGCGTCTTCTTCCGGTTTCTGAAGGTGGGATATGGAAAGGGAAATGGCGCTCATGAAGTCCGCTGACACAATCCGAACGAATGATTTCTGGGGGGGATCCTTGCTGGTAAATGAGGGCAGTGGCAATGTCTTCAATAAACTGGAGGAAGGGGATTGGTGTTGTTGTGGACTTTTTATAGGTGACAAAGGCATTGTACGTGGCCAAATGGAAAAAGTACACTGCAACTTTTTTGTACCAAAAGAGGGTCTTTCGTGTCGGGAGGGAGATAGGGCTGCAGCATTTGATCATTTAAGTCCACCCCCCCCCATGTACTTATTGTACTCGAGGATGCAAGCAGGCTTTTGAAAGGGACTTTGAACGGGACCGCGTCGTCTTCTAATTTCCACTGAGGTGTCATCGTGGATGGTGGACATGAGGTAAACGTCCTTACTATCCCTCCACTTCAAAGCCATTACTTCCTCGTTTCTTAGGCTTGCGGATTCCCCGATTTGTAAAGGAGTGGTGACCAGACTCTGCGGAAAGCCCTTCCGGTTTTTTCTTACTGTACCGCAGGCCAAGGTTTTCTTCAGGTACAAGTGGCGGAAAAGGGGCAAACTGGTGTAATAGTTGTCCATATAAATATGGTACCCCTTTTGCAGCAATGGGAAGGCTAGGTCCCAGACAATCTTCCCACTTACTCCCATGTACGTTGGGCACTCAGGGGGCTGGAGCTCAGAGTCTCTGCCTTCGTACACGCGAAAGGCGTACACGTATCCAGTTTGGCTTTCGCAGAGCTTGTTTAGTTTTAAGCCGTACCTAGCCCTCTTGCTGGGAATATACTGCTTAAATGCCAGCCGGCCTGTGAAGTGTACCAGTGATTCGTCCACAGCGATCTTTTGGTCAGGGACATAGACTTCGGGGAACCGTCTGGAAAAGTAATCAATTAGGGGGCGAATTTTGTAGAGTTTATCATAATTGGGATCATCTCGGGGAGGGCACTGGGAATTATCGTTGAAATGCAGGAAGCGCATTATAATTTCATAGCGGGACCTGGGCATGACTGATGAATAAAGTGGCATATGGTGGATGGGTTTGGTGGACCAATAAGAATGCAGCTCGTTTTTTTTTGTAACCCCCATATTGATTGTAAGGCCCAAAAACACTTTGAACTCTTCTACTGTTAGGGGTCTCCATTCAAAAGGACGGGAATGATATGAGGTGGGGTTGTTCTCTATGAATTGTTGGGCAAAAAGATTTGTTTGGTCGACGATGGCTTGAAGGAACTCCACAGGGAAAAATAAATTAAAAAAATCAATTAGAGCAAAATTTTGGGTGTTGACCTGCAAACCTGGCTGTGCTGTGAAGGGGGGGATTGTAGCTGACCCAGAGCTAGAAGGCAGCCACAATGGGTTTGCCAAGGCATCCGGAAGCTGCATTTGGGCTCTTCTTCTTTGGGGCTGGTGTGAAATTCCAGTGCTTGTACTGGGCATTTCCTCCTGGGGTCCAGCACCGTTGGCGTTTGCCGATTGGCCATTGGCGTTGTTGGTGTCTACCTGGTTTTCAGTGCGGCGTCTTTTAGGCCGAACTTCTTCCTCCTCCGATTCAGTGCCGGATGTAAAGCCTTCAAAGGGCTCAAATTCGGAGCCGGATTCAGAAAGGGTTTCCGCGTCGGAAAGTGAGAGCTCCCCGCTGCGGTCACTCATCATGGATATCATTTCACAGGCCTCTTCGGCAGTGAAAACCCTTTTGGACTTGGACATGGTAGCTGTATGGAGGGTGACAGGTACTCAGGTACTTTGCTGGGCAGGTGACAGGTACTCTTGTACTGATGAGCAGGTGGCAGGTACTCCGATAGGCAGGTGACAGGTACTCGGGTACTCTTATGAGCAGGTGACAGGCAGGTGATAGTAGTAGTACTGATACTGATACTGTACTGATGGGTACTGGTGATCAGTACTGATACTGATAGGTACTGATGAGTACTAATGAGTACTGATGGGTAGTGATTGGTACTGATGAGCAGGCGGCAAGTACTCGGGTACTTCAGGCGGCAGGTACTCTGATGAGCAGGTGGAAGGTACTCGGGTACTCTGATGAGTAGGTGACAGGTACTCGGGTACTCTGATGGGTAAGCGACAGGTACTCAGGTACTCTGATGGGTAGGCGACAGGTACTCGGGTACTCAGATGGCCAGGGGACAGGTACTCGGGTACTCAGATGGCCAGGGGACAGGTACTCGGGTACTCAGATGGACAGGTGACAGGTACTCAGATGGGCAGGTGACAGGTGCTCAGATGGGCAGGTGACAGGTACTCTTTATTTGCTGGGGGCGATCAGGGCACAGTAATTCCACAATACTCTGGTAATGCTGTAGTAACTCACTGTTTGTAGATCTCCTCCTCACACTGGATCGGTGTGTGAGGAGAAGAGCCTGGTAACAGTGAGTTACCCACATCTTTGTTGACATTTGTGACCGGCTGTGATTGGACACAGCCGGTCACGTGGTAAAAAGCCAATTTCATTGGCTATTTACCAAGATCGGGGATTGGCTCTGTCCGGGGGACGAGCCTCGTCCCCGATCGCTGCTCTGCGCGCCCCCGGGGGCGCGCATTGCAGAGAGAACGAGCGGCTCGCGCTTGAGCCGCTCATGTGATCGGCTGTGATTGACACAGCTGATCACGTGGTAAACAGCCAATTTCTATTGGCTGTTTACCTTGATCAGGGATTGGCTATGTCCAAGGGACAAGCCTCATCCCTGATCGCTGCGGTGCGCGCCCTCGGGGGCGCGCAGTAGCAGCTAGAACGGGCGGACGTCATATGACGGCCGCCCGGAACGGTAAAGCCATCCTGCCGGCGTCATATTACTATGCGCCGGTATGGATGTGGTTAATGACCAGGCTATTTTTTGTGATTCGGCACTGCATTACTTTAACAGACAATCATGCGGTCGTGCGATGCTGTACCCAAATAAAATTCATGTCCTTTTTTTTACCACAAACAGAGCTTTCTTTTGGTGGCATTTGATCACCTGTGCACTTTTTATTTTTTGCGCTATAAACAAAAAAATAGTGACAATTCTAAAAAAAAAAAAAAAATCTAATTTCTTCATCATTTTAGGCCAATTTGTATTCTGCCACATATTTTTGGTAAACAAAAACTCCCCAATTAGCCTATTTTGATTGGTTTGCACAAAAGTTATCGCGTCTACAAACTCGAGGAAAGATTTATGTCATTTTTATTTATTTATTTTTTTACTAGTAATGGTGGCGATCTGCGATTTTTAGCGGGACTGGGACATTGCAGTGGACAGATCGGACCCTTAACTGACATTTTTGACACTTTTGGGGGGACCAGTGACATTACTACAGTAATCAGTGCTAAAATAATGCATTGTTACTGTGATAATGACACTGGCAGGGAAGGGGGTTAACCCAGGGGCGATCAAAGAGATAAGTGTGAGCGTAGGGGGTATTTTCTAACTGATTGTAAAATCAATACAGAGACTTGCGATCCTAAATAGGAGGAACATAGGAGCTCTGCATTGATTGCTGAGAGAACAACGGTCTGCATTGTTTACATCAGCAGACCTCCGTTCTCTCTTCACAGGGAGCGATCGCAGGTGCCTGGCAGCAATCGCGGTCACCGGCCCCGTGGATCGGCTTCCCTGCTGGAGAGGATCGCTCCCGCGGACCGCCGTACAGGTACGGTGATTTGCAGGAACCCTGCCGACTTGCCGCCGTATATAGGTGGCCGCTGGTCGGCAAGTGGTTAAATTATTATTACTATTATAAAATCTCACAAGACTAGGCGCCAGAGGCTGCAGGACATGAAATTCTCCATTACAGATATACAGCTAGGAGGCTGTAGGCACAGGAGTACCAAGGCACACACGCATGCACTGCCATATTTCAGGAGGAATGTCTGACAAAAGGTCAATATTTCAGAGTACTGCTTAAGCATGATTATCATTTTTACATATTCCCTATTATATAGCAAATCTTCACTTTTGATTTTAGGTCTATTTTTTAAAAAAATCATTATAGTTCTTTATCCAAAAATCTCTAACCCTTCCTAAACTAACTGAAATAAGTAAAAATAACAAAGTTGCAATGATATTCCTCTCAACTAATTTCCCTGTGATGTTTATTGCCCACGGATGGTTAACTTTACTTGAAAGTTTAAATTGTAGCTGACAGAAACACTACAATAGGTCATGGTTTATATAACTGCAATGTACTGCTCCTCTCGGTACTTCACCAATTGCTGTTGGGTAAAAAATGTAATTATTTTGGACAATAAATATTGTTAATTAAACTAATGAACTAATTTTTGTTCAGGGCACAAATGAGAAAATGAGCAAAGTTCTCATTATCTACATCTACATACACACGTACGTAGGAGCACACATATATTCCCCCCCACCCCATTACATATTTACTTTGCAAAATGAGCGTTAGTAGACCAAGGTAATTAGCATGCCTTCTAAACTGATGATATAGTTATGGACTTGTTAGTATTAAAGATTCCACAAAATTTCATTTACCATGGTAGAGCCCAGCAGGCATTTTCTACTAAAAGGGGGTGGATTCAAATCCCCAGCCTAGCACTCATATCCCCCCTAAGGGGAAAGGCAAGTTGCATTCAAATCAAACATTTTCTTATCAAGCTCCGTGTTAATGGTTTTCCTATGAGACCTAAGCCTGTCATTCAAACGCTGCTTTCTTAGCCACTTCTAAAACAGAATTAGTTGCTTATTTATTTTTCATCAAACTTCTGTGTTTCCTTGTTCATATTGAATTTGTGTCTACATTAGGGGTGTCTTATCCTGTGTCATTTTAAGAAATCATTTTTAGTTATTTGGTATAATGATAAACCATTCTAATGGCAGCACCAGCACTGGTCACAGTCTGCAGAAAAAAACATTAGTCTGAATTTCATGATGGGAGGAACATTGGATGGCAGATTGTAAAACAGCGTTAGGACCACCTGGTTGTTCTATTGTGAATACATTAAAATTGTGTTACCTTTGCTAAAAGCAAATCAAGGTTTGTATGACTGACATGTAATGTAAAATGGGTGTTATAGGTAAAGGCTTTGATGAAAAATACATGTAGAAAAAAGACATTATAAATGTTTTTTTATACAAGATTCGCACGTCTGTCAACCAAGCTTTACATAATTTCTAATTGGATTCAGCTAAACTCAGGGATTTATTTATAAAGGTTTAACATGGCTAGTATGTTTCCCTATTTCCTGCAACAGTTCATGAACATTTCAACATTAAAGTAATAGTAAAGGCTCATTTTTTTGTTTTCAAATAACTAACATATGTAAAAAGTAAATCCGCGCAAACAGGGAAAATAAATATTAATGGAAGCAGCTGTGCACAATCTAGACACCAGAATAATACAAATAAAAAACAAAAGTGTAGCACTAATTTATAGTTGATATATTGAACCTGTAAGCTATGCACACACGCTACCATGCATGTGTGGTCGATGTCGGCCATTCTGATCCCTGGACAAACAATTGTCGCCGATACATGCTTGTTTTAGGCCTCCATAAGTGAGTGTTACTCTTTTTACTGTTAGCTACTTACTGCCCACCCACCGCCAAATGACGGCGGAGCGGAGCAGTGCGTCTCTCGTTCTAGGACGACGCCATATGTCAGCGCCCCAGAACGGCCTCTCTTGCGCGCCCGCGGGGGCTAGGACACGGCACGACCCTGATCTTGGTAAAGGGCCAATGATGTGGCTCTTTACTCATGTGATCGGCTGTGTCCATCACAGCCGGTCACATGTAAATGAGGAAGTGTTGTTTATCGCCTCTCCTCGCTTCACACTGTCAGAGTGTGCTACGAGGAGAGCCGATCAGTGGCTCCTCCTCAAAGGGGAGTGCAGGACAGGTAATCAGGGTAATCATCAGTGCCTTGATTAGAGAAAAGTAAAAAAACAGTGCCCACAGTGCCCACCATCAGTGCTCACAGTGCCCACCATCAATGCCCAAAATCAGTGCCCATCAGTGCCGCCAGTCAGTGCCCATCAGTGCCACCCTTCAGTGCCCCATATCAGTGCCCATCAGTGCCCCCTATCAGTGCCCATCAGTGCCGCCTATCAGTGCCGCTTATCAATGCCCATCAATGCGGCATATTAGTACCTCCTCAGCAGTGCCACCTCATCAGTGCCCATAAGTGCCACCTCATCAGTGCCCATCAGTGCAGCCTATCAGTGCCCATCAGTGCCACCTCATCAGCGCACATCAGTGAAGGAGAAAAATGATTTATTTTCAAAATTTACTCACAGAAAATAAGAAAAACTTTTCTTTTTTTTTCAAAGTTTTCTGTCTATTTTCTTTTTTATTAGTAAGAAATAAAAAACCCAGTGGTGATTTAATACCAATAAAAGAAAGCTCTATTTGTGTGAAAAAAATAATAAAAATTTCATATGGGTACAGTGTAGCATGACCGTGCAATTGTCATTCAAAGTGTGACAGCGCTGAAAAATTGGCCTGGGCAGGAGGGGGGTGAAAGGGCACTGTATTGAAGTGGTTTTACTTTATCTATGTTGGCTGTTTTTTATTTACATGAAACTTTAGTCATCTGAGCTCTCCCCGGTGTTTCCATCACAAAGGGAGGACACTGTCCATCTATATATTTTATGGTGCCATTCATCTGGCCATGGGGAAGAATATCCCAGTGATCAGGATCTCGGCTTTACCCATTGTAAATAAAGCGATTTAGACCGCCCTTATCAGGGGATCACTTTATACATGGTAAGAGCGGAGTGAGATCATAGGCTGGTGACATCTCTGCTATTTTTCTCATCACTATCCACGGAATGCGGGATTTACCAACTTTATCTCTTTAACCACTTGCCAACCAGCCGCCGTCAGCCGGTAGGGCAGCCGGTCGATAGGTTCCCCAAAATCAACGTACCTGTACGCCCCCATTCGCCAGTGGGGAAGCTGATTCATGGGTACCCACGATCGCTCCCCGGGTCTGTTGTTGTAAACACAGCAGACCATTGTTCTCTCAGGAATCAATACAGAGCTCCTGAGTTTCTCCTATTTAGGAACACAGGTCTCTGTGTTGATTCCAAAAGCCCATCCCCTCACAGTTAGAAAACACCCCCTAGGCTCACATTTAACCCTTTGATTGCCCCTGGGTTAACCCCTTCCTTGCCAGTGTCATTATTACAGTAACAGTGCATATTTTTAGCATTGATTAGTGTAGTAATGTCACTGGTCCTCCCAAAAATGTAAAAAATGTCAGTTAGGGGTCAGATCTGTCCGCCGCAATGTTGCAGTTCTGCTAAAAATCGCACATCGGTGCCATTACTAGTAAAAAATAAATAAATAAATAAATATGACATAAATCTTTCCCATAATTTTTAGACATGATAGCGTTTGCACAAACCAATCAAAATACGCTTATTGGAATTTTTTTTTTATCAGAAATATGTAGCAGAATTCAAATTGGCCTAAAATTATGAAAAAAAAATGAGTTTTAAATTTTTTTTTATTGGAAATGTTATATAGCAGCAAGTGAAAAATATTGTTTTTTTTTTTTTTTCCGAATTGTCTCTCTTTTTTTTTGTTTATAGCGCAAAAAAATAAAAATCGCAGAGGTGATCAAATACCACCAAAAGAAAGCTCTATTTGTGTGAAAAAAAAGGATATGAATTCTATTTGGGTACTTAAAGTAATTGTCACTTAAAGTAACGCAGTGCCGAATTGCAAAAAATGGCCTGGTCATTAAGGGGGCAAATCTTCCGGTCCAGAAGTGGTTAAAGTACTTTAATGGGTCTGTCATTATATGGGCTGTTACAGGTTCAATATATCAACTATTAATTAGCGCTGCACTTTTGTTTTTTATTCAAATAACTAACATGTTATAGTTACCTGATCTGTGCAATGGTTTTGCACAGAGCAGCCCTCTTCTTTTCGGGTTCTCCACAGGTGCTCCTATCTCCAACCCCCCCCCCCCCCCTGCTGAGTGCCCCCATAGCAAGCCCTGTTCTGAGTGTCCATAAGACACACACAGAAGGAATTGGCACCGCCCCCGTGCTCCCTCCCCACTGGCTCTGATTGACAGCAGCGGGAGCCAATGGTCAGTCAGGAACATGAGATCCGAGAGAGCTTCGGCTCTCATTTACATTGTTGGTTTGGGCTCAGGTATGTATTTAGGGGGGCTGCGGGAGAAGCTGCATACAGAAGGTGTTTTGCCTTACTGCATAGAAAAAACCTTCAGCATTTACTACCACTGTAAGACTACATTTACACAGACAGCCAGGGGTGCATAGCTTGCTGCGTTCAGAGGTGGGAAAACACCTCCTTAGGATGCAACAACACTCAGTGTTATGGCTGCATACAAACTGCTCAGTTAGCTACGGTCAGTGTGTGTACAACCAGAACTATGCAAAAACACGACCCAGGATGCACATTGACTGTGTCCAGGGTCAATCAGAAGCTCTATTTGCATGATAAGTGGTTATATGAGAACAGCAGCAGCATCAGCTATTGATTGGTATGGAGTACAAATATGAGAGCCGCTGCTGTTTACACACAGTGTGTGCAAGCAGCTCTAAGATCCACCAGCAAGAATTTCCTGATTTTCAGCTGGGGGGCCAACCTGGTTGCCCCTGTGTGATCATGTGAATGTAGCTTTTGTTTGTAATTTCCATTCAATATTAATTAATTTCATTCATTAATATGCACCTTCTTAGATTCTCCCAACTCCAAAACAGATATAAACTCATTTATACACATGACATGTATTTGTAAATGCAAATAGCAATTTATCTGAATTCCAATATAATCCTCTTGAAATTGCTGTGCACCAGCACTCAGACTGGGAGAGGGAGGCCATCATTAGAATGCAGTGCAAAGAGCATAGTAACTTCAGCAGAATGCTGTTTCTCCCTCATTGTCCAATCTGCATGCTATGTCTAAATACTAAACCAAAAAATTGGTGCAAAAAAACCTTTCTCCTCCGCTCTGAGAGGTAATCTTCTAACCACATCCAGCCACACTCATGCGGCTACCGAAAACCTTCTACTTGGCTTTACTTAGATGCTTCGGCCATGCAGCCCCTTTTCAAGACCAGGGTAGTCTGAGAACACTAAAATCAAAGAACAAACACAAGGGTGCACCAGCCTAGTGCATTATCCTCTATAAAGGTTTTTATTGAATAAACGGTATAAAAATACTCACAAACGGAGTCTTGGTATAAGCATAGCAAATGGATATAGTGCCATCCGCATCAGAACCAAAGGGTATAGCGTCCTCTGAAGCTAGGCTTACACGTTTCGAGGCTTCGCCTCTTCCTCAGAGCCTCAGGATGGCACTATATCCATTTGATATGCTCATACCAAGACTCCGTTTGTGAGTATTTTTATACCATTTATTCAATAAAAACCTTTATAGAGGATAATGCACTAGGCCAGTGCGCCCTTGTGTTTGTTCTTTGATTTTATGTCTAAATACTGTTGTAGTGCTGTAACTACTGCAAAGGTCCCAAACTTTGCTCTGCTGTCTGACAGGGGAAACTGGGTCATGACATTGGCCGCAGAGAAAATCCTTTTATCTGGTAAAATGGTTCTTGTAATTTTTTATGTCACATAGCAGTAGCAGCCATCAGCTTGTGTGCGTTTTGTGCAGCCGGCTCCCAGTTTCAAAGTGAAAGTAATGGGCAGCTCCGTAGCTACTAATCACTTTCACACAGTTGGCAGCGCAGTGCCTCACCCCACTCCCACCAGCGACCCCCCCCCCCCCGTGGTTCCCGGGCTGTTCCATGCTCACTGGTGCCCAGGAACGCAGCCAGCGGCTGGGGAAGAGAGATTACAGTGAGGAGAGGCAGATCAATGCCTCAATCTTACATGCAAACAGTGAGACCGGAAGTGATGTCACTTCTGGTTCCCTGGCCAGCAAAACCAGAGGACACATCTAACCAAGTCCATCTGTGCCTGGTTAGATAGTGCAAAGGGCAGTGGAGACATTAGGGTCTATTAGGTTATATAAAGTACCTTCCCAATGCTATCACATAGGGGTTTATTAACCTCTTGTGATATCAATCAAGTTAAAATAAATATGAAAAAAAGATAAAGTTTAACCACTTTACGTCCGCTCACAGTAATACTACTGCGGCAGAGTGGCTCGTTATCGTCTGACGACGTAGTATTAACGTCGTCAGACACTCCCCCATCTGGGCGGCGCTTGCGCGCCACCAGAGGCTCGCTCCCGCTGTTTTCATTCACAGCGGGAGTCGGGCCAGGGGAGGAGCAGCGGCGATCGCCGCTGCTCTGCCCCGATCACCGGGGATCTAGTGTGGAGATCCGCCCGCCTGTGTAAACACAAGCGGACGGATCTCCATAGTGACAGGGAGTGACAGATCGGACTGTTCAGCATAGCTGGACATCCGATCTGTCCCTGACTCACTCAGTCACCTCCCCCCCTACACGTCAGTAAGCACCAGGCATACATTAACCCCTCCCTCTCCAATAAAATTAACCCCTTCCCTGCCAGTGTCATTTTTACAGTAACAGTGCATATATATAGCACTGATTACTGCAGTAATGTCACTGGTACCCCCAAAAGTGTCAAAAATGTCAGTCAAGGGTCCGATCTGTCCGCCGCAATGTCGCAGTCCCACAAAAAAAATCGCAGATCGCCGCCATTACGCGTTAGAAAAAAAACACCAAAAATGACAGAAATCTTTCCCTTTGTTAGTAAACGCAATAACTTTTGCGCAAACCAATCAAAATACGCTTATTGCGATTTTTTTTACCAAACATAGGTAGCAGAAAACAAATTGGCCAAAAATTTTTTAAAAAATTGGTTTTTACATCTTTTTTGGGGGGAATTTCATATAAAAAAAATTTTAAAAATATTGTTATTTTTTCAAAATAAATGCTATTTTTTTGTTTATAGCGCAAAAAGTAAAAATCGCACAGGTGATCAAATACCACCAAAAGAAAGCTCTGTTTGTGGGAAAAAAAGGACGTAAATTTCGTTTGGGTACGGCGTCGCACGACTGCGCAATTGTCAGTTGAAGTCACACAGCGCCGAATCGCAAAAAGTGGCCTGGATGGAAGACAGCAAAATCCTCCGGTGGTAAAGTGGTTAAAAAAAATAAAATTATATAAAATATATTAAAATAAAAAAAATGCCAAAACCCCCCGTAGCCTCACACTCCTGTGCAAGCGCAAATGCAAGCCCATGGTGGGCAGGCACATGTAAACTACAGTCGCACCATAGGCGTGACATATCGCCAGAGTGATAAAAATAATTCAAGTACAAGAGCTCCTAGTTAACTCTAAACTGATGAGCTGTGAAGGCTTTTAAAGTGTCACCTATGGCGATTTTTGGGCACCACAGTTTTTGGCGATATCGTGGGCGGCCCATACAAAGCAAAATCAAAACAGGAGTTGTAAATATTTCATAACTCACCTTACTTTTGTATTGAGGTTATGTTACAGGAAAAGGATACCCACACTGTAGTAGAAGCTACATGCTTGGCCATGTGTGTTATTAAATATCAGATTTCATGAACTGGAAAGTATTTTACTTGTTACACACAAGCTCTAAGTTGAAGTCAGTGGCATAACTATCACCATATCTGAGAGCAGGAAGGTTTTTTCTTTTTTTGCGTATTCACAGGTCCCCTGCCAACCTTTAATAAGGGTGAGGTCCAGGTGCAGTTATGTGCATATTCACCCAGGAGAATTTTTTTAATCATAATGCACTGCATGACCTTTGAACAATGGCCAGTGAGCTTCTAAGAGCCAAAAAGGGGTGTTTCAATTAGGCCAGCCCCTTCACTATAAAAGGGGGCACAGAGCAGCCTTCTTGCCAGAAAACTTTAGACTGTAGTAAGGAAAGCTGCCAAGCTGTGTTTTACCACTTAAGCCCCGGAAGATTTTACCCCCTTCCTGACCAGGCCCTATTTTGCGATTCGGCACTGCGTGACTTTAACGGACAATTGCGCTGTTGTGCGATGCTGTACCTAAACAAATTTGACGTCCTTTTTTTCCCACAAACAGAGCTTTCTTTCGGTGGTATTTGATCACCTGTGCGATTTTTTGATCACGCGCTATAAACAAAATAAGTGCGTAAATTTTGAAGAAATAACAATATTTTTCACATTTTTTTATATGAAATTCCCCAAAAAATGTAAAAATATAAATTTTTTAACATTTTTGGCCAATTTGTTTTCTGCTACATATGATTGGTAAAAAAAAATCGCAATAAGGGTATTTTGATTGGTTTGCGCAAAACTTATTGCGTTTACTAACTACGGGAAAGATTTTTGTCATTTTTGTTGTTTTTTTTTTAACGAGTAATGGCGACGATCTGCGCTTTTTTTTGCAGGACTGCGACATTGCGGCGGACAATTCGGACCCTTGACTGACATTTTTGACACTTTTGGGGGTACCAGTGACATTACTACAGTAATCAGTGCTATACATATGCACTGTTACTGTAAAAATGACACTGACAGGGAAGGGGTTAACTTCATTGGAGAGGGAGGGGTTAAGTGTGTGCCTAGGGGGGTGTTTCTAACTGTGCAGGGATGTGACTGTGTGTGTAACAGCAGAGATCAACGGTCCTACATAGCAGGACCGTTTGATCTCTGCTGTTACACAAGGGAGAATGACAGGTGGCTGTGTTCACATTAGCCGCCTGCCTTTCTCCCTCTGTAACTGACGATCGCGAGTGACCGGCGGACATCGGGTCCGCGGGTCACTCGCGTGGAGGTGTCCGTGAATGAGCGGGGGTTGGAGCGCACCTCCGGCGGCGCGCTCGCCCCCTATTGGCTCACAGGCTAGTGACGTACCGGTACGTCACTTTGCCTGCACGGGGCTGACCGCCGCAGTATATGTACTTGCAGCGGTCGGCAAGTGGTTAATTGTGATTTCCACCTCTTTTGGCAATCAACCACTTTTAGCCGCTGGCTTTTTCATAGCAAACTTTTTTTTTCTTTATTTAAAAAATGAGCTTTAGTCTCAGTGCTTTTGGGGGTTATAATTTATTTTAGGGGTATATTTGTTTTGTTATTTTTTAAGGACTTTTTTTAGATTGAAGAGTTTTTTTCCTTTACATTTTTCCACCTTTGAAAAAAAAAAATACTATTGTTTGAAGGACAACTCCATTTTCATGGGGAAAAATAATAGTAAATAATAAAAAAAGAATATAGTGTATACACTTGCGACACAAGTTATATTGTTGTTGAATGTTATTAAAAATTACCTTTCGTTTTCAATCTGCAGACGCTGTAATTTTCTCAAAATGCAATCCAATATGGCTACCTGGAGCCGTTCTGTACACAGAATGTGTACTGACCGCACCCCAGAAACATCATTTCCTGCTTGTGGGACTGGCTCAGCAATTTTCCCAAAAGTCTTTCTAAGATACAAGTCAGATTTCTGGCATTCCCTGCAACAAAAATGTCATTTTTGGTGAGATACTTCCAATATTTTATTTATTTATGTAAAACCTTTATACCAAAAGGAAAAAAAACTGTTGCTGTAACTGCTTATAAAGCAAGAGCTGGAATTTGGCTTCAATTTGTTAGTGTGTTTCCAAATCTCCTATTACATGTAACACTTCTCTCCCACCATATAAACAATGCTGCTGTCCAAAGGTGCCCTCTGTGCTCCTCCATCCAGAGTGGGTGCACACTAATATAGAAGATGTGTTATTGGTCAGATCACAGTAAAACAGAGAGGAAAAGCCTAAAAAAAAACTAGTGCAGCAACCACATCTAAGGATAGCTAAATTACATTTTTTGGTTTTGGGTTTACTAGGTTCAATCATGTAACTTGTAATTTTAACCGCTTGCCAATCATATACCGTATATATATATATATATATATATATATATATATATATATATATATATATATATATTTTAGATATATATATATATATATATATATATAGCACCAAGGCAGCTCTCCTGGGCATGATCATGTACCTGTATGTGATCCTGTACTTCTGGGTCTGGGGGGCGTGCACCCGTGCCGCCGGCGACCCGCTTCTGCTGGGATTGGACACAGTGGGAGACAATCAACGGGTCTGGTGGATGCCATGTCCACCTGAACCCGCTGGTCATCCGGGACAAAGGCAGAATGGCAGATTGCCATTCTATGAGAAGGGAAGGTTGTTATACTGTGTTCCTGCAAATCACGGATCTCTGCCTTCCCATAATAGAAGCACATCCCACACAGTGTACACATGCACAGGTTAGGCACACAGTTAATCCTTTGATCACCCCTGATGTTAACCCCTTCCCAGCCAGTGTCATTCGTACAGTGACAGTGCATATTTTTAGCAATGATCACTGTATTAGTGTCACTGCTCCCCAAAAAGTGTCACTTAGTTTCCGATTTGTGCTCCATAATGTCGCAGTCTTGCTATAGGTCACTGATCACCATCATTACAAGTAAAAAAAATAAATAAATAAATAAAAATTCCATAAATCTGTCCCATAGTTTGTAGACGCTATAACTTTTATTTCAATATACGCTTATTGGGATTTTTTTGTACCAAAAACATGTAGCAGAATACATATTAGCTTAAATTGATGAAGAAATTAGATTTTTTCCATTGTTATGGATATGTTTTATAGCAGAAAGTAAGAAATATTGTTTTTTTTTTCAAAATTGTCTGATTTTTTTTGTTTATAGCAGAGGTGATCAAAAACCACCTAAATAAAGCTCTAATTGTGGGGAAAAAAGGACATACATTTTATTTGGGTACAGCCTTATATTTGATACCCTCTCACCTGGGAGTCTAAATAAGCAACTTGATGTTAGCACCATTCTATAATTTCACAACTCCATCCTTGTATCTTCACATGCCATCAGTAACCCTTAAAATCAGTCCGTGTTAGCCAATCTTGCAATACTCTCAAATGCAACAACAACATCCACTAAACCAATCTGTGTTAGTCCACCATGTAAGGTTAGAATAAACAATGACAAATAATTATAATCATGACTCTACATTGCTCCACAGGCATTTGTATCCGTGATATACTGGGGGTGGATGGGGGTACTACACATCAGTAAGTTTATATTATGCATGGCACCTTATTCAAACGCTACTTATTTAGCCGAAAATACCAGAAAATAAAATTATAAATGCCAATAATAAAACAACCAAT
Source organism: Pelophylax lessonae (assembly GCF_965119305.1). Lineage (NCBI taxonomy): Eukaryota > Metazoa > Chordata > Amphibia > Anura > Ranidae > Pelophylax > Pelophylax lessonae. Next base: position 453,797,244 of record NC_138772.1, read on the forward strand.
AATATTTAACTATCCCTAAGGAACATTGCTGTAGTATTCATATTGATTTAGGTATTAGATTACTATTATAGATCAACTTATAATGTTGAAGTATACATAAATATTCTTTATATATCAATCTAATGGCAATTCCAATTTCCCCCCAAAAAAACATGAAAAATCCTTTTTATGGACTCCATACCTACATACCTTGTGCTTATTATAATAAGAAGAATAAAAAGCCTCTCTATTTTCTCTAGTTCCTTTTTCCATAAAAATGTTCACACCAAGATTTTATGTACTATTTTTGCATACATTTTATGTTAGCAATGACTTTTAACTGTTTACATGTGACAACAAAACGACACTTCTGGCCGGAGATACAGAAAGCCTGGGCTCTCTCTAGTAACTTTCAGCTTGAGAAAGGAGCGTGCATGCCCAGGCATGGCACTGCGCATGCTCTGAAATGCGTCGCAAAGCATTGTGGATCCCGCTGACGTCACTCCGCCCTACGCCACCTCCTCCACGCTGTGCTTCACGATGCGGTCCACCACATCTCACCCAGCACAAGCAGACTTCTGACATCAGCTCTGGGACTGCCAAGGCACATTTTCCAGGTGTAAAGGCGCAAGACACCATAGACGCATGGATCCCTGTTTATAACAGATGAGCCTATGATTTTAACACTTTAGGGATTGAATAAATTTTTTACTGTTCATAACACACTTAGCGGCACTTTTCCTCTTTTCTGGTACTTGAAGTCAAAAAAGCCTTTGTTGAATGCATACATGCTGACCAAGAACTTACCAACAGGCGACGGGAGAAAGATGATCTCATTGGTCTGCTGCTGCTCCTTCACTGTCCTACCATAGGCAGGGGGCAGGGAAGAATTCTAGCTGTATTGCCTAATGGTATTAGACAAAATGGAGGTTACCAAACTGGCTGTGCTCCCTGGCAAGTCTGTGTAAATCTTATGATTTAGACAGAATATTTTTTTTGCAAGTAAAATAGCTTCCATGTCTGCATTTCAGCTGTGTATTTAGCTGTGTGGTTAGAGTTCTGCTATAATAGAGCCACCAAAGATGTCACATATGCAAGAGAAAATCCCAGGGGAAAATATTTTCAGATACAGTATATCAGGTTTACTATCTAAAGAAGCTCACTTGTACTATACATGCGTGTTTCAATGCATTTTGCAAATTTTCTTTCTTCCCAGATATCTCAAAAATGATGTCCTTAAGTAAAAGTTATTTTTAACATTTGTCATCTGCTATCTTTTTATGTAAATATTATACATTTACTTCAATTTTGTAAAAGCTTCAATGTTGCTTTTACCTTTTGGTTCTGACTAAATATGGTTATTAAATAGTCCATAAAACAAGAAATAAGTGTTATGTTTGATATGCACTTCAAAAGCCTAATAGGCCAAAGAAAGCCCTTCCTTAATTATTGAAGAAGTGTCTGTAAAGGAAACATGAGCAAATAGCCTTCATGCTTTCATCCTGAGTAACCTTTTATTGTCCTTTTTCTTCAAATGGCCAAGTCAGTATATTTAATAAAAGCAGCAGCAGCCTTCAAAGGAGGCAGGGGTCTAATAAATGGTCCTGATTAAAGGCCTTGACAGGGTATGAACTTTGCATAAATTTCCTTGTGGTGTCAGGGTAGGATACTGATTGAAACCTATTAACATAATCACACATTTAGAAAAAAAAAATGCTGCAATGTATCAGAAACATTTCTCTTAGCCTAATCATTTTAAGGGCATTAAAATGTAAATGACATTATGGGACATGCTTTAGTAATGTCCCAGTACTTGATTATTTAAATATTTAGTCCAAAACATAGAATCTGTAAAGGTTAATTTCTATCAGAATTATCAGCTATAAAATGATACAATTCCTTGTTACAGTGGGACAGTAGACTCAAAAGGCACAGAAAACATATTCACATAGACATAGGTCACTGCTGACATTCTAAACTTACCAATGGCTGTGGTTTTAAGTGCTTCTACCATTAACATACAGCTATGGAACTTAGCTACTTCTACTTCAGATCCAGTGGAACAAAAAGGCCTGGCATGCTGGGATTTTTAATTCTAGATCACGCAGACAGGTATATGCAGACAAGTTTATTGTAATCTTGTGTATGGCCTCATCTTATGCTCAACAATTATGTTGTCAAATTATGTTTGTGAATATTTATTTTATTATATTTCAGTTTAACCTAATAGTGTAGAGATACTGCAGATCTCCAACTTGAAACCTCTCCAAAAGGATCCATGATAGTGCCAGTAAAATCAGATTTAACTTGTAGCGGGTTGAAGATGATTGAAATCAGAAGTAGGAGGCTCATATTGTAACTATAGAGAAGCATGCTGGGAAAAGTAGTAAAAAAAATATTGATTGCGCTTAGTGTAAAAAAAGAAAAAAACTAACAATCATATGAAACCAATTAACATCAACTAAGATTGTGACACTTACTAAACTCCCACATACAGATAAAAGCAATTAACAAAATATCTGTGCTGACAAACAAAGTGCTAATACATTAACCACTTAACGACCAGCCACGTAGATCTACGTCGGCTGACTTTGCGTGGTTATACCGGGATGATGCCTCTAGCTAGAGGCATCATCCCGGTACCGTTGTTTAGAGCCGACGGTTGGCTTTCCGTCGGTAACAACCGATGCGGCTCGGGAGCCGCTCGATCGTTACCCGGGGGGCGGGAGGGGACGTCCCCCCCCTCCCGCCGCCTTCAGTGGCTTTGCTCAGGGCTCCCGTCCCACCGGGAGCCCCGAGCACCCAGCCGGCTGGATGGAGTCCCGATGAATGCCGGAAATGGCATCGATCGGGTCTCCGATGATGTAACCCGGAGGCGGCGTCCATGACGTCACTTCCGGGTTACTGTGCTGCAAAAGGCGGCAGATTTGAAAAACGGCTGTATGCAAAAATGCCGTTTTCAGCGTTTTGCATACAGGGAAGTGTAGTGGAGGGGTCTAGGGTCTTTTAGACCCTCGATCCCTCCATAAAGTGTACCTGTCACTACACATTGGTGTCACAAGTGATGTTTACATTGCTTGTGACAGCAATAAAAGTGATCAGATTTTTTTTTAAAAAAACCTGTAATAAAGTTAAAAAAAAGAAAAAATAAATAGGAAAAAAAAATGTAGCCGCCCCCGTCACCGTTAGCTCGCGCACAAAAAAAAAGTATACGCAAGTCGAGCCGCGAATGAAATCGCTGTTCAAACCACACATGTGAGGTATCGCCGCGATCGCCAGAGTGTGGGCAATAATTTAAAAAAAAGAGCTACACTCTAACTCTAAACTGGTAACCGTTAAATAAATTTAAAGCATTGCAGATTGAGATCTCTATTGACCGTAGTTTGTCGCCATCCCACGGGGGGCGCAATTTTAAACCGTAACATGTTGGGTATCTATTTACTCGGCGTGACATCATCTTTCACAATATACAAAAAAAGTGGGCTAACTTTACTGTTTAGTATTTTTTAAATGCAGTGAAATGTGATTTTTCAAATTTTTTCCAAAAAAATGGTGTTTTAAAGACCGTTGCGCAAATACCGCGTTACAAAAAATTTTGCAATGACCGACATTTTATTCTCCAGAGTCTTTGCTAAAAAAAATATATATAATGTTTGGGGGTTCTAAGTAGTTTTCTAGGAAAAAATACTGGTTTTAACTTGTAAACAAAAAGTGTCCGAAATAGGGCTGGGGGTAAAGTGGTTAATAATACAATCCATTAGCATAGGGATATTGCATACAAATCATCATGTGAAAATCAATTCTTTAAAAAGTGTCCAAAGATGATGTCAATAAAGTGCATAGTGCAAAATCAGTCCAAATAAAAAGTGAACAGTGCAAGAAAATTCTTGAAGTAAATGTATATATTTCCCCAATCTTCTTATGTAACCATATGCTGCTCCACACCCAGGTGCACGCCAAACTCACAAACTGCTTACTGACAGGTAAAACCTCAAATATGGAAGCCTGGCTGCACTTTTTAGGAGAGATCCCTGCTGGGATGGATGGATGGCACACTTTAAAACACAGAATAAGGGCTCCCAGAACACTCCACAGAAAAATCTCAGGGGACTATAGAGATAAGTAAGGAACTCATAGTGTAGTAGTATAAAACTTCACCAGTTTATTAAAATAGAATACTACTCACACAAGGCAAGTAGATAAATCAGCACGGTCTTCACCCTAGAAGGTATGATTCCATCACTGCTGTAGCTTAACCCTACTCCTACACCCCTGGATTATGTCCTATTGGACGAAACATGTCGGGGTGAGCTACAGCAGTAATAGAATGATACCTGCTAGGGTGATGACTGTGCTGATATATCTAATTGTCTGATTTTATCTGTCTTGTGTGAGTAGTATTCTTTTTTAACCACTTGCCATATGATGTCCTAGTCTTTAGGTGGAGATTTCTGAATGATACCTGCAGTTGCAGGCATCATTCAGATATCTATTTTTAGCCAACGATTCCCTGCAATGTAAATGCCATCATAGCGGCTGTTAGCCACTTGATTGCTTTTACAGGCAGTGGGAGGGGATGCCATCTCTATGACCCTCGGAGGTCGGAAGCGACATCATGACGTCACTTCTGGCACCTGCAGATGTAAACACTGATTCATTTTTTGGTGGAAAACCTGAGATCGTTTTTTGTTTTTTCTATCTTAGGCTTTCCAGCATAGAGGAGAGATGTGGGGACTTATAGACCCCAGATCTCTCCCTAAAGAGGACCTGTCATGCCCTATTTCTATTACAAGAGATGTTTTCATTCTTTGTAATAGGAAAAAAAAGATCAAAAAATAAAAAAATGTAAGGGAAAGTAAAAAAAAAATAAGTAAAGCACCCCCCCCCCGTACCCTTGTGCTCGCACGCAGAAGTGAATGTATATATAGGTCGCGCCCGCATATGTAAAAGCCGTTCAAATCACACATGTGAGATAGCACTGCGAATGTTAGTGTGAGATTAATAATTCTAGCCCAATAACTCATCTGTAACTTTAAACTGGTAACCTGTAAAAATTTTTAAAGCATCACCTATGGAGATTTGTAAGTATCATAGTTTTTCGCCATTACACAAGCGTGTGCAATTTTAAAGTGTGACATGTTTGGTATATATTAACTCATCATAACATCCTCTTTCACATAATGCAAAAAAAATGTTTTTTTCCCCAAAAAAAGCGTTTGAAAAATTGCTGCGGAAAGATAGATAGATAGATAGATAGATAGATAGATAGATAGATAGATAGATAGATAGATAGATAGATAGATAGATAGATAGATAGATAGATAGATAGATAGATAGATAGATTAATATTTGGGGGTTCTAAGTAATTTTCTAGCAAGAAAACACTGATTTTTACATATATGAGAGAAATGTCAAAATTGTCCCGGTTGGCAAGTGGGTAATAAACTGGTGAAGTTGTATACTACTACACTAAGAGTTCTTTACGTATCTTTATATTCCCCTGAGCTTCGGAGTGTTCTGGGAGCCTTATTCTGTGTTTTGAATGTGCCATCCATCCATCCCAGCAGGGATCTCTCCAAAAAAATGCAGCCAGACCTCCATATCTGAGGTCTTACTTGTCGGTAAGCAGTTTGTGAGTTGGGTGCGCACCTGGGTGTGGATAGGCATATAGTTACAAAAGAAGATTGGGGCGATATACACATTTACTTCAATAATTTTCTTGTACTGTTCACTTTTTATTTGGACTGATTTGGCTCTATGCACTTTATTGAATTGTCATCTTTGGACACTTTTTCATGGTGAGAAAAGTGTTAAACACCAATTCAAAGAAAGACTGCAAACTGATTCAGCACTCTGACATAAAGATACACAATTTATCATTGATAGTATGAATGGGATTTAACAAGTAGCAGGTTGAAGATACTTGAAGTCAGAAGTTAGACTCTGCTTGTACAACTGGAGAGGAGCATGCTGATGGAAAATGACTAAGCGCCCTTCAAGGAAGGAATGCCAATTGATCCAGCACTTTGACCTTGGGGTACAGACTTTAGAACTGACAGAATGAATGGGGTTTGACTATCAGCTTAAATATGGTTTGAGTCAGGGATTGGATGCTAAAGGATGCGAGGCATGCTGGGCAAAGTACCAAACAGCTCTCAAGCCCTTTCTGGCAAAAGTTGCATCCCTTAAAAAATTATGAACATTATAACAACACAAACAGTGCTAATAAAAGTGTTGATATCACTCGTGATTTAAATGATATGATGTAAACACAAAATAGATCATGATAATTAAAAAAATCATGTGAAAAGAAATGTGCGAAATTGTGTCAATAGATAATCAAGATTGGGTATCAATGATAACTATTACCTCCACGTATATGTTGAGAATACCTGTGTTAGTGATAATACATTTATAACAAAACAAACAAATAACCTCAAATAAATTGTGATATGGTGAATTGAATATCAATAACACAAATCATAATAAATGTGCCATATCAACACAAAAAGTGTAGAAAATTGTGCAGTCCAGAAAATTAAAGAGTCCAAACAAATGTGTAAAAAGCAAATCTCCAAATCGTGATCCAAGTGGATACTGGATGATTCCAAAACATAAGACCAGAAATCAACGCTGTGAAGAATTTCACCACCACCAACATTGAGGGAGCTTACCAGAGCAGGTGGACCCAATTGGTATATGCCTAATGGATCTATATGAGCAGTGGTGTATACACACCCAATGAGGGGGGGGGGGCGGTCTTGTCTCTCCCACCACTCTCCACACAACTCTCCTAATCAATTAAAGAGAAGCTCGACCTCCACCCTCAATTGAATGACTCAGTAGGGGGTCACCAGCATCACAGTTGAGCATGGATCAATTCTTCTCTTGTAACACTCAATAGGTATAACATATGTCCTTGCATCTCCTTCCTCTTCCCGCCCACACACACTCACAGCTTCTCTCTACTAGATCGCTCTGACAATTTTATGGACTGCACAATTTTCTACACTTTTTGTGTTGATATGGCACATATATTATGATTTGTGTTATTGATATTCAGTTTACCAGATCACAATTTAATCAAGGTTATTTGTTTGTATTGTTATGAATGTATTATCACTAACACAGGTATACTCAACATATACGTGGAGGTAATAGTTATCATTGATACCCAATCTCGAATATCTATTGACACCAATTTTGCACAATTCTTTTCACATGAGTTTTTAAATTATCATGATTTATTTTATGTGTACATAATATAATTTAAATTATGAGTGATATCATCACATTTATTAGCGCTGCTTGTATTGTTATAACCTTTATACACATTTTGTCCTTTGTGGTGCTGGCTGCTTATTTTTGGCCTTTTTTTGGGACATTAGCGTGCTATTCCCCCCCTTTTTTTTTTTTTAATTATGAATACCCGGGGGGGGGGGGGAATCAGTGATGATGTAACCACTGTGATTGGCTGTCTGGCTGTCACAGTGATCACATGATCAAGAGATGGTCCCACTGGTTACTGATCATTAGTGGGGACGAGCTTTGACAGCTTGGTCTCTGTGCTGGGAAAACGCAGTGAGTGTGCTCTCAGCACACAAGAATCTGCCACCCAGTGATGCATATATGAGCATGGGGCCTCTGAAAGCTCAAACTTTTGCAGTTGAACATATGCAGGAGGTTAAAATGATGATTTCAAATTGATCTGGACCTAGGACACAGGGGTGCAGAAATAAATACATTTGAAGTACAGATAGCTAAACATAGTATTTTAATATGTATTTGTGTATGAATACATTATACTATTATATACAATATATATATTGATACTCTCATATGTACAGATTTTATTTCTTTTATTGACAGTTGATGATGCAGCATTATTAAGGAAAAGCAACACAAATTTAGAAATTTGAGAATGAAGGTCATTCCTGGACAGTGAAAACAGTGAAAGGCAGTATTTTAGAATGGCTTTCACTAAATACAACTGCTAAGTGAATGGTGGTGACAATAATGAGCCGCAGTTAATGATGCTTGGTCTCACATAGGACTTCGCAAAAGATATTAACAAACCCAGACTGCTGCAGTTGAGCAACATACATTTGTGTTTTACGCCAGAAAATGCATAATATATTTAAGCTGTTTCAAATAATACTATTTGCACACAATAAAACAAACTGTATATAGTAAATTTCAGGTTCCAAAACAATCTACTGTTAGGTAAGAGGAATAGCTGGGCTTTATTGGTTTCATCAAAATAGTTTACAGCCTAGGTTTATTAAAGAAAAAAATCAGCACAAGAGACATACTTTTTATAATTGGGATGTGTCCCTTGTGCTGTTGTCTCCTGGTTTAGTAGAAATCTTCTTCCTCTGACCCCCACCTTTCCACCCTCACCATTGCAATCTTCTGGTGCGGCAGGCTGTACTAAAGTTTCTATCAATGAAAAGCAATCTATGAATGGAGCATGGGCAGATGATTAAAAAGTCTGCATCCACCATACATAGATAATTCATTCAAAGAAGTCATAGTGTGATTTGTATGAATGGAGGAGGTGGGTAGAAAGGGTAGACATAGCCAGGCACTCTTGATGAGTGCCTGTCGCAGCTTCCTCAGCTCTATTCAACCCTGCTGCGCTGGGAAATACAGGGGTTTATGAGGATCAGAGGTGGAAGATTTCAATTAAACCATGTGAGAAAGCAGCACAAAGGACACATCACACTGGTGGTACATCAAGTAACATCCCTTATGCTGATTTTTTTCTTTTTCTCTAGACTTAGACTTTAAAAGCCCCGGTCATTTGATGCTTACATGACTGTCCTTCTTCTAAACATGCTAGTAACCTGGCACTTGAGCTAAACCACTGGCTTCAAAATGTTTGGGGCTCACTCTAATGACTTGAAAGGATTGAAGCCCAAGGATCAGTAGGACAGCCAAGCAGCTTGCATTTCTAAAAGAGATCAGCAATAATATTTTCTATATATCTTTTAAGACATATTTCCTTCAAAAATATATCATTATAATAATTTTATAATATAATGCAATAAGCAAAATCAATTAGCTTAGTAGCAGTAGGGTAGTCAAAGCAATGTGAGACATTTTCTGATTGGTCACTGCACTTTGCACCTTGATCTTTGTCTTATATAATATAGACATTGGTGTACCATACAGTTAAAGAGAGACTAGGAAAAAAATTGTTTTGTACTATTTTTCATATGCAGTATTGCATTTGATGCTGTAGAATACTAATGATCACTATGGAAATAAATAATAATAACTCATACAGTACTGTATATGGTATACACTAATCTTCCTATATGAAGTTTGCAACACATGATTCTTTTCAGCTCTAAGAGAATGATTGTTAAAGAAAAGATATACCAAGAATAGTTCTCGATCTGCAGAAATAGCAATCATGGATTTCAAATTGGTATCTTTGTTCTGCTTTATGTGCCTTGCTTTTTATTTAAATGTGTCATTTCTTTTTTTCCCCTTTCTTTTTTTTCTGGTTTAAATCTGCTGGCAGTCTCAGATGCTAACCGGCCGTGGTCTTCAATGTAGATTTCAAACAATAAAAGAAACAATCTCCCTTCCCCCATCACAAATGACCATAATTATGTAAAGAATGACTGCACCAGACTGATGACTTTCAATATGCTGGAGTCTAGCATACTGGTATAAGAGGCCAGAAAGGTCAACAGTAATTCATAACTGCTATAAAACGGTGTAGCATCCCAGGGTTTCTGCAGAATGCTTACATTATCATGCTCCTTCTGCTGGTTTTGTATATGTAAATGTGTGATAGGAAGTGCCCTGCTTTTGCCGTATCACACGCAGAGCATCAATCAGGCAATGGAACACATCAGAGTATTTTCATTATGCCTAGTTATTTACTGCATCACAAGAAATTACCCTGGCAAGTCAAGCAGGCTTCTTGGGTTGCGTGATATCAGCATCCTAGTCTCAGCTCAGGAGTCTTATTGTAAACATTACAGGATTAATCTCACAATCACAATCATCAATCTTCCCGAGTGCTGCCAGGGTGTAACACTGGAGATTGGTAAAGAAGGCAATGTAGATTTTACTTTTATTTTCAACATCAAGATCCGTTAAGAGCATCTGCTTATCAGATCTGTATACAACCATGTTGTAAGACAATGCATTTTTCATTAAAATTGTTTCCCCCTGATATGATGGAAACACACTGTGCCAGATATTGAAAACAGTGGCTGCCTTTATTATTGTCAAGAGTTTAAAAAAATTGAACTGCAGTATGTTAATAGTCTACATTTTGGAACACTATCTGAAGTTAAAGCAAAATAGAATGCTCTAATCACCAAAATAAAGAGCATAAAGATTAAAAAGTTCAAAATTAATTAAGCTTACTGCAGTTTATCTAATAGATTGTACCAAGCTTATTCAGTGAGTTATTTACTTTAAGCAGTTCTACGGGATGGCTTTGAGTCTCAGCAGGGCTACTGATGGGAAGACTACACAGAAATAAGTATGAAACCATCTTTCTGCAACCACACTGTAGAAAAAAGAAAATATTGTCATCATTGTGTAAGCTAAAAAGCTATTTACTCATATTTTTGTTTTGTTTGTTTTTGGATGCATTGTGTGTGGACATTCCCTAAACTATTAATTTTAAAGTCTTTCTAAAGGCTGAAGGTTTTTTACCTTCATGCATTCTACACATGAAGATAAAAAAACCTTCCGTGTGTAGCCCCCCCAGCCCCCCACAGCCCCCCCCCCCACATATTTACCTGAGCCCCATTTTGATCCAGAGAGAAGCTGCTTTCCCGGCTTTCTATCTCCTCATTGGCTCAGACACAGCAACAAAAGTCATTGGCTCCAGCTTCTGTCAATCACAGCCAGCGAGGCGGGAGGGAGGTGGAGCTGAGCCCCATTATGTGTGTCAATGGAGACACAGAGCGGGGTCAGGGGCGAGCATGCAAAAGTACCCTGTAGCAAGCAGCTTGCTAGAGGGGCACTCAGCAAGAGGGGAAGAGCCCAGAGCACAAGTGGGGGGACCTAAAAAGAGGAGGATCAATACTGCTCTGTGCAAAACTATTGCACAGAACAGGTAAGTATAGCATGTTTGCTATTTTAAAGCTCACAAACAATCAAACAAGGAAACTGCAAGGGAACATATTTTGAAATTACATTATTACTTTTTTTATTCTGACTGTAGTTCACCTCTGAGATCTGGTATTTGTTGAGCAGCTTCCTAGATAGGCTGCTATTTAGGTTAGGTACATTTCCACAGGTAGCTCCTGTAGCTCCCCTGAAATCAGTTGAGCAGCTTGTGGTTATTTTGGACTGTTCTGTGTCTCACTGGTTGTACATTTGATTACTTTCCGCAGCCTTCGGAAGGGTTCTGGAATGTAGAGGGCTGGGAGCAGCCTGACTATCTTTGTGGGCTCAACTAATCCCTGGGGGAGTGTACCCAGTAGGTGGCTGGGAATTGCATAAAGAGTTTGTGACTTGGAACAGTCCAGCAGGAGAGGTTTCCAGATTGAAGGACTGCTTCTCTCCTGGGCAGTTCTTCTACACATCTTCATCGAGTTCCCAGCTGTGTTAGAGCTAGAGGGTCCTATTCTACTGAATTCTGCTGGAACTGACTGAGGGAGTTCACGGGTGAAATGCCTGGCTGATATTGGATGGAGGTATCTAAGTATCCAGGAACATTTGTGAATAAAGACGTGTGTGAGAGATCCTAGTGACTGTGTGCTGCTACTATCCCTTCTAAATCAGTGTCAGCTCTTGTTTAAAATGTTGACATTTCCCATGGTGTTCCAGTGTACCTCAGTTCCCTAGTTGCTGCTGCAAGGACTGTGCTAAGAAGCTTAGAGAAGCTTGAGAAGTGTCCTCATATTACTGCTTTTTGTACCACTGGTGTATCCCACATCTTCCATTTCACCCTGTCCAAGTTAAACTTTAATAAAACATCAAGAAAATATACCCCTAGACTGTTCACTAAGCCAATAGATAAACTGAAACGGTGTTTTTGACTGTTAATACGCTTGTTTAGGAAAATAACCAAAAGAACTTTAGGACTACTCAGCAGGCCCTTTAGGGGGGTGAGCGCTACATGTGGGGGCTTGGTCCTGGATTTCCCATTAAAGCTAATAGTAGGCACAGTTTTTTGGCTTGTACACAAAAGCTGTTTAGCCGTGAGCATGATCAAAGGCATGGAACAATTGTGCCTGGAAGACTACGGTAGTGGTGAAGACATTAGTGTGCTGCGGGCACTACAACAAACCTCTGTTAGAGCTTACACCTAGCAGCCTGCTACCAGTGACCTACCATGTGAACTTAGACTTTGGCTTTTGTACAGAGGTGCTGGAGTCATCCCAGATGGCTGGAGCAAAGCCAGGAGCATCTAGTGACTTACAACCACTGGTGGAAGGACGGAAGGCCTGGTGGGGCACACTGTCCCACATAATCTAGGAAAGAGCAACAGAACCAGAGGAGCTGCAAGAGAAGCCAATGGCTGCAATTTACCTTGTCACCTCTGCACAGAAGGAGCCATTCAGTCAAACAGGTGAGCGTGGATTGACACTAGTGAGGACACTGACCCAGGGTCACCCAAATTTAGGGCCTTAAATCCCTAGATGCTGAGTGAGACTGGGGATATTTCCAGAGGCCAAACACCCCATGGACATTGTAAAGCCAGATAGCGCAGAAAAAGAGAAGACCCATGTGCAGTTAAAATCATATAGGAAATAAAGGATGGATTTGACCTCCCCTCGTTCTTGGGCTCTGGTCATGGTAGGTACCAGCTTGAACTCATTCATAGATCTGCTGAAACATGTGTCCCTTCAGGGAAAAAAGCTACCGTGACTCACACATTTACAGTGGGTGGTTCAAAGTTGAGTTGCCCTTGATTTTGGTTATGAATACCACTATGTGCCAGCAGATTGCATTGAAGTGGTGGAAGAACATTGTGAAAAATGGTGTGACAACTACATTTGGTAGTACTTAAGTGTGCCCAAACCTTGTAGGAATCAGCAGTTCCCAGAGTACTGGAGGCACTTAATGGACATTAACAGCGAGTGGGGCTCAGGACTCTCTATTTACCACAACCAGATTGTGATCAGAAAAGCTGGATGGAAAGACCGGACCTGGTCAAATAATGTTTGGGGTCCTACTGGCAAGATGGTTCAGGTCCCAGAGCTTATACAGATGGGATGAACCCAGGGTGCTATATTGCTTGCTGTTGAGTGGCAAGAATATTGGGGCCTTTGTTCCTGAAATTGCAGAGGGGATTCTCTGTAGACATGTGAAATAAATTTCGGTCTGAATCAAAATTCAGATGAATTTTTGACAATAGTAAAAGATTTTGTATTGATCAAAAATTGATCGACTGATTCAAATTCTGTGTGAAGAACAGCTAGTTGTTAAGGAGCAGGCCAGAAAGCCAGTTGCCGTGTCTTTAACAACCGATGACTCGTCAGCTGTCAGCAGGCTTCCCCATCCTTGTTTTTGGTGGGATATTCTGTCTTGCTTGGCATATTAGGGGCCATGGCCTATTTTTGGTGGGGGGTGGATGAAGCACCCGCCTAGATAAGCTGCTAGTTAGGTAAACTTAGTTCCTGTACCTCTTCTATAATCAGTTGAGAAGCTTGTGAATATTTTGGGCTGTTCTGTTTTCACTGGTTGCAGATTTGACACTTCCCCCTGCCTTCTGGAGAGTTTTGGAATGTAGTGGGCTTTGAGAGTCAAATAAACAGTCTGAATATTTATGTCATCTCAGCCAATACCTGGGGGAGTGTGCCAATAGGTTGCTGGGGAGTACATACATTTTGTGGGCCTTGGAACAGCAGGGTTCTTGTCCAGGAGGTGAAATTTCCAGCCTGAAGGGCTACTGTTTTTCTGGGCAGTCCAACTGTGCTACTACACTTGTTCATCGAGGTCCCAGCTGTGTATAACACATGATATCATTATGGATGCAAAACAAGAATCAATCAATTTGAAATACTGTATATATACTGTAAATGCTTGTATAAATTGTCTAAAAGTTAATCCTGGTATATTGATCACTTGGAAAAGTAATTGTTCATTTTAGTACCAAGTGTTAACAGTACTTACAAGCTGTTTCCAAGCATTTTCTTTTTTTAAATGCTTTTTTTTTTTTTTTTTTAAATATGGTGACTCTCTTAGAATGCTGAGCAGACTGATCACAAGTTTTTATCTCTTCAACGTTTCCCTACTCTTTAGAGAGATTTTCAAAATTGACATAAACATAGCTTTGACTTGACATTGGAATAAACCATTTGGAAAACAGAGCACCTATTATATGCGCTTCAGTTTTAATGTGATATACACCATTACGCAACGCAAGCATTCTCCACTCATTAGAGCTCTTCCCTGATATATGAAGGTAGGGCAATTTATACCATTCTGGCCATTCCTAATTAGTTTGTATTTTGAAGCCCAACTATTCGGTTAAATTTATTCCTATTTCATGTCACCTAGAAAAGAGAAGAAAGAAATAAAAATAATGACTGCCTGGGGGAACTATGTTTCTGTACTATACATGGTTTTAAAAAACAGTCTCATCTGAGTCTAGTTTCTTAACCAAACAATCTCTAATGCTCATTTATAAGACAACTTACCAGTTAATGACATATAAGTTATTTTGTAAGAATCTAGAGCAAAAAACAAAGCAAAACAAGGGAAGAGCATTTAAATCAGATCACCAAACAATATTAGATGGATATGATACCACCTGAATGTATAGTAATGCATTATTCATATCTGTTTCCAATGACCTGATTAACTCTAGAATGGTGAAGCCAAGCAAAATCAAGAGTGAAATATTAATAAAAGGTCAGCATTAATGGAGCCAAAGAATACAAATAAGTATTATACTGCTAATGCAACCTATGAAGCTAAGGCATATATAAATAAAGTCCACCCAAATATTTATTCCACCATTTTATGCATCTCTTTGACCTGGAGAGTGATTTACTAAGAGATGCACATTTTTCAGCACAATAAAAAAAAATCATTTTTTGGTTTCTTTAAAACCTTTAAAAGCACAAGCAGAAAGAATACAATTTCCCCCTACAATGATACAGCTTTGTAAAACCAGTGTGTATGGTATGAATTTTAGACATTCAGATCAGTAAGGTCAAAGCTAAAGGTACCCAAAAAATATTACAATTATATTGCCTTTTGTTTGGGCATTGAAGTTTTCTATCAAACAGACAACCAGTCTTGTTGCATTTTTGTAAAAGGGTGAGTGGAAGTTCCACCTACATAAGTTGCAATGGGGAATTCACTTCTCAGTTCTCAGGAAAATATTGATTGTAGTTTTGTGCAAGTACAACAGAACCTGCACATAACTGGCCTAACCCACCAAAAGTGCACAGGGAAAAAGTGGATACTATGCTTTGTGAAAACCAGAACAGTAGACTGCTGAAGTTAACATCTTCCAAGAATTTTCTCAGCCCACACAGGTGAGCTTCACTGATCACAAGCTAGAGATGACTGATAAGTTCTGCTACTTATTGTAACATATTGCTATTACTCAAGTAACAATGACAGAGATTCAGAACAAGCCCATTTGATTAGTTACAATAGCTTTTTCCTGTGTCTCTGTACTTTGTGGTTGGACAAAACTACTATTACGCCCTTTGGGCAATACATAGCCATATTGTTGAAGTCCCCCATTCCTAATTAACAACATGCTACTAAGATGGACTTCTCAATTTCCTGGAAACACATGGCCTTGGCAAAATGCAACCAAAATCTTTATAATGGAATATTTTCACACCGGTCAAGCAGTTTGTGGACTGTCATGTGCCAGCTAAAAGTACCAAGCAGGTTGAGGATTGTCATTCTGGAGTAAAGAGCTTGAAGGAACATTAGCCTTGTATTTTGTATTTATTTTTATGCTGGGAAAGAAGAAAAAAATAGTAAAAGTACCAGCTTTGGTTTTACTCTTTTATAAAATGGCGAAATGTCTATTTTTGGATGGATTTAATTTTGCCTTTGTCAGCATTTAATATAGTAGGGAATTGCCCAAAACAGTTTTATAAACAGCAAAAACTGTCAGAAAATATTATTTCTCATGAATAAAAAGGCAAAATATCAGTTTCTGTCATGCAAGGTACTGAAAAGTTGCATTTACAGAAATTAATGTTTTCTCACTTTTGGTAAATGGTGATGTATTTTGCGGTATTAGTTCTAAGGTCATATGGCGAGCACCATAATGTAAAACAAAAATGCAAAGAAGTCATTATTTATGCCTGTTTTGGGTGTTAGGAGCATGAAACATGCTATTGTACCGCTCTCTGCAGCTTACATTACTGGCTGAAGGCACCCTATAGTCACTCTTCCCAGCCTGAGCGTTGGTAATTGTCTGGCAAAAGGACCAGCAATGTCTGCATTGCCACTGCTCTCACTGGACAGTGGCTGGAGGTATCCCTGCTATGTTGTTAGGCAGCAGCTTTGCACTGCCTGCTCCATCTCCTCTGAATAGATTGGCAAGTTGGGCTGCGACGCCCTTTTGGAACATCACAAGCCAAGGGCTCTGGGCTCATAAAAATATTAGGATTCCTGTCTCTAGTACCTAGTGTCTTGACAAGTGCCTTGCCTCTGACTCTTCCTGTCCTGACCCCTGCCTGGATAACAGATAGGCTACTGATTGTTGCCTGTCTTGACCATTGCCTGGAAAATTGATACGCAACTGATTGCTGCCTTCTCTGACCCTTGCCTGGATAATGCTTATGCAACTGGCTACCACTTGATTTGAACCTTGCTTAGATAATGGACTCTCCCATTGTCTGCTGCTAGCCCTAAACCACTGCAAGTTTGGTGTCCAGCCAGTCACTATTCCTGATTGTTTCTGCATACTATGCCTGCTTTGATTCATTTCATATCCTGAAGCCATCTAACACAATACATGAACTCTATCCAGCTGGGGAGCATCCCCTTTCTGTAAATATAGCAACACATCTTAATGTTCTGGGGACATCCAAATACCGGTAGGCAAACTAGCCTCATGGGAAATTTAGCTACTATAGGTGAAACCGTGTAAAAGCCTTGCTGTTCTTTCAGAACAGGATGTGAACCAATAATCCTTACAATAGGTCTTTTGAACAGTCAGGTCCTACATTAGGATCCTGCCCTAGGATGATAACTTTTCTGTATCTACACTGCACTGTATCTATGCAGAAGCACCATTGTCCACCTGAGTACAGAACACCTCCCCCTCTCCTCAAATCCATAACATATGGAGAATGAGGTGTGTAGTTCACAGAGGTGAACTGGGCACGGCTGATATACTTTTTTGCTATAAAACCGAATACACAGAAAATTAGAGTTTCATTGTTGGGTTTTATGTGTCCTTTAAAGCAGGCCCTTCATAGAAGGTTAGAATGTTTTGCTGGTATACCTTGCCATCCTTGTGCAAGGGTCATGCCAAGCTTTTCTATACCGTTACAATGTACAGTAGTATATTATGGCAAGACAAACACTCCTATTCTGAATGAATTTATGAAGCAACACTTACAGTATGTGTATGTGTATGTGTATATATACATACATGTGTGTGCATATATACCCCTACACAGAAGTTCAGATGTCATGCCTGCCTCCAAACACGTCCACAAAAAAAGCCCTATAAACGCCTGCAACAAAAACGGCCGGGTGTGAAAATAGCGGAGCCACTATCCTGCTCTACTGCAATTCTAATAGAAACAATCTTTTTTTCTGGTTCTGGACATGCTACAGAGCTAAAACTTCACAGGTACACTTTTTAGACCCCCCAGACACTAAATCCAAAGAAATCTCATTTTTTTTTCAATATTTTTTTCAATAATTAGCTCTCTATCAAAAATGACAATTTTTAAGAACTTTTTTTGTGTGATTAATAGTCCCTGGGGCATGACCCAGAACCCTAGGTACTTTTTAGGGGCATTTATTGGGTTTTAGGGCTTCAAAATGGTGTTTTTTGATTACCGAAGTTCGGGTCCCATTGATTTCAATAGGGTTCTGAAATCCGGGCCGAACTTTCGGGAAGTTCGGGTGTTCTGGTCGAACCGAACTTTTGAAAAGTTCGATCATCCCTATGCACAACATGTACAGGACCCCCTTCTACTATGGGAAACGGGAAAGACAGTCCTTTGCGGTAGAATCGTAGCATTTCCTGCAGCCTTTAAAAAAAATGCTGATGCCTATTACAAGATGGCCAGTGATAATCTTCGCTTTTTCACAAACCAACCTATCATCACACGAGAATTCCCCTGCACATAGACGAGCCTGGAAAGAAGCCAAGCTTCATTTCGAACATTAGGCAAGCACCAGAGAGCGATTTTATCACTCGCTCCTGGACTATCAGCTCCACAAGTATGGTAGCAAACCAGGGAAACTCCTTTGCCATCTTTGTAAAGGCCCACACACCCCGACTCATATTAAGAAACTCAGGGCCCCTAACGGCGATGTATATACTTCATCTTCCGAAAATTCAGCAATTATGAAAGACTTCTATGCAACTCTTTATGGCGTTGACACAATCAATCTACACCAAGCCACCGATATCCTTGATGCTGTCAATATCCCTAAATTGGACCCTATACATCTCACTCAACTAAACGCACCGGTAACGTTACAAGAAGTGGCATCGGTCATTGCCTCTCCCCCCACTGGTAAGGCCCCTGGGACCGGATGGCTATACATCAGATTTCTTCAAACTAACCTCCGAGTTGATAACTCCAACCTTGACCTCAGTTTATCAACATATTTTATCAGGAGGAAAATACCTACCTACTGGGTTCCAAGCCCATATTAAACTGATTCCGAAACCAGGCAAGGATCCGATGGAACTGGGATCCTACCGCCCGATTTCACTTTTAAACTTGGACTCCAAAATTCTATCGAAAATAGTGGCCAATAGACTAGCTAAAATCTTGCCCGACATTATCCACCCTGCTCAGGTGTCCCCCTGCAACAAGCTATTCACTTTGCAACACGTCTCTGCCAAGACAAATCTCAGCGCTTCCTTCCTTCTCTACTGGATACCTTGTTGACAAACAAACCTTGCATATCTGATATTTACAAACCCATCACCTCATACCGGTCATTGCAGAAGACTCCGACTCAGCCCTCACCGTGGAAAAAGGACTTCCACTACGAAAAGCTTTCACAACGCATCCTCATGGGATACAACACAACCCAAACCTTTGTTACCAATGAATTTTGGAGGGAACAACAATTAAAAGTTGTCCACAGAGCCTATGCCCCCTTTTCAATGTCAAAGGATTCGACAAATCCATAAAAATGCTCATGGTGTCTTCTACATAGACCTACCCTTTCTCATAGACTATGGTTTTGCCCTGCCATCTCTACATTCTGGCACCGGGTAGAAACGTTCGTCTCCTCGATCACAGGGCTCTCTCCCACTGGCAACCCTGTCATCCTATTGTATGGTTTCCTTGATGGCCGAGTCCTGGACCTGGATACAACACAATCATTGCTACTTTCCACTCATAAAGCCTGGATATTAACCAGTTTTATGCTGGCCCGGAGAGCCATTCTCAAGAAATGGACCGTAGCTACCCCACACTCCCACACTCAAAGATGTACAACTGGAACTAACCAATCTGCTCAGCAGAGATCTTATATACATTAACTTCACCTCAGGTTCCAAATCATGGTTCTCCTCCAAATGGGACTGCTACCTCGCTAAGTTCCCCTTGCCGGAGGACAAATCGTTTGGCCTGCAATGTTATACACCTTTTAGAGACAGGCCATCATCTTCCTATCTTTCAGCACACCTTCCATTATCTCCTAGCTCAAACCTAGGAGCCAGTCCCAGGGACCTACTCGTAAACCCAACATGACTTCCTGCCCGGATCTCTTTTGCTACTTACA
This sequence comes from Pelophylax lessonae, assembly GCF_965119305.1. NCBI lineage: Eukaryota > Metazoa > Chordata > Amphibia > Anura > Ranidae > Pelophylax > Pelophylax lessonae. Next base: position 453,817,110 of record NC_138772.1, read on the forward strand.
ACCTATAGACTCTTGGAACTTGTGCAGTGCCCCCCCTCTTATCTCTGATCATGCCCACCTCAACAGGAGGTCTCTAGGGTAGACCTCATCCTTTCCTTCTTTTTTTTTGTTGGTGCAGTTATCTACGCGATTTGTTCGCAATCCAACGTGTCACACGTGGTTTTTCTCAGTTACTGTTGTATTTCCTTTCCTTCCAGGGTATCCCCCCCCCCATTGCTTTTTCCTCCCCCCCACCCCCTTCTCTGCTTTTCCCTCTTATTAACCCTCTGTGGCTTTTACATATTATTCTTTCTCTCTTTCTCTCTCTACCCACCCTCTCTCCCTAGGTTGCTTGTAGCATTGGCAGGTCAATCAACACCACTCAAATTCAGTCTACCTGTAAGGTCTGCCATAACTGCCTCGCCTGTGTATACATCTAACAAAATTGTTGTATCTCTCAGTTATACATACATGTTTTATACTTTTGTACTGTTTGAAAATTTCAATAAATTGTGTTTAAAAAAAAAAAAACAGCTACAATTATATGAGCATGACAATTATACTATCATTCATAGTTAATAAAAATGCTGTATTTACGTGCTGCGCTTGTTATTGTTACTGCATTCACATGATCATCATGTACAGACACATCTTACTGTAAATGTAAGTCACCAAAATAATCATCAAAGGAGTTTATCCTCATTTTCCATGGACTATATAGGCTGCTGTTTTTTTCATCTTTGAGAAGCAGCACTTGTGGTGACCGGTTACCGCCGCATAATGTTGATTTCTAATTGACAGAAGTGACAACACTTTTGTTTCCCTATTTTTTTCAGTTGTTGAGATTTGTAGGAAGACGTTTGTCATTGCTGATCTAGACAGGAAATACACATTGAGACTCAATTTAATTTCTAGAATGGATTAGTATAACTCATTAAAAAGATACTTACAGCAGTAGAAAACACTTAGGAAGTTGGTGAATTGTGTATGTGTGGTTCAAAGGCTGTCATGAGAACATGATACAGTAAAGCAAGCAGTTTTCCTACAAATACAAAAGTGCTTAAAAATCACATTCTGCAGCTTGCAATGTTAAAGTGATGTTAAAGTAATGTTTTGGTACAATGGAAAGGCAGTTCATTTTTTTTCTAAATAAAAGTGGAGTTATTGAAACTAATACAAAACATTTCTTTTCCACCCATCCTTGAGATGGAAGAGCAGCTAATGTGCAGTCCAGTGTGTGACACCCTTGAAACAGTAGTCTGGGGCCACTATTGATAAAGTAATATTGACTAGAATATATTTTACTATACAGACAGTTTATAGTGATCTAGTTAAGGGGTCCAACGGACCCCCTATGATGTAAAATACTTAATAAGGAAGTATCGTATTTCCTCATTAAGTGTAAATATATATATATAATCGGAGTATAGCATCAAGTCATTAAAACTCCTGGAATATTGATCTGCGCAGAGGGGGGTTGTTAATCAGTTTCCGCTGCTTTGGTGTTAATAAAATTAACAGGTGCAAAAGATGGTCAACAATGAGACAACCTCCAAAACAGGAATTATTTTACTGGTTGAAGCCACTGACATTTTTTTCACTACTGACATTTTTTTCAATACCAGGCCCCTATAGAGGTTGCACACTGCACAGGCAGACCAACTCCTCCAGGATGTCATGTCAATAATTGTCATTGCCAGAAGGTTTGCTTTGTTTCCCAGATATCCAGCATGATATTTTCCCCATTGAGATCTGATGTGTTTTCAAAGTGCTCTTTTAATTTTAATGAGCAGTGTATATGAGATTATTTTAGATCTCTTGTTGGGTTGAGGTCAGGACTCTGTGCAAGCCAGTCAAGTTCCTCCACCCCAAACTTGCTCATCCATGTCTTTATGGACCTTGCTTTGTGCACTGTGCAAATTCATTTTGTGGAGGGGGGATTACAGTGTGGGGATTTTGTTAGGTGTTGGGCTTGGCCCCGTAGTTCCAGTGAAGGGAACTTAGGACATCAGCATACCAAGACATTTTGGATAATTTCATGCTCCCAGCTTAATGCCTAGTGAGAGGACCCTGAAGTGTCAGAGGGGATGCCTAGTGAGAGGACCCTGAAGTGTCAGAGGCGGTGCCTAGTAAGACGAACCTGAATGTGTAAAGGGGGCGCCAGCGGTTGGGCCCTGAAGAGTTAGGCGTACAGCATTCAGTGTGCAGTGTACAGTGTTGAGAGTTGCAGCAGCACAATCAGTTACAAGAAGCTACCTCAGCCAGTGAAGGGCTGGAGGGAGCTGTTCACAGGACTTTTTGAGCTAAACGCAGTGTCAAGAGCCAAGTCTTACTACAGTCCAGGATCTTTTGAGTTAACCAGAGGGTTAAAAGCCAAGCAGCAGGACAGCATTTTTCAAGCACCAGTAAGCTTTGGTCGGCATTCAGCTGACGTCAAGACAGCGCTGACAGGCATTTTTCTGCAAAGTGCCCCAGTTTACCTAGTTGAGCCAGAGGAGTGTCCCACTCATTCCCTTCTCCCATCCCAGTTATAAAATAAACAAAACAAACCAAAGATGCCGGACTGGTCTTTGACTCAAATCTCACACTTGGGTATTCAGCTTATATGGGCTGAAGGTGTTACTGGTGACAATGGCAGCCCCACATAAGGCCCAATGCCTGGAAATCCTGCTATATATATATATTTTTTTTTTTAAATAATAGTAATGATTTAGCATTTATCCCCGCAGGAGATACTGATGATGATGGGTCCCACTTAGTCCCGACTCCCCACTGACACACTTGCACACTAAAAGCCGTTTACACCGGTGAACTTAGTTAGTAGGCTACCACTCTATAAGGATAGATATGAATAAGGCCATAAACATACGGAATACAAAATACAGAATACTTTAATAATCCCAAAGGGAACTTGGGAAATTGTTGCGACACAGACACACTTAACAAAGACAGCACAGGGTCACAACAATAAACTGAATAAGATACAAAAACACAACAAAATTACCAATAACAGTCATTAGCACCAAATAAAAGAAATGTAAACCTCACTACAAACAAATCATCCATACAATTAAAATACAACATAGAATAAATAACCCGGATTAAAATAACAGAAAATCAAACTAACAAATGCAAATAATCTATCTCTAAAATGATCCCAATAATAATTAACCAACAAACAAATTACCAACAAACTATAAAAGCAACATTTGTTTGAGTTATTGTGGAGACAATCTAGAGAGGATTCTGTTTTTGGCTTTACTAAACATTCATCTATCCTGACCCCATCCGCATATACCCACATTGGAGGAGTGAAGGCAGTTACCATTGTCTGTCCACATTTCAATTGGAGGAGTTGAGGCAGTCCCCGGTTGCTGTCTATGCTTTATTGGCTCATTAGGTGTATGCCTATTTGAGCCCACTACATCTGGTAAGCCCCCCTCTACCATTGGTGGTGGTTTATACACGATCGGGTGATACTTAAAAATTAAATGTGAAGACTGTTGAAGTCTATAAAACATTTTTCTGCAGAGCTTTATCACAAGGGACTTTGGACAATTTTTTCCTTTATCAATTTTTTTGGATATGTTTTCTTTTGCTTTATTTGTTCTAATTTTGCACAGGTGTATTCACCTTTATTGGTTAGCTCACAATATAAGCCAACCTTTAGGCTTAAACTGATTTCTCAACATGATATATTTCTTGGGCACGTATTTACATATGTTGACACATGATGAAGCGAGTATCAGAATTTTTAATTTCATTTTAATTCTAATTGTATGTTCACAAATGGCGTATTTCACATACATCTAGACTGAGATTGTTGCAGGATTGCCACACCAGTTTTTTTTTATTAATTATAGTGCTGCACTTCTTTCCCTTTTATATTTGTAACAGACTGTCTTCTGTGGTGTTAGCAGCTGTCCGATAGTTTTGATAGTTGCTGCAGTATTTCCCCCCATTATATAAAAACAACATACAATCCTGATCATAACCTGAATTAAATCTTCACCTCCAGCCCTCACAGAGAAAAATCATATAACTTGATTGCCACAGGAAAAAATAATTTCCTATGTCACTCTGTGGTGCATCGTGGTTGTAACAATGTCACTGATGGTATTCCACAGACTGACCAGCGTATTGTGGATTGGGTGGGAGGAGTTGTCTAAGATTGAACGCACCTTGAACAATATTCTCTTCTCCAACACTGTTTTAAAAGACTCCAATTCCAATCCAACAACATCACTGGGCTTACAAATCAGTTTGTTGAGATTGTTGGTGTTGCACACCCTAAACCTGCTTCCCCAGCATGCCACTGCATACTGGAGAGTGCTGGCCACCACAGACTCATAAGACATCTTCAGCATTGTCCGGCAAATGTTAAAGGACCTCAGTCTCCTCAAAAAGTAGAGGCGGCTCTGGCTCTTTCTATAGAGCACCTCTGTGTCCTTGCTCGAGTCCAGCTTAATATGTATGTGTACCCTCAGATAATTGTAGATCCACTCCCCAGATGGAGATTGGGGTCACTGGTGGCTTCCTCTTTCTGAAATCCACAACCAGCTCCTTTGTCTTTGTCACATTTAAATACAGATGATTATCCTCACACCATGTGACAAAGCTCTCCACCACCGTCCTATACTCAGTCTCTTCTACCATTCCTGATACATCCCATTACCACAGAGTCATGAGAAAACTTTTTAAGATGGCAAGACTCTGTCTGGTAGCTGAAATCAGTGGTATAGACAGTAAAAAGAAAGGGAGAGAGAACTGTTCCCTGTAGAACCCCAGTATTGCTGATCATCTTATCTGACACACAGTCTTGCAAACGCACATAATGTGGTCTTCCTGTCAGGTAGTCCACAATCCATGACACAAGGGAAACATCAACCTGTGTTGCTGCTAGCTTCTCCCCCAAGAGATCCCACCTGATAGTATCAAAAGCACTGGAGAGGTCAAAAAACATGACCCTCACCGTGCTTGCTGACTTATCCAGGTGTGCATACATGCGATTTAGCATGAAAAAAATCCTCAACCCCTATCCTTGGCTGATATGCAAAGAGTCTAAATATTTACTAACCATGGGTCGTAACTGAAAATAAACAAGTCTCTCCAAGGTCTTCATAATGTGGGAGGTCAAAGTAACTGGTTTATAATCCTTGGAGCCACAAGGACCTGGTATCTTTGACACAGGGACAAGACAAGACGTTTTCCACGACACAGGAACCTTTCATAGATTCAGGCTCAGGTTAAAGACCCATTAAAGGACACTCCCCAGCTGGTCTGCACATGCCCTAAGCACCCTGGGGCTAACTTCCTTAGGACCTGTTGATTTTCCTGCCTCAAGTCTCCTAAACTGACTCACCTGATCAGCTGTAAAAGACATTGATGCACTTTCCCGTAAAGGAAGAGTAGAGTTGTTCTTATAAAATGGGCAACCTGTAAAAGTATGCAATAGGGCTTAAGTAGAACACACATGAAAGGAGGAAGGACATCTAGTATGAGGAGTGGAGGGTACTTTCCACAACTCTGCTCTCCTACAGCTTTGTGTTGAATCTGAGGGAGGTAAAGCCAGGCCTCCGAATCAAATCTATTAAAAAAATGGTTCAGGTCATTTGCCCTCTCTACATCACCTCTTGTCTCTCAACCAGTCAGCTTATGACCTGTAATGTTTCTCATGCCACTCTAGACATATCTTAGGCTCCTTTCACACGGCGCTCCGCTGCTTAAGTCCGCTGCGGGACTTTTTTTTTTTTTCCACGGAGCGGATGACATTTCTGTCATCCGCTCCGTGTGCCCGCATATCATCGTATCGGTTTGCGGATGATATGCGGACATAATGTAAGTATATGGCATTGCGGATGTCAGCGGATGACACCGCTGACATCCGATTTTCCTTCCTTTCCATTTTTTACACGGATGGAAAAATGGGGTTCTGTTCCGTTCGTAAAAACGGAACAGAACTGAAAGGAGGAAAATCGGATGTCAGCGGATGGTATTCCGCTGACATCCGCAGTGCCATTCACTTACATTAATGTCCGCAAATCATCCGCAAAAAAATTGGATGATTTGCGGACACACGGAAAGCAGCGGAGCGGCCGTGTGAAAGGAGCCTAAGTATATGGCATTGCGGATGTCAGCGGATGACACCGCTGACATCCGATTTTCCTTCCTTTCCGTTTTTTACACGGATTGGAAAAATGGGGTTCTGTTACATTCGTAAAAACGGAACAGAACTGAAAGGAGGAAAATCGGATGTCAGCGGATGGGATTCCGCTGACATCCGCAGTGCCATTCACTTACATTAATGTCCGCAAATCATCTGCAAAAAAATAGGATGATTTGCGGACACACGGAAAGCAGCGGAGCAGCCGTGTGAAAGGAGCCTTATACTCAACATCTTGGTGGTAAGTTATTTGAATATATTTTGGCAATTAAATTCAACACTGTGTAAATAAACAAACAGATAATAGCAGAAGCTTAAGGAAACAATAATAAAAGAATAGGCAACAAACCACTAACTTGCAGTTAAAATAACTATAGCAAGAGTAAACTGAACTATAACCAAGTAACTAGAGTCTCTAATTTTCATCAACCAATCCAAAGAATAGAAAAGGTCCTGGTGCACACCTTATGCATACAAACCCAATAGCAGGTGGACGTTTCTAGTGTGGGGGTACTCCTGTAGGTGGTAGGAAACACCTGGTGCCTAGTAATTAACGTTTGCCGGTTTTCAGTGGGGCCCTTCTTTAGATAGTGCACTGTCCCTTTAGGATTGTTAGTGAGTAAAGAATGGCAGATGGAATTCTAAGTAGGAAAAGTCTCTATCAGGAAAAGCAGTGTATGGTGAGCATTTAGGACGTGTAGTTCAGCTCATTTACTTTTTACCTCCTGACAGGTAGCTGGTCTAGTCCCAAAGGCTTGGTGATCAGCAGGTTCCAAGAGACAGGTCCCAATGGGTGCAGTCTCTTAGCTCTGCCCCTTTATCCCATAGTCTATGGTGTCTGCACCTCAAGTTCTTTCTAATGCTTCCTTTGGTTCCTACTTCGTTGTATGTACCCTGTTTGGATTATACCCAACTGCCAAGAGGGAGAGGGGAGAGAACAGGTGTGAGCTGGAAATTACCAGAGCCTCTCTACACAGATCCTAATGGGGTTGGGGAGGGGTGAGCGGGACATCAAACTACCTCTGAGGGAGTCCCATCAGGGCAGAACACGCCCGGTGGGCATGGCCGATTAAATCATCACGCTAAGAGAAACTGACTTGAGTGTACAGAGATTGGTCCTGGTGTAGTGCCCCAGTAGGCTATGAGAGTTTACATTCGTTTTTGGCCCTTCATGTAGCCAGGGAGAGCAATTATCATTTGTTAATGTCTTTTCTGGGTTCTGTTGGTGCAGGTTAAATTGCTTTCCCCTGCATCCCATGGTACTATGAGACATAGTGGGCGGAAGAACCCAGACCCTAGCCTCCATATTAATAATTTCCAGCCAATCCTTGGTCAGGGAATGAGTGACCAGCAGGTGGCTGAGAGAGGTATAAATGGGCTAGGATCCAGAACAGAGATCTCTTGTTGCTGGGGTGGGAAAGACCCAACTTGAGGGCTGTTGCATCCCTGGGAGTTTATCTGTAGCTGAAATGTTTTTTGGGGTCCCAGGTGGTGCTGTGGCTGGGGAACCATTGGCCTAGCCTCCCGAACATTGTAGAGAGCTTATCTAAAGATCCAGGACACAGGCCAATCAAGTACAGAAATTGACTGATACTGCAGGCGAATACACAGTATTCAGAAAACAGTAAGTACCATCCTCTTGGATTTGGAGCCTTTCTTAAGCTTAATTTGGGAGAGCCTATTCTTTATACATCCATTACTATACTACTGTTGAGAAGTCCCTATTTAGTACCAGTTTACCAGAGGTGGGGGACTCGAGTCACATGACTTGACTTAAGTCAGACTTAAGTCACCAGTTTGAGGACTTGAGACTTGCTTGACTAAAATTAATAAAAGACTCGACTTAACTTTGACTTGGTATTCATGACTTGAGACTTGACTTTGACTTGAGACATATGCCTCGAAATGACTTTACTTTCTTAAGTTATTAAATATTTGCATTTTCTCAAGATGTGTTAGGCTCCGTTCACATGTAGGCGTTTTGGGGCGTTTTTGGGGCGTTTTTCTGCTCTAGGATCAGCTCTCAAAATGCCCAACAAGACAAATCCTATTCATTTCAATGGCCCCTGTTCACATCTGAGCGTTTTGAAGCTGTATACAAAACGCCCAACGCTCAAAAAAGTACATGAGCTTCTTTTTGGGCAGATTACAGGCGTTTTCCATTGATCTCTATTCAATCTAAAAACGCCTGCACAAAAATCGCGGTAAAAATCGCGGTAAAAAACGCCGCAAAAATCGCGGTAAAATCGCGGTAAAAAACGCGCGAAAAAACGCTACGCTCAGGTGTGAATGTAGCCTATAAGCAAAATCAATGTGCCTGTTATGTTTCTGACACCATAGTCACTTAAAACACCTCAGTGTGTTCTGATTTTTAGGACACTGGCTGTTTAACAATGGAAATACTTAACATGTTTTAGTGACTGCGGTTTTGAAACATGACCAGACAAGGGATTTTGAACAGTTTGGGAACTCAAAGTGTTTCTTAAATATGCCAAGAAAAAAGCACTAAGCAGTTTTGTTAATGTTGAAAATAAAACAAAACCTTTCCTGACCACTGGCTTTTAACTGATTTAAAGGTGAAAATTGGGGTAGATCAGTATTTTGACTTGATTTGTGACTTGACCAAAATAAATGACTTGACTTGCTTGACTTCTAACAGGGACTTGACTTGCTTGCTTTTCGCCACAGTAACTTGGGACTTGCTTAAGACTTGAAGGTTAAGACTTGAGACTTGCTTGTGACTTGCACATGTATGACTTACTCCCATGTCTGCAGTTTACCTTCACTTTAAAGGGCGTGCTTTTACCCTGAAGGAATAGTTTAGATTTAGTGTCCTCTACTGCAAGTTGTTGAAATTTTTTGGAATATATCTAAGCTCACCCTCACCCTATTCCAAGCTCTCTAACAAAATAAAAACCACAAAAAAGACATGTGCAGCCTGTTCTCTGACTTGAGTGACTGCAAAATACTGTGTGCCTGGCTGCTGTGTGCCCATCAGGGAATGGAACCTGGGACCAAACAGCCAGACCAGTCCTGAGTCTGTGCTACATTGCTAATCCTAAAATCAGCTACAATATTTGTGATGCCTGTTCATATTTTTAACCATGTAAGTGCTTTACTTTTTATATTTTAATAAATAGATACAATGAGCACTATGAGGTTCTTTGTGTCTCTGTTTTGAGTTATACTGTACTCTGAGCGGTGGATTATAATAGCAGAATAAGGAGCTGGCTGCAGGAGTGGAGATCTGGCGGTGGAGACCTGGGGGGTGTTTTTAAGCTTATGCTGGCTTTACTAATTTTAAGGTCCATCTAAATAAGCGAGAGCACGCCTGAAGAGCACAGGGGTGAAAGAGAGTGGTGCACATGTCAGTGTGTTTTATTTTTTCACTGGAGGAAGATTTTGTTGACACAGGAAACATTAGAGTGTTGTTTTATCACTGAAGAAAGTGATAAGGCTGGCTGTAAAAAGGATGATTTTCCATCTAATACAATGAAAACATAACTTTTGCAAACAATTGTAGAATTGCAACAATGGGGTTGATTTACTAAAGTCGTGTGCCCTCAACAGAGGCGCATGAACAGGTGCATGAAACATTTTCACATTTATGATATCATGTGCCTGTATCTGGGGGTGACCCAACCATTTACTATTATGGTCTAGGAGCACAAGATGATGCAAAAAGTGCACCTCTACTAACATGGCACAGAGCACCTCCAGTTCAATAGTTATAGATTATAGAGTAGTACGGTATGGAATGGGGTGATATAGAGGAAGCTTAGTAATAACAGCCCAAGTAAAAGACGTTTCCAAAATAGGATGTTCAAGTAACTTTTGCCCAGATAACCTGTTGTGCCTAGAAGTACGTTGAGAAGTGCGTGAGCTAAAAGTGCGCAGTGCGCATGCGTAGACTGCTATGGCATGTATTGACATAAGTTTTTACCCCAAGCATCTGAAATAATAGTAAATGCCAGGAAATGTACATCCAGTGTCAGGCTCACCTCCAATCTTACAAGAGATGCATATGTAACTCAGACCTGTTTATTTCCAACTGGTTCACCTTGTTTTTTTAAACCATTTCCTAAAGTTGCACCCCAGTCGTATGAGCATGTTAGCTCGCCAACATGTGACATGTACCGTGTTCAAATTATGCAAAAACTCCCATAGCCCCTCCTGTTGTGTATTTTTTTTTTTAATGCCTTAAATGGGTCCCCCCTTAAATCCATTTCTCCATGCCTTATTGGTGTATTTAAAGGGGAACTCCGCACTCCATTATTTTCTCCCTAGGCTGTGGGCTCCCTAATTCCTACCAGTTCCTTTGGCACAGTTTTGCCTTTAAAGGGGAACTCCACACTCCACTAGATTCTCCCAAGGCTGTGCGCTCCCTAATTCCTACCAGTTCCTTTGGCTTTGTTTGACCTTTAAAAGGGAAATCCATGCCCTCCTAGATTCTCAAATTCTTTTGGCTCCCCTCCCTAATCCATACAAGCTCCTATGGCTCTGTTTTGCCTTTAAAGGGGAACCCCACACTCCACTATATTCTACAAAGGCTGTGTGCTCCCCTCACCAATAGAAACAAGGTCCATTTCCTGAGCATGCAACAGAGTCAGGCAGGAAAGGGACAAGATGAGCATGCACCCAAATCCCTCCTGAACCATACAAGGCTACATGCACTCAACATAGGTGTTTGGCTTTGGGACAGGGTGGGCTCAGCCCCATACCCACCCCAAAGCCCCTTGTACCCACTTGCTTAAAGAGGCCTTCCACATTCTGCCAAGCCCCCTGTCTGCTTCCCCCCCCCCACAACCACAGCCCAGGGTTGGGTAAAGAGGGCCATGTCCCTCTGAACATGGGGTCAAGGTGATTGGGTTTTGTTTGGCTCAAGAACCCCTGCCCCCAAGCACCACTCTTGCTGACTTTCAGTATGCCGAGAAACCCCTTAGCTTATTTTTTATTTTTTTTGCCCTGGCTAAATTGAACAAGCTGAGTTGCTTTGCTGATTTTATCCCAAGTCAGAATTGAGCCAGATCTTGCACTCTCCAGCTTGATGAAAAAAATCACAGTGTACTTTTGTTCTGCCAAAGTTGCTCATCATGTTCCAGGAATTGATTTGTGGCTGTTTGTAGTGTTTTGGCTTACTGTCTCACAACACAGAGCTTTTAATTGGGGCCAGTCTGCTACGCATGTCTGCCAAGAAGTAACCCCCTCCCCCAAATGAACCATAAAACACAGCTTACCCTTTATGGGTACACTATTGACATTTCTTTGGAACATGGAGGGAAGTACATTCCCCACCAGCGTCATTGGTCTAGGTAAAGTATATAGTATTGTATTACCAATGAAAAAGGGATAAGTGTAACTGATGAGGGATGTCTCAGTTCATATTTTTGCAAACAGGGCCAGATAATGACAGTTTGTTCCACACTTTTTTCTTTTTTTTTCTGTTTATTTTTTTTCTGTTTATTTTGTTCCACACACTACACCAGCTACAAAAGTTGGTCATCAACCCCCTTACTACAACAAGAAACCAAATTTGGGAGACAAATTTTGTCCAGATGCTACATTTTGGGAACATAAACATTTGGGGGCATTGTGGAAATGTGATGTTATCAAATACATGTGTAATTAAACAGTTTGCCCTGGTCCTAGGTTTTTGCTGCAAGAGTTGAACATATCTTGAATTTAGCAAAGAGTCCTTTTGTCCTTTTTATATTGTCCTAATTTACAGACAGTTTAGGCCCATTATTCTTGTTGGGTTATTTTCTTTTTTTTCTTATGGGATCAGTTTAGAATGTGCCCAAACTAAGGCCGACCTCATTCCTTGGCTTGCTCTTTATTTTGTGTTTTCGAACTGCCTAAGGTCAGATAGCCAAGTGCCCCATTGGTGGATAGATTTGGGGCAGACTGTTTTAAAATTCCTGCTGTGAATCATTCTTTAAATGTGTTTTGTGTAGGTGTTAGTCCAGGGGAACAGGAGGCAGAACGTCTCTCCATCTGCAGGAGGAGAAGGAACCATTGGCCCTTGCACTCACACCCCCTCATGGCCAACAAAAGAATCACTGGCAAACATCACATGATAGAGCAGAGCAGAGAAACTCCCTTTCAATGTGTAAAGGGCTTAAGGGCCCCAACAGGTTGGTAAACTAGGTGTAAGACTAGTCGGTCTTGGGATTAGGTGTGCCTGTGGACTATGGCCATCTGCTTTTCTGTTGAAAGGTTTAGTTTCTCACACATGTCTAAAGCCAAGCTGCAGCTTTAGAACAAAGAACAGGAACAAGGAGGGCGACCATGACTCCAAATGAGGCTTCAAGAATCTGTGAAAGCTAGGCATGGTAGCTAAGCAGCATCACGTATCAACTTATTTAAGTTTTTATCCAAAAAAAAAACTTGCAAACTGCTTTCTTGCTATGTTGAGCTCCCCTGGACTTTAAACGAAGGCACATTTAGTAGCGACCCCTCTTTTTTATAAGTGTAAAGGATTAAGCCACTTGTTATTCAATTCTGTTCTTTGGTGTTTGTGTTTGCCAAATCCTGTTTTATTGGGCTCAGAAAGGGTCAGCAGAGACTTCCACTGCCCTTGAGTGAAACAATTCAAATCTGTAAAGAAAAGCGCACGCAACCTCGGGCAATAACGCTTTAATAAAGGACAACAACACAGTACATTGGAATTGCACTCACACTTTTCCTTTAAGACAATCGCTTTACAGCATTCCAACAGGAGCTACTCGCTCCTCCCGTCCCTCCAGATGGTGACTCTGCGGTCTCCTCATTCGCGGCTGCCGCCGCTGTTTCCCCGCTCTCCTTCACTTCCTGTGTTGCCTGGTCACCGGATGCCGGTTCTAGTGCGCCTGCGCACTATACCAACGTAATCTACGGCGCCTCAGGAGAGCCTCAGCCAAAGCCGGAGCCACAAGTTGTACGGAGCTGCGAGGTGGGAGATTCAAGACACGGGTGCACTGCCTCTGCTGTTACTACGGACAACGCGTTTCGGAGGCGGAGCCTCCTTCCTCAGGCGCCGTAGATTACGTTGGTATAGTGCGCAGGCGCACTAGAACCGGCATCCGGTGACCAGGCAACACAGGAAGTGAAGGAGAGCGGGGAAACAGCGGCTGCAGCCGCGAATGAGGAGACCGCAGAGTCACCATCTGGAGGGACGGGAGGAGCGAGTAGCTCCTGTTGAAATGCTGTAAAGCGATTGTCTTAAAGGAAAAGTGTGAGTGCAATTCCAATGTACTGTGTTGTTGTCCTTTATTAAAGCGTTATTGCCCGAGGTTGCGTGCGCTTTTCTTTACAGATTTGAATTGTTTTGATCCGCCCCCCCCCCCCCCCCCCCAGTGGAGTGAGAGAGGAGCAGCAGCAACCAGGACATTTCAGCTATAAAACATACAAACAAAGGAGGTGAACACATGGACAGCGCCATGGGCTGGTGAAGTACTCCTCTTTGTACTTGTTGTATATCAGCATGTGCAGGATCTGTCCTTTTTGACTGCCCTTGAGTGGGCTGGGTAATTGTCAAGTGAAGGGTGAAGAAGTAGCCTAGGTTTGTTGGGACCCAGACCAACAATTTTTGGGAAAAGGCACACTTGTGTTGTTCCACCAGGATAGTGTGTGTACATAGCATGAGCAAAAGCAGAAGGTGTATATTTGCAACATTCAAACAAATAAAAACAATCAGCGCAAACAATAACACTTATTCAAATTGTATTGCAAGCTGAACACTAAGCTAGGTACATCACTAAACCCAGAACAGATACAAAAAAATCAAAAACAGTGCAGCGCAATAAATATTATGTCTGTAGCAAATCAGACACAAAATAACAGTGAGGCCCAAAAGTCCCTTGGTACACAGATATGGGTCCAGTAAGAGGTGAGAAAGAGGGTATAAGAAAATTTTCAGGCCATGTTTATTCTCACTAATGCTGGGCCTTGGCACATTGTCTACCTCTCGCTGGCCACCAGCCAGTCCCCCTAAAGGTTGTAGGACAGTAAACTGGCCTTTTGAAAAGTTTGGATACCCCTGCTTTATGCTACTGATGTAGCCAACTTTACACATCTGTCACAACATCTTCTGACATAAATTGTTTTCCATCCTTCTACAAAATCAGTTTGTCTGATATCTGCCAGTTTGTCTGTGGCTTTGTTTTTGCACACAAAGGTAACCTCTTGTTATGAAGGTTTTCAAACATTTCAGCATTGCAAAACAAACTTCCTTCAGTGTCATGTGACTACATCATGTTATAGCTTGAACCACTGTGGCAATCTCTCCTTCAATGCTGATTTTTTTAAGATGACAGCAGACTGTCAGGATCATGCAACCTTCTTTCATTAGAAATGTACAATTTCACAATGCAATTTTGTTAGTTAAGGCTTTTTAATGCATATACAAGTGGTTTGTTGTTTGGGTTCTTCCTCCCACATTACATTACATTAAGGTCATGCTATTTACTGGTTTAGATGCAAAAAGTGATCAAAAAAGTTCTTTCTTAAAGACTGAAACACATACTTATAGTGCACATGGATACATGTATTCATGTTATGTATATTTAGAGAATACAGTTATCTTCTCAAATAGGGATGAAGTTTGTATTCAGCTCAACATTTGGTTTGACCCTAACTTTGGATACATGGTGTTTGCCAGTACCAAATGTCCTGCCTGTGACAAACATCCTACTGCTTCTTACATTCAGTTGAGAGTGGTTAGTTGCAAACTGGAATCCATCAGGAACGCACTGTCATGCCAGATTGACACGATAATATTTGACATGAACCACATTGTTGAAAACTGGGATTGGCAATGAATTTATATTGTAGAACTTTTTGGGGGGATTTTTTGTAAAAAGGCGTGTGGTGCATTTATTTACTTTGCAATTTTTTTGTGAATGAGTAACCTCTGAATTGTATATGAGTTAACACCATACAGCTTACTCATTCACATGGGGAGATGGTAACTGAGTTTCCCATATTTTTAAAGGGGGCATCCAGATTCCAACAAACCTCAGTTTGCAAACCCCCACAACCCTGGCCCTTGTCCTGATCTCATGTGGAAAAGGTGCTTTTGCAGGGGGTCCTCCTGCTTTTCATTGTTTCTTACATGGGACTGCTCCTTGAAATGAGGTCTGGATGGATTTAGAATTTGGGGGGACCCCTTGCTTTTTTTTTTTTAACCAACCTTAACATACTGTATATACCAGACATTCACCTATAATTAGGGTCTGGCATATGAAAATGAAAGTGAACAGCCCAGTGAGTTCCGTCATCCAAAATGAATCAGAAGAAAAAAGGGGAAAATGTAGGTTGAAATATAACCAAACATACTCTGGACAGGGGGAAAGGACTTTCAAAGGCACATAATGAGATGCATGACTCAAAATATAAAAGAAAAATACAACCTTTATTAATTACATAATAAAATTAGGTAGAGAGTGGCAGAAAGGGGTCATTTATTATATAAGGATGAAAAAAAAAGTGGATAGGAAACAGAAAAGAAAAAAGTAATAATAATTTTTTTACCAAAAATTATATTTAGTATACTGAGTTGAGGCTTACCTCAGAGGATATAAAGTATATCCTCATATAAAGTATATCCTCAAGTATCCTCAAGTTTATCCACTATATCAAAATATGTTTTCCAGGTAAAAGAAATAATGAAGAAAAAGTGCCAATAAAGCGAGTAAGAAGCCCAGATCTAGTTACCTTATCAAAGCATTTTAGCCAGAGAGTCCTGGTGATATATATGAGGCTGTAGCCCTCTCAGCTTGTAGAAATTATAAAGTGAAGGATAAGGAGGTGGACCAAGCAGATGTAATATAGATAAATAAGGGTGCCCATTGCAAGAGGAAAGACCTACCTAGTATGGTATGAATCCCGAAGCATGCCGCCATGTCCTGCTGCCAGTGGGTCCTCCTTATATTCCCCCACCGTAGTGGACGCCGAACAAGCGCGCACCAAGACGCGCCTCAAGATGATCGGCTGCAGTCACACAAATCAGGGCTGGTATTTCGGTATAGGTCCAGTCTCTCTTCAGTATAGGGACGGGTATCCAGTCTGTGCTGTAGGGGAAGTTAGAGATCGTCATCTGCAGTGACACAAATCGCTCTGTTAATGTCCAAAAAATTAATTTAAAGGGCTGCAATATTGGTATAGGGTCTATTAAAGTCTCTTCAGTATAGGGACAGGTATCCAGTCTGTGCTGTAGGGGCAGTTAGAGATCATCAGCAGTGACAAAAATTGCTCTGTTAATGTCCACATAAAAGTGGACATGACAAAAATCATTTAAAGGGCTGCAAATTTTTTGGTATTGCTGTGCAGTGCACTAAAAAGGGGGGGGGGGAGGGGAGTAATCCACAGTATAATATACTTGGTAGAAAGCATATTATAGTGGATTAATAGTATTATTGTGCACTGTGGAGAATTGTGACAGGTGTGGTGGTGAGACTGAGCATTTCTGCAGCAATACTACACACAGTGACAAAAGCACTTATAATGTATTATAACTGGTGTGATAGACCAATTGCCCCCCCCCCCCCACCCAATACCCCATATTGAAGTGGGGTGTTATCTGAGTATACTTTTACATGTTTATTTGTGTCCTGCAACAATATTGTCTCTTTTGCTGAGTTAAGTCTGATACACACAGTGCCAAACTCACTGGCCATTTTTTTTGAACTGCTGTGATAGACCAGTGGCCCCCCAATACCACATATTGAAGTGGGGTGTTATTTAACAGTATCATTTTCTAAGAGTATATTTTAGTCCTGCAAAAATGTGGCCTCTTGCTGTGTAAACAGTGCTACACACAGTGACAACAGTTACTGGCCAATTATTTGTAGAATTGGTGTAATAAACCTGTGGCCCCCCAATACCACATATTGAAGTGGGGTGTTATCTGAGTAAACTTTTACAAGTGTATTTGTGTCCTGCAACAATATTGCCTCATTTGCTGAGTGAAGTCTGGTACACACAGTGCCAAACTCACTGGACACTTTTTTGAACTGGTGTGATACACCAATGGCCCCCCCAAAACCACATATTAAAGTGGGGTGTTATTTAACAGTATAATTTTCTAAGATTGTATTTTAGTCCTGCAAAAATGTGGCCTCTTTTGCTGTGTTAACTGTGCTACACACAGTGACAACAGTTACTGGCCAATTATCTGGGGTGATAAACCTGTGGCCCCCCAATACCACAGATTGAAGTGAGGTGTTATTTAACAGTATACTTTTCTAAGATTGTATTTTAGTCCTGCAAAAATTTGGCCTCTTTTGCTGTGTTAACTGTGCTACACACAGTGACAACAGTTACTGGCCAATTATTTGTAGAACTGGCGGACTGACGGACCGGCAGATAGGGAGGAGAGGCAGGGAGAACTTGCATTGCGCAAGAGGTACAAAGCAGACTGCAAATGTATCAGGAGCGAGCCATCAACCATGTACAGTCACATCTGGCGCTCCCAGGACGCCGTCACATGGCTCCGCAGTGTGGGCTTTTTTTAATGTGTCCGTTGCTGACAACAGTGTTGCCATCTGCAGCCTTTTCAGTCAACGCATAAGTCGCGGTAAGCCCAACACTCATCTAGGGACCACCGCCTTAAGAAGGCACCTGAAATCCCATCACCGAGCCCAGTGGGAGCAAAACCGTCAGAACCCACAAAGCCACACTCCAGGCTCTCACCGTCTAGCCTCTTCTCCTTCTCCTTCTCCTGTCTCCTCACAGTTGTCCAACACTCCACCTTCCATTATGCCGTCGTCACGTTGTTCTGGAAAAAGGCAGGCTTATGTGGCTCAAATGTTGGAGCGTAAAAAAAGGTGTCCGACAGGTGTCCGACTACATCGGGTTAACGGCCAATGTGGATGCTCTGAGGAGTGATGAACCCCTGGACTACTGGGTGGGCAGGCTTGACCTCTGGCCAGAGCTTGCACAATTTGCAATGGAACTGTTGGCTTGCCCCCTGTCCAGTTTCCTGTCCAAAAGGACGTTCAGCGCAGCAGGGGGGATCGTGACCGATAAGCACACTCACCTAGCTCATGACAGTGTAGACTACTTTTTTAGTTTTTAATTTTATAAAAATGAATGAGGCATGGATCTCTGAGGAATTCAACCAGTAGACCAGTAGACCATGTTTCATTGAAATTCCTCATCACAGGCCACAAATATCTGCCAGACCGCCATCCACCCACAACAATTCCTGGTCCTTGCCTTCGCTAAATACAGCAGCATAAAAGGCATTTCATGTCCAATGAATGGCTAATTTTTGGGGCCTATACAGACCGACACTTACTTCTGTATACTGTGTGAGTGCCTAATGTACTTCTAGCCATCAAATACTAAGTTCTTTGCTGTCAGTTCAACCCATGTGAGCTAATTTTTGGGGCCTATACAGGCCAACACTTACTTCTGTATACTGTGAATGCCTACTGTAGCTCCAGCAATCAAATACACCACGTTCTTTGCTGTCAGTTAAACCCATGTGGGCTAATTTTTGGAGCCTATACAGGCCGACACTTACTTCTGTATACTGTGAATGCCTACTGTACCTCCAGCCATCAAATACTACGTTCTTTGCTGTCAGTTCAACCCATGTGAGCTAATTTTTGCAGCCTATACAGGCCGACACTTACTTCTGTATACTGTGTGAATGCCTAATGTACCTCTAACCATCAAATACTAAGTACTTTGCTGTCAGTTCAACCCATGTGAGCTAATTTTTGGGGCCTATACAGGCCGACACTTCTGTATCCTGTGAACACCTACTGTACCTCCAGCCGTCAAATACACTACATTCTTTGCTGTCAGTTAAACCCATGTAGGCTAATTTTTGGGGCCTATACAGGCCGACACTTACTTCTGTATACTGTGAATGACTACTGTACATCTAGCCATCAAATACTACGTTCTTTGCTGTCAGTTCAACCCATGTGAGCTAATTTTTGCAGCCTATACAGGCCGACACTTACTTCTGTATACTGTGTGAATGCCTAATGTACCTCTAACCATCAAATACTAAGTACTTTGCTGTCAGTTCAACCCATGTGAGCTAATTTTTGGGGCCTATACAGGCCGACACTTCTGTATCCTGTGAACACCTACTGTACCTCCAGCCGTCAAATACACTACATTCTTTGCTGTCAGTTAAACCCATGTAGGCTAATTTTTGGGGCCTATACAGGCCGACACTTACTTCTGTATACTGTGAATGACTACTGTACATCTAGCCATCAAATACTACATTCTTTGCTGTCAGTTCAACCCATGTGAGCTAATTTTTGGGGCCTATACAGGCCAACACTTACTTCTGTATACTGTGAATGCCTACTGTAGCTCCAGCCATCAAATACACTACGTTCTTTGCTGTCAGTTAAACCCATGTGGGCTAATTTTTGGAGCCTATACAGGCCGACACTTACTTCTGTATACTGTGAATGCCTACTGTACCTCCAGCCATCAAATACTATGTTCTTTGCTGTCAGTTCAACCCATGTGAGCTAATTTTTGCAGCCTATACAGGCCGACACTTACTTCTGTATACTGTGTGAATGCCTAATGTACCTCTAACCATCAAATACTAAGTACTTTGCTGTCAGTTCAACCCATGTGAGCTAATTTTTGGGGCCTATACAGGCCGACACTTCGGTATCCTGTGAACACCTACTGTACCTCCAGCCGTCAAATACACTACATTCTTTGCTGTCAGTTAAACCCATGTAGGCTAATTTTTGGGGCCTATACAGGCCGACACTTACTTCTGTATACTGTGAATGACTACTGTACATCTAGCCATCAAATACTACGTTCTTTGCTGTCAGCTCAACCCATGTGAGCTAATTTTTGGGGCCTATACAGGCCAACACTTACTTCTGTATACTGTGAATGCCTACTGTAGCTCCAGCCATCAAATACACTACGTTCTTTGCTGTCAGTTAAACCCATGTGGGCTAATTTTTGGAGCCTATACAGGCCGACACTTACTTCTGTATACTGTGAATGCCTACTGTACCTCCAGCCATCAAATACTACGTTCTTTGCTGTCAGTTCAACCCATGTGAGCTAATTTTTGCAGCCTATACAGGCCGACACTTACTTCTGTATACTGTGTGAATGCCTAATGTACCTCTAACCATCAAATACTAAGTACTTTGCTGTCAGTTCAACCCATGTGAGCTGATTTTTGGGGCCTATACAGGCCGACACTTCTGTATCCTGAGAACACCTACTGTACCTCCAGCCGTCAAATACACTACATTCTTTGCTGTCAGTTAAACCCATGTAGGCTAATTTTTGGGCCCTATACAGGCCGACACTTACTTCTGTATACTGTGAATGACTACTGTATATCTAGCCATCAAATACTACGTTCTTTGCTGTCAGTTCAACCCATGTGAGCTAATTTTTGGGGCCTATACAGGCTAACACTTACTTCTGTATACTGTGAATGCCTACTGTACCTCCAGCCATCAAATACTACGTTCTTTGCTGTCAGTTCAACCCATGTGAGCTAATTTTTGCAGCCTATACAGGCCGACACTTACTTCTGTATACTGTGTGAATGCCTAATGTACCTCCAGCCATCAAATACTACGTTCTTTGCCGTCAGTTCAACCCATGTGAGCTAATTTTTGGGGCCTATACAGGCCGACACTTCTGTATCCTGTGAACTGTACCTCCAGCCGTCAAATACACTACATTCTTTGCTGTCAGTTAAACCCATGTAGGCTAATTTTTGGGGCCTATAGGCCGACACTTACTTCTGTATACTGTGAATGACTACTGTACCTCTAGCCATCAAATACTACGTTCTTTGCTGTCAGTTCAACCCATGTGAGCTAATTTATGCAGCCTATACAGGCAGACACTTCTGTATACTATAGGGATCACCTCTGTTTCCACCACCAAGTGCTGGGGATAATGGAAGGAATGGCAACTCACCAGACCCCAGTGCTCATCTATTCTCATAAATGAGCAGGAATCACATTCATTACACTGGACCAGCAGGAAAACATGAAACATGTATGGACCAAGTGGTTTGACTCGCTGTACACTCCACCATAAATCCTCCATCGGATCACCAAAGCATGTAGGGACAAATATAGCCTCCCCTAGTGCAATATGTCTAAAACAGACTTTATTCGTTCATAAAACACAATACAAGTTGCACTCACTTTTGGTAGAAAACAAACAGGCACATCACAAAACGGCGATGAGGTAAACGACCGTTGCTACTGTAGACTGGCTCCACGCCAGGACAGATGGCTCCGGAAGTCTCCTCCACCTTGCTCGTATTGCCGGGTACGTCGTCTGGCCACGCCTGATGCGTTTCGTCACTTCTGACTTCAACTGGGGGCGTGGCCAAGATGACGCACACGACCCATTTATACTCCGCTATGCACCGCCTTAACCAATCAGTCATCCTGCAGGCTAACCGGAAGGACATCATTCACTATGCAAGCGGAAGTAAAGTATGGAATTGTAAGCCCTTAATCCCTCCCAGCTGGGCATGACCCCCGCTAGTGATTCTTGTGCACCAGAAGTGCCGCAAGTAAATAAAGGAAATAAAATAATGGGCAGCTATCAAATAATAACAGCATGTAAACATAAATGTATCGCAATGATGTTGACTAACCGGATAGCCTTCCAGACACCAGCATAGCATAAGCATTAACCCTTAATTTAGATAAAATGCCACACATTGCAATAACAACATGTTAATACATAACTAAAATGATAATAGTCTAAAATGTTTATGAATCAAAGCAACATAGCGATAAACACTTGTTGTAAAACCCACATACACACACAATCTTTAAAACCAGAAAAAATATGATCATCCATTAATAACCATGTAGGAAAGATATAAAATCAATATCCAAATAGACGTCATAAAATTTGAAGTTTAAAAGAATAAAAGAATTAACTCTATTTCCTGTAAAATTAACCAATCGCAGATAAGGTGAACTAGGAATCGCTGATAAAGCAATTGATGTCTAGCTGTATATTGAGCCCCACCGGAGCGAGGGATTGGGTCAGGAAAATCCACTTAGTCTCACACTTAGAGAGTTCCCTGACCTAATTAGCCCCCCGCCACGATGGGGTCACACGTTCAACACCCCAGAAATGGAGACCCCTTGGGTCCCGCTGATGGTATTGGCGAAAATGGGCTGACACATTATGCTCATGCTTACCCTTAAGTATGTTGGTAATATGTTCGCCAACTCTTATCTTGAGAGTGCGTTTAGTGCGACCTATGTAGACCAAATTGCATGGGCACATAATTGCATAAACTACGTGAGTGGTATCGCAAGTGATCAGATGTTTGATCTTAAATGATTTGTTGATAGGCGGAACGGAAAAAGTGTCACGTCTTCGAAAATTGGTTGATGCGAACGAACACGCTCTGCACCTCCCACATGTAAAAGACCCTTTTAAATCGGGGAAGAAGGAAATGTTAGGTGGATCCAAAACCTTCTTCACTATACGATGACCAAAATTTGGAGCCCTTCTGTAAATGAAGGTTTCTCAGGCAAGACGGGTCCCAAGGTCCTATCCATAAGGAGAATGGGCCAGTGCTGCCTAAAAATACATTCCACCTTCCTATAGTCATTTGAAAAATCAGATAGAAAGCTCCACTGTTTAGAATCAATGTCATTAGCAGCAGACTTGACTCGTGGGCCTAAAGGTCTTGGGGCTTCCAGGATTTTGTTGATCTCACTATCCAAACTTGCCTCCTCATATCCTTTAGCCAAGAATCTCTCTTTCAAGGTACCCACTTGTTCCATATAGTCTTCAGTGGATGTGCAATTGCACCTCACATGCATAAATTGGCCTCTAGGTATATTCTTTAGCCAATTCAGGTGGTGGCCACTTTGAATCGCAAGATAGCTGTTGCAATCTGTTGTTTTAAAAAACACCTTAGTGGTTAATATATTCCGTTCCCTTTTAATTATCACATTCAAAAAGTGAATCTCATTCTGGTTATATTGGAACTCCAACTTATTGTTATTTTGGTTTGAGTTCAAGTGTTGCATAAAAGACAATAGACGGTACTCTGGACCTTCCAATATAAAGACGATATTGTCTATAATGCGCCGGTAATATTTCAATTCCGGCCTTTCTTTATTAAAAACAAATTTGTCCACCCACTCCGACATAAAAATATTCGCCAGACTGGGGGCAAATTTGGCGCCCACCGGTCTTTTGACTAAAAAAACTACTCTGGTACCAGAAGTAGGCAGAAGTCAAGAGCTCTCCGTTTAAAAACCTTCTGTTCCAGCGGCAAATCATCCCTCTTACTCATTGCCCAGTTGAGCGCTAAAAGGGCATCATCATGCTGGATGATGGTGTACAGGGACGACACGTCAACAGTATCCAAAAAGGCCGACAAGTCGTCTCCCAACATCACATCACCCAGCGATAACAAAAGATCAGCCGTATCTTTCAAAAATGCCCTAGTGCGTGCCACGCTCAGTTGCAAAAATGTGTCTAAATACTGGCCGAGTCTCGCACTAACCGACCCTATTGCATTCACTATTGGGCGTGGGGGCGGGTTGTCTGAATTTTTGTGGATCTTAGGTAGCGTGTACAGGATGGGGATCCGACAGGAGCTTGGAATTAAGTAGTTCCTTTCCTTTTTAGTTAAAACCCCATCCTTGAATCCTAAATTCACCAATGTTTTTAAATTCTTCACAAAAGAATTTTTCTTCACATTCATCAACCAATTTTTGAAGACGTGACACTTTTTCCGTTCCGGCTATCAACAAATCATTTAACCACTCACATAGTTTATGCACTGATGTGCCCATGCAATTTGGTCTACATAGGTCGCACTAAACGCACTCTCAAGATAAGAGTTGGCAAACATATTACCAACATACTTAAGGGTAAACGTGAGCATAATGTATCAGCCCATTTTCTATTATTCTTCTAAGTGTGAGACTAAGTGAATTTTCCTGACCCAATCCCTCGCTCCGGTTGGGCTCAATATAGAGCTAGACATCAATTGCTTTATCAGCGATTCCTAGTTCACCTTATCTGCGATTGGTTAATTTTACAGGAAATAGAGTTAATTCTTTTATTCTTTTAAACTTCAAATTTTAAATTTTATGATGTCTATTTAGATATTGATTTTATATCTTTCCTACATGGTTATTAATGGATGATCATATTTATTCTGGTTTTTAGGTTGTGTGTGTATGTGGGTTTTACAACAAGTGTTTATCGCTATGTTGCTTTGATTCATAAACATTTTAGACTATTATCATTTTAGTTATGTATTAACATGTTGTTATTTCAATGTGTGGCATTTTATCTAAATTAAGGGTTAATGCTTATGCTATGCTGGTGTCTGGAAGGCTATCCGGTTAGTCAACATCATTGCGATACATTTATGTTTACATGCTGTTATTGTTTGATAGTTGCCCGTTATTTTATTTCCTTTATTTACTTGCGGCACTTCCGGTGCTCAAAAATCACAAGCGGGGGTCATGCCCAGCTGGGAGGGATTAAGGGCTTACAATTCCATACTTTACTTCCGCTTGCATAGTGAATGACGTCCTTCTGGTTAGCCTGCAGGATGACTGATTGGTTAAGGCGGTGCATAGCGGAGTATAAATGGGTCGTGTGCACCGTCTTGGCCACACCCCCAGTAGAAGTCGGAAGTGACCAAACGTGTCGGGCGTGGCCCATATGGCGTTTCGCAATATGAGCAAGGTGGAGGAGACTTCCAGAGCCATCTGTCCTGGCGTGGAGCCAGTCTTCAGTAGCAACGGTTATTTACCTCCTCACCATTTTGTTATGTGCCTGTTTGTTTTTTTACCAAAAGTGAGTGCAACTTGTATTGTGTTTTATGAACGAATAAAGTCTGTTTAAGACATATTGCACTAGTGGAGGCTATTTTTGTCCCTACATGCTTTTGTGATCCGGTGGAGGATTTATGGTGGAGTGGACAGCCAGTCAAACAAATTGGTCCATACATGTTTCATGTTTTCCTGCTGGTCCAGTGTAATGAATGCGTTTCCTGCTCATTTATGAAAATAGATGAGCACTTGGGTCTGGTGAGTTGCCATTCCTTCCATTATCCCCGGCACTTGGTGGTGGAAACAGAGGTGATCCCTATAGATTGCACGATCATTTGGCTATCTATTGGACTATTTATTTACATGCTATATGCACTTTTGCCTTGAAGGACTGTGGGACATACTGTATTTATTATGTGTACACTATTCACTGGTGATCTCTACCTCTAGGCTTGTTTGAGACAATTTGATATTATACTTGCACTACTATTATTTATTTACATTTTATTCATCAAATATCTTCGTTATTTGTTTAAGTAGCAGCACCTTTTGCATTCTTTATTCAGCTAGCAGCTGTTTCCTCCTGAAGCGCAGAGGTATCTTTACAATCAGTGTGTGATTCTGAGATTTATTATTCTACTTCTGTATGTGGTGTGAATGCCTAATGTACCTCTAGCCATCAAATACTACGTTCTTTGCTGTCAGTTCAACCCATGTGAGCTAATTTTTGGGGCCTATACATGCTGATACTTCTGTATCCTGTGAATGCCTACTGTACCTCCAGCCATCAAATACACTACGTTCTTTGCTGTCAGTTAAACCCATGTGGGCAAATTTTTTGGGCCTATACAGGCCGACACTTACTTCTGTATACTGTGTGAATGCCTAATGTACCTTCAGCCACAGAATACTACGTACTTAGCTGTCAGGTAAACCCATGTGGGCTAATTTTTGGGGCCAATACTGGCCGACACTTACTTCTGTATCCTGTGAATGCCTAATGTACCTTCAGCCACAGAATACTATGTTCTTAGCTGTCAGGTAAACGCATGTGGGCTAATTTTTGGGGCCTGGAATGGCCGACACTTACTTTATCCTGTGAATTTTTCAGACTGGAAATAAAAAACAATGGGCCTGTAAAGGTTCCGCCAAATTGTGGAATGGATGCGGACCCATTTTACAGATGTGTGAATGGACCCTATATGTATTAGACAATGTATTTACCGGCTGCTGTCTGTTCTGGCTGATTTATGAAAAAAATAATTTTTTTTGCTGTAAAAAAAAAAAACATTTAGGGCAACTTTTTCAATCGCAATACTTCTGTTATGACATTGTCCATGTGCTGGGACTATTTGTGCACAGCTAGTACGTCTTTTGTGGCTGCAAATATGACCTAAAGGTTTTTAAAGTTCGCCTCCCATTAAAGTCAATGGGGCCCGCCGCAAACTTGTGGTTCGCGGACTTTTGAAAATATTTGCAGCTGACGTTCGCGAACCGCCCCGGCCAATGTCCGTCCATCTCGACTGAGGACACTGTACCTGCTTTAAATGAGGGATTGTGATGTAAAGGGCAGTGGGACTGTGATGTAAAGGGGGGGGGGGCTGTGGACACTGAATATAAATGCGGACACTGTGATGTTAAGGAGGTTTGTGATGTGAAGGGGGACTGAAGACACCGATGCAAAGAAAGGACTGAGATATAAAGGGGGCTATGATGCAAAGGGTAGGCTGAAGACACTGATGTATAGGGGAAACTGTGATTTAAATTGGGGCAGATTTGAACCTTTGCTGGAAGAAAATTTTACTGGCTGAACCTCTGTAAATTTTAATTCAAGAGCCTTGTTTTACACTTTGTCGCTGGGGAAAAATGCTTGGGTTACCCTGCGTAAGTAATTTAATAAACTCAGTGCCTCCACCTTGTGTGCATGTGCACGGTTGAGCAGGGCTGACAAGGTTGGAAGGGAGGGGCTTTACTAGGCTGGGGGGGGGGCTGAGCAGAGGGTGCTTGCCCTGTTATCCTGTATAGCTGGAACCGGAAACTTAGAGGGCCCAGGACTGAATTACCTATGTAGGGTAACACAGCAAGCACTTTTCTGCAGTGGCACATTTATGGAGGGCCCAATGTAAATTTTTGCTCCCAAGTTTCAAGCTACATCTCTGCCTATACACCAAGGACAATAATGCCATGTGAGAATTTCTTTTTAGATCTGTAGTTACCATGGTGCTTCACATGTGTTCAGCTATGACATCAGACAGGACTTAAAGGTTGACAGCCTTATCCTGATGAACCTGAGTTTCAGCAACATGACTAAGCTTTGCAAGTGGTTCTTGATCCTCTTGTAAACTGATTGATGCAGTGTGTTCTACTCTGAAACTAGATCGGCCTGCTTTTCCAGGCATTGGATCTTGGAGGGCTGAGGTTTCCAAGAGCTTTCCACTACATTCTCACTGCCTTTTGTTTGCAAACCCTTTTTTTAGGATGACTTGAAAACCTATGGAGTTGTGGTCTGACAATGTAAAGGAGCTTTTTCTCTTTGATATTGGTTGAGAATTTATTAATGTGTACTTTTCCACAGGGTGGATACTCTAATAATTCACTTTAATCAACATACAACCAAACAGGTTGATGTTGTTCTCTGGATTTCACTGACCATCCATTGGATTCCTTTATAAGGTGTTTTTAGTTATTTATTGTTCAGACCTTACTGGAAGTGACTCAGATTTCTGCATTCATGTCAGAGTGCATTAACTCTGTTAAAAAAAGATGGCTCCATCTCAAGGACAAAACCTCATATCCTGGAGCTTTTTGAGAAAAAGTCACTGTAATACAGCTGCAATGGTGTTTTGCCAGCATCTAAGGATGTGTCTCGTATGGGCCTAATGTCTGTTCACATGCATAAGGCTCTTTGGTTATGTGCCTGGCACATAAAGGACACATTTAGTTTACACACCTCTTTGGGATAGATGTGTCTTTGGGTCTGTCCTTGACCATATCAGTCTTGATACCTCTGGTTGTCAAAGTTTACACCTACATCAGTGCAAAAGGTCTGTAGATAATGTGACACAACCCCATCTGCTTCTACATCAGTACCCTGTAGAGATTCATGATCTATCTCCCACTCAAGTGGCAGCTTTAGAGGTAACTTTTTACTCCCTACCCATGGCATGGACTATTCAGTCTCTTTGAGTGTATCAGATCCTTCCCATTCCCCTCTTCAGACAATCTTTGAGTCAAACTAAAAACTTCTCTCCCTGTAGTACCTGCAGAATTCCTTATCATGTTTTATCACTTGCAAATCTTTAACTATGTTAGAGAATTTACCATTTGACCTATGTACCTATAATACTTTCTTCTTCCCTTTCGGAATTGGGACTCTTACTTTAATTATCCTGGAAGCAGTTTTTTAGGCACACTTTTTAGTCTAGTTTGACAAACAGACAGTTTTCAAATCTCTGACAGGATAGAGGTCTGGGCTCTTTATGTATTTTATTTACTGATGCCAAAGATGCCTGTAGGCAGCAGAATAACCCACTTGTCTAAGAATTACTACTATCCTGTGTCCTTCAATGGACTTCAAGAAATCCATGGGTTTAGTTCCGCTTTAAGTAAACCAAGCCAGTTCAAACTGAGTATATTATGAATAAATGCAAAGGCATGTGCTGCTTTCAGTGAAAAGTGAATGTCAAAATAATTGGTAAATTCGGAGAAACCATTGGTTAAAAATTACATTCAGATATATCCCCCTTCCACTTTCCAACTCTTCCCTTAAATATGATGGGCTACCTTACTAATGTATAGGGTGGCTTGAGAGGCTTGAGAACTGAGTGAGATCAATATTTAATAGCTGAAAGATTATAATAATTTCAGTGGTTCAGAAACCACATGGGGCCCTTGTAAAAGTTAAGCCAGGCTTCCTCTCTATTACACTCAGAAACAGATTAAGGGACTCTAGACAATGTATATTTTGCTGTCTCAGCCATTCAATTGGCATTGAAAAGGTTTGCAATAGAAACATCAGCATTGTTGGCAACTGCCTACAAATGCATCCTTCAACAGGTGCATGGTTTTGGTCAATTGCACTATCCCCTGGTTACTGTAGGAGCATGGAGGTTGTAATTGTCTCCTAGACATTCATCGGGCTCTAGGCTCCTACCTGGGTTGCCTTGTGGATATTAGATAACCTGACTCTTACACATTACACTGTAATGCAAGTCAGGGAAATATTTATCAGTTTCTGGATTTACATGGTATTTTTATAAATGGGACATCACTATTCTAAACACCAAAGATCAAAGTAAAAAAGGCACCATATATATTTTAGAACAACTAATTGCACTACATTTTACTGTATGTGTTTATGTCTATGTGTATATTGTCAATACCAAAGACACTGGAACCACTATAGAGAGCATTAGATTTACAGAGAACAGGGTGACAGGTGGTAATGATCATTGAGGCTGTCACTGATAAAAATAACTTTACTGATACCTCTGATAATGTGGTTGATACAATAGTACATGATAAAGTATTGCATGATGCACTGTAAATTATTATAGACAGGTTATTAGCTTGTTCGGTGTACTTGGAGCACTGGCCAAAATAACAGTTTCTGAGAGCTTGTCCCATGAGTCCTAACATTCCAGAAGGTTTAAGGGCAGAGGTGACACAAATATGTGGGGGGTTGGAAAATTTGATTAGGTTGCCAGTTAGCTAGTCCCTTTGGTTTCTTATTAGATTTAATGAGCAGGTGTAAAGTGGAGTAGCACATATGATAGATGAGGCATTTGTGATAATGTACTGTATGCTGTTCTCAAACCCTGACCACCATTTAGCTTGCTCTGCTAATGCCTATGTAGTGCTTATTATATGGTCTTCCACTGGATTTGAACATAGCTTTCTAATAAAACATTAATTATATTTCTAGATAGGTTGCACATATTAAGATCAATTTTGATACATTAGACAAGAGAATACATACAGTGGTTTTACAGATAAGAAGACTAGTACAGTGCAGCTATTATAGATATGAATTGTAGAGTCCAATTTGAAAAATTGATCAGTTAATGTACCAAATATACTATATTGGGAAGAGAAAAAGTAATAATGGGTTAAAATGATCATAGAAAAAGCAATTTTACAAGAATACCTATCTATGTAATAGGCATGAATTTAGAAGCAGAAAATAGCAACTGCTTGATAGCTGATGCAAATACAAACATTTTTCTACACTCCAAGTTAGATATCCAAGCATGGCTAATGTCCTATAGACTCCCTTAATCTATAACTGTGAAGTCCTCTCACTATAAAATGGGATAACAAAGACTATAGGGATGTAATGCAGCAAAGTAGTGAAACAATCCTTTATTGTTTGGCTATGCTGAAAGGGATGATATCTAGCTGGTTGCTGTTGGTAATAATTAAGGATGAGCTTTGGATTCGGTTTAACCATGAGTTCAAACCAAATATGAGCAGTTCTCAGCTCACCAAATAGTAAACTAATGGTCTGAATCTCTGGCTGCTGCAGTCAAAAGTAATTTGTTTAGTGGCAATATTACTACTCACTAAATGAAACCTTATGACTACTTGCCCGTAAACAAGTCAACAAGCATCCCTGGTGATGTCATTGACCAAATATGGTCTTAATCATTATTGGTCAAGGATATCAGCCAGTATCCCTGGTCATTTCGTTGATATTCAGCAGCGGATGAGCTGTCATGTGCAGCAAGAGTCTGGTGAAAGAGAATCATAGGTGTTTGTATTATTAAGACATCTGGGTGTTATTCATAATGACTGAATCTACATGATTGGATATTGAATGTACATTGTGGGACTTTTTCGGTTTTTTAATAAAATACTTCTTCAACATTGTCTGTTTTACATACTATTTCCTTATTTTTTGCAAAGGAATTCTGCCATCATTAATTTTGTGGGTAGATATTTGGGGCTTCCTTTTACTTTGCCGCACAGACTCCCATATCCCCCAGACCAGGGATGTGGGGATGAGGCCCTTGTCCCCATTAACCACTTTAGCCCTGCAAGGTTTTACCCCCTTAATGACCAGGCCATTTTTTGTGATTCGGCATTGCGTTGCTTTAATTAACAATTGCACGGTCATACGACAATGTACCCAAATGCAATTGATGTCCCTTTTTCCCCACAAATAGAGATTTCTTTTGGTGGTATTTGATCACCTCTGCAGTTTTAAAACTTTGCGCTATAAACAAAAAAAAAAGCAACAATTTTGAAAGAAAAAAAAAAAAACAATATTTTTTACTTTCTGCTATAAAACATTCCCAATGAAAAAAAGGACTGCACATTGTGACGGACACATCTGACACAAGTGACACTTTTTTGGGACCAGTGACATTAATACAGTGATCAGTGCTAAATAATATGCACTGTTACTGTATAAATGACACCGGCAGGGAAGGGGTTAATACTGGGGGTGATCAAGGGGTTAAGTGTGCTCCTAAATTGTGCCTACTAACTGTGGGGGGGAAGGCTCTTTGACAGGCACACAGAGATCGGTGTTTCAGCTTAGCTGAGACACGCGCTCTCATTGTGCTTGTCTGACAGGAGAGCCACCTGCGTTGCTTACATAGGCAGGCGGCTCTCCTGTCAGTTTTCCTGAAGATCGTGGGAGGCTGGCGGCCATCACACCCACTCCTCCCACGGTCTGGCTCCTGCTGTGTCAAGTGTGTGCGCCGCTGTGACCACATGCACATAATCATGTAGATCTACATGATTATGCACAGCCGAGCCATCCTGCCGCAGTAAATCTGCATGGGGCAGACGGCAAATGGAGAAAATGGGAACAAGATGCCTTGGAAATAGGAGCCCCCTAGTATGGTACCCACCCTATGTTGAGGACAAGTGGCCTCTATGGTTTAGAAGGGAGGGGCGCACACTCCCTGCCCCTCCCTTCTCTGACCAGCCCAGCTGCCTGAGTGGATAAGTGAATGGTATGGATTTTACATAGATTATGGAGGACCCCATGCTATTTTATTTGTTTTTTTTGAATAATGTCCCCCACAAAATTTCATACCATTCCCTTTTCCAGCCATGTAGCTTGGGTGGCCAGGAAAGGAGGGAGCATGAACCCCCTTCCTCCCTAAAACATACCAGGCCACTTTTCTTGCAAAATCTATACCAGACCTTTATCCTAGAGAGGGATCTTGTAAAAGTTTTGAAGGGGCTTCCCATACAAAACAGGATTAAAAAACAGGTATAAGGCATAGGCTACCCCCCCCCCATTTCCATATCAGACCTTATCCGAGCATGTGGCTGGGCTAGCCAGGGAAGAAAGAAGCTGTGAGTGTGTGCCCCCCTTCTGAACCATACCAGGCCACAAGCCTTTAACAAGGAGGCCCACTGGCAAGGCACTTTATTCACATGTTTATAAAGACAAGGTATTCAGCCAGGTAAATAGTACACCTTGTTACTCATTCACAAAAAAAATAAAGAATAAATAAATATTACATAAAACAAGAACCTTTGAAAAAGTATTGTATTACATCCCATGATGCAAATCCAATGTAAATAATGTTGTCCAGTGAGGTAGACCCATTGGCAATTAACAATGAATGATGACCCTAATGACCTGCCAACACAAACACGAAGGACATTTAAGGACATTTGGAAGTTTAAGGCAGGGGTTCCCAAACTTTTCAGACCGCGACCCCCAATATTAGATTGCTGACGACCCGCGACCCCTCCCCCTCCCCCTCCCACTCGTATGTAAGATTTGCGATTTGGTTACATACTGACAGAGCTAAAACAAAAAGGAACACAATCTCTAAGCCAGGCTATTTTATTAACAAATTATGGACAAAAACAAATACATCCATAACTGTGAAATGCTTACAGACAGAATAAGAACAAGCTGCCGACCAGAAATGAAGTATTTTAAGTTGTTTCCACTGTTGATAGGAAAATGCGAGTGATGGCAGCGGCGCCTCTATCCATGTCATATAGTGCGCGCTCCACTCCGCACAAACACTTGGATATGCGCTTCATAAAAGCTAACATTTATCTGGTTAACGTTAGAGTGAGCGGCCTCTTTCTTTAAACAAATTTGTTTAGGCTTTACAATAAATATTGTTTATGGGCTAATTAATGCCACAATAATTTGTTTATTTTATTGGCTAATTGTATTTTTCATTTTTGTTTTGCACTGAATACCATTGAATATTTTCATTGAATGCATTAAATATTTGCCGTGCACCGCTATGCCAGAAAAACGTTAAGAGCCACCTATTTTTTTTATAATAAAGGGTTTCTATTTCCTATTTACGCGAAATCTACAGACGCAAACAGACAAAGTGTAATAAAATAAAGACCTAAATGTGTATTTCGGACTTTTTTTTTCACCATCTGAAAGAAGACATGTTATTGAAGACAAATATCCAAAAATCTCAAAATTGACCAGTAAAAAAAAAAACAATGTTTTTGCCTGCCGTGTCTCGCATTAACTCGCATTAAAAATAATAAAAAAAAGTTTCTGTAAATCATCTCGCGACCCCCCGCTCCCCACTCCGCGACCCCCTGGGGGGGTCGCGACCCCCACTTTGGGAACCACTGGTTTAAGGTATCCCCTCAAGAATGTTATTGAAAGGAATTGTGTCCTTTTAATATTTTCCTTTAAGCCTTATTATATGACCCTTACAAAAAAGCTTGTACACTGGCCTTGAAAACCCCAAGATTCAGTTCCCATTCCATCAGTATTTGCAGGTTTTTTTTTTAAATGTGCTCAGTTTGCTTATCACTAGTGATAATAGGTAACTACACTTTTTTGCTATTTTCACTCTGCCAGATTTAAGGGTATGCATAATCACACTCAGATTTATTTTTAAACACATGTTTCTAAGACATGGCAGTCTTGCAATTTGACTTAGTTGCTGCCTGCATATAAAGATATAAAGGATGCCATGTTCTCCATTCAACATCTGGTTATGTGGGGTGTGGTAGACCAGGTTGTAGAATATCCACTAGTTCTCAGTATATATACCGTGTGTGTGTGTATATATATATATATATATAATTACAAAAAGTAATTAAGGTCAAAATAACTTGTGGACAAAGTCTTATAGTTCCAAAAACTTTCCCTGTTGAATCTGATGATGCTGCCAGGTTTCTGTGGTTACAAATAATGCTACAATCCTAAACTACAAATTTAAAAATCATTTCACACATTTTTGGTTGGTGTCAGGGGTGTGAAATCTATCTTCTTAAATGATAAGTACTTGGGCCACAATAGGGTTAACCTGAATCTGCATTAGACTGCAGAAAGATTTGCAAGATGGAAGGGCCCTGCCATACAACAGTGCTGGCTCATGCTTAGATATTTACAGAACACCCGGTTATTGGCTATCAGGGGATTGCAAATGGAGGTGATCGACTATAGTCAATTAGCAAATGTCATGTACAAGTCATCTGCACCCTTGCATTAATTTTTATGCAACATTTTCATGTCTTGGCAGAGTGTTTCTTTAAATCATGGTGATTTATACAATTGAAATGTATAATAAACACTAAACTTGCACTTTCTGTACTTATTTTTTAACATGCATATCTCACTATATCTAATGCCCCTATGGCCCTACCACAAAACTATCAGCGAACACAAAACTTCCAGCAGAAAAGATCATAATTTCCTACAATCAGTTTAATTTTTTCCCCTGGACTTTCACAAGCCTTAAACTGGTCTTGGTACATACTGAATAATGTATGATGCTGACCTTGGGAGCAATCTCAATAATATCAGTATAAACAAAGCAAATAATGACCAAAGAGTGTATAAGTCTAATTTGCAGCATAAAAGCGGGTTATGCTTACTAGTCATCGCTGCAGATGCTGAACACTAAAGGAAAGGGTGAAAATAAACTACTTTTTAAATCAGGACAGCTATGAAAAATATATACCTGAGGCCTGAATTATTTTAAATTCATGAATCATTTATGAGCACACAGCAATAAAGGC
Source organism: Pelophylax lessonae (assembly GCF_965119305.1). Lineage (NCBI taxonomy): Eukaryota > Metazoa > Chordata > Amphibia > Anura > Ranidae > Pelophylax > Pelophylax lessonae. The sequence goes on from NC_138772.1 coordinate 453,852,015, forward strand.
AAGGCCTCCTGTATACCTTATGAAAGGTCTCATGTGGAGTAGAACATTTGAAAATCAAGATGTTCTTCCATGTAAGAAGGACAATTGTCTCTTTTGAATTCAGATATGTTTATGGAATGTTCATCAGTAACTAGCCTTTCATAAGATTGGCAGCCTTACTTTTCAATACATTACTAAAATGACCAAATATCTATGTTGAGGGGTATTTTTTCCTATCATACTGTGTAGATGCTACAAGACATTATTGCTTCCCTAAAGTTTATGTAATTTGTCATTAACCCTGCTTGAAGGGGTGACAATTCTTCAATTCCAGACACAAAGTGAAGCTGCAAGATGTATGTGGTCATAGGGGAGAAGTACAGAGTCAAGTTTGAAAGTAAAGGCAACCAGGGTATAACACTACTAGGGGGTGAATCCTGGCTATCTGGTTAGTATCATTGCCAAATAATGCTACCACTTAACTGGTACAATTTATGTATTATTTATGACTGTAGAGAGCTTTTTCGTGAATGGTGAATGATGTGAATAATAGCAATGTATTGTTTAAAATCTTGTAGATACTGTTTGTAATAATTAATACATTTATTATTAAATGCCTTGTAAAGAGCTAAATACATGGATGAAATGAACATAAGTTTGTTGAAGGTTGTCGTCTTACCTTCCAAATGATCTGTATGTTTGCCCTTCAAGTCCTGAGATTTAGAAAACCCTATTGCACAGAATAGCCAAGCACATGTTTCTTTGTCGCAGTTAAAGCTGAATTTTAGCTAAAAAAATCCCTACAGCTTTAGTCTCAACATTTACCTGTAATGAAGGATGTTCGAAATTGTGCAGTCAGCTGGATCCTGGAGAAATGTTTACTGCTGGAATGCCCATTCCTCTTCTGTGAATGGAGGAAAGGATCCTGACAGGAATAGTCACTTTGGACGGGGGGGGGGGGGGCTTGTGGAACCCAGCTTACCTTAGAGAGGTCAGGAAACTCCTTATCCAGATCCCCCGGCCCCTCCTATGTGTAAGTCACCCTGTGTCCATTATGGGCACAGGGTGACTGAGAACCCCAGTCTACACTAACCAGATTTACCCTACAACCACACTGGACTCAGTATTTCATGTTATTCCTGTTATCCTGTGTAGTTTGTGTTAAAAGAATGAAGGGGTTCTTTCACTTGGGACAGTAATATTTCTGAACAATATCACTCAAAAAATATATGAAGATTAATAATTTCACCTTTCAGACTGCTAGAATATTGTAGGAGTGTCTCAGACCATTGCTAGATAGTTAGAGGTGGGGTGGGGGTTGTTATGTGTTCGTTAAGTGGCTGTATCCCATTCTTCTATTGTTTCTGTCTGCCTTGGGAGCAACCTATTATGGGATGTATATGTTTATGTGAATTAGTTGCCAGAGGGAAGGGGGGGATTTTTCCTGCAGCCCTTCCTAAAGGCTGTCTGTATGTCTATTGTTACTGAATGTAGTTTACCCTGCCCTTGTCATTATGCAAAAAAGAGGGATTATTCCCTGAGTATATGTCTCTTTGTACCTATGTTTGAATAAACAGTCTTATACTTCTTACCACCCTACACTGATGTCTCGACAAGTGATTGGGTGGGCTAAGGGATCTTGGATTGTGCTGGTACCAGGCAAGGGAAGCTAACACGGTGGGCATACTCTTCTTGAGTATGGGGTTCGTCACATTGGTGGCAAGCAGTTGGATAGTGCTTCCTAGCTGTGAACATGTCCAAACCACCCCGGGATCCAAGATCGGGATAGCAGACTTCTGTCACCCCAGCGGAGATATGGACCTGGCATCAGAGTTGCAGGGGCTGCTGCTGATCGCCCTTTCAGCAATCCCCAGGACTGTGTCTGTAGATCAATACCTAGAGATCAGGTAGCAGATTCAGAATAAACGAAACAAGGGCGCCAGGTCAGAATAGTGTTTGAATTAAAAACAAATTTATTGCAATGCACTTACATTTAAGAGAATCGACATCAGCATGCAGGTGAAAAGCATGGATCCCCAATGATAGGTGCCAAGGTGTGGTTGGGACGCAAGCACCCAGCCACAGGTGTGTTCACAGATCCAGGGATGGAGGATGGGGAGTGGATGGTCCGGAGATCCAGAGGGGAGGGGATCTCACTGTGCCTCCGCCTCCTGGGGACATCTGCGGCGCACAGCCGCAAGCCGGATGCAGCGTCACAAGACACTGCCGGTTCCTCCACGGAAGCCGGCAGGAGACAGCTGAGACTGTTTTTGTATACAATTTCATCTGCATATGATAATGTAATCAGGCTCCCCTGACCTGGCAGGATATATATTCTGTGCGTGTTTGTTCAATAAAGGTTCCAGATTTTATACAAGCTATTCTCAGGTAGTCTTGTATATTGTGGCTAGAATATCTGATATCTATGTTCAAGACTAAAAGAAGGGGTATACTGACGGAAGCACACAAGCACACTGTGGGTCAGGTCTGTCACAGATGCTGCGACCAATCAGTCCCATTAACAGATCATGTTATAAGCGGTGTAATTTAAAGAACATTTGTCAATAAAGGAGGAAGAAGGAGAGGGAGTGTCTCCTTTGGACCATCTGTACTTCTGTTCTGCCTGAAGACCCAAATGTAATAACCACTGCAGCACTTGAAGTTTAAGAAACAGGAAAAGGACTGGGACTCCCTGCAGTGAAGATTTCTTTAGAATCCAGCTGACTGTACAAAGTGGGACATACCTGACTGCAGGTAAGTGATGTAACTAAAGCTGTAGGATTTTTACAGTGGCACAGACAGCACACGTGATGGCCTCCCAGAGCTGCCCCCACCTCCAACTAGAGAGTACCTGTATTATGTCAAAGGTCAAGGTCTTTACACTTTGGTTTTACCATTCTGGTTCATTTGACCCATTTGTGTCACCAAGAAGGATTGTATGCCACCAACTGGGCCCTCAGGAACCATATGAGCTGTTGCAGTTAAAAATGGTATTTCCAGAAAAAAACTGAAAATTGTAATTTCAAATGCATCAAAGATCTTCAATATATGAATTTTTACCCCCTGGTGGTTTAACATATTAAGCATTAAAACATAACAAAGACTGAAAAGTTCAGACTACTGTATTATATTTGTGGGATGTGCTTAGTTACTGTCAGCCTTTATGAGTAAATAGTTTTTAAAATACTGTACACGCCACATGCAGAATGAAAATCAACAACATTCATAATTACAAGCAAGTATGAACTGGAATTAATGGAGGCATTATCAAGTATAGGGTATATCCAGACAAGTTTACATTAAAACAGGTAGTGTTTAAGTCATTTGAAAAGGACATTACAGAGTGTAATTGCAAAATGAAGGCGCCTGAAGCAATCAACAGTTGCAGTGATAAAAAGTGACCTTCTATGATGGGATATGTATGAACATGTATTGCCATACAAATTAACTTGGATGGGGGAAAATGTGCTCAACGATTTTGTTTCTCAAATAGTATCAACAGAAAATGACTACTTAGAAATGAATACATAATTTAATAATGTTAAACTCAGAAGAGAATTCAGCTAAGCTTCACTAGCTATTTACGTGCCTTCTTGAAAAGATAAAGTGAACCTGTCAGCACAAATCAACATTTATTTATTTGACAAAATATTAAAAATTACCTATATATCAAAAAACCTATTTCATGCTTTGTGTTTGTATAGTCTTATTTGCCTTGGTCTCTGTACTAGGTCTGAAAATGAGTATTTTCAAGAGCAACTCCAGACAACAAGTTAATCTATGAGAGAAGGTATTCAGGAAACATTGTACCATAAGTGAAATCAAAAATTCCACTTAGCATACCTCCATGTGTATATTATAAGTGTACTTCATTTATAACCAAAACATTTTCAAGTTAAGAAGCCTTTAAGCCCCTGACAATTATTTTTTTCCTATCTGGGGAGATTCCCAGAGATCCCAGAGATGCAACAGTAAGTCGGAGAAAATCTCTCTTAGATATTTGTCACCAGAAATGGTGTCCCTGTTTGTCACCAGAAATGGTGTTTAGCAGTGGTGCTAAACTGGGAGAACATTTAGATAAATATTTTAACCCCTTCTTGACTAGCCACAGTGTCGTTTTTGGTGAGGGGGCAGGATGGACTTCCTAATCATGTGAGCACTGTAATTGGCTGTCACAGAGGTCACATAATTGGTAACTCTTCCTTCCAGCTCCTGAACATGCGTATGTGCAGTATGTGAGTGTTAAAGCCCAAGTCTTTGCTGCTGTCCATCTAAATAGGTCCTAATACCTGGGAAGGAAGGACAGGCTTCCCAATCACCTGATCGATGTTATTGGCTGTCACTGTGGTCACATGTTTAGGAACCCCTCCCACCGGCTCCCTATAATTTGAAGAGACCAAGAGCTGTCTTTGACAGCTCAGTCACTATACTAAGAGTATACAATGAGCATACTCTCAACACAGAAACCTAGACCATCCATGAATGTATATGTGCAGCGTGTGGGTGTTAAAGTAGTAATATCCTTGTGACATCTCTGGCTGTTACCCAACATTTTATTTCTTGCGGCTACCATGTGACCTGTTATATCACTCCTGAGCTACAGTTAACCAATGAAAAGTGTTTCTGAGCTCAGCTAACAACTAATTATAGAAGAGATTCTGCAATAGCACACTTCTTTTAAACATATGGGGGATGAGCTGGGAGTTTAGGTTGACTGGTAGAGGGACCAATTAGGTTGTGTGTCTCCTGAAAATATTTGAAGACTTGACATGTATACCATTGAAGGATTTACCTTCACCTCTTGTTTTGGTGATAACTGGAAAAATAAATTGGGTGAATCTACCAAGTGGGGACAGCAACAAAAAAATTTACAGGAATTGTAATGTTTCCCTACTCTTTTTAAAAATATAATATTGGTTTTGGTCACAGATACTTCAGAGTAAACCAAGTGGATTTCTTGAGTTCACTTGTGGCGTGTGATGCTACTCATCAGAGGGTATTAAGATTCCTTTCATAGAGCTATAAAAATATGTCAATAATAGTGCAGCGCAATAGACATATAAAACCAATACATGATACAGCCCAATAGTCCCTTATTGAAAAAAGTCTTCCAGTAATAGAGATGAAGGACAGAAAAGATCTACACATTTGCCTGAGTGCTTTGTAACTTCGCCGGAGATACGGAGGCATTATCTCTTGATCAGCAGAGGGTTACCTTCAACGGCTGGTGTCAAGTGGATTGCTAAGGAGTGTTTTTTCCTGCCTCCCCTTGTCTTCTCCTTTTATGATCTAAAGCCCATTTGACCTACTGGTAAAACAGGGGTCTCTGAGTGAGGTTAGCACATCTTACTGGTGAAGGGATTGTCATCCGAAGTGGATCCTGTTTTCTGGCACCCTTTTGTCCTTCCTCTATTACTGGAAGACTTTTTTTCAATAAGGGACTTTTGGGCTGTATCATGTATTGGTTTTATAGTTCTATTGTGCTGCACTATTATTGATATGTTTGCACTTGTCTAGGCTCTATTAATGTTCCTGGGTCAGTGTTCAGTTTGTAATTTTATTGATTACGTTTATTGATTGCGCTGATTGTCTTTTCTATTTTATTTTTCTATAAAATACGTGGCTTCAAACTGCAGTACACCATACTAAAGGCTCTCCAACAGAGACAAAGAAAATGTATGAGGACACACCACCAGGGACATAGTATTTGAATAATATACTCTGTCAGGCACATGGGGCACCAAGCCAGAAACATGCACATGGGGAATCACATGTGGTATCCTGCCAAGGACATACCGATCACATTGAATACATTGCCAGAGAGCTGGGGACCACATGGGGAGCTCTTCTTGGGTTTATAGTAACCATAAAAGGCACTCTCCCAGGGACATTGGAACCAAATGGGGCACTCCAACAAGAATATGTCAACTGAAAGGGGGTATTCTGCCATGGACATGGCAACAACTTGGGTCACTTTGACATATTCAAGTTTTGTCACAAAATAACAAGTTACAATATTGTGTTTGGCATGTTCATGAATACCAACTGCTGTCTTTTGACATAGTGTTGCGTTGTGACACTGTGTTGTTTGACAAAAAGACCTACACAGATTCTCTTATCCCATTCACAGATGATTAGTATTAAACCAGGAAGAAATGAGTAAACCCCACTTACTGGCATAAGTCTGAATCCTTATTCAAAACAGAGCTCTTGAATAGCAATGGCAAGCCATAAATAAGAGTTCAGAGAGCTGCTAATGCTATCCAGGAAATACCACATTTGTGCTAAAGTCAGAATGTTCCATCAGTTTACTTTAATCTAAGGTCTGTGTAATCCCCTTCAGAATATGGACATACACCTACTGTATATATAGGATTAGTAGGGAGGCATTCTTCGATGTTGTGTCAGTAGGAGGAAGACTGCTCCCTTACATTGGTGGTCCGTAGAAGGAAGAGTATTCCCTTATGATGGCTGCCAGCAGGACAGTAAGGTGGACCTTAACAAGCCTCTTGAAGACATGCAACCAGCAGCTTTGCAGGAGACGGTGTATACTCCATATTGATGCTCTTGAGGAGACTTACCCTTGATACATACCACGCTTGTTACCTCTGTAGGGGTACCATTATCTGGTGAGTGCGCAATTCATTAGGGGGAGCACAATTCATTAGGGGGACACAAGATTCACCTGCACATGTCACCTCCAAAAAAGTTCCACTTTAACCTGTGAACTCTTGGGATCGGATGGTTATCATTTTCTCCATATTATGAACTTTTTTACACGGACCTACCTTCCCAGCCACTTTTCTTTGATGTGACACCTACCACCTTTAGGAGTGTCATTGGACTTCACCTGTTTGCCATTTTGTTATATTGTTATTATAATTTGTCACACCTTATTCCCCTATTTGTGATTTCCTATGAATATATTAGGACTTTCTTTCCTTTGCCCCCTCCTTTACTTGGGGCGCACCTTATTATTTTCCCAATACTTTTTCATTACTCATCACATTTATGTGATTTATTGCATTCACTGGTTTGGCACATTCCCCTCTGTTTGCCATTTTTGGGGACACTTTCACCCCCTCCTTCTTCTTTTATTAAGGAGCACTGTCACTTTTATTTATTATTGCACCTTCTTTTTAGCACACTGTCACTTTAAATTGCAACCACACTTATCACAGTTGCACTTTATTCGTTTATCAATTTGAGGGATATATGTATATGATATTTATTCATTTGTGAATTTTTATTTATTGCACCTTTTTTTATTTTTATATTGCATTCAGCTTTTTATATTGTATTTAGCACTTTATTATCTTAGAATACCATTCCTTGGAGAGATATTAGTATATGATATTCACATCCACCTATTTGTATTTATTTTATTTATTTACACAATATCATTTTAGTTATTTATTGGCAGCGCTAAGTACCTTCCTTTTTACTTCTTATATTTGGTTTACTGCCCCTTTTTAGAGGCATATACTTCTATTGAAGGTAGGCTGCAGCCACCCACTCCCCTCTTTTTTCTCCATCAGCGCAGATTTTCTACATTTCCAATTCCCTTATGTTGGTGATCAGTAGGAAGAAGAATGCCCACTTCCCTTAATGGTGAATATGGGGAAAAAAATGCTTCTTTACGTTGGTGGTCAGTAGGAAAAAGACTGCTCCTTTATGTACCGTAGGTGGTCAGTAGGGCAAAGAATGATTCCTTATATTGCTCAATAGAAACAAGCCTGTCCCCATACATTCATAAGTGATTGAAAAAATGGTGCATTACAGGGGTGGTCAGTAGGAGGAAAAATACTTTAAGCTGATGGTCAATAGGAAGAAGATTGTTTCTTTACATTAGAGGAGGGTAGAAGGACGAATGCTCCCTTACATTGGTCAGTATGAGGAGGAGTGCCCCCTTACATTGGTACTGTAAGTAATTGGAAGAATGCTCCCTTACATTGGTGATCAATAGACAGAATAATGTCCCATTAGATTGGTGGCTAGTAGAGGAAATAATGCTCTTGCTATTGGTGGTCAGTAGGAAGAAGAATGCTCAATCTGCATCTCTGTAATTTTCTGTAAAATGCAATGTAATATGGCTACCTGGAGGTGTTCTGTACACAGAGTGTGTACAGAACGCCTTATAGAAACATCATTTTTTGCTGGCGTGATTGGCTCACTGATTTTCCCAGAAGCCTGCACTAAGATACAATTCAGATTTTGGGCATCCCCTGCATCAAAAATTTCATTTTTGGTGAGATACTCCCAATGGGAAATCACATCTAAAGGGATGCAGACCCTGCAATTTTCCTCATTAGAACCATGCAGGTGCAGCAGCTGATTGATAATTATGAAACCACTCACATTAGATTCACTTACCACCTGGACACAGAAAAACACAGAATAACAAAAGGTAGGAGTCTGCAACAAAGTTTGTTAAAAATTTCTGCGATGTACAAAGATCACTCAGAGGGGAATGTTTTTTTCTCAACAAAAGTGGAGTTAATCTTTAATGGTATGCATCAACAACAATAGCACGACAAAGTACCCTTCGTAATTCAAAATAAACTTAAGTGACATGACCAGTACAGTTTGTTACAGTATTAAAGAATCAACAAGCACATTCATGTCTCACAATACATATGAAGCTGCAATACACAGCGAAATGCATTGTGGTTAATCTCGAGCGGCTTCAATTCTGGTTACATCACTTCTGGTTAGGTGGAAAGCAAGGCGGAACGCACAATACGAGTGGCGCTTCCTGAATGATCTACAGAAACCTTCCATAGTTAGTGCTACTGGAAGCACTATGAAATGAGAGTTTTTTGCACTTAAATTGTACTATGCATTTTTTACCTAATAAACACATATGCACTATGAAACTCGTATCTGTTTAAAATCCCTGAGCTTTCATTCTACTGGGGTGTACCTATATGATGGGGCTCATTATACCCAATGGATCCAAACCTCAGTACCTGGTAACCTTAGGAGGCATACTTACAGCTCTGTAGGTCCTGGGGGCCGGAATAACTCTGGTAAGTGGCCTTTACTTACCAAGGTGGAGGAGCACAACTATACCCACATATCAGCACCTTTTGAAGCACAACACTTTATGGGGGAATGAGGAGACCACAACCCCGTTTTGTTTAAAGAAATATGAACTTCATATATTTTGCACTTAATTTATCTAATTTATCTTATTTCTTTGGTTTTTAATAAAGAATAATTTTAACACATTTACACATTTATTCTGAGCGCTTTGGAATGCACTGCACATTGGATTTTTATTGCACTGTTTTTTTTATTAATGGAATTATATATGTGATTGTATAATCAAGATTTTTGAAATACCTTATTTAGCACTTTTATTTTATGCACTTTGGCAATTATTGCATATTTGCACACACTCATTGCACATTGGAAGCACTTTTTTGCACTTACTCAACACTGTAGTCACTTTATTCATAATTCATTGTATGGTTCGAAATGTTTGTTTACTAAAGGGTAATAACGCCTCACCACATACAACATTTCATTTAAGCATATACTTAAATTGATGGCGAAATGACCACATACACAGAACTAGAGGGTAGGTGCTGTATTTCAACATCCACAAAAAAAGGAAAAAGCAAACTCAGTCATAGAGACTGGGGTGAAACATCAAAAAATGCATACATATGGTTAACAGGCAGATGGATTCCATTTGCAATATCAGGTGTATGGTCCTAGCCTCCAAACAGCCATACTATTGCCATCAAAGCACAGCAGGCATTTTATAATTTTATATGACAGGGGGAGTAGCCAGAAAAAGAATTAGAGAGGGGGAATAGGGGCAGGGACAGAAGGTGAGAAAAAAAAGGGGAGGGAGGGAGGGGGTAGAGGGAAAGGGGGATCTAGGGCAAGGGGCAGGTAAACATTTCAAAATTGAAGTTTGAGGCCTCAGGATCAGAGGTTCCCTACAATTGTGATCCTTTTATAGATTTTCATGGGTATTTTTGCTTCCACTATTTTAGATTGGTCAGTACTACTGTGTGGGGGAGGCCACAAATCAGTGTACACAAGCTATGTTTTAAGAACTTGCTCAGTTAAAAAATTGTCATATGCTGCATACGTTAATATAGATTCTTTTTTTATATATACCCCTTGGACCTTGTAGGAGCTTTTCTCATGTGACCAATAACTCCCCCCAAATTGAGAATATATGCCTTTTATTATAGTGATCCACATTCGCCGGAATAGATATGTCCCCCTTGCTCCTTTTATGGTCACTTTCTGGGTGCTGGGTTCTTTTTTTGTTAATACTGTTGTTGTTATAGAGGCTACTATCTTTTGATAGATACGTTTCCTCTCTAAAATACTCCTGAGGAAGCGGATACAACCACAAAACATGTTGAGAAGATATGGACATACTCTCTGTGATAGACCATGAGCATCCATCCTTTGGCATCACTGGATAATAATCCATATACAGTAAATGAGAGCGTTTTTGGCTTTTTGTTTCCAAAATGCCTCTATATGTTTTTAAACTGCTGTAATAAGAGAATCATTTTTAGTTTCTCTATGTCTGGTCATTCCACATCAGTATCATTAAAGTTCACTTAATCGCCTCCTGATGTACATCCTCTGAATGTTTCTTAGGATGTAGGTGATTGCATTGGTGTTTTATCCATTGGCACTTAATATACACTATATTGTCAAAAGTATTGGGGCGCCTGCCTTTACACGCACATGAACTTTAATGGCATTATAGTCTTAGTCCGTAGGGTTTAATATTGAGGTAGCCCACCCTTTGCAGCTATAACCGCTTTAACTCTTCTGGGAAGGCTGTCCACAAAGGCTGTCCACAAAGTTTAGGAGTGTGTCTATGGGAATGTTTGACCATTCTTCCAGAAGTGCATTTGTGAGGTCAAGCACTGATGTTGGACGAGAAGACCTGGCTTGCAGGCTCTGCTCATCCCAAAAGTGTTCTATCAGGTTGAGGTCAGGACTTGTGCAGGCCAGTCAAGTTCCTCCCCCCCAAACTCGCTCATCCATATCTTAATTCACCTTGCTTTGTGCACTGGTCCAAATAATTTGGTGGAGGGGGAGTTATGGTGTGGAGTTGTTTTTCAGGGGCTGGACTTGTCCCCTTGGTTCCAGTGAAGGGAACTCTTAAGGCATCAGCATACCAAGACATTTTGGACAATTTCATGCTACCAACTTTGTGGGAACAGTTTGGGGATGGCCCCTTCCTGTTCCAACATCACTGAGCACCAGCACACAAAGCAAGGTCCATAAAGACATGGATGAATGAGCGAGTTTGGGGTGGAGGAACTTGACTGGCCTGCACAGAGCTCTGACCTTAACCCGATAGAAAACCTTTGGGATAAATAAGAGCGGAGACTGTGAGCCAGGCCTTCTAGTCCACAGCAGTACCTGACCTCACAAATGCACTTCTGGAAGAATGGTCAAACATTCCCATAGAGACACTCCTAAACCTTGTGGACAGCCTTCCCAGAAGAGTTGAAGCTTTTATAGCTGCATAGGGTGGGCCAACTCAGCAAGCTGCTTGCTGTGGGAGCACTATACAGGAAGGAGGGACCAGGAGCACCGACGAGGGACCCGAAAAGAGGAGAATTGGGGCTGCTTGGTGCAAAACCACTGCACAGGGCAGGTAAGTATAACATGTTTGTTAGAAAAAAAAAAAAAAAAACGGACTTCCGGTTCCGGCGCCAGATGTGAAGGAGCAGGAAGTAGCGGCTCCGGGCGCGCCAGCATAGAAAACCGGCTTAAACTCCCGATCGGTGAGCCAGCGACCGCCCCTACCACTCCGGTCCCCTGGGGGAACCTCTAATGGACAAGTTCCTACTTCACGGTCCCTCCATCGCTGCCTCCGCCGACCGCACTGACAGCTCTCCCGCCGGCACCCACACAGGCAAGATGGCGGAGGGTGCGCCTCAGATCCCCTGTCACAACACCTCAGGACTCAGCTACGCTGCTGTAACGGCCGGCACCGACATCTCCACAGCGGTACCACCTGACCACTATGCGGGAATCGCCCAGGCTGTGGCGGCCCTGCTCTCACCCACAATTACAGCGGCTGTAGATAAGGCTATGGCTGCAGGGATAGCCCAAATCAGGAAAGATCTCGGCGAGCACGCGCTGCGGCTCACTGAACTAGAAAGCAGAGTGGCCGAGATTGAGGAGGAGACACAAGCCTCTTTTCATCAAGAAAAACAGTTTCAGCAGACACAGCAATATCTTTTGGAAAAAGTGGATGATCTGGAAAACAGATCGCGTAGAAATAACTTGCGCATTATCGGTCTCCCGGAGTCTTATGGAACGGACTCCTTACTGGATCTGTGCTCTCAGCGTATTCCTCAAGCCCTGGGTCTCTCCAATTTCTGTGTCGCGGAACGCCCCCCTCTAACGAGAGACGTACTCCTCGCCCAGTTATTGTGAAGTACCTGAACTTTGCTGACAGAAATAATTTAATGAAATCTTACCGCAACTCCAAAGCCCTGCAACTTGACGGCCACAAACTGCTGCTGTTTGCAGATTATTCCCAAGAGGTTTCACGCAGGCGAAAAGCCCTACAGCCTATCTGCAACGCTCTCTACCAACAAGGTATTAAATTCACCCTGGCGTATCCTGCAACGTTGCGGTTCACAGACCCCTCAGGTCACTCAAAATCTTTCACCCACCCGGACGAAGCTTGGGATTTCCTGAACTCTCATCTCCGTGTGCCCATGGACACCTCCATGCCTCCCGGACATCATTCCGCCAGACCTCAACAACCTAGGGACCAATGGAGCCCTCGTCAGGAGCCAGCAAAGAAATTGAGACTCACGGACCTCTCCGGGAAGTTTACTCATGCTTGACCACACACCCCTACTACGAATCCAGTCTTCGAGTTGCAATGTTCCCCCCTGAGCACTATTATTTGAGTTTCCTTTCTTGTCCCATTCCTGGGTGTCCCCAGGCTGACATTCTGATTTAGCTCCCTTATGTACGCTGTTCACCAATGGGACTCCCCCCCCCCCCCACAAGTTATGCCTCCAATCCTGGCTGATATGCCTTGGCCCTTTTGTGCTTATGTCTCCCAGGATGGCTACGTAAGCTGCTCAGGTTATTTGTTTATTGCTTATGACTGTGATTTCTTTATTAATTTTTTTACCATTATTCCTTCTTCACCTCCTCATAGGGTGCTACCGCGGAATGTCTGCTCCACTTCTGTAAGCGATGTCGCCCTGCCTTTGGGTGAGATGTGACGGACAATTCCTCTTCTCCATCAACAAACCGTGAGTGAGGTTGCGGGCACACCACACGGGCTTGGGCCTGATATCCCCCGGTAGCGCTACTGTTGGGCGGTTGTTCACATGTGGGAAGAAGTGAAGTGCGTAATTCCCCTGACACGTAAGTGTCTTTTGTTTGTACTGTATTGTACTGTTTTGCCTATGCAAGTTTTGCCAGTCCATTCTTCACTACCCCCTGTTTCCTTGCCTCAATCACCGACGCACCCTTTCACATCCGCACTCTTCGGACTCTGTAGACACAGTCCTGCTACTATTCATACAAGTATCTATATAATCTCTGCTCCACTATTCTACTATAGTACACACCAATGGTTAGGATAGTATCCTGGAACGTGAAAGGCCTACGCTCCCCCCATAAATGAATGGCGATACTTCGCCACTTGAAACGCCTTAAGAAAAAAAAAAACCACAAGACTTTACATTCTCTTTAACCACTTAAGCCCCAGAAGATTTTACCCCCTTCCTGTCCAGGGCTTTTTTTGCGTTTTCTGCACTGTGTGACTTTAACGGACAATTGCGCGGTCGTGCGACACTGTACCTAAACGGATTTGACGTCCTTTTTTTCCCACAAACAGAGCTTTCTTTTGGTGGTATTTGATCACCTGTGCGATTTTTACTTTTTGCGCTATAAACAGAAAAAGAGCGTACATTTTGCAAAAATAACAATATTTTTCACATTTTTTTATATGAAATTCCCCCAAAAAAATGTAAAAATCAAAATTTTTTTAAATTCTTGGCCAATTTGTTTTCTGCTACATGTTTGGTAAAAAAAATCGCAAAAAGCGTATTTTGATTGGTTTGCGCAAAAGTTATTGCGTTTACTAACTAAGGGAAAGATTTCTGTCATTTTTGGTGGTTTTTTTTAAACGCGTAATGGCGGCGATCTGCGATTTTTTTTGCGGTACTGTGACATTGCGGCGGACAGATCGGACCCTTGACTGACATTTTTGACACTTTTGGGGTTACCAGTGACATTACTGCAGTAATCAGTGCTATACATATGCACTGTTACTGCAAAATGACACTGGCAGGGAAGGGGTTAACTTTATTGGGGAAGGAGGGGTTAAGTGTGTCCCTAGGGGCGTGCTTTTTACTATGATTGGACATGGCTACTAGTGTAGGAACAGTGATCAACGGTCCTACATAGTAGAACCGTATGATCACCATTCCTACACAGGGGAGAATGACAGGCGGCTTGTTTACATCAGCCGCCTGCCTTTCTCCCTTCACGGAGGACGATCGCGAGTGACCGGCGGACATCGGGTCCGCAGGTGACACGCACTGACTTCCCAGGGAACGAGCCGGGGCGGGCGCGCGCTCGCCCGCTATTGGCTCACAAGGAAGTGACAGGCTAGTGACGTATATATACGTCACTTTGCCTGGCCGGGGCTGACCGCCGCCGTATACAGTCGTGCGGCGGTCGGCAACCGGTTAAGTCCCGGTTCACACATATGCAATGCGGGAACCCTGCAAATCCACTGCGGGTTCCCGCATCACATTCAACTCGCAGGCTGTTCACACTGCCATATGCGAATTGCTGGGGGTCTCAATACAAAGTTAACAACACCTAGATCAGTTCACATTTCGCAGTATAGACTGTCAGTTCAGACATGAATTGGATCGCATAGTGTGCGAAAACCCATGCGATCCAATTCTAGTGCGGATCCAAAAAAGGGTCCTGTGTGAGTTGTGTCCAAATCTGATGCAAATTCAGCCATACAATACAAACAGACATTGCATGTGATTTGCAGAGCAGTGTGCTGCGAATCACATGCAATGTCTATCATCGCATATACGTGAACCGGCGCTAAAACTGAAAGCAAGCATCTGATTTATTGCTATAAGAACACTCCTATTTCCTTTCTTCCAGGTTTCATACACAAAGACTATGATTCCTTCATACTTTTAAAAGACAGGAGCATGAATAGTAGTTATTAAAAGAGGCAAAAATCTACTTTCAAACTGCATAGCTCAAATCTCAGTTATAATAGTAACACAACAGACAAAAATCATCTTGATACACTGACAAGAAGCTGACTCAGAATACGAATAGGGTGTGATTTACATTTCTTAAGCAATGCTCCAAATGTGTTCTTGTCCCAGCACTTGCTACATATTCCTCATGAGTATGCCTCAGCAGCACTGTGGTATTATTTTTATATCCCCTTTTATTGACATGAAAAAAAAAAATAAAATGATATCTTGCTGCCAAAGGACTAGTAAGAAGCACATAATAGAGAAAGGAATTCTGTACTTGTAAAGATCCACACAACGGAAGCAGATTGCCAAACGGCCAGTGAATAAATGAACAGCCTGTTAACAAATTAACATTAAACAGTGCAATATTATGTCTGACTGTCAGTTCTCAAAAATAAACAGAGAAGGATATATTGGAGCCGTGCTAGCTGTATGGTCCATCACAGCTCTTAGTTACTTAATACAAAAAGATATGAAATATACAAGTCTTCTTATGAGTAAAAACTGCAGATCAGGCAGAATGTTCTGCCCATAAATGTATGCAGAATAGCACATTTTTCAAATAAATAAAAGATATGTCCAAAAGAGGTGACACCGGGTAATTTACAGCAACCTTCTATAAACAGTATTAGGCCAAGTGCACTCAATGCCAGTTACTACAACAGCTATTGCCAAGAAAATATTTTAATCATGTTTTTTTTAGTCCCTATAATGCTATTTCCCATAGAAATCAATCAGCTTCCAACAAGAAAGAATAAAGATTAACCACTTTACCGCTGCTCACTGAGCTGCTACTGCGGCAAAGTGGTCTGTTATCGTCTGGCCACGTAGACCTACGTCGCCAGACATTCCCCTCTCTCGGCGGCGTGCGTGCGCCACCGGAGGCTCGCTCCCACTGTATTCAGTCACAGCGGGAGTCGGGCCAGGGGAGGAGCAGCGGCGATCGCCGCTGCTCTTCCCCGATCGTCGGGGAATCGAATGTGGAGATCCGCCTGCTTGTGTAAACAAAGCGGGCGGATCTCCTAAGTGACAGGCAGGGTCAGATTGCAGGGTTCATCATAGTTGAACCTGCGATCTGTCCCTGTGTCACTCAGTCACCTCCCCCCACACACGTCAGTAAGCCCCAGGCATACATTAACCCCTCCCTCTCCAATAAAAATTAACCCCTTCCCTGCCAGTGTCATTTTTACAGTAACAGTGCATATGTATAGCACTGATTACTGTCCGCCGCAATGCCAAAGTCCCGCAAAAAAAAAAAACGCAGATCGCCGCCATTACTCGTTAAAAAAAAAAATACCAAAAATGACAGAAATCTTTCCCTTAGTTAGTAAACGCAATAACTTTTGCGCAAACCAATCAAAATCCGCTTATTGCAATTTTTTTTACCAAAAATATGTAGGAGAAAACAAATTGGCCTAAAATGATATAAAATTAGATTTTTACATTTTTTGGGGGGGAATTTCATATAAAAAATTGTGAAAAATATTGTTATTTTTTCAAAATTGACGCTCTTTTTTTGTTTATAGCGCAAAAAGTAAAAATCGCACAGGTGATCAAATACCACCAAAAGAAAGCTCTGTTTGTGGGAAAAAAAGGACGTAAATTTTGTTTGGGTACAGCATCGCACGACCACGCAATTGTCCGTTAAAGTCACGCAGTGCCGAATCGCAAAAAGTGGCCCCGACGTAAGACAGCAAAATCCTCCGGTGGTAAAGTGGTTAAGGGGTCTGTTTGTAGAAATACCTCAATTAGGAGAATACTGAATATTGACTACTGGATGGAGCTGATGATCGTAGGAAATAAACATATTAGAAAAAATTACAGAGATTATTCTCAATGACATTGCATTGACATTTACACAGCGTTTTTTTTTTTTTTTTTTTTTATGAACAGACCCCTAATTGTATTAAAACCCAAAAACAGAAATTTCCTACATGTACAGTACTTTGATGCTGTGGCTGCATTACTTTTCTTTTTTTTTTAAGAATTTTTCTTTATTTTTACCAGATGATCTTGTCTGTAGCACAATTCCTGTCCTAGGCTGACATCCCTCAACTTACTGCACCTTAGCAAAAGAAACAGGACAGTACTACAGAAAGCTGCATCTCTTCTCTTCTCTATACCATACAAAGGCATGTGCCAGGTGTGCCTGAGCCATGTCGATTCCCCGTACTGCCCGGGCTTCTCCCCATATTGTGCCCCCACCCTACTGCAGTGCTGCGGGCTTCCCTCCTCTCGGCTGCTGATGGGGATGTTTCAGGATGGGCAGTGGGAGACGGGGCTAATCAAAATGTCATTTAGCAGCCCCTTCTTTTTCTAAATGAACACAGAGAACACGCTCACTCACTGTGTTCAATCGTAACTGAAGCACAGTAAACTGTGTTTACTATGCTTCAGTTTGTAAATGAACAGGACGCAGCTAAGCACAGAGCACTTCCCAGTCATTCACTGTCCAGTGCAGCTGAGGCGGCAGAGAAAGGCATGTGTGTTTGAGCTTTGGGGTGCACAACCTAATGCAATAGGCTGCACAAACCTATGCATACAGCGGAGGGGTTCTGTAGTCCATAGGAACAATGTAACTGATAAGACTGTAGCACAGGCAGACAGCACAAGAAGTTACCGGAAGACAAGATATCTGGCAAGGTTAACATGAATGTTTTGTCATTTGTCAAACAGATATAACAAAACACTTTTAGTGGCACATTTAACAGACCAGAAGGGACCAAAAAGGAAATGTTTGTGCTGGGGTGTACAGTGTATAGCCTTTGAAAAGTTTTTTTTTATCTTTTTGGTACACACCGGATTCCAGAAATGATCCCTTTTGGGGCAGGACAGGAGATGTTCTAGAAGGCTCCCAGGGAGGAGTCACAGCGCCAACATTGGTCCAGGAAGTTGGGAAAGATGGAGTGAAGTATTTCAGGGGTCCTGTACCACCTGGGCACAAGTTGGGTCACTTTCTAATTTTGCTCACCATCACTACACTAAAGGCCCGTACACACGTACCGATTGTCGGCCGTAAAGATTTGGCCGAAGACCGATCGGCCGATTGTAGGCTTGTTAGTATGATGCTTCCGACAGCCGACAGCACATTTTCGGCCGAACAGAATCTGTCGTGCAGGCATTAAAATTTTTGTTGGCCAACACCAGAACGGCCGATTGTTCGCCAGTCAGTACAGATTTCAGCCAACAGACAGCAGATTTGCAAGACTGGGCATGCTCAGAAAAGAAAAAAGACAAGGAAAGTTAACCATTACATGACATCACTTCTGCAGTCTTTTGCACTTTTCAGCGGACAGGACAGCCCTGGACAAAAGACGGCCGATCGTTCAGCCGACGATCGGTACGTGTGTACGGGGCTTAAGCTTATAAAACATGATTTCTGATTGCC
Source organism: Pelophylax lessonae (assembly GCF_965119305.1). Classification (NCBI taxonomy): domain Eukaryota; kingdom Metazoa; phylum Chordata; class Amphibia; order Anura; family Ranidae; genus Pelophylax; species Pelophylax lessonae. The sequence continues at coordinate 453,870,648 of NC_138772.1, forward strand.
AACTTGTGTCATGTTATTGCTTACATTGTATAACTGTTTGTACCACATTGTTAAATGACTGTTTCTAGTTCCAAGCACATAGGCAGGTTTTGATTACAGCATTGGCTGGATAACAAAAAAAAAAGCAAAAAAAAATCCCTGTTTACTCAAGCTACTTTGTTGCGATGGCTACTTTTTTTATAGATTACAGATATTTATAGAGTGCCAACAACTTACACAGCATTTTACATATTGTACAATGTACATTTACATCTGCCCTTGCCTTCATAGAGCTTACTATTGAAGATCCCTGTCGCACATACATACATGTATATACATACTAGGGCCAATTTATACAGGATCCATTTAAAGTTGAATTTTAGTCAGGAAATAAAGTGGATCTTTTTTTTTTTTTTTTTTTTTTAGCCCGTGGTGTGTGAAACACGCTCAAAAGACTTACACCCAGTGCATAAAAAAAGTGCACACACGCAAAACGTGAGACACACAAAAAGTGCACAAGGCGTACACATTGTCCTCCTCCGAAGAGGAAGGGCCTTAACCCTGATCCCCCAGGGTGCAAGGCTCCTGACGGGGACTGAGGTACTCACTATGGCCTGCCCAGCCGAAGCCAGGTAGACCCCGTTCTCCAGGGGGACTGCCGAAACAGCCCACCCCAAGTACTTGGTGGGGCTCCCTGAAGGAGGGCGAACTAAGCCAGAAGGCCATGTCCACCCCCGCCCAAGACGTTCAGGGCAGGCCCGAGGACCTACGCCGTACTAATCGTGAAGTGGATCTTTACTGCATCTGGCCACCACAAACCAAAAACACTATTTAATTAGTTTTTAATATTCAAAGCAAACTCCCCCATCCATCCATGTCTCTATGGAAACCCCCCCTTATCATTTCTGGCTGTGGCCATCTTGAGTAAGGGCAAATGATTCATGTATACAAAAAAGAAGAATGCCCAAGGGACTTTGTAAGACACGAACATCAAAGTCCCTTGGGAATTCTTCTTTTTTGTATTCACGCATATCGGGACTAAGACACTTTAACACCCCTCATATGCCAACTCTCCTCTGTGTAAATGATTCATGTAGCATTTACTCCCATCTGCCCATAGTTCAAGCATGCGTGCAGGAGTGTGTACTTAGCTGAGAAAACCCCTCCTCCTCTCCTCCCCTCATCAAGGCTCCTGGGATGGATGACCAGTGTTGGGGGTAACTAGTTACAAAGTAACTGATTACAGTAACTACATTACTTTTTTTGGTAACAAAGTAATGTAACTAGTTACAATACTAATATTGGTAACTACACTACTTTACTAGGCTATAGGAGGTAACTACACTAATTTACTAGGCTATAGGAGGTAACTACACTACTTTACTAGGCTATGGGAGGTAACTACACTACTTTACTAGGCTATAGGAGGTAACTACACTACTTTACTAGGCTATAGGAGGTAACTACACTACTTTACTAGGCTATAGGAACGCGCTTTCCTGCGTTACCCAAGCCGTGCGATACAATGGTTATTTTGAAGAATAGAGACGGATGAAGTTTATGACTTTTTGTTGCACTTTATGTTTTATTCTGTTTTTTCAGATTTTGTTCTCATGTTTCCCAAAGCCTGTGTTTATACAATAAACTCTATGCATAAAGAGTGTCATGTATCTTCTTCTACACGGTCAATTATGAAAGAGGAAAGTAAAGTAATAAGTAGTGAAGTTACTTTTCAAATGCAGTAACTAGTAAAGTAATCTCATTACAATTTACAGAAGTAACTAGTAACTAGTTACATTTTTTGAGTAACTACCCCAACACTGTGTATGACATAATTTGCCTGGGCAAGAAACTAGGAAGTAACTGAAGAAATGTAAGAAAAAAAATTAAATATGATATACTTTCCTATCTATTTACTAATGCTTGCAGTACAAGGATTTAAACTAATCAATATTGATTGGGAGAGTGAAGTTCCATTTTAGGTCCTGCTAGATCACTTAATGCTGGCCCTTTTTGCAGGTATACTGTAGTTATGTAAAGCATTACAAATAAGTGCCAACACTGTTTAAATTCGAGGAATACACCTTCTCACCCGACTCTACGTATGCGCATGCTGAGCTGCTCTCCATTTTTGCCATTGTTACAAAAATCAGAGCCAATAGAGGCCGATCTGCTGACTGCCTAAAGATATACTGCTGTTCAGGGGCTCTGGGCTTGAGTAAAATAGCAGCCTTCGGCAAGAAGAAACAGGAGCAATGCTGGAGGCAATTTACAGCACACATTTATTTTGGTAGCATAATTATTAATGAGGAATGTACTGTATGTTCCTTGCTAAAGAACATTATTTTTCATCAAGTTGTTATGGGTAAAGTTCTTCTTTACGCACCAGCATGTCTATGTAGAGTGCAAGCATAGGTAGAACATGCAAACTCCATGTAGGTAGGGATTCATACTAAGTGCTGCAAGGTAAGAGTGCTCACTCTGCAGATGCAGGTACATAACTTTGTACATTGCATATTTATCATTGGATTTTGCCTGGGGTTCTCATTTAAATAAGTCCATATGGCTCTCTTAAATATACCTTACCATGCATTTAACTCCTAAAGCTCTTCAGACCTGAGCAGGACGTATTGCTCAAGCTAGTTTACCAGAAGGAGAGGTTAAAAGGGAAGCTTATAATAAAATCTACCGTTTTAAATAATAATCCATAAAAACTAATATTTTTTCATTTCCTGCAGGAAATGAAGTCAAATGCCAATACACTATTAACAAGAGCTAACTTGTTTTTCAGCCAGAAATGTAAAACACTTTTTTTTTTTTTTTTTACAGCAAGAAACTGAGATTTTTTTTCTTTCTGTTCTCTGTCGCTGCTACAGCTAGTTTTTCATTACAGCTAAGTGAGGGCTGCAAACTTTAAAATCCCAACACAACACATCCTGCATTTTAAACACAATTGTACGCTCAACAGCTTAAATCAATAACTTGTATATTTTTATATTGCCGTAAATAACAGCAATAATGATACCTACGAAGAGCTACAATAATATGTATTAAATAATTGCTGTATCTATGAATCTTTTTTTTGTTACATATCTCCAACAGCTGGTGCAGCTGCTCTGCCTTAATTTGTTTTTATTCTTCAAATCCAGTGGGTTTCCTGTAGTTTGGGATTTTGTTAAAAACTATGACACATTCCGCTAGGAAGAAATTATACCCATGTGTAATATGAGTTCTTCCTAAAGATCTCATCAAGTCAGCCGCACAGAAACTGGCAGCCATTCCATCATTCAACCGTATCTAACATTAGCTTTATACCACATCTAATCGGCCCATATATTTATCAAAAAGGTAGGAAAAAAAAAAAATAAAACTTCCATTACCCACACAAATACATAGACACGCATGCGCGTAAACAAGCACACACACACACGTACCTTGCAGTTAAACAGAAAACACTGCATGCTGTTTAATGGTGGACATGGTAGCCAAGAGTTGTTTTTAGCAAAAAAAATGTTGGCCTCTTACACAACTACTCATTTAATTTACAAATACTGTACACTACTTTTTTTCACTGCATATAGTAGTGGAGGACATGCTCACTGCAAGATATAATTTTAATATATATTGGAGTATAAATGGACTCTTAATTTGTAGTGGGCCCTTGTACAGCTGAACAGTTGGCACCAATGCTATATCTACCCCAGCTGCTGGGTGGCAGTCATTTTCATTTTGCCATTTATCTTGTGTAGAAGGAGGTGCAAGCACACTGACTGGTTCATGTATAAACATGAATTTCACCCTGGGGGTAGAAACAACATTTTGTGTACATTATTACCATGTTTATACTGCGGGTACAGCTTTGTGCACCAGTCACAAGACACCAAGGACAGGGTCAGGGCTTAGCAGGGTGGGGGTACTGAAGCAGCTTCACATCAAGGGAACTCTGACAGCAAGAAAATGTTGAAAATTGTAACTCTTGCTATTAAAAACATGAATGAAATAAAAACCTTTGCCTATTAAGAAGAGAATTAATGCTTCCCTGTTCCTTTGCCCACACCATTGATCTTTGCTCTCTTGAATACCTAAACTTGTCAAAGAATTTGTAACATCCCCATACACTTCCAATTTTTCTGGATGCCTGGCTCCCTGCTGTGTGCTGGGGTTCCTTCCAACAGTCCTATGTACCTACTGCAAACTGTAGTGACAAGGCAGCCACTACAGCCTGACCCCAGATTGTGACAGAATAATCTGGCCCAAAACATTGAGGCTTCTTTAGCAATAATGTGGCTCCTTTCACCCTGCAAATTGCAGAGCTGTAGGCAGGGCCGCCTTTACCACAGGGCAAAAGGGGCAGCTGCCCTGGGTCCAGTCATTGTTGTGGGGCCCAAAGCAGCTGCCCCTTGAGCCCATACTGGCTGCAAATAGGTAATAAGTGGGTTTTGGGAGGGCCCAAGAAAATATTTGCCCAGGGTCCAATCATAATTAAAGACGGCCCGTAGGTATTTAGTATTACATGCCAAGAAAAATTTTCAGGACTGTAAAGTTTGGTGAAGAAATCCATGCTCTGCAGAAACAATTGCTGGACTTACATTTTTAAGATGATGCTAACACACATATGGCTCTATAACTCAAGTTCAATAAAGACTGCAGCCATTACAGAGGGTTTCTTTAGCAATGTTGCATATGTTTCCTGATACAACCCACTGCATTTACTTCTGGGTAAAGGAAGGTATTGTTTGTTATCAACCTCCTGACTGAGGAAGCCCCAGCTCAAGCCTCCCCTTATGTAGAACAAGACAGCACAACTGATTGATTATTCCAACCACTGCACTATTGTTGAAGCAGAATTGCATAGATTGCAGCAGGGTAGATGCTCTGTTGCTGAGCACACAGCTGAATTCTGACATTGGATCTCTGTTACCACTTGGAAACCAGCAGCGTAAAAAAGTCAGTTCTGCCAAGGGCTCTCTGAACAGTTAAAGATAAGCTCGCCAGAGCAGAGATGCCTAAATATCACAAGGCTTTCATCCAAATGATGTGTAGCAGGTTTTCCAGGCCTGTGGCCTGATGTGGGTCTGCCATCGGTACCGGTTACCCCTCCAGCCCTTGTGAGCTGCGGCCCTGGGTGCGAGCACCGAGACATTGACAACTCCGGCATCTTTGTTTTGTGGTTTTATTGTATTTAAGGGGGATGGGAGAAGGGAATGAGTGGGATACCCTTTAGGCTCAACTAGATACAATTGTGGGACTTTTCTGGCAAAAATGCCTATTAATGCTGTCTTGACGCCAGCCGACACTAGCCAAGCTTCCTGACGCTTGAACACTGTGTAATTACTGAAACTGTGCTGGATCCTCAACTTTAGTCCAGAAGATCCAGGACTGTAGAACTGCTTGACTTGTAACACTACAATAGCTCAGAGTCACTGAATGGCTCCCTCCAGCACTGCACTGGCTGAAAAAGCTGATTGTAAATTCCTGTACTGCTGCATTTTTCAACTAGCACACTTCACACTGTGCCCTGACACTTCAGGGCCCAAACCGGAGGTGCCCCCTCTACACTTTAAGCTCTTCAGGGTCCACTGTCTATGTAACCCCTCTGTCACTTCAGGGTCCTCAACCTAGGTACCCCCTTTCACCACTAGCTGGCACTGGATCCCCGAACCTCTTCCGGAGTGGTCCCCTCTAACCTCAGTTAGACCCCCCAGGGGCAATCCTCAGTACTCACGACCTGTGTAGGCTTTCCTGGGACTGGACCCCTCAGACTCTCTGCAGGTTCTCAGCACACCGGATCCCCTCAGCTTAGCTCAGCATTCTCTGGATCTTCAGGCAGCACCCGAGATCCTCCTCCTCAGACAGGAGGAGATATAGCCGTTCTGTCCCTCCTGGGACTCTGCTCCCACCAAAGACATCGTGTCAGGTGCCACCCCCAAACGTATACCCACTCCCAGAATCCCTTGCAGCACAATCTGCCTTCTGGGGTAGTTACAAGCCTGGATGTGTCCCCTGATTGGGTTTCCTCCACCGCCCTATCAGAAGCCTCTCACAGGAGCCAGCGGGGAGACTCCCCCTTCAGCAGGCACACCTGGAAACCATGACACTCTGACTAATAAATCACCGCCCTGCTGTTAGGCAGACAAGGCCCACTATACCTTTACCTAGCACCTACCTGTAGGGTGCTACATATGAATCTGAATTGATCAGAAACCTATTGAAAGGAGGGAGGAGAGACTATAAATGTTTGGAAGTAATAGAGGCATGAGCTTTCTTGCTAGTCATTTTGTTCAAGGATCCAAAAGTTTCTCTAAATTTTAACACTCCTGAACCAGGGCAGGTTGACGCCATTGACCACTTGCCGACCAGCCACCGTAGTTATACTGTATACACGTACGTCGTTTGGTGTGCCAGTTAGTGGGGGCACGTGCATGCGCCGATTGGATAGAAGGGGGAGCCCATATAGTGGGTCCGGTGGATACGATGTCTGCCGGGCACACTTGTCCATCCCCATGGAGACAGAACTGCGCTCTGCTGATGTTAACACGGCAGACTGCTGTTCGGTCAGTGATGAACACAGGGATCCTGTGTTCCTCCTATTTAGGAACACAGGTCTCTGTGTTCATCCAGTTAATAAAACCTTCACACAGTTGCAAAGCACCCCCTAGGAACACATTGAACCCTTTGATTGCCCCTGGTGTTAACCCCTTCCCTGCAAGTGTCATTAGTAGAGTAACAGAGCATATCTTCAGCACTGATTACTGTAGTAATGTCACTGGTCCCCCCAAAAGTGTCATTTCATTTCCGATCTGTCTGCTGCAATGTCGCAACCCCGCTAAAAATCGCTGATCGCCGTCATTACTGGTAAAATAAATAAATAAAAATGACAAATATTTTCCCTAGTTTGTATACTTTGGCGCATACCCAATCAATATACACTTATTGGGATTCTTTTTTTACCAAAAATATGTAGCAGAATACATATTGGCCTAAAATTATGAAAAAAATTGTTTTTTTTTTTTTATTGGGAATGTTTTATAGAACATGTTCTTTTTTTCAGAATTGTCACTCTTTTTTTTTATAGCGCAAAAAAAAAAAAAGGTTATCAAATACCACCAAAAGAAAGCTTTATCTGTGAGAAAAAAAAATGACATTCATTTTATTTGGGTACAACATCGCACACCGCGCAATTGTCAGATAAAGTAACCCAGTGCCATATCGCAAAAAAAATAGCCTGGTCATTAAGGGGGGTAAAACCTTCTGGTCCTTAGGTGGTTAAAAGATCCATTATACTTAGGAGAAGAAGAGCAGACATTCAGGGAATGTATGCCTATATTGTTGACTCTGGACATTACGCAGTATTTGTCCCAACAAAGTTAAAAGTACAATTGCTAAAACTGGTATAGTGCCTGAACAAATAAATTCCATTACTCAGTCTGTCTCCCCAATGATTCATGAAGAAACTAAAGCTAATTCTCTACTATCTCATTTTGTCATCCCTATTAAACGTAATACTGAGGGCCATGAAATTCCATGCTCTGCTATGCTCTACTCCAGGAAGAACTTTATGGACATAGAATTCGTCCAAAGTATTAAAATGAGAACTAATCCAGCTCCTACTAATATTAAGACATTTGATGGTTCAACTTTATCCTTAAGGCCAAATACCTATGAAATGGTTCCTTTGTACTCCAGTTTGAGGCTGACCATCGTGAGACTATCACATTCTAGCTGATAATGTCACCCAAATTTCCTGTCATCCTGGGAACTACTTGGTTTCCCACCCATAAGCCTTTCATTAACTGGGGGATATGGACTTTAAATTCCCTCATTGCAAGGAACATTGCAGAGAACCTTGTCCAACAACCTGATCTACTGAACAAGAAATGACAAGCGGATGTGGTAACTACCCAGTCGTATGACAAGCTGTCTCTACAGTACTATGAGTTCTGAGATGTCTGTCATAAAAAGAATGCTGATAAGTTACCTCTGCATCGCCGTACAACTTTCCTATTGAACTGCTCCCAGGGGAGGAAATACTTTTTGGTCGCCTTATCAGTCTGTCAGAACTTAAATTAAAAGTGCTTAAAGGTGCTCAGGGAGTGGCTTGATGAGAATTTTAAGAGATTTATCAGACATCTCCTGCAGGGGCAGCCTTGTTCTTTGGTGAAAAAAAAGACTCCACCTTGCGTCCATGCATCATCTAAATGGATTTGAATAAAATCACAATTAAAAATGTACTGTTTTTAGAACTAGATATGGTCAATTTAAGTCTTTGGTCATGCCTTTTGGCCTTTGCAAAGCTGCCGCAACTTTTCAGCATTTCATCAATGATGATGATCTGTTGGACCAATTTGTTATTGCATACTGTCTGCAAAAGGTTAAGGGGAAATAAGCCGTACATCCTTATAGATAAATGCGAATGTGAAAAAAACAGATCCAGTTTTTGAGATACATAAGCATTGATCCTAATGTGATCAAAGCAGTGGTGGACTGGCCTGCCCCTAGAATCATTAAGGAAATACAATGATTTGTTGGTTTTGCCAATTTCTAAAGATATTCCTTAAGGAACCTCTCCAAGGTGATTGCTCAGCTGACAAGGAACAAGACGCCTTTTGTGTGGCCACCTGAGGCACAGGCTAATTTTAGCAAACTAAAGACTCTTTTCACTTTAGCACCAATATAAGTTTATCCTGATGCTGAGCCTACCTTTTATCGTGGACATGGATCCTTCATATTCTGCTGTAGGGGCTATCCTGTCTGAACAAATAGGAGAAAAGATGCTGCTTCATCCTTGTGCTTATTTCTCATGTTTAATGTTCTCAATTGAAAGGAATCATGACAATGGGAATAAGGAGCTTCTGGGAATTAAGGAAGTTTTTTCCGAATGAAGGCATCTACTGGGAGGGACTAATCATACTGTAACTGATCTCACTGATCATAAAATTTAGAATTCATTCCTTCTGCCAAGAGATTGTTTTCTAGACAAGCATGTTGTTTGCTATACTTTCCCGGGTTCAAATTTATTATCTTGTATCGACCTAGGTCAAGGAATAGTAGTGTTGATGTTGTCTGGGACTCTCCAGGAAAGCAGCTCTGAATGTATGATCCTGTCTCAAAAGGGCCATGAGTTATAAGACATTCTTCCATTTTTTCAAAGAATGGTATAGTAATGACCCACTTCTCAATCATCCAAACAATACATTTAAATCTGTTTTGCAAAAAAAAAAAAAACAGCTTGTAATTTTTGTTGAGCAGACTTTTAGTAAGCAAGTATACAGGGTTATATCTACAGACCATGAAGCCATTAAGCCCAAAGCGAAATTTTAATGGGGACCCCTGGCAATCACTCTACTGTCCTCGATCTTAAAACAAAAGGGTGTCTTAATTAGGGATGACCTCAATGTTCAGTCTGAATGTAAGTTCAGACTGAACATTGCCTGCTCAGACTCTTGTCTGAAAGCCAAGCATTTAGGCCTATTTCTCAATCATACTCCTAAGGAAACCTTGAATATAAGAATGGCTTTTGGACTCAATTACATTGTTTCTATGTATCTGCACAGGTAGAAGCCCTCAGGTTGGTTCATGACTGTAAACTTACTGGATATTTTAGGGTTTCTAAGACAAACTTTTTTCTAAGATGAAAATAACTTTTATCCTGTTTCTTTTGGTGATTGGGTTACATAAACAATGCAAAAAGCTATGTGGCCTCATGCCTGACTCGTGCACTCAAAAAGACATCCCGATCAGTGAAGGTGAGTGGGCTTCCACCATATAATGTGTCCAGTCTGCTTACCTTCTACTTTAGACCCCTGAGATGATGGGACGTCAAATGCCACTTAAGCTGTATTATAAGAAGTTAAATCTCCAGTTCCGCATTCCATCCATTCAGTGTGCACTCCAGGGTTATTATGGTCTCTTAAAGACTCCTTAAGAAAATAACATTCAAAGAGAAAAAAGAGGCGTTACATCGTTTCTACTCCAAAAGCTCACCCTATGATGGAAAGACCAAAAACACCTTCCATCTCATTATGGCTCAATAAGGTAGAGGAAGAAAACCAGCTGGAAGGTTTAGTCCTTACTGCACTGAACCATCGGAAACAATATACCAAAACATGGTTCTACTAGAACATGTTTGTTTACTCTGATGAGGGCAAGGCCCTACTGGAAACCTTTTCAAGGGTTCAAGTTTCAAGTACTTCGGACTTTGGACTTTATGTACATATTCTGTGTCTTCTTACTGTATGATTTTCTACCCTAGAGCGATGTTGTCACTGTTTTGTACTGCATCGCTTTGTTGGATACTTTATTTACATAAATAAAGAATTTGAAAAAAAAATGGATATAACCATAACCAATCAAGTTGCCCAGAGTTGTAGACTTTATCAATCACAATAAATATTGCCCAATACCTAGCTGAAACAAAATGCAACAAGAGATAGTATGATCTGCTCTTGAAGGACACTCTCGCTGGCATCTGAATGCTTGGATGGGAGTCTGCTAGGGATTTTTTTTTTTTTTTTGAGGGGTAGGGCTGTTTTTTTTTTTTGTGTGGGGACTTAAAATTTCTACCAGACTCAAAGTGTCTAGTATAGCCTTTAAGGGGGACCCCATGATACTTTCTTTTCCGGTATGGTGTCCCCCTGAAAATCCATGGATCTCATAATGGGTAAAGGAATGGTATTCATTTTGGGGGGACTGCATCCACTATTTTTGTGGGATTCCTCCTTGAAATTTTATTCAGACCCTAAGCAAGATAAGCGGTTGCTTTGTATCTTGGGGGAAATCCTCTGGCTGCTTTGTTTACATGACATTTAGTGGCAATTTATTTTTTCACTTTTAAATAAACTCACATGTGAAGTGGCATATTGTATAGGTGTGCCCCTTCATATGTGGGTTTGAGGCATCCCCCAAGCATACTATATAAAGGAATAGTGTATTTTTTTTGTGTTGCCTTTTCGGTCTCATTAAAATTACTTGTTTCCTGCTAAACATTTTTATTATTATTATTATACAGGATTTATATAGCGCCAACAGTTTGTGCAGTGCTTTACAATATGAGGGAAGACAATACAGTACAATACAATTCAATACAGGAGGAATTGGACGGCCCTGCTCGGTAGAGATTAAAATCTAGAAGGGAGGGTCAAGTGAAACAAAAGGCAATAACTGTGGGGGATGAGCTGATGGAGAAAATGGAAGTATAGTTGTTAGGTGTGGGTAGGATAGGTTTCTCTGAAGAGGAGGGTTTTCAGGGATCGTCTAAAAGCTAATAGAGTAGGAGATAATCTGATAGATTGGGGTAAGGAGTTCCATGGGATTGGAGAGGCTCTGGAAAAGTCCTGGAGGCGAGCATAGGAGGAGGTCACAAGGGAGCTAGAGAGCAGGAGGTTTTGAGAGGAACGAAGAGAGCGAGTAGGTTGGTATTTTGAGACTAGGCTAGTGAGGTAGTTGGGGCTAAACTGTGGATGGCTTTGTAAAATGTTGATAGTATTTTGAATTGAATTAGTTGGGTGAGCGGAAACCAGTGGAGGGCTTGACAGAGAGGAGTAGCGGACACTGAGCGATTGGTAAGGTGGATGAGTCTGGCAGCAGCATTCATGATGGATTGAAGGGGGGATAGCCTATGTAGAGGTAAGCCAATGAGAAGGGAATTGCAGTAGTCGAGGCGCGAGATTACCAGGGAGTTCAGGACAACACCTAGGACATCGGCATGCAGGGAGGGGCTGATAGTTGTGGCATCGATATTGACAGAGAGATCGGGGGAAGGGGCACGTGGTGGAGGAAAAATTATGAGCACAGTTTTGGATAGATTGAGTTTGAGGAAGTGGTGTGACATCCAGACTGATGTATCTGATAGTAAATTAGTGATATGTGAGGAGACTGAGGGAGTGAGCTGTGGGGTAGATAAATAGATTTGGGTATCGTCAGCGTAGAGATGGTATTGGAAGCCATAGGAGGCTATCAGCTGACCCAGAGAGGAGGTGTAGATTGAAAATAGGAGAGGTCCAAGAACAGAACATTGGGGGACCCAAACAGAGAAAGGAAAAGGAGAGGAGGAAGTAGAATTGTAAGTAACGCTAAAGGTGCGGTTGGATAAGTGGGAAGAGAACGAGTAAAGAGTACAGTCACAGAGACCAAAGACGTGGATTCTTTTTGAGGAGGAGGGGGTGGTCAACGGTATCAAAGGCAGCAGAAAGGTCCAGGAATAGGAGTACAAAATAGTGTCCATTGGTTTTTACAATATTTTTTACATTTTCTTTTACATTAGTACATTTATGTACCCTTATGGCAGTGCCCAGCTACTCATGCACCTTTTTCCCAAAAAGCTTGCAAACTGGCCATGAAAAGGGCCTAAAAAATAACATGTTTTGGGTTCCCTAGACTTCAGTGGGGTTGAGATGCTATTATCAGGGCTTGTGGATTTCAGGTTGGGTGCAGTGAATGGCCTGAAAATCACACCCAGGCCAATTTGCTCATCATTAGGGCATAGGTTTAGTGTAAACTACAACCTGTGTTATTTTCAGATGCACATAGATTTTCTAAGTTTAAATTGCCTCAGAAGCACTGCAGCTGCATGGGTTGCTATTGCTATTATTGCACCACTGGCAGTATATCACACCTTCAAAAGTATAACTCAGGTCGGCTCCAAAAAATGCAATGTAAAAAAAAACGATATTCTCTCATTTAAAAAAAAACATAAAACCAATAAAATATATCAAACCACACAGTATTATGTTTTGTATAGAATTTAAATGGGAAATATTTTTTTTAACTAAAATGTTATATAAATTGTCCTAAAGACTATATACATAAAGGAGCTAGTACAAACTAGCTCTTTAAAGATGGAAGGAAGATTGAAATATGTAGTAACCCTTAGCAACCACTCATTTTTCACTTTCCATCAGCTTAGAGCAGTCAAAAGAATGAAAGATGGAAGAGGCAGTAGGTTACAACTTGAGCTAAAGTGAAAACTAAAGTCAAAGATAAAAGAAGCTGTTTTCTTGAATAATATTTATTTGCACCCAGCAATAAGTTATATGCTCTATGAAGATTTGCTATGCATTTAACACTTCACAAACCCCTTCCTGACCCCGTGGATGTAACACTATTTGGATAAACCTATCCTCGGATGTTTCTTTGCCTTACAGTGTGCACACAAGAAAATAAAACATTTTTCTTTAACAATAATTTACAGAATACATAAAATGCTAAGAGTTAATTACAGACTGATTTACCCAACATGTCATCTTGATTAAATTTGGAGTTTCAAGATGAATTGTCCCGAATTCATTAGTGTTCCTCGGGTGCATACATTGGTCAAGGTCAAGTGAAGCACATTGACTGTGTGGTGTTGGGGGAAGGGACACAAAAGAAGGTGGACTATTTAAAGGTCCAAGGTTTCAACTAGAAACTTTGATACTTTTTAACTTAATAAATCTTGACAGCCTAATCATGGCTAAGCCTTCGTTGCGATATTGGTACAGATGGAGATGCTAGACATATTAAAAAAGATCTCAGCATCTAGAGGCAGCGGAGGACTGAATCTAGATGCTCTATTGGGCTCTGGGAGAAAGTGTACAAAGGGAGGCTATGCAGCATTTCCATTTTCTGACATCTCCAACAGCCTAAGATACAAAATATGATAAGGCTCCTGCTGAGCTAATAAGCCTAACAAATGTCTGTGTCCATGAAGTAGATGAAGTGGAATCAAGAATTGGGAGCTGTTGTATGAACATAAGACAGCACCCAGGGTATAATGACTCTGCAGAATGCTGCAAGGACGGACCCCTCAAGGTAGAAAAAAAACACAGAATGAAAAGGTTTTCAGTTCCTTACAGACATAAAAGAGCTAAGCATAGTCCTAAACTATCACATTTAAAATAAGATAAAGTTATCCAGTGGCAGATCTAAAAGAAAAATAAGAAAAAGGAACCATTTCCCATTATCTGCAGGGCCATGTTCGGTAATCATTTGCAGACTAGAACAGTTATTAATAGTAAAGGTAATGTTAATTCCTATTTGTATTAATAATAAATCTCAGTACACTGTGGAAAAAGTCAAGAATAGTAAATCTCTTGTAAAATCTTTAATACAGTACAGAGTTTTTTTTTAGAGCATTGATTTTATTTTTTCTAAAATAATGTTTATAGTGGTATTAGTTTTTTTTTTTTTATATATATATATATAATGTAATTAACAGGACTTGCATTCTTATTTATTTTTTGAAAAATGTAATTTCAAAAGTGCAATTGTTCCAAAGGCTCCCTGGATATGTAAGAGGGGTGCCACCATTCCTACTATATGCTACAAATGTTTTTCAAATACCAAAAAATTGAACTCTCCGGGCACCAAAAATGAAAATCTACAAGGTCGATTAAAAAACTGTAAATATTTACAGCATGTTTAAAAGTATATAATAAACATACATAGATGAAATCATGTAGGCCATATATTGCAACATATACAAGCCCGATTTCAAAAAAGTTGGGACAATGTACAAATTGTGAATAAAAACAGAATGCAATGATGTGGAAGTTTCAAATTTCAATATTTTATTCAGAATACAACATAGATGACATATCAAATGTTTAAACTGAGAAAATGTATCATTTTAAGGGAAAAATAGGTTAATTTTAAATTTCATGGCATCAACACACCTCAAAAAAGTTGGAACAAGGCCATGTTTTCCACTGTGTGGCATCCCCTCTTCTTTTTATAACAGTCTGCAAATGTCTGGGGACCGAGGAGACAAGTTGCTCAAGTTCAGGAATAGGAATGTTGTCCCATTCTTGTCTAAAACAGGTTTCTAGTTGCTCAACTGTCTTAGGTCTTCTTTGTTGCATTTTCCTCTTTATGATGCGCCAAATGTTTTCTATGGGTGAAAGATCTGGCCATTTCATTACCTGGATCCTTCTTCTATGCAGCCATGATGTTGTAATTGATGCAGTATGTGGTCTGGCATTGTCATGTTGGAAAATGCAAGGTCTTCCCTGAAAGAGACGACATCTGGATGTGAGCATATGTTGTTCTAAAACTTGGATATACCTTTCAGCATTGATGGTGCCTTTCCAGATGTGTAAGCTGCCCATGCCACAAGCCACTCATGCAACCCCATACTATCAGAGATGAAGGCTTCTGAACTGAGCGCTGATAAAAACTTGGGTTGTCCTTGTCCTCTTTAGTCCGGATGACATGGCGTCCCAGTTTTCCAAAAAGAACTTCAAATTTTGATTCGTCTGACCAAAGAACAGTTTTCCACTTTGCCATAGTCCATTTTAAATGAGCCTTGGCCCAGAGAAAATGCCTACGCTTCTGGATTATGTTTAGATATCGCTTCTTTTTTGGCCTATAGAGTTTTAGCCGGCAACGGCGAATGGCACGGTGGATTGTGTTCACCGACAATGTTTTCTGGAAATATTCCTGAGCCCATGTTGTGATTTCCATTACAGTATCATTCCTGTATGTGATGCAGTGCCGTCTAAGGGCCCGAAGATCACTGGCATCCAGTATGGTTTTCTGGCCTTGACCCTTACGCACAGAGATTGTTCCAGATTCTCTGAATCTTTGGATGATATTATGCACTGTAGATGGTGATAACTTCAAACTCTTTGCAATTTTTCTCGGAGAAACTCCTTTCTGATATTGCTCTACTGTTTTTCGCTGCAGCATTGGGGGAATTGGCGATCCTCTGCCCATCTTGACTTTTGAGAGACATTGCCACTCTGAGAGGCTCTTTTGATACCCAATCATGTTGCCAATTGACCTAATAAGTTGCAAATTGGTCCTCCAGCTGTTCCGTATATGTACATTTAACTTTTCTGGCCTCTTATTGCTACCTGTCCCAACTTTTTTGGAATGTGTTGCTCTCATGAAATCCAAAATGAGCCAATATTTTGCATGAAGTGACATTTCAAAATGTCTCACTTTCAACATTTGATATGTTATCTATATTATATCGTGAATAAAATATACGTTTATGAGATTTGTAAATTAGTCTATTCCTTTTTTACTCACAATTTGTAGTTGTTTGTCCCAACTTTTTTGGAATTGAGTTGTACAAAAGGAAACAAACTTGTCCCTTCTGTAATTATACTTAACCAGATAAACATATTAAATCACATACAGCACAGGGACTATATTTCCTCTACATGTTTTGTAATATTGACTCACTTACTCAGCAGCATATGGACAAGGGCAATATTTTTTACATGGATCTTATGCTTAATATAGAACAAATTCCTTTATATGTAACAGGGCAGCATGCAGCATCTCAAGACACAATAATATGAAGGGAGGGTTCAAAACATTGGACCCCAAAATGTATTAATCTGTTCTCCCAGACTGTTAAGGGGACATATAAAGATGATCCTCTATAGGGCACCTTTCCATACAGCTGCATCTCAGAGGTAATTCTTCATAAAGGTCTGCAATGTCCTGGTCAGGCTTCTGACCCGTAAGCTATGTTAGATATCATAGGGAGAAGCCACTGATACTCCCTGGTATATTCAACAAATCTGCAATTTCAAAAATGGCCCTAATGTGGCACCGAATTCTTGCAAATGATGTCAGTTTACCTGCCAGCAAGCCCTCATCCAGCAATGACATGCCACAGTTGCGATCGCTGCTGCATCTGTTGCCGCTGCCATCTTCCCCACCAAGGATTACTTTATTCTTTTGCTAACAAAAACAGTTTTCCCCCTTTATTCTTGTTTTTCATCTTGTGTACATCCTGTAGTCTTTTTTTTATATAAACCTCTGGTTGATGTGTGCGCACAGTTTTAGGGTGAGGACTTCAGTAGAATGTGTCATTGCACTGTGCAACTGTTTACTGCTTATAGTATTGCTAAAAGTCACTTCTGGAGCTTGCAGCAAAGGGTGACAATGCTGCAACTGAATTCAAAAGCATTGTCACCCTAGAAAAGGAAGTGCCTGTGGATAAACTATTTTGGTATATTCCATTTGAAGCCCCATCAGTCTTGGTAAATTTGTATGCAGATAGCTTATATTTTAGCATCTCTGTACCAATTATTCAAATGAAAATGTAAAAGTGTAGGTAGGAGGCACTAGATTAGGTAAAACCTTACACTGTAGAGTATAACAGCTAGGCAGCTTTCAAACATGCAGGAACCTTACAGGTGCTTTCAGCAAAATTCAGGAGGTGTAATGAACAAGAGCACTACACCAATAGTTTGACCCCCCCCCCCCCAGGCTCCCAAGCTCTTCCATTCCTTCTGCAAGCCTGGGAGCACAACAAATACAGTAGCAACACAGCAGCAGGGCATGGATGTTCTGCATTGGATGAACTCAAAAGAGCTCAGCTCCATTAGACCCTGGTTCCTTTGCCTAGATAAACAGCAGATTAAGTACTTATTAGCCCTTTTGTGATAGCAATAAAGTTGCATTTTAAGCATTTCCCAGGTAAAAGTGTAATGAAATTAAAGAAAAAAAAACACTTTAACCTCTTCACCCTATTTGGTTTGTCTAACATGTCATGAGGCTGAAGAGGTAAAAGAAGTTAATGGCTGCAGTAGACTCATTACCCTTTGATGCTGGCAGGAAGGGGTAAATCACACAAAAATAAATAAATAAATAAATGTGAGGTCCCCCTAAAAATCCATACCAGACAAGGGTATCAAGGGCCTGCCCACTGTGCCCAGTGGTTGTGGGGATTTGCAGGAGGGGGGCTTTAAAAATAAGGGGGCCCCAGATACCGCCCCCCTCACATGGATGAGTCTAGGGTACACTAGACCCTACTCATTCCCAAAAAAAAGAGGTCACCTAGAAATAAAGACACCCAAATGCTTGACAAGTACTATATTACAAAAAACTAAAAAGTTCCCTGTTGTAAATCCATTCTCAATCACAAAACCCGTCGACTCACCAAAAAAAAAAAAAAAAAATTGACACACGCAACCAATCCTGACAGTACAGACATAGTCCAATGACAACCCCCTGAACTGTCAACAACTAAGGGAAGGACCTGGAATAGCGATGACATAAATGACCAAATATGGCTATGGGGCCATATTAAGTCAATGATGTAACCTGCTCTATTCCTCACCCCTTTACTTATGTTTCTTTGGATTCCTGGCCACATAAGTGAATAGGATGGATGAATTCAGTGGTTAGTAAGGATGCAGCGGGTGCAAGCACCCACTGTTTCCTTAGCAACCATTGACAGTTGTCTCATTTGTCCATGGGACAAAAGTCTGAACAGCCAGTGTTCAGTCCAAACTTACATTCAGACCGAACACTGAGCTCATCCCCTAATGCTTAGAGATCTAGAGATAAACTGAAGTTGGCCAAAAAGGAGTGATAATTTTTCTCTTTATTTTATCCCAGGTAGAATAGTCACCAGAACAAAAGACATTGTTGGCTGTTCATTTCTGATTTTTTGCTTTAGCTCCTGGTACACTTATACTCTCTGCTTTGAACTCCTCCAGGCTCCCTTTCTGTTCCTCTATATGGTTGATTGTGGCATGAGGAGCTGACACAGAGAGTTTGGTGGAGGGGAGCAGTGAAGGAGAGGAGGTGCAGATCATCCTTGCAAAGACCCGGGAGGGGAATATCCACAGGCCTTGGAGACTTTGATACTGAAAGGCACAAAGTCAAAAGTATATGCAGGCAGAGCTTCCATTTTCTCCAGTCAGAAGTTAGTGCAATGACCCCGCTCTGAACCTACTTTGTAGAAGCAGGTGGTTTTGATCACATGAGATCTGGATATCCGAGTGGAAATAAGAAGTTACAGGTCGGATTAAGGGTGATAATATAACCAGAGGAACCAAGAGGGCTTATGGAGCAAATACCTGAATGCCAATGATTTACTATTATCTGGTGATTGCCCATTGCTGCGGGGTGCACTGGAGGTGTGGTTAAGGATTTGTTTAATGCATCTAAGCACTGGGAGTACCATCATTGGTTGAACCATTTTGTGTGGAGTATATTGTGATAGACTCACTCACATGTAGAGTGGCATAGGGACATTATCTACCCTGAATGCTTACATATGGACATTTAACTATGATTATATGATATATGCAAACATATATAGCGCTGCTGAGTTTGATTGATTCTGTACTTTGGGAATGTTGCAGTATTTGTTACATTTGTTTTTGTTAATAATAATAACAGTGGTGGTGGTGGTGGTGGTGGTGGTGGTGGTGGGGAATTCATTCTATTTATTTTTTTCTATTGGTCGAACTACATACTTGTGTCTTTTTTCATCCTAAATATGTAACTATGTAACTGTGTAACCATGCCAGGTTTCACTCTTGCCAGCTAGCAAAAGCAATGGGAAGCTTGCACCACAGGTACAGCTTTCTCTCCAGCAAACTGCCCAGTAGTGGCATTGCCAAATCTTAGCCTTATTTTGGGAGACTTGTAATCAGAAATGCAGTGCCTTAGAATATATCATGTCACAATGCAGGAAGTTCTCTGCAAATGTTCAGGAAAATATCAAGACAAAAGGTAAGTCCCATCAGTGCAGTGGGGGGTCCAGGGGCAGAGTAGGAACTCTTAAAGGCTTAAATATTCCGCCCTCTGACCCCAACTTCTGCTGCTGAACTTATCGGGCCTAAGTAAATTTTATTTAATTGTTGAGAGCCATAGCTGGCGGGATTACTGTGCCTGTGTATTAAGGTATGAATAAACCATTTTATACCTGCAGCAGTGCTTGCTGCTTCTTTGAAAATAAATCCATGGTGGAATACTTTCAGAGATGTTTGACAGACAATATGTTGCCTCTTGACTGCCTTATTTAACACCAAAATTCAAATGCACCATATCGCAACTACAGTGGATATTAAAAGTCTACACACCCCTGTTAAAATGTCAGGTTTCTGTGATGTAAAAAAATTAGACAAAGATAAATCATTTCATAACTTTTTCCACCTTCAATGTGACCTGTACAACTCAGTTGAACAACAAACTAAAATCTTTTAGGTGGAGGGAAGTAAAAATAAAAAAAAAACTAAAATAATATTATAATGATTATGAGTCTATGGCACATCTTGACTTGGCAATATTTGCCCACTCTTCTTTGCAAAAACACTCCAACTCTGTCAAATTGCAAAGGCATCTTTTGCGCACAGCCTTCTTTAGATCACCTCACAGATTTCAATTGGATTTAGGTCTGGGCTCTGACTGGGCCATTCCAAAACTTTAATCTTCTTCTGGAGAAACCATCCCTCTGTTTATTTGGATGTATGCTTTGGGTCATTGTCATGCTGAAACATGAAGTTCCTCTTCATGTTCAGCTTTCTAGCAAAAGCCTGAAGTTTTTGTGTCAGTAGTGACTGGTATTTGAAACTGTTCAAAATTCCCTCTACCTTGACTAAGGCCCCTGTTCCAGCTGATGAAAAACAGCCCCAAAGCATGATGCTGCCACCACCATGCTTCACTGTGGGTATGGTATTCTTTTGGTAATGTGCAGTGTTGTTTTAGCCCCAAACATATCTTTTGGAGTTATGGCCAACACATTTTCCCACATGCTTTTGGGAGACTTCAGGTGCGTTTTTGCAAAATGTATCCAGGCTTTGATATTTTTCTTCATAAGAAAAGTCTTCCCTCTTGCCACTCTACCCTATAGCCCAGACATTTGAAGAATACAGGAGAATGTTGTCACACGTACCACACACTACTTGACAGATATTCCTGCATCTCCTTTAATGTTGCTGTAGGCCTCTTGGCAGCCTCACTGTCCAGTTTTCTTTTCGTATTTTCATCAATTGGAGGGATGTCCAGTCCTTGGTAATGCCATGTGCCATATTTTCTCCACTTCATGATGACTGTCTTCACTGTGTTCCATAGTATATCTAATGCCTTGGAAAAAAAATGATGTACCCTTCTCCTGACTGATACCTTTTAACCACTTAAGCCCCGGAAGATTTTACCCCCCTCCTGACCAGGGCCTATTTTGCGAATCGGCACTGCGTGACTTTAACTAAACTAATTTGACGTCCTTTTTTCCCCACAAACAGAGCTTTCTTTTGGTGGTATTTGATCACCTGTGCGATTTTTTGATCATGCACTATAAACAAAAAAGAGCGTCAATTTTGCAAAAATAACAATATTTTTCACATTTTTTTATATGAAATTCCCACCAAAAAAAATTAAAAATCAAAATTTTTTAACATTTTAGGCAAATTTGTTTTCTGCTACATATTTTTGGTAAAAAAATCGCAAAAAACGTATTTTGATTGGTTTGCGCAAATGTTATTGCATTTACTAAATAAGGGAAAGATTTTTGTCATTTTTTTTAACGCGTAATGGCGGCAATCTGCGATTTTTTTTGCGGGACTGCGACATTGGGGCGGACAGATCGGACCCTTGACTGACATTTTTGACACTTTTGGGGTTACCAGTGACATTACTACAGTAATCAGTGCTATACATATGCACTGTTACTGTAAAATGACACTGGTAGTGAAGGGGTTAACTTTTTTTGAGAGGGAGGGGTGGAGTGTGTCCCTAAGGGCGTGATTCTATCTGTGATTGGCTGTGGCTTGAGCTGTAAGAACAGTGATCAACGGTCCTACATAGTAGAACCGTATGATCACCATTCTTACACAAGGGAGAATGACAGGCGGCTTGTTTACATTAGCCGCCTGCCTTTCTCCCAGTGTCATGGACGATCGCGAGTGCCCGGCGGACATCGGGTCCACCGGGCACACGCGCGGGGGGTCCGTGACCGAGCGGGAGCACGCATTCGGCGGTGCGCGCTCGCTCCCCAGAGCCTCACAGGCTAGCGACGTAGACCTACGTCGCTTTGCCTGTGAGGAGCTGACTGCCGCAGTAAATATACTGTGAGCAGTCGGCAAGTGGTTAACAAAGAGATCCCTCTAATGCTTTGGAAGCTCTCTGCAGACCATGGCTTTTGCTGTAGGATGTGACTAAGAAAATGTAAGGAAAGACCAATTAGAACTGCTGAACTTTATTTGGGGTTAATTGCAGGCACTTTAAATGATGGCAGGTTTGAATGTGATTGCTTAATTCTGGACACAGTTACATCCCCAGTTATAAGAGGATGTGCACACTTATGCAACCACAGTATTTTAGTTTCTTATTTTACTCCCCCCCCCCCTCCTTTTTTTTTAAGAAGCTAGCAATGAAATGCCATTTTTTTTCTTTGTAAAAGTCACTAAAGCACTTCTGCTGTAGCACATCCTACAGCAAGAATGACTAAAAAAGTTTGGCTTTGATTTTAGGGGGCGCGCCATGAAAAAAAAAAAAAGTAAAATGTGTGGGGGTCTCCTTTAAAATATATACCAGACCATTAATCAGGTGACCGAACACCCAAACAAGTTTTTGGCCTATTGCTATTTAAAGAGGGAGGGACTTTTCAAACAGGAAGTATGGGATCCATAAGCTCATGATCCCAAACTGCTTAGTTCAATTAACATTTTCAGTTATTCCCTAGTAGATTGTATGGCCTCATTTTTTGAGGTCAGGTCCTTTTTAATACTGATATTGGTTAAATGGATTCAAAGGTTTTAGTCAATATGGTCAAGAAAGATAAATAGCCGAGCCGAGATCTGTAGAAATATATGCTTCTGAGTATAACAGACAAATAGGAACATGTGAAATGAAAAAAAAAAAAAAAAACACACTTTCTTATCTTACATAACCTTAAAATATACATTGGAAAACCATAATATAAACAATTGAATATCTTTTCACTTCTATGTAAGTCAAGAGAATCCATTAATATGAGCTGTTTATACAATTGTCCAAAGCTGTATATCAAAGAAGTAGAAAATGGATTACAGAAAAGATTTAGTCACATCAGTCGCAAGTTTCAAATATATTTCTTTTCTCCTGTGAAAAAAACAAAAAACAAAAAGCTTTATTTTAATTTATTTGCATTTAATTTTCAATGTTTTTGGTTACTTCTATCTCTTTGTGGAGTGAAATTTTTTACAACCGAGTGTCTATTCTGCTTCAGCTTCATAACATCTTAACCAAAAAGAAAGTTAAAAAACTGAAATAAACTTAGGAAAATGTATTCATCATTTTTCATATAGTGCGCTTAACTTTGCTAAAGTTTTGCCTATTATCAGAAAACTATTGTTTTATAAATGCATTTGAGATGAAACAAGTTTCAGCTTTAAAACAGTCCATAGGATGCAACAGAAGACTTGCAAAGCCAATAGCCAATAGTGAACCTAATGTTCCTTTATTAAACATGCTTCCTGTAAAGGCTCTTTCACTCTGCCCCATTGCAAAAACATATGTGTTTTTGCTGTGGTACATTGTATTTTTTTAAGTATTAAGTGTTTGTAATGCGTTTTTGTCATGTTTGTGCTGCATTTTTCCCCTGGACATGTGACTTGACATAGTACTTCCCACTGGCACATTGCATTTTGATTTGTTTTTGCCATGGTTTCCATTCACTTCAAAGAAAAGTGAGTTTTTAGTGCTTTTTTTTTATCCTACGGAACATGCACCAAAAATGCAGCAAGCAGAACCTTTAAAAACACAACTGAAACGCAATGGACCAGTGTGAAGAGTCCCATAGGATTCAAAGGGATGCATTTTTCTTCTGCTTTTCTTTAACTCAAAAACTGATCAGTGGGAAAGGGCCCTAACTGAAAAAATGTAAGCCTTTTTGCAAATAATTAATAAAGGAGGCTTGAAGTAACCAACTGACCTCCGGAGAATTTACACCCCTTCATGACCAGGCCATTTTTTTTGCGATACGACACTACGTTACTATAACTGACAATTGCGCTGTCACACGACACTGTACCCAAATAGAGTTTGTGTCCTTTTTTCCCCACAAATAGAACTTTCATTTGGTGGTATTTCATCACCTAACTTAGCTTGTGCTTACTCACTGTGTGAGAGGGGATTTGACTAGGGGAAGGCAAAGATCTGTGTTCCTGCTATGCAGAAATACAGGATCAATACCTTCCCTTCTGACAGAACAGCAATCTGCCTTGTTACATAGGTAGACTACCTTTCTGCCTGTGTACTGTGTACTGTGTAATTGGTGAGTGCTGGCAGACATTGAGTCCATGGTACCCACTGCGCACTGCTGATCATACACAGCAGGAGCCCAGTGGTGGGTACTGTGGCGCACCCAGAAGTGTCAGATCACGTACTAGGTATGTGATCTGGCACAGAGTGGTCACCCTGCCACAGTATATGTACGGTGGGTGGTCTGCAAGTGGTTAAAGAAGGGTTCTCATAACCAAAGGTGGAACCTTTTTTTAGTTTTGGATAGAGTGAAGAGGAATTAGAACACAGGTCAGGTTTTAAATGCTGTCGGTGTCCTGGGAAATTCACCCTATTAGTCCTGTTTACCATTATGCCTGAGAGTAAAAGTGAAAGAAATTTCCCGATTTTTGGTTGTCAAATGAACAGGAAAAAAGGGGAAATTTTACAATGGGGGCACTAGGTATAGTTCAGTGTTAATTTTGGCAGCAAATTTCAATTTAGTTTTAGTCTTAGTCTTAGGACTAAAATGGCATTTTAGATTTAGTCCTATTTTAGTCTTCTGCAAGTGTTTTAGTTTTAGTCGTATTTAGTCGACTAAAACTCCAGTATATTTTAGTCGACTAAAACTCCAGTATATTTTAGTCGACTAAAACTCATTTTAGTCATCTATAATCAAATGGGTGTAGTTCAATTGTAATTTGTAATGCATTATTTAAGTATTTCTCTACAATTTCCAAACTCATTATATACTACTGCTGGTCCTGGAGTGAAAAATCTAATATGTTATTATTTATGCTTTGAGCATGCACCAGTGTTAATTTTTGGCAGCAAATTTCGATTTAGTTTTAGTTATAGTCTTTTGACTAAAATGCCATTTTAGTTTTAGTCGTATTTTAGTCTTAAGACTAAAATGCCATTTTAGTTTTAGTCGTATTTTAGTCATCTGAATTGTGTTAGTCGACGAAAACGTTTTAGTCGGTTTTAGTCGACGAAATTAACACTGGTATAGTTCCCTAGTGAAACAATCAGGGATTCTCTTACTTCCTGTTTAAAAAAAAAATAACTGACAGGGTTTATAACCCTCCCTGACTCTAAAATGAAAATAAAAAAAGATTAGGTATACTTTAAATGTTTTGCATTGACTTAAAAATCTATGAGCATTTAGAAATGCAGACTTCCGTCCCTCTTCATCCCACTGTAGTCTGTAACTGAGGTCCTGTTTGGTTCTGAGAGAGTTTTCCTCCTATTAGGAGAAAAGGCACCAGTTTCTAGGTAGAAGCAGTGATTCTACACAGTTGGTCAGAGAAAGAAGACCCAACCTTTTTAGCTTTTTTAATAAAAATAGCTGAATGAAGACATTTCTACATTCTAGATTGAAACATTCCAATGAAGTTCCTGAGCATGTGGCAGTGGTTTATCTTCTGAATCCAGCTGCATTATGAAGGTACCTGTGCCAGCAGTTGTTGAAATCACAATGGTTGGGAGATGGAAGAGAACCAGACATGCAGTGTCAGATTGACATCAAAGAATGAGGAAGTGGAGAGAGGTGATGACCCTTCCATCTTTGTTGTCTAAGAAGAGAGTCATGTTATAAGAGACCGCCAGACTTATATTGAATCCAGTGCTAGATGTCTGCAGGTACTGGGGACTAAACTATGACATCCTTGCTCAAAGACCCATTAGGTGATGGAAAAGAAGGGCTGCACTGAGCACATAGGAGAAAGGGCACATGGGCTGGAAGGCAGGAGAATGTTTAATAATGGGTGGGAAGTAGTTTAAGGATATGATGTAGAGAGCAGGGAAAATGTGAACATAACTCAAGGAGGAACAGACAGTCGACCCTCTTGATAAATATGTGGATATGGCTATGATTGTAAGTTCATAAGTTTGGGTATGGGGAACTTGGGTATTTGAGGTAATGAAAAGGATGAGGGCTTGTGAGGCATATTATACTTTTGTACTTTTGTCACAGCATTAGTGGGTTCTTGATGGTGCCAAAAAAGTAAAATCGTTGTTGTTGTTTGGACAAGTGGTTTAACCTTAATGTTCACACATTTTTATGATTATGTGATGTTCATAAAGGAATTACTAAGATTTATTCCTTCTGAATAATAGTGTAAAAACTACTGGTGTATACCCACCAAGCTGCTTGTAGATGGCTGATGGCTGGTATGGGTTTACAATGGAACATACCGTATTATTGGGTGACACTATTGGTGACAACCCAAGGATCTAACTTTAATGGTTGTATCAGAATTCAGAAAAAAATGACAATTATGCGGTCATGCTACACTGTACCCATATCAAATTTTTATGATTTTTTCACACAATTAGAGCTTTTTTTAGTGGTATTTAATCACCACTGGGTTTTTTCATTTTTTTGCAAAATAAAAATGAAAAAAGATGGAAAATTTTGAAAAAAAAAAGGTTTTTCAAAGTTTGCTATAAAATTTTTCAAACAAGTTTTTTTTTTCCTTCGCTTATGTACACTGAATAAGCGGCACTGAAAGGCTGCACTGATGGGAACTGATGATGTGGCATCAATGATATAGCACTGATTTGCCCTGATAGGCTGCACTGATGAGGAGGCACTGATGAGGGGGCACTGATAGACGGCACTGATGGGTCCTGAGAGTTGGCACTAATGGACACTGATAGGGAAAAATGATAGGTGGCACTGATAGGCAGCACTAATGGGCACTGATAGGGGGCTCTGATGGGCACTGATAGGGGGCTCTGATTGGCACTGATAGACAGCACTGGTAGGCGGCACTGATGGGCACTGAGATGCAGCACTGATATGTGACACTGATGAGGAGGCACTGATGGGTACTGATTGGCAGCACTGGGGAGCACTGATTGGCAGCACTGGTGGGCACTGATTGGCAGCACTGGTGGGCACTGTTGGGACTGCATTGATAATAAGGACACTGATAGTCAGCACCCTGAGTATCAGTGTAGAGAACCAGCTTTTGCTTACATCATGATTAGCTGTCATTGGACACAGCTGATCATGTGGTAAAGGGTGGATGTGATTGGCCCTTTATACTGATCTGTGATCCGCTGTATGCAGGATGAAGCGATCACAGAGCATGCCATCCGCGTGCTGCAGGGAGCGCACGGGCAGCGCAATCATGGGAGGACATCTGTGCGCCCTCCCAGCAAAATAAGCCCATGCTGTAGCCATCTTTCGGCTATAGCGTGGGCAGGAATTGGTTAATAAAAGCTGTGGCCATAACACTCCAAAAAAATAAAAAGTGTGTCCTATTGTATCTATGAGGTTTAATGTGTTTAGTTTTGATGTTCAATATCACTCCACCCTTTCATCCCTACCTGGGTCAGGCATTAGCTACTGGAATTGAATGTGATTATATGAACATAGTTGTGCTTATGATTTCATAGAAATATAGAGTGATAGCAGAAAGGGCCCAGTTCTCCAGCCGGAGTCTTTTTCAATTTTCTTTTTCAAATATTTTGTCTAATTATATATCTTTCTTTGTCTCAAGAATGGTAAAATGCACTTACTCTTTCCTGACTCACTACCTTTGCTGAATGTCTGTGCAAACATCAACTATTCTTTTAGTAAAGTATTATTTCTAAGGTTAGTTTTAAAATTTCCTCATGCTAGTTTGAGCTGAGGTCCCTAGGTTTTTTATCTTACTTTCATATTGGAAATATTGCCCTCCTGAACTACAGTATATCCACATTCTTTATGTATTTAAAGGTTTCAGTCATGTCTCCCCTTTCCATTATTTCCTCAGGACCTATTTGGTTGTTGAAGTCTCTTATGATATATTTACTTCTCAGATGTTTCACCTTCATTGTTGCATGTCTTTGGACTAATCCTATCTTATTGATATATTTTTTGTAAGTGAGGTCCCCAGAACTGCACACAGTATTCTAAATGAGTTCTAACTAAAAACCTCTAAAGTGTAACCAGGACTTCCATCCCACTGCTGTTGGTCCCTCTAGTGATGCACTCCATAATTGTATTCACTTTCTCCACTGCCAGGCCACATTCATTGCTCCTGTTAAAATGATATGATTTCCCAATCATTCCGGCCAGCACTGTATCTTCAATATTGTACTCTGTGCAAAGATATTTTTCCCCTAAATGTGTTGTTTTGCATTAGGATACACTGAGCTGCAGTTTCCTGCTTTGACCAATCCTCTAGCAATGCCAAATTATGATCCATGTTGCAAACACCTCCAGGAGCATTAACCCTATTGCACACTTTTGTGTCATCAGCAAATAGACATACTTTACTCACCAAACCTTCAATTACATCACTTGAAAAAAGATTACATAGAACAGAACCTACTACAGAGCCTTGGTATTCTCCCACCCCCAAGACGACTCCATTTATAATCTCTGGACTTGACCATGAAAGGTCTCCATTTCAGAGGGGACCCTTATAAACATGCCTTAACATATTCAGTAGATACTTTCAGCTTGCGCCATATTAACTTTAGCACTTTACTATTCCATGGAGCTTTCTACTGACACTAATTTTAGTACATGAACTTGTACTTACTATGATATAGACTCTGACTATGTTTTGATGTTAACCACAGAATGTTGTAAAAGTTGGATTCACCTATCTGACATTGATAATGTCCATAGCAAAGCACTCATTAATTAAAGCGGTAGTCACCGCTTGGTAATTTTTACCTACAGGTACTGTAAGCCTATAATAAGGCTTACCTGTAAGTAAAATGAATATCCCCTAAATATGCACCGTTTAGGAGATATTCAACCTACATGCAGCCAGTGACATCACTGGCACATGCGTTATGAAGGTCCGGCATAACGCCGAAACTTCAGAGCTTCATGCAGGAACTGAGTGACATCATCACGGCTCCAGACAATCACATAACCGGAGCGCGCGAACACAGAAGAAAGACCAAGGGAAGATGTCAGCCCTCTCAGCAGTGATAGTACAGCGCTGGAGGGCTTCGTCCCAATGTGAGTGATGCATACTAGCACATTATGCCATTGCCTTTCAGGTGTTTTTTTTTTTTTTATTTTACAACATCCGCAGTTTAAAACCACTTTAAGAGAGAACTGGCTGCTTTGCAGAAAGAACAGTTAGTGTTAGTAGTGGTGTAAACTGTGCGTAAAAGGAATGTTTACATTTGTTTGCAATTTTTCATGTCATTTTGCCAGAAGTCCCATACTTTCTGCTTCTCTATATATTACTTCACAATAAAAAGTCTTTACGTATATAATTGCAGTTATTTGAGTTCACATTAAACAGAATTGGGCTTGAAAATAAAGTGGTGTTGAGTGTCGTTACAGGTAAATGAGCCATGGACACAATAGATTTACTAAGACTGGAACAGCCAGAATCTGGAGCAGCTGTGCATAGCATGCAATCAGATTCTAGCATTCATTTTCAAAGCTTAACTGAACAAATCTGGAGTTAGAAAATGACTGTTTGCCATGCACATCTGCTCCAGATTCCGGCTGCTCCAGTTTTAATAAATCCACCCTAGGTTTCTTGCTTTATTCTCCACCAAGGCAAGACTTGCGTTGGACATGTAATAGTAGAAATATGTTAAAATGTTTTTAGTTTGATTTTCTAATAATTAGTTGGGTCGAATTGACATTGGTGACACCGACCACAGTGGGGAAAAAAATTTAAAGGAGCAGAATAGAGATTTTGTTTCGCATTTCTAGCAGTGTACAGTATATTGTTTTCCTTTGGGAAAATCCACTCATTCCAAAGTCAAATGCTAAAAGAAAATAAAATGAGTACTTTTGAACAACATTCATCAAGTTGGAGATTGTGCTAAGAATTTTCGTACGAATGTTCTATTAGCCAATGGCTCCTGTTGCTGTCTCAGCCAAGGAGGAGAGAAAGACCTGGGACAGCTGAGGCTCCCGTGCACATTTCTGTAATAAGATGGGGCTCAGGTGAGTATTAGGGGGGCTGCGGGGGAAGCAGCACAAGGAAAGTTTTTACCCTCAAGCTAAGAATGAATGAGGGTAAAAACTTTCAGCCTTTACAACCACTTTAAGCGGCCCATAGATGACTCCATTTTTTTTTTTCACCATGGGTGGAAGGAAAGAAAATGACTTGATTTCCCCATTAACCTGCCTAGCGGTATCCCCGAGCGTGACTCGGGGTGGATTTTCTATGCTGTTATCGGTATCCCCGAGTCACGCTCGGGGTGGATGTGCAGAGCTCGCAGCGATGTCTTACCTTCTCCTGGCGATCCAGCGATGATCTCCCATTGCTGTGATCGCCAGCCATCTGAGATCCCCGCCGCTCGTCTGTCCTCTGTCGGTGTGATGACTTCCTAGTTCCGTTCCCTGCAGCAGCAATGCTGCATGGGAGCGGAACTAGGGAGGGAAATTAAAAACGTTGAACGTTGCACAAAACACAAACACACACATAACATTTATATTATATATATATATATACACACACACACACACACACACACATATATATATATATATATGTGTATATATATATATATATATATACACACATATATATATATATATATATATATATATATATAATATAACGCATGGATTATAATCTAATCAATAATATCATTTTATTATATAATATTATATATATATATATATATATATATATATATATATATATATATATATATATATATATATTATATTATATGTTATATAATAAAATTATATTATTGATTAGATTATAATTCATGCGTTTGTGTTTCAAATTTATCTCATCTGGGATGTCTACTAGAGTCTTGTTTTGGTCAGGTTTAAGTCAGTAATTACTTAGAATTGTAGGCCTATAATAAATAACGCCAAATTTCCATGAAAAAAATTGTACTGCTTTTGGTACAGAATTCCTGACATAATCATACCGCCAGGAAGGTTAACACAGTCAGTGTTGATGGGGGAACGTCTCCCACAACGCTATTGTGTTCTGCTGGTGGGGGGATGGGGAGTCTTCTTGGCTCGGCAGAACAAAGATTAATCAATCGACATGGGTACAATCAGCCTGCCCATACATGGATCGAATCTCGGTCGGTCCCTTCTAAACCAGTCAAATTTTAATCTATGTATGGCAGGCTTTACTGTTCTGGGGTAACATCTCTTCACACACTGCACAAGATTTGCACCTTTCAGTGAGTGTGGAGGTAATAAAAGGTTAAAGACATATACGGATCTTCTATCTTTTGTTACAAAAAGTCACAGACCTGCACATTCCAGCATTCCAGAGACTATACATCAATACCTAGAGGGGGGTGGGTTTTGATCTCGAGAGAGCTTGTAATAAAAGGTTTTGCCTCCGTCCCTATAATTATAGTATGGGGTGTTCTGGTGCCTCAAGCCAGGGGATGTGGGACTTTATGGGCAAGTGATTATGTACAACATTTGTAAAAAAGAAAATAAGATTTATTTATAAGAAATATACATGATTCACTAGAGTACATAAACATGTAAAACATGTGCTGGATACGTGCTTGGGTTAAGGGCCCAAGAGTGAGAAAGAGAAGAAGAAATATTCATACGAATCTGTGACAGGTGTGGGTATGGTGACATTAAGTATGGATGTTTTATCTCTGTATTTCCTCCAGATAATTTTTAGGAATAATCACAGAGGTCATCCAGGATACTGACGCGTTTCGGCTATAGTTGAAGCCTTTTTCAAAGATTTGTCACCCAGTCTGTAATTCACAACAATAACAAATCAGTTATTGGGAGTATATACAGCATAGAGTCACAAAAATAAGTGACAATAGTACCTAAAATATACATACATATGTTTAGCTTCTTATTTCTGCAACCTCCCTATGTCCTTACATAATTGCAACAGTAATCGGAATGATTGTGGCCTGGAATGGTATATACATATTTACAATGTGTGGGAAAACTGATCAGAAAAGTTTTTTGAAGTATGTATATAGATTTGAACTTACAGCTGATGCTGCAGACAAATAGTTGCAGTCCCGTATCAGTTCCAAGGTGGTGGAAGATTCTTCCAATTTTTCCTTGTGCTTGATATTTCTGGGATATGTAAAGCGGCAATATAAGTATTCAGCGTTTTTATTTTGAAAAGTGAGCAGTGTTAAGTTTGTGACTTCAGAGGTATTTTGTGGGTAGTAGGTCCACATTCAACTTACTTTCTTATGCAGGGTTTGCAGGATAAATAGTAGTTTTCAGGCAGCACAGTCTCTGTCTTTCCTCTCTCCTCTCCACGAGGGGAATGAGGGAAGACGCCGGTTCCATGGCCTTATAAAGCCCTTCGCGCATGCGCACTCGGCGCCGCACGTACTTGGGCTTCTGACGTCGGTGACGTGGCTTGCCCGCACTGCGCATACACCTGGGTGATGCGCGCACAGCAGTGGGAGCCGATCTGACATGGATGGGAGGAGTCGCTATCTCCTGGCAGAAGTCAGGGAATGGGAGATGTTAACCCTTGCTGCTCCATTTTAGCCCCTGCTGACAGGGGCTTTGCCGTGCCGGGTGCGATTTGAGGGGCATAGGTGGTTGCAAAAAATAGGAGGCATAAACAGCATAATGACAACAAAAATAAAGCGATTTATAATATGATCAGTATTAAATACATCAACATGGGGTTTTTTCTCAGTTTTAACAGAAATCAAGAATAGGATATCAACCCAGGATTATAACATAGTAGGAAGTTTACTGCGATTGGCCCTATTAACCAGATCATATTAGAAGTCCCTTCCAGGATAAGGTGTTCCTTGCACTAGGTTATGCAAGGGGGCCTTTTTGGGATAAGTTCACTGTAAAAGGACCGAGGATAATCGTGAATGGATATGGTATTTAGAATTTTACAAGGCTATTAATGAATGGATATGTTATTAATTGGCTTCCCATGTCTGTTATTTTGATCAGTCCGTTTTACCAGATGAAAAGCCCTCCAGGAATGGACGGAAACTTTCCGTCTCGTTCAATCCGGGGGGTTTTGTTGCTTTAAGACATTTTATCCATCTCATCTCCATTTGTAATAGCCTTCTATTCCAGTCACCTCCTCGGTGTGGTATATGTACCACACCCCCTGGCTTGAGGCACCAGAACACCCCATAACTCAATACCTGGCCCTGGAACTTAAACACACCACACAAGCACACTTTCAAACACTCTTATTGCAAGAATCAATAAAGCTTCAAGGGAAGTCTATATATTTTGCAGATATAAATAATCAAAGTTTTGTCATAATCTGTATACTCACTGCTTAAACCAAGAGCAATTCACTCTTTTACAGATCCTCACTACAAAACTCATTGCCTAAAAACAATGTGCAATTAACATTAATGCCACATAAATCTATAAATGCATGCTTAGTACAGTATATTGGTTCTACAATCTCAAACAAAGGCTAATTTCTGCAATTTATGCATACAGTAAAAGTACAAAATGTTGTTTTATATGTGAGCTGTTCATCAGTTGCTTTATGCCTGGAAAGATCTTTTACATGGGAATGTAGCCTAATGGTGTCACAGGTGGTGTTTTAGTACAAAGATCATTAGCAAATGTGTAGTTTTTGAGAAAAAGGCTTACCTACAGCTTGCTTTGAGCATTCACATGCTGCTTTGTGTCTTACATGCATACAGGGAACAATATAATTGTGTTTGCTTGACCAGGGCAAGGACAGTTTTAGTGTGAAAAAATGAATAAAAATAGAAATAAATGAAATATATGATAATTTTAAAACGTGCAAATCTTTACATACTGTTAAAAAAAAAAAAAAAATAGAAAACCCTACGACTTATGCATGCAGAATCAATGCCTCTCATTATTGGTCTGCATGTGAAGGATTTTGTGTGTTTTGCTCCTCACTTGTCTCACCAATAGGGTTGAGCGAACACCTAGATGTCCGTGTTCGACGGGTTCGGCCGAACTTTAAAAAAAAGTCCGGGTCCGTGTCCCGGACTTTTACCGAACTTTTCCCGGACACCGAACCCCATTGAAGTCAATGGGGACCCGAACTTTAAGGCACTAAAATGGCTCTAAAACACCAAAGGAAAGGGCTAGAGTGCTGCAAATGGCAGCAAAACGTAATTAAGAGCATGGCAAGTGCTCTGCAAACAAATGTGGATAGGGAAATAACTTAAAACAACAAAAAAAAACAGAAAAATAAAACAATGTTCTTCTTCATCTCTGAAGGACGAGGCCCATATGGAGTAGGAGGGAGGTTGAGGTGGTGGTGGATGTGGCGGTGACTAGACATATGCCGGTTTTCGGTAATTCGATATATCGCGGTATTGCATAGCCACGGTATTGTTATTGTGGCATTTTTAAAATACCGAGTTTCTCTGTCAAGTCTGCCTGACTTGTGAATTGATACATTTCAGTGAGCTGGATGACTCATTCACTCACTCAGCTAACACCTTTCAGCATTAAGTCTCCTAACTATAAACAAAAATGATTACATTTGTATCTTTTCCTTCCCTCTGCCAGGGAGAAAGGAAGTTTAACCTCTTAAAGACTGGATCTTTTTCTGACACTTGCTGTTTGCAAGTTAAAATCAGTTTTTTTTTTGCTAGAAAAGTACTTAGAACCCCCAAACATTTTATATATTTTTTTAGCAGAGACCCTACAGAATAAAATGGCGATTGTTGTAATATTTTATGTCACACTGTATTTGCGCAGCAGTCTTTCAAACGCAATGATTAGACTTTAATGAATAAAAAAAAAAAAAAAAAACGTAACAGTAAAGTTATCCCAATTTTTTTTTTTTTTGTTACACAGAGAATCGTGAGAGAATCGTGATCTTTATTCCAAGCTAAAAAATCGTGATTCTCATTTTGGCCAGAATCGTGCAGCTCTAATAAATATATATATACACACACACGCCTAGCAGCCCACATTACATTATTATATAGCCATCAAGCAGTGTCTGGCCTACCTGGTGATGACTGGTCCTGGCGCTCTGATCCGATGGCCTGGTCTTTAAAGGGGCAAATCCTTGCGATCCAGAAGTGGTTAAACCTGCAGGAGGACCGGTGTTTTTATCTATTAATGACTTTACTATTGCTTTAGGCCTGGTTCACATGTATGCGGGTTGGTGGTTCACATGTATGCGGGTTGGCGGTTCACATGTATGCGGGTTGGCGGCCCACATTTGCACAGGCATAGCAGCCCATTGATTTGAACGGGCTGCTATGCCCTCATTTTCCGCAGAAAAAAGGTGCATGCAGCATTTTTTTTAAATTCAGTGGCCTTGAAATCCATCCTGCTTTTGCACCATGCGACTAACCTGCAGTTCCTGCTCTGGCAAGCTTTCTGCATTTTTTGTATACGTGGGCACGGCATTTAAAAATAAACAGTTTGCGTGTGCAGCAACGGCAGGTAAGTCGCATGGTGCAAAAGAAGGATGGATTTCATGGCCACTGCATTTTTTTAAATTCTGCATGCACCTTTTTTCAGCTGAAAACGCAGGCATAGCAGCTCAAGCCCATTCACATCAATGGGCTGCTATGCCTGTGCAAATGTGGGCCCCCAACCCGCATACATGTGAACCAGGCCTAAAGCAATAGTAAAGTCATTAATAGATAAAAACACCGGTCCTCCTGCAGGTTTAACCAATTAATGACTTTACTATTGCTTTAGGCCTGGTTCACATGTATGCGGGTTGGGGGCCCACATTTGCACAGGCATAGCAGCCCATTGATGTGAATGGGCTTGAGCTGCTATGCCTGCGTTTTCAGCTGAAAAAAGGTGCATGCAGAATTTAAAAAAATGCAGTGGCCATGAAATCCATCCTTCTTTTGCACCATGCGACTTACCTGCCGTTGCTGCACACGCAAACTGTTTATTTTTAAATGCCGTGCCCACGTATACAAAAAATGCAGAAAGCTTGCCAGAGCAGGAACTGCAGGTTAGTCGCATGGTGCAAAAGCAGGATGGATTTCAAGGCCACTGAATTTTAAAAAAATGCTGCATGCACCTTTTTTCTGCGGAAAATGAGGGCATAGCAGCCCATTCAAATCAATGGGCTGCTATGCCTGTGCAAATGTGAACCACCAACCCGCATACATGTGAACCAGGCCTAAAGCAATAGTAAAGTAATTTATAAACAACACCTCCTTCAGGTTTAACCACTTCTTGACCACAAGGATTTGCCCTCTTAATGACCAGGCCATCGGATCGGAGCCGAGCGCCAGAACCAGTTATCACCAGTTAGGCCAGACACTGCTTGATGACCTATTTTAGGCCTGGTTCACAGAGTCTGTACTGACTGACTATATAATAATGTGCATAAGTGAACCAAAGCCCCTAAATTCAGCAATGAAATTGAAGTGAGGTGGAAATTTAATAATTTAAATTTAATAATAGAATACCGTGATAATACCGTATACCGTGGCAAAACCTTAATCAATTAATCGCAGCATGAAAATCTGATACCGTCACAAGCCTAGCGGTGACATAGGCGTGCGCACAGGGTGTGCTGGGTGTGCCTGGGCACACCCTAATCACCTAGGGCACATAGCATTGCCAGTGAGGAGATGGGAAAGATCTCCCTGGGACCTGCTCTGCTCTATTTCTCCTTGCCTACAGGTACATGGCCCCGATACATTACTCTCCCTGCTGGCAAACACATGCATGTGTATTTCAACTTTGGGGTGCACACCTTAATGCAATAGGCTGCGCACACCTATGGGCGGTGTAGGTGGAAGCGGCGGTGGAGGAGGACCAGGGCCGGATTAACAGCATCATGGGCTTGGTGCTGAGGATTTTGAAGGGCCTTAAGGGCCGTGCCTTGCCATGCACCCAGAGGAGGAAGGGTGCAGCCATGCATGCCTAATTCAACATGGGATGCTGTCTCTGAAGCCCATAAACACATCCATGCATCGCCAACTGTCCCTCCTTGTCCGGCCTTCACGCTGTGTGGGGAGGTTCTGAGGGTGCTGCCTGGGGAAGCGAGCATAGAAGCCAGACTTCTGTGTTTACAAGTGACAGAAGAGCGGTAACAGTGAATATGGCCAACCCGGGGCCTATATAAAAGGTAGGGGCCTGGAGCTGCAGCTCCAATAGCCCCTACATTAATCTGGCCCTGAGGAGGAGGACGAGGTAGCCAACACTGCTTCTTTTCAAAAATTTTAAATGAGGGTACACCCCAAAAGAGTGAGAAAGAGCAAAAATGGAACAATGGGTGGGTAAGGTCGGTATCCATTGCTATTCTGCATAAGGTACGGAAAAGTCCCGTGGGATCCATGCCTGGTTCATTTTAATGAACGTGAGCTTGTCCACATTGTCTCTGGACAGGCGGCTGCGCTTGTCTGTTATAACGCCCCCAGCCGTGCTAAATACCCGTTCAGATAATACACTGGCTGCAGGGCACGCCAGCACCTCCAAGGCGTAAAGGGCAAGCTCAAGCCATGTGCCCAATTTGGAGACCCAGAAGTTGAAGGGGGCAGACCCGTCATTCACTACATGTAGGCGTGTGCACACATACTGCTCCACCATGTTGGTAAAATGCTGCCTCCTGCTAAGACGTTCCATCTGAGCTGCTGGTGCTGCTGTTTGTTGTGGCGTGCTGACAAAGCTTTTCCACATTTCGGCCATGCTAACCCTGCCTTCTGAGGTGCTGGCGGTGCCCTGGTTGCGTTGGCGACCTCCTCCTCCTCCTCCTCTGCCTTGTGCTTCCACTGTGGCCCCGCTGTCAGATGGGAATGCCAGCAGCATGGCGTCTACCAGCGTGCGCTTGTACTCGCGCATCTTGCGATCGCGCTCCAGTGAGTGAATTAAGGACGGTACGTTGTCCTTGTAACGGGGATCCAGCAGCGTGGCCACCCAGTAATCAGCACAAGTTAGAATGTGGGCAACTCGGCGGTCGTTGTGGAGACACTGCAGCATGTAATCGCTCATGTGTGCCAGGCTGCCCAGAGGCAACGAAAGGCTGTCCTCTGTGGGAGGTGTATCGTCCGTGTCCTCTGTATCCCCCCAGCCACGCACCAGTGATGGCCATGAGCTGGCCTGGGTGCCACCCTGCTGTGAACATGGTTCCATCTCCTCCTCCAGCTCCTCCTCCTCCTCATCCTCCTCATCCTCCAGAACTGTGCCCCTGCTGGACAATTGCGTCCCTGGCGTTTGCGTGTGCAGGAACCCACCCTCGGAGCCCCTTGCGAATGACTGCCCTGAAAGCCTTGGAAATGTTACCTCTTCATCCTCCTCCTCCTCCTCATCCTGTGCCACATCCTCTTCCATCATCGCCCGAATTGTTTTTTCAAGGAGGCATGGAAGTGGGATAGTTAAGCTGAGAACGGCGTCATTGCCACTGGCCATGTTGGTGGAGTACTCAAAACAGCGCAACAAGGCACACAGGTCTCGCATGGAGGCCCAGTTAAATTAAATAGCGGAATAGAAAATATGATCCAAAAAAAGTGTATGTATATCACACGTACACAACCACACTAGGCCCCAATTACTATTGTTTGTACCCCTAAAAGGCTAGATGAGGAGTAGGGGGGGGTATGGAACAGGCAGCACCCTCAAACCTTCAGAAGTATGAGATGAACCCCAACAACTTGGAAAGGTGGATCTCTCTCACACGTACCGACACAGACTATCCCCCAATTTAACTGATCCCCAAAGGTTTTTGATTAAATAGCGGAATAGAAAATATGATCCCAAAAAAGTGTATGTATATCACACGTACACAACCACACTAGGCCCCAATTACTATTGTTTGTACCCCTAAAAGGCTAGGAGTAGGGGGAGTATGGAACAGGCAGCACCCTCAAACCTTCAGAAGTATGAGATGAACCTCAACAACTTGGAAAGGTGGATCTCTCTCACACGTACCAACACAGACTATCCCCCAATTTAACTGATCCCCAGAGGTTTTTGATTAAATAGCGGAATAGAAAATATGATCCCAAAAAAGTGTATGTATATCACACGTACACAACCACACTAGGCCCCAATTACTATTGTTTGTACCCCTAAAAGGCTAGGAGTAGGGGGAGTATGGAACAGGCAGCACCCTCAAACCTTCAGAAGTATGAGATGAACCTCAACAACTTGGAAAGGTGGATCTCTCTCACACGTACCAACACAGACTATCCCCCAATTTAACTGATCCCCAAAGGTTTTTGATTAAATAGCGGAATAGAAAATATGATCCCAAAAAAGTGTATGTATATCACACGTACACAACCACACTAGGCCCCAATTACTATTGTTTGTACCCCTAAAAGGCTAGGAGTAGGGGGAGTATGGAACAGGCAGCACCCTCAAACCTTCAGAAGTATGAGATGAACCCCAACAACTTGGAAAGGTGGATCTCTCTCACACGTACCAACACAGACTATCCCCCAATTTAACTGATCCCCAGAGGTTTTTGATTAAATAGCGGAATAGAAAATATGATCCCAAAAAAGTGTATGTATATCACACGTACACAACCACACTAGGCCCCAATTACTATTGTTTGTACCCCTAAAAGGCTAGGAGTAGGGGGAGTATGGAACAGGCAGCACCCTCAAACCTTCAGAAGTATGAGATGAACCTCAACAACTTGGAAAGGTGGATCTCTCTCACACGTACCAACACAGACTATCCCCCAATTTAACTGATCCCCAGAGGTTTTTGATTAAATAGCGGAATAGAAAATATGATCCCAAAAAAGTGTATGTATATCACACGTACACAACCACACTAGGCCCCAATTACTATTGTTTGTACCCCTAAAAGGCTAGGAGTAGGGGGAGTATGGAACAGGCAGCACCCTCAAACCTTCAGAAGTATGAGATGAACCTCAACAACTTGGAAAGGTGGATCTCTCTCACACGTACCAACACAGACTATCCCCCAATTTAACTGATCCCCAAAGGTTTTTGATTAAATAGCGGAATAGAAAATATGATCCCAAAAAAGTGTATGTATATCACACGTACACAACCACACTAGGCCCCAATTACTATTGTTTGTACCCCTAAAAGGCTAGGAGTAGGGGGAGTATGGAACAGGCAGCACCCTCAAACCTTCAGAAGTATGAGATGAACCCCAACAACTTGGAAAGGTGGATCTCTCTCACACGTACCAACACAGACTATCCCCCAATTTAACTGATCCCCAAAGGTTTTTGATTAAATAGCGGAATAGAAAATATGATCCCAAAAAAGTGTATGTATATCACACGTACACAACCACACTAGGCCCCAATTACTATTGTTTGTACCCCTAAAAGGCTAGATGAGGAGTAGGGGGAGTATGGAACAGGCAGCACCCTCAAACCTTCAGTATGAGATTGTGTTCACTGTACCCCACAAAGATTGAGTTCACTGCACCCCACAATGATTGTGTTCACTGCACCCCACAAAGATTGTGTTCACTGCACCTCACAAAGATTGTGTTCACTGTACCCCCCAAAGATTGTGTTCACTGCACCCCACAAAGATTCTGTTCACTGTACCCCACAAAGATTGTGTTCACTGCACCCCAAAAAGATTGTGTTCACTGCACCCCAAAAAGGATGTTGTTCACTGCACCCCAAAAAGGATGTTGTTCACTCCACCCCAAAAAGATTGTGTTCACTGCACCCCACAAAGATTGTGTTCACTGCACCCCAAAAAGATTGTGTTCACTGCACCCCAAAAATGATTTTGTTCACTGCACCCCAAAAAGGATTTTGTTCACTGCACCCCAAAAAGGATGTTGTTCACTCCACCCCAAAAAGATTGTGTTCACTGCACCCCAAAAAGATTGTGTTCACTGCACCCCACAAAGGATTTTGTTCACTGCACCCCAAAAAGATTGTGTTCACTGCACCCCAAAAAGGATTTTGTTCACTGCACCCCAAAAAGATTGTGTTCACTGCACCCCACAAAGGATTTTGTTCACTGCACCCCACAAAGATTGTGTTCACTGCACACCAAAAAGGATTGTGTTCACTGCACCCCAAAAAGATTTTGTTCACTGCAC
Source organism: Pelophylax lessonae (assembly GCF_965119305.1). Lineage (NCBI taxonomy): Eukaryota > Metazoa > Chordata > Amphibia > Anura > Ranidae > Pelophylax > Pelophylax lessonae. The sequence goes on from NC_138772.1 coordinate 453,911,455, forward strand.
CCCAAAAAGATTGTGTTCACTGCAGCCCAAAAAGATTGTGTTCACTGCAGCCCAAAAAGATTGTGTTCACTGCAGCCCAAAAAGATTGTGTTCACTGCAGCCCAAAAAGATTGTGTTCACTGCAGCCCAAAAAGATTGTGTTCACTGCAGCTCACACACAGAAAAATGGATGTGGATCACTGACACCTGCCTATCTCCAATCCCACACCACACAGCAATATCGATTGTAGTTTGTAGAACACAGTTTCCCTAAAATTCAGCAGACTCTGTCCCTAACAGGATTGAGAAGAGATCGTAGATCAGGATTGAGTGCAGACCCCACCCCCCACACAGCAATATCGATTGTAGTTTGTAGAAGACACTGACCCTATATAATTCAGCAGACTCTATCCCTAAAATGCCTACAACTCGCCCTGCCTAAACACTCCGACCTGTCCCTCAATTCTATCCGGACACAAATGGTTTTTTCCTGCCTATCTTTCCCTAATCAGCAGCCAGCACGTTGATGTGTGCTCTGTCCCTGAATCTAAGCAGCATAATGACGCCGCTGCGGCTGCCTCGAACTTATAAAGACTTGGTCACATGCTTCAGACGGCCAATCAGAGCTACTGAGACATTTGCAGGCATGGCTGGGATGGCTTAAGGCACACCAGTTAAACGATTGTTGATTGGCTGTTGAAAGCCCGCCATGAAAAGAGCGCCAAAGCATGCAAAACCCGGAAATAAAACGACCGAACACGGATTTTTACCCGAACATACAGTAAAGTGTCCGTGTCCGTGTTCGGGTACAAAAAATCCAATTATTCGGTACGAACACGAATAATACAGTCCGTGTTCGCTCAACACTACTCACCAAGGCTCTGCTCCCACCAGGTTCTGTGAGAGCAGAGTCCTATGTCTCTCTGTGCATGTGGCACCCAAATGGCTGATACTTTTACTACAGCTGATATGCTTTAGGCAAAGGCTACAGACCATATGGTCCTGTCAGCAGTAGGTACATTAAAAAGGCTCGCACTGCGTAATTCTTTTTTCTTTGCCACCTATCCAAGTGCTTACATACTTTCCTGAAGCTAACCAATCTCTTCCAAACATATACCTGAAGCCTGAGCCCCCGTTAACACTGGGGCGACGCTACTTTCCCGGGCGACCTCACAGGTCGCAGCGCGCTGCTCGCCCCGCGATCTCGGAGCGGCCGGCACGGACTTCATAACATTGAAGTCTATGCAGGTCGCTCCGGGTCGCCCCAAAGAAGCTCCGGACCCTTTTTCTAAGTCGGAGCGACTTGTGTCGCTCCTATTAGAACGGGTCCGCAGCTTCTCTATGGAAGGCGACCTACGGCGACCTGTCAGGCGACCAGGTCGCCTGACAGGTCGCCCCAGTGTGAACGGGGGCTTAAGCTCACAAACTATATTATTATTATTATTATACCATACTATTATTGTAACACTGGCCTATTTGTACAAAGTTAAGTGCTTTACCTTTTTAACAGTAAACATTTCAATAACTTATAGATCTGGTGTGATCTACTCTTCAATTCAGGCATATTAAGGTTGGATAAAAAAAAATATCAGGTGTCACAACCAAAACTAAAAAAGGCCTTTTTTTAAGTTGTAATTAGGGTTGAGCGAACACGTAGATGTCCGTGTTCGACGGGTTCGGCCGAACTTTAAAAAAAAGTCCGGGTCCGTGTCCCGGACTTTTACCGAACTTTTCCCGGACACCGAACCCCATTGAAGTCAATGGGGACCCGAACTTTAAGGCACTAAAATGGCTCTAAAACACCAAAGGAAAGGGCTAGAGTGCTGCAAATGGCAGCAAAACGTAATTAAGAGCATGGCAAGTGCTCTGCAAACAAATGTGGATAGGGAAATAACTTAAAACAACAAAAAAAAAACAGAAAAATAAAACAATGTTCTTCTTCATCTCTGAAGGACGAGGCCCATATGGAGTAGGAGGGAGGTTGAGGTGGTGGTGGATGTGGCGGTGACATAGGCGTGCGCACAGGGTGTGCTGGGTGTGCCTGGGCACACCCTAATCACCTAGGGCACATAGCATTGCCAGTGAGGAGATGGGAAAGATCTCCCTGGGACCTGCTCTGCTCTATTTCTCCTTGCCTACAGGTACATGGCCCCGATACATTACTCTCCCTGCTGGCAAACACATGCATGTGTATTTCAACTTTGGGGTGCACACCTTAATGCAATAGGCTGCGCACACCTATGGGCGGTGTAGGTGGAAGCGGCGGTGGAGGAGGACCAGGGCCGGATTAACAGCATCATGGGCTTGGTGCTGAGGATTTTGAAGGGCCTTAAGGGCCGTGCCTTGCCATGCACCCAGAGGAGGAAGGGTGCAGCCATGCATGCCTAATTCAACATGGGATGCTGTCTCTGAAGCCCATAAACACATCCATGCATCGCCAACTGTCCCTCCTTGTCCGGCCTTCACGCTGTGTGGGGAGGTTCTGAGGGTGCTGCCTGGGGAAGCGAGCATAGAAGCCAGACTTCTGTGTTTACAAGTGACAGAAGAGCGGTAACAGTGAATATGGCCAACCCGGGGCCTATATAAAAGGTAGGGGCCTGGAGCTGCAGCTCCAATAGCCCCTACATTAATCTGGCCCTGAGGAGGAGGACGAGGTAGCCAACACTGCTTCTTTTCAAAAATTTTAAATGAGGGTACACCCCAAAAGAGTGAGAAAGAGCAAAAATGGAACAATGGGTGGGTAAGGTCGGTATCCATTGCTATTCTGCATAAGGTACGGAAAAGTCCCGTGGGATCCATGCCTGGTTCATTTTAATGAACGTGAGCTTGTCCACATTGTCTCTGGACAGGCGGCTGCGCTTGTCTGTTATAACGCCCCCAGCCGTGCTAAATACCCGTTCAGATAATACACTGGCTGCAGGGCACGCCAGCACCTCCAAGGCGTAAAGGGCAAGCTCAAGCCATGTGCCCAATTTGGAGACCCAGAAGTTGAAGGGGGCAGACCCGTCATTCACTACATGTAGGCGTGTGCACACATACTGCTCCACCATGTTGGTAAAATGCTGCCTCCTGCTAAGACGTTCCATCTGAGCTGCTGGTGCTGCTGTTTGTTGTGGCGTGCTGACAAAGCTTTTCCACATTTCGGCCATGCTAACCCTGCCTTCTGAGGTGCTGGCGGTGCCCTGGTTGCGTTGGCGACCTCCTCCTCCTCCTCCTCTGCCTTGTGCTTCCACTGTGGCCCCGCTGTCAGATGGGAATGCCAGCAGCATGGCGTCTACCAGCGTGCGCTTGTACTCGCGCATCTTGCGATCGCGCTCCAGTGAGTGAATTAAGGACGGTACGTTGTCCTTGTAACGGGGATCCAGCAGCGTGGCCACCCAGTAATCAGCACAAGTTAGAATGTGGGCAACTCGGCGGTCGTTGTGGAGACACTGCAGCATGTAATCGCTCATGTGTGCCAGGCTGCCCAGAGGCAACGAAAGGCTGTCCTCTGTGGGAGGTGTATCGTCCGTGTCCTCTGTATCCCCCCAGCCACGCACCAGTGATGGCCATGAGCTGGCCTGGGTGCCACCCTGCTGTGAACATGGTTCCATCTCCTCCTCCAGCTCCTCCTCCTCCTCATCCTCCTCATCCTCCAGAACTGTGCCCCTGCTGGACAATTGCGTCCCTGGCGTTTGCGTGTGCAGGAACCCACCCTCGGAGCCCCTTGCGAATGACTGCCCTGAAAGCCTTGGAAATGTTACCTCTTCATCCTCCTCCTCCTCCTCATCCTGTGCCACATCCTCTTCCATCATCGCCCGAATTGTTTTTTCAAGGAGGCATAGAAGTGGGATAGTTAAGCTGAGAACGGCGTCATTGCCACTGGCCATGTTGGTGGAGTACTCAAAACAGCGCAACAAGGCACACAGGTCTCGCATGGAGGCCCAGTTAAATTAAATAGCGGAATAGAAAATATGATCCAAAAAAAGTGTATGTATATCACACGTACACAACCACACTGGGCCCCAATTACTATTGTTTGTACCCCTAAAAGGCTAGATGAGGAGTAGGGGGAGTATGGAACAGGCAGCACCCTCAAACCTTCAGAAGTATGAGATGAACCCCAACAACTTGGAAAGGTGGATCTCTCTCACACGTACCGACACAGACTATCCCGCAATTCAATTGATCCTCAAAGGTTTTTATTGAATAGCGGAATAGGAAATATGATCAAAAAAAGTGTATGTATCTCGCACGTACACAACCACACTAGGCCCCAATTACTATTGTTTGTACCCCTAAAAGGCTAGATGAGGAGTAGGGGGGGTATGGAACAGGCAGCACCCTCAAACCTTCAGAAGTATGAGATGAACCCCAACAACTTGGAAAGGTGGATCTCTCTCACACGTACCGACACAGACTATCCCCCAATTTAACTGATCCCCAAAGGTTTTTGATTAAATAGCGGAATAGAAAATATGATCCAAAAAAAGTGTATGTATATCACACGTACACAACCACACTAGGCCCCAATTACTATTGTTTGTACCCCTAAAAGGCTAGATGAGGAGTAGGGGGGGTATGGAACAGGCAGCACCCTCAAACCTTCAGAAGTATGAGATGAACCCCAACAACTTGGAAAGGTGGATCTCTCTCACACGTACCGACACAGACTATCCCCCAATTTAACTGATCCCCAAAGGTTTTTGATTAAATAGCGGAATAGAAAATATGATCCCAAAAAAGTGTATGTATATCACACGTACACAACCACACTGGGCCCCAATTACTATTGTTTGTACCCCTAAAAGGCTAGATGAGGAGTAGGGGGAGTATGGAACAGGCAGCACCCTCAAACCTTCAGAAGTATGAGATGAACCCCAACAACTTGGAAAGGTGGATCTCTCTCACACGTACCAACACAGACTATCCCCCAATTTAACTGATCCCCAAAGGTTTTTGATTAAATAGCGGAATAGAAAATATGATCCAAAAAAAGTGTATGTATATCACAGGTACACAACCACACTAGGCCCCAATTACTATTGTTTGTACCCCTAAAAGGCTAGATGAGGAGTAGGGGGAGTATGGAACAGGCAGCACCCTCAAACCTTCAGAAGTATGAGATGAACCCCAACAACTTGGAAAGGTGGATCTCTCTCACACGTACCGACACAGACTATCCCGCAATTCAATTGATCCTCAAAGGTTTTTATTGAATAGCGGAATAGGAAATATGATCAAAAAAAGTGTATGTATCTCGCACGTACACAACCACACTAGGCCCCAATTACTATTGTTTGTACCCCTAAAAGGCTAGATGAGGAGTAGGGGGGGTATGGAACAGGCAGCACCCTCAAACCTTCAGAAGTATGAGATGAACCCCAACAACTTGGAAAGGTGGATCTCTCTCACACGTACCGACACAGACTATCCCCCAATTTAACTGATCCCCAAAGGTTTTTGATTAAATAGCGGAATAGAAAATATGATCCCAAAAAAGTGTATGTATATCACACGTACACAACCACACTAGGCCCCAATTACTATTGTTTGTACCCCTAAAAGGCTAGATGAGGAGTAGGGGGGGTATGGAACAGGCAGCACCCTCAAACCTTCAGAAGTATGAGATGAACCCCAACAACTTGGAAAGGTGGATCTCTCTCACACGTACCGACACAGACTATCCCCCAATTTAACTGATCCCCAAAGGTTTTTGATTAAATAGCGGAATAGAAAATATGATCCCAAAAAAGTGTATGTATATCACACGTACACAACCACACTGGGCCCCAATTACTATTGTTTGTACCCCTAAAAGGCTAGATGAGGAGTAGGGGGAGTATGGAACAGGCAGCACCCTCAAACCTTCAGAAGTATGAGATGAACCCCAACAACTTGGAAAGGTGGATCTCTCTCACACGTACCAACACAGACTATCCCCCAATTTAACTGATCCCCAAAGGTTTTTGATTAAATAGCGGAATAGAAAATATGATCCAAAAAAAGTGTATGTATATCACACGTACACAACCACACTAGGCCCCAATTACTATTGTTTGTACCCCTAAAAGGCTAGATGAGGAGTAGGGGGAGTATGGAACAGGCAGCACCCTCAAACCTTCAGAAGTATGAGATGAACCCCAACAACTTGGAAAGGTGGATCTCTCTCACACGTACCGACACAGACTATCCCGCAATTCAATTGATCCTCAAAGGTTTTTATTGAATAGCGGAATAGGAAATATGATCAAAAAAAGTGTATGTATCTCGCACGTACACAACCACACTAGGCCCCAATTACTATTGTTTGTACCCCTAAAAGGCTAGATGAGGAGTAGGGGGGGTATGGAACAGGCAGCACCCTCAAACCTTCAGAAGTATGAGATGAACCCCAACAACTTGGAAAGGTGGATCTCTCTCACACGTACCAACACAGACTATCCCCCAATTTAACTGATCCCCAAAGGTTTTTGATTAAATAGCGGAATAGAAAATATGATCCCAAAAAAGTGTATGTATATCACACGTACACAACCACACTAGGCCCCAATTACTATTGTTTGTACCCCTAAAAGGCTAGGAGTAGGGGGAGTATGGAACAGGCAGCACCCTCAAACCTTCAGAAGTATGAGATGAACCCCAACAACTTGGAAAGGTGGATCTCTCTCACACGTACCAACACAGACTATCCCCCAATTTAACTGATCCCCAAAGGTTTTTGATTAAATAGCGGAATAGAAAATATGATCCCAAAAAAGTGTATGTATATCACACGTACACAACCACACTAGGCCCCAATTACTATTGTTTGTACCCCTAAAAGGCTAGGAGTAGGGGGAGTATGGAACAGGCAGCACCCTCAAACCTTCAGAAGTATGAGATGAACCCCAACAACTTGGAAAGGTGGATCTCTCTCACACGTACCAACACAGACTATCCCCCAATTTAACTGATCCCCAAAGGTTTTTGATTAAATAGCGGAATAGAAAATATGATCCCAAAAAAGTGTATGTATATCACACGTACACAACCACACTAGGCCCCAATTACTATTGTTTGTACCCCTAAAAGGCTAGGAGTAGGGGGAGTATGGAACAGGCAGCACCCTCAAACCTTCAGAAGTATGAGATGAACCCCAACAACTTGGAAAGGTGGATCTCTCTCACACGTACCAACACAGACTATCCCCCAATTTAACTGATCCCCAAAGGTTTTTGATTAAATAGCGGAATAGAAAATATGATCCCAAAAAAGTGTATGTATATCACACGTACACAACCACACTAGGCCCCAATTACTATTGTTTGTACCCCTAAAAGGCTAGGAGTAGGGGGAGTATGGAACAGGCAGCACCCTCAAACCTTCAGAAGTATGAGATGAACCCCAACAACTTGGAAAGGTGGATCTCTCTCACACGTACCAACACAGACTATCCCCCAATTTAACTGATCCCCAAAGGTTTTTGATTAAATAGCGGAATAGAAAATATGATCCCAAAAAAGTGTATGTATATCACACGTACACAACCACACTAGGCCCCAATTACTATTGTTTGTACCCCTAAAAGGCTAGGAGTAGGGGGGAGTATGGAACAGGCAGCACCCTCAAACCTTCAGAAGTATGAGATGAACCCCAACAACTTGGAAAGGTGGATCTCTCTCACACGTACCAACACAGACTATCCCCCAATTTAACTGATCCCCAAAGGTTTTTGATTAAATAGCGGAATAGAAAATATGATCCCAAAAAAGTGTATGTATATCACACGTACACAACCACACTAGGCCCCAATTACTATTGTTTGTACCCCTAAAAGGCTAGGAGTAGGGGGAGTATGGAACAGGCAGCACCCTCAAACCTTCAGAAGTATGAGATGAACCCCAACAACTTGGAAAGGTGGATCTCTCTCACACGTACCAACACAGACTATCCCCCAATTTAACTGATCCCCAAAGGTTTTTGATTAAATAGCGGAATAGAAAATATGATCCCAAAAAAGTGTATGTATATCACACGTACACAACCACACTAGGCCCCAATTACTATTGTTTGTACCCCTAAAAGGCTAGGAGTAGGGGGAGTATGGAACAGGCAGCACCCTCAAACCTTCAGAAGTATGAGATGAACCCCAACAACTTGGAAAGGTGGATCTCTCTCACACGTACCAACACAGACTATCCCCCAATTTAACTGATCCCCAAAGGTTTTTGATTAAATAGCGGAATAGAAAATATGATCCCAAAAAAGTGTATGTATATCACACGTACACAACCACACTAGGCCCCAATTACTATTGTTTGTACCCCTAAAAGGCTAGATGAGGAGTAGGGGGAGTATGGAACAGGCAGCACCCTCAAACCTTCAGAAGTATGAGATTGTGTTCACTGTACCCCACAAAGATTGAGTTCACTGCACCCCACAATGATTGTGTTCACTGCACCCCACAAAGATTGTGTTCACTGCACCTCACAAAGATTGTGTTCACTGTACCCCCCAAAGATTGTGTTCACTGCACCCCACAAAGATTCTGTTCACTGTACCCCACAAAGATTGTGTTCACTGCACCCCAAAAAGATTGTGTTCACTGCACCCCAAAAAGGATGTTGTTCACTGCACCCCAAAAAGGATGTTGTTCACTCCACCCCAAAAAGATTGTGTTCACTGCACCCCACAAAGATTGTGTTCACTGCACCCCAAAAAGATTGTGTTCACTGCACCCCAAAAATGATTTTGTTCACTGCACCCCAAAAAGGATTTTGTTCACTGCACCCCAAAAAGGATGTTGTTCACTCCACCCCAAAAAGATTGTGTTCACTGCACCCCACAAAGGATTTTGTTCACTGCACCCCAAAAAGATTGTGTTCACTGCACCCCAAAAAGGATGTTGTTCACTGCACCCCAAAAAGGATTTTGTTCACTGCACCCCAAAAAGATTGTGTTCACTGCACCCCACAAAGGATTTTGTTCACTGCACCCCACAAAGATTGTGTTCACTGCACACCAAAAAGGATTGTGTTCACTGCACCCCAAAAAGATTTTGTTCACTGCACCCCAAAAAGATTGTGTTCACTGCACCCCAAAAAGGATGTTGTTCACTGCACCCCAAAAAGGATTTTGTTCACTGCACCCCAAAAAGATTGTGTTCACTGCACCCCACAAAGGATTTTGTTCACTGCACCCCACAAAGATTGTGTTCACTGCACACCAAAAAGGATTGTGTTCACTGCACCCCAAAAAGATTTTGTTCACTGCACCCCAAAAAGATTGTGTTCACTGCAGCCCAAAAAGATTGTGTTCACTGCAGCCCAAAAAGATTGTGTTCACTGCAGCCCAAAAAGATTGTGTTCAGTGCAGCCCAAAAAGATTGTGTTCACTGCAGCTCACACACAGAAAAATGGATGTGGATCACTGACACCTGCCTATCTCCAATCCCACACCACACAGCAATATCGATTGTAGTTTGTAGAACACAGTTTCCCTAAAATTCAGCAGACTCTGTCCCTAACAGGATTGAGAAGAGATCGTAGATCAGGATTGAGTGCAGATTCACCCCACCCCCCACACAGCAATATCGATTGTAGTTTGTAGAAGACACTGACCCTATAATTCAGCAGACTCTATCCCTAAAATGCCTACAACTCGCCCTGCCTAAACACTCCGACCTGTCCCTCAATTCTATCCGGACACAAATGGTTTTTTCCTGCCTATCTTTCCCTAATCAGCAGCCAGCACGTTGATGTGTGCTCTGTCCCTGAATCTAAGCAGCATAATGACGCCGCTGCGGCTGCCTCGAACTTATAAAGACTTGGTCACATGCTTCAGACGGCCAATCACAGCTACTGAGACATTTGCAGGCATGGCTGGGATGGCTTAAGGCACACCAGTTAAACGATTGTTGATTGGCTGTTGAAAGCCCGCCATGAAAAGAGCGCCAAAGCATGCAAAACCCGGAAATAAAACGACCGAACACGGATTTTTACCCGAACATACAGTAAAGTGTCCGTGTCCGTGTTCGGGTACAAAAAATCCAATTATTCGGTACGAACACGAATAATACAGTCCGTGTTCGCTCAACACTAGTTGTAATGAATCAGATTGCTGCTGTGTTTAAAGTAAACATTTTTGTAAAAGTAATGAAATTTATATCACATGCAAAACTATGTGATGCCAGCATATGGTACTTTTCCCATGCCACCCTCAAAGTCATGTAGAAGATAAAAAAGTGGCCAGGGTACAGGAATCAATAAAAACATTGTGATATTTATTTAAAAAAAAACACAAATGCACACTTTCAATCAAGTAAGAGAAGTGTTGCTTGGAGGGAAGTAATGCAGTCAGCCGACGTGCAACAACTGTCATGCACTGGAAACCGGATCTGCTGTATGGAACCCGTCAAGCACCCGGGGTGTGCAGGACTTGTTTAAAATGCTCTGCCTTCTTTGTCAAGTACCAAGTCACCTTCAAAGTCACATTAAAAGGTGAACCTTCTCCATGTTGTAGTTTTCCTTTTTTTGGTACATGTACCTTATGGCAGTGGTTCCCATGCTTTTTTGGAAATACCTTGAAAATGGCCAGAGTTGTCTTTCAAGATTCATTAATCAGATTTCAGTGGTGTTGATTTTTAAGTTTGCAGTTTTTGCCTTCATAGTGTGTTCATGAACCAAATTCAGACATATTTTCTCCTCTTCAGTCTTCAGATGCTCTCTTGCGACTGTTCCAAATGAGAAAAAATGTTCTTCAGGTATTTTTTTCTCCTTATGCCCACACACTGAGTTTTGGGTGTGGTTGCCGTTACCTAGATAAATATGGTGCAAAAAACAACTACAGAAAGAGTCCTAGAATTTTAAAGAATGGTTTCCATTGGCGACACTTGTGGCTAATACAGTAAGGTAAATATTTTATGAAAAGTTTTAATCATTATTTAAATGTAGCACTACCCTCTTGGGGGTTGCTGGTTAATAGGTGTTCTTCAGCACTACTGTGACCCTGTAAACCGTCCAGCCCATCTGACACTCTAGGTTAAGACATTGTGTATACACCTTTAAGAATCACACTGACAGAGTACAAATGAGTTTTGACTTTTACTCAGTGAATAAGCAAGTGAAATTATGTCAGTCAGCTAGACCCCGTATAAACTGTTAGGGTTCAGCAAGACTGACACAGAAACAACAGATAAACAGAATGGTTTTATATCAGGAAACAATATTCAACACAATACTCTAAACTCGGCAAGTGTATAGATATTCTCTACTATAATAAAGCAGTACTCAAGTTTAAGGAAGAACTCTAAGCTAATCTATACTGTCAATATTCTAATTAAAGATATAGTAGTATATCTAGAACATGTCCCCTTTAAGAGCTGCTGTGCACCAATGTCCCTCCCTCTAGCAAGGCCTTGCTATGTTCTTCACCTGGAAGTTGAGCTCATAAATAGTTTCCACTGTGGTTTAAGATAACAAGCAGATCCAGATGTTAAATTGTAATCCTAAGGGAATTAGTGTCTGCTGCAATGTCTGTGTTCAGTGCAAAGATGTGGTGTAATACTAGCGGTCTGGGCTGGTGCAGGCACCCTCTTTCTGACTCGGATGTTTGTCTGTGAGGGCCCTATGGAACAAGCGATATGATCTCCCCCACTCTAACGTCTGGCAGCTGGCTGCGCTCTGCCACCTCAGGATGTCCAACCGACCTCCACTTCCTCTATCTCAGTGGCACTGCAAAAGCATCAACAGTACAGCAACGGGTTTCTGCTCCTCTGAGTGCTTAAAATGGGTCAGGCCTCGGGCAATAGACCGCAGGCTGCTGTCAGACTCCCACTCAGCAGGCGGACGTGCATTCCATGGGTCCCAGGAACAAGAGAGTTTTCGGGCTGTAGAGCAGATAGTTTTATAACTCCTCCCATGATGCTCCACTCCTCCTTTGGTTCCTGGGAAGATAATTTCCTCAGCAATCCAGGCAATGATCAGCTCTCTGCTAAAAGCTACAGCTCCCACAATGACAATCTTCCACTTCCTGCCAGATGACGATCCCATCTGAAACCAGCATTAAACGGGCACAGGAACAATTCCAACAAGAAAGATAAGTCTGTATATTTATAATGATAGTCCGATCCCGGCTACATCCTCCCCCCACTTGAAAGTCTTTGGTCCCCGAAGACAGATGAACTTTCCCTAAGGCAAACTTTTTGCATAACAGTTCAGAAAGGAAATCAAAACAATGACTTCACTAATCAGAACCTACAGTAGCTAATAACTGACTGATAGAATAATTTTCAGATAATAAACTATACAAGGTGTCAGAAAAAGTTGAGACTTTCTCACAACAGGCCAATAATAAGTTAGTGGCCCACCTAGTAGAGTCAGATGGTGGAACAGAGTCATCTTCTACCAAAGGCTCTGTAAAAGAGACTAGTGCTTGACTGAAACATTGAGTAGTTGCAATGAGTTCATCCAAGCTTTCCCCAAGGGTATTATATGTGAGTTTCTTAGGTGGATGAATCTCCCTTCGAAGTCTGGAACACACGTTCTCTGCAGACTCAGATTCATGTCCCTGGCTCCAAAAAACCACACCCAGGCTGTGGTTCTTCCAAACTATCAGGTCTAACTCCACCTGATGGTGGTAAGACCGAACTTTCTTCAACACTGGGTGGTTCAACATTGTCCAGTGATGATAAAGCTAAATTCTCTTCAGTACTTACTGAATGGCCTCAGAGTTAGCCGATGGAGGTAGAATTGGAGTCTCCTCAACACTTGGTGATTCAAAGTGTTCAGTGGGTTCTGTCTTCATCTCTACAATTCTTCTTTCTGGAGCTGATGTAGGTCTCCTCACTTCCTCAAACTGGTGTCCCTCTCTCACAGGTGAGGGAGGCATCTGAATATCCTCCACTGAAAGCTGGAAAATTGAAAGGTATCCTCCAGTGAAGGTGCCCATAACCAGTCAAGAGTAATTTCTTTCTCATCACTCTCCTCCTCCCTCTCTTCAGGGACAGAGCCCCCTGGCATCCGCCAAGTTTTGGATCGCAAATTAGGAGGATGGAGTACATCAGGATAAGGATCTGTGGGTACTAGAATAGCATCCCAAATGGGTAGAAGGTTGCCCTCAGGATGAATCTGATACACTGGTAATCCAGGCAGCCTTTTGCAGATGATGTAAGGTTGAGAACGCCATTAGTCAGCCAACTTATGTTTACCTGGAACTCCCAAATTTCATAACAACACTTGATCTCCAGGTTGCAGATCTTGAACTCTCACCTTAAGATCAAAATAAAATTCTTCTTGTTGCATTGCTCCCTTGTGGCAGATGCTTCTAAAGCTTTCGCATAAGCTAACTTTAAGTTCTTCCTGAGTCTATCCAGATAGCCTGATATGAAACCTGAGAAGTATGATCTGGGGATTTCCCAAAAGCTAGTCCATCGGCAATCAAGATTCTCTCCCAAACATCAGTCAATATGGGGAATATCCAGTAGATATGCATGTAGAAAGAAAGTGGCACTTCCAGTCTCAGGAAAGTAGAAACTTGAGTTTTATTTCTTCAAATCAAAAAGTCCAACATCGACATGTGCAAGACAAACAGGATAGCAGCAAACGCGTTTCACAACATGTGCTTATTCATTGCAATGAATAAGCACATGGTGTGAAACGCGTTTGCTGCTATCCTGTTTGTCTTGCACATGTCGATGTTGGACTTTTTGATTTGAAGAAATAAAACTCAAGTTTCTACTTTCCTGAGACTGGAAGTGCCACTTTCTTTCTACATGCATATGGACTTCTTAGGTTGCGGACCTTGGTGAGCACCCAGTCTTGCAGGACTACTACAGTTTACTTGGGAATCCTACTAGCCCAGCTGTCAGCACTTTGAGCTGGGATTTGTTTCTTTGCTTCTTTGAATATCCAGTAGAGTCATTCACAGTACTATTGTAGGCATGGATCACAGCTGCAATGTGATCACCCCAATGTTGTTTCTGCTCCAAAGGTAGTCTTTACATGTTCAATAGAGTACGATTAAACAGTTCCAGCTGCGGATCTCCCTGAGGATGATATGGAGTAGCTCTTGATTTCTGTATACTCAGCAATTCACAGAGTCATCATATTAACTTGCTCTCAAAATCCCGGCCTTTATCCGAATGGTAAGCCGTAATGAGTGAAAAACTTCTCCACCAGTGTCTTAGCAATGGTACTAGCTTGCTGATCTCAGGTTGGGAAAGCTTGAGTGTATCTAGTAAAATGATCGGTCACAACCAGGAAATTACTAAGCCCACCCAGGTCAGGTTCAAGACACAAGAAATCAATGCACAAAAAAAAAAAAAAAGAAATCAATGCAGACAAGCTCCATCGGTCCCTAACTTCCTAAATGACCTATTGGGGCAGCTCTACTGGGTAATGTCTTCCTCTGGATACACCAAATACATGAATGGCAATAGCTTTAAATTTCTGTTCTCATGAAAGGCCAGGAGAACCGATCCCTGACTAATTTAAAGGTTCTGTCTGGTCCTAAACGTCCATGATCATCGTGAAGGGCCATCAATACAGTCAGTTGATGCTTCTCCGGTACGAATAATTGTTGAACTCCTTTAGGCTCCTCGATGGGACACATCCGATACACAATTCCATCCTCCAGCCTTAGGCGGTCCCAATCCTTGTGAACCACTTTAGCACCTCCAACCGGACTGTTCAACAACATCTTGGAGTCCCCTGCAGCCAATGCCTTCTTGACTAAAGCACACAGAGGATTCACCCGCTGGTCCCTCCTCATATCTTCTTTTGTCAGATAGGGAAGTTCCTAACTTTGCACTTGAGTAAGATCGCAATAGTAGCGTGGCATCCCGGCCGGGGTAACTCCCACTGCTTCAGCTCGCATGGCTCCTCTATGATGGTACTCCACTCCTTGGCACACTGCTTGAACCCCCTCAGGAGTTAAATGTATCTAGTCTTGAGTACCATCCTCTGGAACATAGGGTCTTCTAGATAAAGCACCTGCATCAAAATTTCCTTTTCCTGGCCAGGATTTCAGACTAAATTGAAACTCAGACAGGGCAGCCAGCCACCAATGTCCAGTAGCATCCAATTTGGCAGTAGACAACAGATTAGTCAAAGGGTTATTATCTGTCTTCACCACAAAGGAGGCTCCATATAAGTAGTCTCACAGTTTGTCCACTACTGTCCGCTTGAGGGCCAGGAACTCCAATTTGTGTATCGGATAATTATTTTCAGAAGGTGTAAGACTACGGCTCACATAAACCACAGGACGGAGCTTCCCAGCAGTTTCCTGATAGAAAACACACCACCAAGACCATCCCGGTTAGCATCCACATGCAACTCATATGGCTTGGAAGGGTCAGCATAGGCCAGAACATGTGCTTGTGTGAGACTTTCTTTCAAACGTTTAAAGGCTTGTTCAAACTTTCGGGTCCACTGTTTCTGAATGGGTTCACACGGTCTTCTGGGCCCCATGGAACGTTGCTCCTTTAGACTTGACTGCAGTAGTTCTTCATCTCTTTACTTTTGTAGCAATTCATTCAAGGGTTTTGCTATCTGTGCGAAGTTCTTCACAAACCTCCGATAATAAGAACAGAACCCAAGAAAGGAACGCAGCTCAGTCACTGGGTCTAGGCCAAGTAGTGACAGCCTCCAACTTCTGGGGACCAGTGGCAACCCCGTCTGCTGAGACCACATGCACCAAGTAGGTGACTGATGTCTGATAGAACTGACATTTCTCTAAGGACAACTTCAATCCTTCTGCATGCAGCCTCTCGAAAACTTTCTCAAGTCGAGCTTCATGTTCTTCCAGTGTCTTGTCAAACACAATGATATCATCCAGATACACAAGGACCTCATTCAGGTTCATATCACCAACTGTATTCTCCATCAACCTCTGGAAGTGGCAGGAGCACCCACCAATCCATGGGGCATGCGATCAAATTCGAAGGATCCCAACGGGCTGAAAAAAGCTGTCTTTTCTCGGTCATCTGGATGCATGGGTATTTTATAATACCCACTCTTCAGATCCAACACACTGAACCACTTGGCTCCAGACAGGCATTGCAATGCATCTTCAATCCGAAGGAGTTGTATACTGGTCAGGGATGGTTATCCGGTTCAGAGTCTGGTAGTCAATGCACATCCGAATGGTCCCATTTTTCTTCCTTACCACCACAATGGGGAGGCATATGGGCTTCTAGACTCTCTGATGACCCCAATCTTCTTCAGTTCAGCTAATTGCTCCCAGAGATCCTCCAGGTCACTCAGAGGAATCCGCCGATCTCTCTCTCGAAAGGGCTTACCTTCACTCAACCAAATTCGGTGTTGAGCACTCTTAGCACAGCCCACATCAAAGTGATTCTTCAAGAAGATCTCATCCCATCTAGCCAGCTGGTTCTTTATCTGCTCCCCCCACTTGAAAGGTACAGCAGGGCGTCGGACTCTAGAATCTTCACTTTGGCCTTCATCCTTCTGGACCAGGTCGTTCAAGTCACTGGGGTGGCAACGCTCACTCGCCCCAACACCATCCGAGGCTTCAGGCTGACAGGTTGCCCAGTGACATTGAGAACACTGACTGGGACTCTTTCACCTGTTCTTGACAGCATCTTGGTGGGCACTATCTCCAGAACCAGTTCTAGTCCCAAATCTTCTCCCAGAGGATCTCCTTCCAACATTACAAATGGACCCGGTTGGTCCCAGGACAACTTGACAGTAGCCTTCATACACGTTCTTTCTCCAGGCTGCAACACTTGCTCCCGTGTATACAGTCACCACAGTTTTACCACCCCTTCAGCTGGGGCCTTCTGTTCCTGAACCACCCGTTGAAAGGCTTTCCTTAACTGCGGGTGTACTTCTTTAACAGCTGAACCCCTGATGACTAATGGAGTAAGCATTCTTCGTACCAGGTCAGTATTAGTCCCTATGAGCAAGGAGTTCTGTTTTGCCCCAGGAGGTTGGGGACAGACCACTGCCAACATATTAAAAGTCTCTGTCTTTCTGGCCAAGGAAGGGTCAAAAGCTATCTTGATGGGTATGTATCCATCACATGGGAACTTCTGGGTGCCAAGGCCCCAAATCTCCAACTCTTCCAACTTGCTCAAAGGAATGTGTTTCAAGTGTTTGTCATATAAATCTCTGTACACTTCCAGCTTAAGTATCCACCTAATGAGTTGCACTGTCGGAACTGGTTCTTCTGTGAATCTTGGCAGGCTTTTCACTAGTATTCCCATATTCGACCGCGATGATAGGGTCATCTCCACTCGCTGTTCTGGTGTACTCCTACCAGGGGATTCAACTGTCTGTACCTTGACTGATTTCATTGATGGTGACCAGATCCTCTTTTTCTTCCTTGGAGGAGAAGATATGTTGACCCCCTGTGTCTTTCCCCCAAACCTGGGTGACCCTTTCTCTTTACAAGGCATAGGAGGGGGCTGAATAGAGGGTCCTCATCTATTCCCCAACATCTTTTTGAGGTTTTACTAACACTGGAGCTCTGTTTAGTTTGGGGATGCTCAATTGGCTCCTTCACTGAGGTCCCCTGAAGTTTTCCGCTTTCTTTTGGAAAAAGATCTTCTGTAAGGCTTTCGACCTCTTCCAACAGTTTGGGGCTAACCCCCCTCTTGGGACATTTAGCCCTGAAACGCCCAACTTCTCCACATTAAAAACAGCCTCTAACTCTGAAAGGAAGGGGTCCTGATCCCCTAGGGCTGCTTCTTGGTTTTTGGATTTTCGCTTGAGCTTCCATTACTTGCATCAACGCCTGACACATTTGAGCTTTGACCTGTGCTACTTGAATCATCGGAGTTTGAGTTGTCATCTGACTTCTTACTGTTTGAATTCTCACACCGACCTAGGTCCAAGTCTACTTTACTCTCCTCATTTGAGAGACTAGGCTCCACATGGACAAGGCGGGTAAAAGCTTTCTCTTTCTATCCCTCCCACTAGCAGCTCTCTGGCCCCTTGGCTCTTCTCTTCCAGCAAAGCTTCTTCTTCCCTCACTTCCCTCATCAATTCTGGGTAAGAAGGGGTGGCTCGAGCTCCTTTCAACAGCAACTTCAGTACAATGGGGTGGTTTGGATGGGCCCCTCGTAGCACTCTATCCAGTCGTGCTTGATTGGCATCCTTGGGGTCTATGCCCCTCTTCAAGATGATCTGATGTAACATCTTTTCCACTCGAGAGATATAGTCAGACAATCTCTCCCCTTGTTGCTGGTGAGTATGGTTGAATTTGTATAGCAGGTCTGGAGTTTTCTCTACTCTTCCAAAAACAGCATACAAGGCATCAGTATAGTCCATGGCTACACAATCTTTCTTGCCCATTCTCATATTCCGGATCACTTCAGCTGCTGGGCCCCTCAGACTCTCGCTAAGCCACTGCCTCTTCACAGCCTCTGGCACACTCCACTCTGCTAGTGCCTGGGTGACTTGACTCATCAAGATTTCAAGTCCTCTTCTCCAATTGGAGTCAGTAGCTGGCCTCAAAAGAACTGAAGCCTTCTATAGCCTTGTCCTACACTACTGGGACCTATCTTCACCAGACTCTCGACTAATCGGCTCATGTCGGTGTAGAATGAGGCAGGAGGTGCACCATCTCCATTAGAATCAGTACTCACTGGTCCAGTATTAACTTGTAAAGGCAGTGGCCCTTCTTCCGATGCTACCTCTTTCTCCAGCCACAAGAACACTCGGGCCCTTACCCCATCCGTCAGGGTCACCTCTTCCTTCTGGAAGCACACAGGTACATCTTCTTGCCACTCCAGTAATACCTGCATGAAGTCCAGATCATAGTCTACCCTCACATCCAATATGTAGGCCCTCTGCTCTGGCACTAAGGCCCTCACCCAATGCTGGATCTCCTTTTTCAATACATTCACTTCCTGAGACCTCCAGAATAGTGCTTTGCTCTAACCGAGCTCCTTGGGCTGAGCTCCATGGGCCAAGCTCCTCCCTTCCCTAGGCATTTGCAGCAGCCAAGTTCATAGACTTTTCTGTCATTGGCTCATGGCAGGGCTGACTAGGGCCCGCAACAGTGGAGAACATCCCGGATGAGCCTCCAAATGTAGCACTACCCCCTTGGGGGTTGCTGGTTAATGGGTGTTCATCAGCACTACTGTGACCCTGTAAACTGTCCAGCCCATCTGACACTCTAGGTTCAGACATTGTGTATACACCTTTAAGAATCACACTGACACAGTACAAATGAGTTTTGACTTTTACTCAGTGAATAAGCAAGTGAAAGTATGCCAGTCAGCTAAACCCTGTATAAACTGTCAGGGTTCAGCAAGACTGACATAGAGAAAAGAGGGGAATGGCGCTGTCTACTACAAAGATAAGGGGACTGTTCCAATAAGTGAAAATATGCAAAGGAATATGTAGTAAATGGTGATAACACGATATGATGTGGGTATCTGGAGTGCTTCATTAGTATCTGAGACAAATAAATCAGGGCAGTAGGCAAGAAGTGACTAATATCTTAAGGTAAGTGGCAATAAATAAATAAATGCACAATGAATCAGGGCAATAGGCCAGAAGTGACTAATACAATCTAATAATATAAATAAATGTACAATAGTGCTACAGTTGGGGGCTCATCCGGGATGTTCTCCACTGGTGCTATGAAATAATAATGGTGCAAAATATATACCAATGTATAAAGGTGCAAATAATGTAAAAATTAATAAATAACACCTTAAAGTGCTGAGTGGCAAAAAATGTGCGTGGTAACAGAACTGGTAATTGGTAATTTCAATTACCAATTCGGTGACCACTCATATTGGGCTCCTGCTCAGCCCATTAAACTGCAGTACCCATCCTGGATGTGATTGGATTCATGAACTAATAGTGCAAACTTGGTTGTGTGTATATATATATATATATATATCTCACCATATATTACTTGAGGTTAGCGCTAACCACTGGGACACTGCAGTTTATACCTCTGTACAGTAAGCTCATATATGCTGCCATACATCCCCCGTAATTCATTACAAGGATTTCAGCTTTTAAACCTTTAGAGGTTTTGGATACCTGTATGGTCTATATGTGGGAGTATGCTATACCTTTGTTACACAAGCTATTGTATCTCTAATTGCTATTTAGCAGTGGAAGTTTATGCTGTTTCAGGTGACTGTGGCTGAGTTATTTATGCCTAAAACAGGCAACTTGATGGGTAACTTCTCATAATAAGAGCAACCTGTTTTAAAGATCCCCTATATATAAACCCTAGATATATACATACATCTACAAGGAATTTGCCCAAGTGGGGAAGTTATAAGGGTCTATTGAATGGTGTAATTGTTTGAATTGTGTGGTTGTTTCTTTGCTGGTACCAATCACTTTACATCAGGGCTACAGCACCTACTCAGCAATATGAGATACCCAGATTGGAATGGGAGGCTCTGGATGATCTAAAGCCCTTTTATTGACAGTCAGTGTCAGGTGGGCAAAATTACTAGAGCACTCTATACCTTATAGAGCATATTGAAAATTTGGTGCTTTCTAGTCCTTTTGGTAAAGTGCCTGTGGTGGTGATCCTGCCAGGAAAGATGATGCTGGAACTTCCGTAGGGGTGATATCCCTATTACTGTATGTTATATATACCACGTGTGTTGTTCCAATTGGTATTACTATCACTGTAATAGCTGACGGTGTATTATATATGGATGTCTTCAAAAGCTCTGACACGAATGTTGTTTTTATGTACAGTCTTTTTTAGGTGTTATGAGATATTTAATATATTTTAACTAATTTTGAATATTAAATAAAACTTTTTTTAACATATTTACTTCACTAAATTAGCCACAAGTGTTGCCAATAGTAACCATTCTTTAACACTCAGGCACTTTTGTTGTGGGTTTTTTTTTTCACTGTTGTAAAATGACCTGAACATTGTAGATGTCTGCTCTTACTAACTCGGCTTGCAATTTACTCTGCTTTGGGATTCTCCTCATCTGCCTTGCCTGAAATGCTCCTTAACCACTGCTGACTATGTGATATGGTACCACACTGCCCGACAATTGCTGATCCCGGCTTTTCCTTGAAACAGCACTTGTCTATAGATTTAAATCCAGTACTTTACAGTGATGTTTTAATTCAGTCAAGTCCTGATTTCCCTTATGCCAGAACCAGCACTGTTTTTGGCAACCTGCTGATTACCAGTCACATCACTTATCAGTTGCACCACTTCCCCTAAGAAGTGGATCTCTATTGACTACTCTGCAGACACTTATGGATCTACTCTGCCTGATCATTCCTTATCAGGGAGTTTGGATTGGGCTAGCAAGAGGGAGAAAAGTACCCTCATACCAGCTCTCCACCAGGTATGTGACAATAGCATTATCATTACAAACAAATGGACACTGCCCTCACCTATAACTGGCCTTCATGACAAGGAGCACATGGAAAGGCCAATGCATGTAAAACAAAACCAAAGAAAATTCCCAGTTCAACTTGTCAGCCAGCCAGCAACCAATCGAATTAACCTAACAATAGCACTATCATTCCAAGTTTTATAACCCTAGGTAAAAAATACAGGTTTTATTTTCTAAGTAAAAATTAAAACTTGTCACAATCTTGGACAGCTCAGAATGCTTAAAAAAAATACATAACTGAACTTACCTCTGTGAAAGTCAAATGTCAAAATAATAAGTATTTCCAGAGATATTAATAATTGAAATTATGTGCAAATCTCAACTGTGAATGTGAAGGTCAACCATCGTCCCACTTGTTTTAAGCTCCTAACCATCCCTATTCGTATGTGAAGCTCCATCACATTAAAGTGTAACTAAAGGCAAAACTTTTTTTTTTTTTCATTTTGGATTGAGTAAGGGAGGGTTATAATCCATGTCAGTTTGAGTTTTTTTGCCGTTGATGCCCCATAGGGAAAATTTTACTTTACTTCTCGTCCCATAGCCAAAACAGGAAGTGAGAAAAAAATCCCTTTAAAATGTTGGAATACTGGAGTCTCATCAAGGGGTCACTAGAACTAGTGTCCCCAGTGGAAGATTTCCTCTCTACTACTGTTCTGGTGTCAACCCAAAATGTGGGATTTCATTTTACTTTCACTTTCAATTATAACAGTAAAAAGGATGAATGGGGTGACTCTCCCTAATGGGGGCAGAGACAGCAATAAAAATTGGCAGGTGTTTTAATCCCTCTCCACTCTATCCAAAATTGAAAAAAAAAATTCTGCCTTTTATTACACTTTAATTAAAGGACCAATAAGAAGGTGCAAAGGTTGGGAGGAAATCCATTCTTGACTAATTTGGATCTGCTTATCAATGTTTTTACCCAATATACACCTTACATTATTTAGATTCAAGTAAAAAAATGTGTGAATATTGGATGAAAGTTGTGTGAATTTTGACTGAAAACCTTTATACACTAGCATTCTGATCTTTTTCTTCTTCTGGTCACTTTGACGTGGTTTTAACCCAATGTAAGCCCAATTTATGTGTTTTTAAGGTAAATTTAATACAGCCTCTGTAATAGACAATCATATTCATTATATGTTTCTATGAGTTCAACCAGCAGACACTGCCAAACTATACTTGTCAGGAATAAAAGTGATAGAATATTTTGGTGAACCGGCAATCTTCTAATGTTTACGGTGGCCTGAGTGCAAACATCAAAGAAGGCAGCTACCTGAATAAAGTCATAGATACAAACAATATATAAACAGGAGCTTAGAGCTAACCACTAAATGTAAAGTAGATCTTAATCCCAACTGAATAACATTTATTTGTTAACCACTTCAGAACCGCCCGCCACAGTTTTACGTCGGTACTTTGACGTTAAATACTGGCGTTATGGTAGCAGATAGCTGACATAACCCCAGTATTTTTTTAAACCGCCAGCGGTCCTGTTTCTTATAAGGGTGGTCCCAGTGGCGGATTCGCCATGGGATCACCCTTATGGTGCGGCAGGAGAGGTGCCCCCCCCCCCCCGCCGCTTCTAGACCATTTTCCCCGCTTACCGAACTGGCAGCGGGGAAAACGATAGCCCACATATGTAAACGTGTTCATATTACACATGTGAGGTATCACCACAATCGTTAGAGCAAAAGCAATAATCTGAGCCCTAGACCTCCTCTGTAACTGTAAGCTGGTAACCTCTATAAATTTTTAAAATGTTGCCTATGGGGATTTTTAAGTACCAATGTTTGTCGCCATTCCACGAGTGTGCGCAATTTTGAAGCAGGACATGTTGGGTATCTATTTATTCAGCATAACATTATCTTTCACAATATAGAAAAAAATTTGAGCTAACTTTACTGTTTTCTTATTTTATAATTCAAGAAAAGTGAATTTTTTCCAACACAATTGCGTTTGGAAGACCGCTGCGCAAATACTTTGTGATAAAAAATATTACAACAATCTCCATTTTATTCTCTAGGGTCTCTGCTAAAAAAAATATATAATGTTTGGGGGTTCTGTGTAATTTTCTAGCAAAAAAACAAAAACGGATTTTAACTTGTAAACAACAAGTGTCAGAAAAAGGCCGGGTCCACTTTATAATATTGTCTTAGATAAGTCTTATAGAATTACATTAACATATGCAAATGTATGTGATGTTTTAGTGACTACATTTACAAATAAATTAAGCACAGAGTGAATAGTAAACTAATATAGCTGGAGCAAAAGTGGAGCATAACCCCATAACAAAAGTGGAGCATAACCCCATAACAACTAATCAACAATATTGTATGAATGTTTTCTACTATTTTGGTAAAATGGACCCATAGAAGACTCTCCAAAAGCCTATTTATGTGCTGGTCCGGACACCCCAAATCATGTCAGCCTTTGGACTGAGTTTTGTGTTCCATTTATAAAAAGTAGACAGCAGTGTGAATCCTGGGTTTACAGTGTACTCTCTATTTAACACTGCAATCTAGTCACATGACTTTGACAGGTCAGATGGCTGGATTCTCATCCTCACAACACTTTTTTCCCCATTCATTTCAATTGTACTCTGCTTGCTTCAGAGTTGTCCTCAAACAAGGGGTGTGCAATGTAAATCTGTAAAGCATACAGCTGTGATTTATAAAAGTGCGTTTTATTAAAAGCAGCGTTTTGGCTGTGATAAGGCCATGCTGCTGCTTTATAACTGGAGCCCCAAGTGTTTTTAATTACAAGTCTATTCAGCCCTTTAGTAAGACTTTAGTTTTACTGCAAGCTAGTAGCCCCAAATGAATAGCCATGTGACAGACATGTGAATACTTTGAATGTCTAGAGTACCTCATACTTTCGCTATTAGCAGCTTGTCAGAGCTGATCAATAAGATTATCAATAATTTAATGAATACCTGTATTGGCAATAATAAAATATATACAGTATTTCACAAAAATGAGTACACCCTCACATTTTTGTAAATCTTTTCATGTGACAACACTAAGAAATTACACTTTCTTACAATGTAAAGTAGTGAGTGTACATCTTGTATAACAGTGTAAATTTGCTGTTCCCTCAAAAAAACTCAACACACAGCCATTAATGTCTAAACCGCTGGCAACAAAAGTGAGTACACCCCTAAGTGCAAATGTCCAAATTGGGCTCAAAGTGTCAATATTTTCCAACACTGCTTTATCCCTCTAGGCATGGTTGTTCATCAGAGCTTCACAGGTTGCCACTGGAGTCCTCTTCCACTCCTCCACGATGATATCACGGAGCTGGTGAATGTTGGAGACCTTGCGCTCCTCCATCATCCATTTGAGGATGACCCCCAGATGCTCAAAAGGGTTTAGGTCTGGAGACATGCTTTGCCAGTCCACCACCTTTAACCTCAGTTTCTTTAGCAAGGCAGTGGTTGTCTTGGAGGTGTGTTTGGAGTCGTTATCATGTTAGAATACTGCCCTGCGGCCCAGTCCTCGAAGGAAGGGGGTCATGCTCTGCTTCAGTATGTCACAGTAAATGATGGCATTCATAGGTTCCCTCAATGAACTGTAGCTCCCCAGTGCTAGCAGCACCCGTGCAGTCCTGGACCATGAGACTCCCACCACCATGCTTGACTGTAGGCAAGACACACTTGTCTTTGTACTCCTTACCTGGTTGGCGCCTCACACACTTGACGCCATCTGAACCAAATAAGTTTATCTTGGTCTCCTCAAACCACAGGACATGTTTCTAGTAATCCATGTCCTTAGTCTGCTTGTCTTCAGCAAACTGTTTGAGGGCTTTCTTGTGCATCATCTTTAGAAGAGGCTTTCTCCTGGGATGACAGCCATGCAGACCAATTTAAATGCAGTGTGCGGCGTATGGTCTGAGCACTGACAGGCTGACCCCCACCCCTTCAACCTCTGCAGCAATGCTGGCAGCACTCATACGTCTATTTCCCAAAGACAACCTCTGGATATGACGCTGAGCACGTGCACTCAATTTCTTTGGTCAACCATGGCGAGGCCTGTTCTGAGTGGAACCTATCCTGAAACCGCTGTATGGTCTTAGCCACCGTACTGCAGCTCAGTTTCAGGATCTTGGCAATCTTCTTATAGCCTAGGCCATCTTTATGTAGAGCAACAATTATTTTTTCAGATCCTAGGAGAGTTATTTGCCATGAGGTGCCATGTTGAACGTCCAGTGACCAGTATGATAGAGTGAAAGCATTAACACCAAATTTAACACACCTGCTCCCCATTCACACCTGAGACCTTGTAACACTAACGAGTCACATGACACTGGGGAGGGAAAATTACTAATTGAGCCCAATTTGGACATTTTCATTTAGGAGTGTACTCACTTTTGTTTCCAGCAGTTTAGACATTATTATTGGAGTTATTTTGAGGGGACAGCAAATGTACACTGTTATACAAGCTGTACACTCATTACTTTACCATGTAGCAAAGTGTAATTTCTTCAGTGTTGTCACACGAAAAGATAGAATACAATATTTACCAAAATGTGAGTGGCGTACTCACTTTTGTGAGATACTGTATTTTTAAAATAGGTTTGGAAAGGGGTGCACTTTGAAGATAATATTAATTGCTGAGGGGTGCACTACATTTTTGTTGCAAAAAGTGTGGTTGGTAAAGGACCCCTTAACCTTGGTGCAGTATAGGCAGGAAGAAGGAGAATTACCCCCCCCCCCCGCCCCACCCCTGCATCATCTTCAAACTATCCAGATCTCCACATTCAAGCTAGACCACATATATTTATGTTTTGTAATAACTATAAAATTCAAATAGCTTTATAGCTCCAAAATAATAAGCAATAAGTATTAGTCAAAGAGAATTCAATTCTAAGCTAATAATAAACCATTCACTGAATGTGTATGCTAATCATTACATCTACAGTAGCTAAAAAGTATTTTCAGTGAATAAATAATGAAATGAATTTTACCTGAAGTTGTGTGTCACCTGGTCATAGCTCAGTTTGCTGAAATGAAAAATTAGAGAGAGTCTGTTGATCCTGTATAACTCAGCAGGTCATTTTGTGAATGATACCAGCACATGAGGCAACAAAAATTAAAGTTGTCATGGAAACCTGAGTCCATAAAAACAGGAGAAAATGTTGCAGCCTGAATGATTCAGAGTTATGAAGGATTTTTGATTTTTCAGCCTTTGCAATACAAGATAGGTTAACAGTGCAAAAGAACTACATTTACCCCCAAATACTATTTCTGACCTTGTAGACCTCATCAATATACAGTATTTCACAAAAGTGAGTACACCCCTCACATTTTTGTAAATAAGTTGTTATATCTTTTGACAACACTGAATAAATAACACTTTACTACAATGTAAAGTAGTGAGTGTACAGCTTGTATAACAGTGTAAATTTGCTGCCCCCTCAAAATAATTCAACACACAGCCATTAATGTCTAAACTGTTGGCAACGAAAGTGAGTGAAAATGCCCAAATTGGGCCCAAAGAGTCAATATTTTGTGTGGCCACGATTATTTTCCAGCACTTCCTAACCCTCTTGGGCATGGTGTTCACCAGAGCTTCACAGGTTGCCACTTGAGTCCTCTTCAACTCCTCCATGATGACATCACGGAGCTGGTGGATGTTAGAGACCTTGCGCTCCTCCACCTTCTATTTGAGGATGCCCCACAGATGCTAAATAGGGTTTAGGTCTGGAGACATGCTTGGCCAGTCCATCACCTTTACCCTCAGCTTCTTTAGCAAGGCAATGGTCATCTTGGAGTTGTGTTTGGGGTCGTTATTATGTTGGAATACTGCTCTGCGGCCCAGTTTCCAAAGGGAGGGGATCATGCTCTGCTTCAGTATGTCACAGTACATGATGGCATTCATGGTTTCCTAAATGAGCTGTAGTTCCCCAGTGCTGGCAGCACTCATGCAGCCCCAAACCATGACACTCCCACCACCATGCCACTGTATGGTCTTGGCCACCATGCTGCAGGTCAGTTTCAGGGTCTTGGCAATCTTCTTATAGCCTAGACCATCTTTATGTAGAGCAACAACTCTTTTTTTTCAGATCCTCAGAGTGTTATTTCCCATGAGGTGCCATGTTGAACTTCCAGTGACCAATATGAGAGAGTGAGAGTGATAACACCAAATTTAACACACCTGCTCCCCATTCACACCTGAAGCCTTGCAACACTAATGAATCACATGACACCGGGGAGGGGAAATGGCTAATTGGGTAAAATTTGGACATTTTCTCTTAGTGTACAGCTTGTATAACAGTGTAAATTTGCTGTCCCCTCAAAATAACTCAACATACAGCCATTAATGTCTAAGAGTAGCAAAACAATTTGTGGCTTTTTGATCCTTTGCATGCATGATTTTTCAGTTGATGGTTCTTCCATGAATGCATTAATGCTTTACACAAATTATAAACCTCAGCAGTGGGTTAAGTGTACTTAAGCCCTGGATGATTTATTGGGCCCGAAATCACGTGTCACAGGTCAGATTACACTGATCAGTGATACAGCTGGTAGGCTGAAAGCACTGAAAGAACAAAAATATATCAACAGTCCTGTTTGAGAGCAGTTGTCCATTATATTGACCCTTCTTGAACAGGAATGGCAATAGATGGATCAAAACGCAGCCATTTCCTGCTGAACCAGCTGAATTTCAATCCATCTATGGCCAGCTAAATGCCTAGTTAAAACAACAAGAACATCTGAAAGTGTGTAATGCTTTTAAACTGCATTTTATGCAGGGGTATACTCTTGGCCACTTTTTCTAAAAAATTGTAATTGATGCTTCCATGTACAGGGAATGTGCATACATATACTATATTGTAGAAAGTATTGGGAGACCTGCCTTTACACGCACATGAACTTTAATGGCACCCCAGTCATAGTCCAAAGGGCTCAATATTGAGTTAGCCCACCCTTTGCAGCTTGTACAGCTTTAACTCTTCTGGGAAGGCTGTCCACAAGATTTAGGAGTGTGTCTATGGGAATGTTTGACCATTCTTCCATAAGCACATTTGTGAGGTCAGGAACTGATGTTTGATGAGAAGGCTTGACCCATAGTCTCCACTCTTATTCATCCCAAAGATGTTCTATCGGGTTAAGCTCAAGACTCTGTGCCAGCCAGTTCTTCCACCCCAAACTCGCTCATCCATGTCTTTATGGACCTTGCTTTGTGCTCTGGTCCAAATCATTTGGTGGAGGGGGAAGTATGATGTGGGGTTGTTTTTCAAAGGTTGGGCTTGGCCCCTTAATTCCAGTGAAGGGAACTCTTAAAGTGTTAGCATACCAAGACATTTTGGACAATGTTATGCTCCCAACTTTATGGGAACAGTTTGTGAATGGCCCGTTCCTGTTCCAACATGACTTCACACCAGTGCAACAAAGTAAGGTGCATAAAGACATTGATGAGCGAGTTTGGGGTCGAGGGACTTGACTAGCCTTCACAGATTCCTGACCTTAACCCGATGGAACACCTTTGGGATGAATTAGAGTGGAGACTGCAAGCCAGTCCTTCTCGTCAAACATCAATGTCTGACCTCACAAATGCGCTTCTGGAAAAATGGCCAAACATTCCCAAAGAAACACTCCTAAACATTGTGGACAGCCTTCCCAGAAGAGTTGAAGTTCATATAGCTGCAAAGAGTGGGCCAACTCAATACTGAACCCTATGGACTAAGACTGAGATGCCATTAAATTTCATGTGCCTGTAAAGGCAGGCATCACAATTCTTTTGACAATATAGTGTATGTTTTGTGTAAGACTGCATTGTCTAGGAAACTTTCACTGAGAAAAATATGAAGCCTGCATTTGCTGACCTCCGTCTGAAAAAAATGTAAAGACCAGCAAAGCTAAAATTGAGTTACTATAATCGGCACTAAAATGCAGGATGTTTTTTTAGGCATATATTCAGTTCAGAAAAGTTCAGAAAAAGTGACCTGTGAATGTAGATGTGGGCATGCAGCACAGGCTCAGACCTGGTGGAGAAATAGAGGTTTACAATCTTCCACTGGGGTACAATGGCGAAGGAGCTAGATACTACTAACTTGTACAACAGTAAATGGAAACTCTATTGACAGTGTAACTAGACTGTCCCTGAGTCGCAGCATGTGTGCAAATTGCTGACCCTGTTGATTACTGGGTCTGTAATATACCAGAGGGTCTAGTTAACCCAGATTGCAATGGTATGATGTTTCTTAAACAGATCTTGTCACAAACCCAAAACTATTACAATAAACTCATGAGAAAGCTGGTCTACCAATTGACTTCTATACAAAACAATAGATTAACCTGTGCCTGGTGTCAAGTGGTGAATAAAACTGCAGCTACCACTATATCTGAGTATAAGATATGTGTAAATAGAAAAACAAAAAAAAAACAAAATGGTGCACTGTCTGTTCAAATAACCCAATGAAATGCAAAATGTGTTAAATATGATAAAACAAACGAATAATTAATGAATCATGAAAAATTGTTAAATATACAATTAGTCAACAATTCCAGTCAACAGTTGTATCAACAAAGTGATCCGGTGTCAAACATTTAAAGTGATTGTAAATGATCACCTTGTGAAACAACGCATACAGTTTAAAATAGAAATAAAATGCAAAACATTTTTGTATAGATATAAAAAAAAAACATTATAAATACCCTTTTTATATGTCTATCCATTCCCTCTGTTCTCAGCTACATAAGAGCTGGAGAGAGAAGAAGCAGCAGCACACTGAGCTTCCCAGTGAAGGGCTGTACAGCAGGGGGAGGGGGGTTCAGCACAAGTCTGATCATTGGAGGAGAGTACACTGAGTTTCCAGCATAGCTAGAGAACTGACCACGCTGTGCTCTCCTGCTTAGTGTGGTCGGTTTTTAATAGGAAAGAAGAGGGGCTAAAATACAAAGAGAACAAGATACTTTCTCATACAAGTACATGGTACAGCAGGCACATGTCAGGAATATGAAGTGTTGGGGTAACAAATGCTTTAATATATCGTGAAATATACAAAAATTATAAATGTCCATTGATATTAGCAAAGAGTCCATCTAACACTACCCCACTGTTGCAGCGAAGGGTAATAAGAAATACACCTCTGAGTGAGAAATAATCACCGCCACCATCAGAGAGCACTTACCAATGGTTAACCTCCACATTAAAATAGCTTAAAGGCTAAGTTCACCTTTACATAATAAATAGAAAAGTGTTCTAATGTCATTTCTGGCCAATCTATCCTTATGTGCGTATCTCTGACTTACCTCATCTATAGCAGCTTTAAGGTTTAACCTGTTTTTAAAATATGTTTTCTTTACTATTAAAAAAGAATAGCGCGCAAATGCAAAAGAAATAACTACCAAATCTGAAGACAATCCATAAATAAAAATGGGGGTTTGGTCCCACCATATGGCCATATCGTGCTCAAGCCCACTACTGCGTCAAAGTACCCCATTATCAGTGGGTCCTACACTATCCATGAAAAAGAGATGAATCCAGCCTAACCCTTGGAGATAATACTCCTTGCTGGGAAGGATGTGCAAATGCACTACAGGGGACTCCTACTATATCCACTAGATGGTGGACACTGATTGAGTACAGGTGTGTGTGGGGGGGTGGGGAGGGTTGCTCAACCTCGATAGTCTGGTCAGACCGAATACATAATAAACAGGCAAAAAATTTGGGGGAGCATACCCATGTATTTCTAAAGCTGCTGCAGCTATGAACCAAAAGACATGTATATTAAAAAAGAATAGCGCGCAAATGCAAAAGAAATAACTACCAAATCTGAAGACAATCCATAAATAAAAATGGGGGTTTGGTCCCACCATATGGCCATATCGTGCTCAAGCCCACTACTGCGTCAAAGTACCCCATTATCAGTGGGTCCTACACTATCCATGAAAAAGAGATGAATCCAACCTAACCCTTGGAGATAATACTCCTTGCTGGGAAGGATGTGCAAATGCACTACAGGGGACTCCTACTATATCCACTAGATGGTGGACACTGATTGAGTACAGGTGTGTGTGGGGGGGTGGGGAGGGTTGCTCAACCTCGATAGTCTGGTCAGACCGAATACATAATAAACAGGCAAAAAATTTGGGGGAGCATACCCATGTATTTCTAAAGCTGCTGCAGCTATGAACCAAAAGACATGTATATTAAAAAAGAATAGCGCGCAAATGCAAAAGAAATAACTACCAAATCTGAAGACAATCCATAAATAAAAATGGGGGTTTGGTCCCACCATATGGCCATATCGTGCTCAAGCCCACTACTGCGTCAAAGTACCCCATTATCAGTGGGTCCTACACTATCCATGAAAAAGAGATGAATCCAGCCTAACCCTTGGAGATAATACTCCTTGCTGGGAAGGATGTGCAAATGCACTACAGGGGACTCCTACTATATCCACTAGATGGTGGACACTGATTGAGTACAGGTGTGTGTGGGGGGGTGGGGAGGGTTGCTCAACCTCGATAGTCTGGTCAGACCGAATACCAAACCCCCATTTTTATTTATGGATTGTCTTCAGATTTGGTAGTTATTTCTTTTGCATTTGCGCGCTATTCTTTTTTAATATACATGTCTTTTGGTTCATAGCTGCAGCAGCTTTAGAAATACATGGGTATGCTCCCCCAAATTTTTTGCCTGTTTATTATGTATTCGGTCTGACCAGACTATCGAGGTTGAGCAACCCTCCCCACCCCCCCACACACACCTGTACTCAATCAGTGTCCACCATCTAGTGGATATAGTAGGAGTCCCCTGTAGTGCATTTGCACATCCTTCCCAGCAAGGAGTATTATCTCCAAGGGTTAGGCTGGATTCATCTCTTTTTCATGGATAGTGTAGGACCCACTGATAATGGGGTACTTTGACGCAGTAGTGGGCTTGAGCACGATATGGCCATATGGTGGGACCAAACCCCCATTTTTATTTATGGATTGTCTTCAGATTTGGTAGTTATTTCTTTTGCATTTGCACGCTATTCTTTTTTAATATACATGTCTTTTGGTTCATAGCTGCAGCAGCTTTAGAAATACATGGGTATGCTCCCCCAAATTTTTTGCCTGTTTATTATGTTTTCTTTACTGCCTGCATCACTTCATAGAGCTTTTTTCCCTGAACGCCAACCCAGTGTGGTAGGAACGGCAATGAGTGTGACACCTTGAGTTTGGGATATGAGTTCCGAGGAGGGCTGCAGCTGTGTTTGAATATCGCTTGCTTATTGATTCTACACTCAGTGCACTCCGTGCGTGGTGGGATTAGCCAATCCTTTTCTTTCCATGGATGAATCAAGGCGTTATTGACCTTTATAGAGGTCTATACAAGCTGGTAAGCAGGCAATTTTTACGTTGGAGGTTATATGATACTTCGGTTGTCAATATCACGGGCGGATTTTGTTATAACCCAATTGGACTTTACACATTATTTTTTTGTTTTTCCTTATCTTCACTGTTTGCACTGGTGTACTTACCTGGATGGACTTTCTGACCTTAGAACATCCTTTTTCTTATTCATTGTATGGTCCATGGTTGGATTCAATAGCACAGCTCTATTTTTTCTGTATTTATCCACTGTGCCTTTTTCACAGCTAAATTGCTGCTTTTGGGAACTTTTGTAACTTTTTAGTGCAGTTTCTTTCTTTGCTCATATCGAGGTATGGCCTAGTCTAGGAAAAATAGAAAGCTTTTTCTTTTCTACAAAAGAGTTACATTAATGGTACATAGCGGAGCTGTATTTCAGAAAAAAGAGAACTAATCCCCGGGCACAGTGGTCACCAGCAACATTGGATAGTCCCAAATTGCCTTCATTCTCCACAGTTTCCATCACAGAGGAAATGCCAATGACACTTAAAAATAAAAAGGAAGCACCATGGCCAAATATCTTCCACAAAGTAACTTTTACTATGCTATGCCCCACTTTTTATTTGCAGTGCCACTCAAAGAAAAGGAAGGAGGGGGTATTTTTTGTAAGGGCAAAGAAAAGCTGATTTACAGAAAATAGAGTACATGCTGATATTTTTGCTTCGTTATTACCTAACAACTGAGAGATCTTGAGAAATCAAAATTATTCATAGTATTTTAGATGGACTGCAAATGTTTGCAGAGTTGCCTCTCACTCTTCTGTTTTATTGATCAGCCACATGTGATTTTAAACTCCATATGATAAAGATTTTACCCTCACTGCCTTCTTTTTATTACTTCTGATTTATTAAAATGCTAACATCCAAGAGGAATAAGATACAGATTAAGGGTTATTTAACATGGCAAATGCTGTGCAGATTCAGACTAGAGAATTATATATATCAATGATCTATATAAAGCATTGACTGTGTTATTTATGGAATTACTACATTCCTTAAAGAAAGGAGATGCATACATTATGTATGAGCAATTTTCCATATAGGCTCAGTGGGAAATGTTCCACAGAAACGAAGATATACAAAAACCTAATTGTTAATCTGTAAAGCAAATTCTAACATACACTCTTGTGTAAAGCTGTATAATGCTATCACTATAAGTAAACTTTCACCAACAGCTAATGCTAACACACTAGACTATAGTAAATATATCAAGAAGAACAAAAATGTACATTCAAAGCTAAAAAGGAAAAAAAAAAAAAAAAAAAAAAAAAATATATATATATATATATATATATATATATATATATATATATATATATATATATATATATATATATATTGTATAGCTAAATGTTTGTGGATTTAAATATATACACCCAGTACATGAGCTTGTTGGACATCCCATTTAAAACCATGGCCATTACCATGTAATTGATACCCCCTGTGTAGCTACAACTGGTTTTATTCTTGAATTTAGCCCATTCAGCTAATTTGAAGAGAATTTGTGAGAACAAATATTGATGTTGGACTCAAAAACTTGGCTGACAATTGGCATTCCCATTCATTTAAAAGGTGTTCAATAGGGTTGAGGTTAGGACTCACTTGAGTTCACTTGAGTTCCTTCACGCTAAACTCATCAAACTATGTCTTTATGTACCTGGTTTTGTGCACAGGGTACAGTCATGCTGGAAGAGAAAAAAGCCTTCTGCGAATGGTTGCCATAAGTTTCAAAATACCCAGTTGACCAAAATGTACTAATAAAAGCAAACCATTTCACCATAAAACTCACAATAACATCACACAATAAAATGATATAAACAATATACATATCAATCAATAAAATAATCAATAAAGTGAAAAAATGAAACCATATGCAATATAACTCAACAATACTGTAATAGAAATGAAAGTCCACCCCAAAGGAATTTTCCTGATCAATGTAGAACATTCTTTTGAGAGTGGACTTTCATTTCCAGAACAGTGTTTTTGAGTTTTTTCTATATGGTTTCATCTTTTTAATTTATTTTTTATTTTATTCATTGATATGGATATTATTTATATATTGTATCATTTGATTTCATTGTGAGTATTATGGTTTGAGGTTTTTGCACACTCTTTTTGTTTATTATTTTGTTTTTCCCTGTATCCAGAACACAGTGTGCAGCATTACCTCCTAACACTGAGAGCATAATACACTGGATAGATAGATAGATAGATAGATAGATAGATAGATAGATAGATAGATAGATAGATAGATAGATAGATAGATAGATAGATAGATAGATAGATAGATAGATAGATAGATAGATAGATAGATAGATAGATAGATAGATAGATAGATAGATAGATAGATAGATAGATAGATAGATAGATAGATAGATAGATAGATAGATAGATAGATAGATAGATAGATAGATAGATAGATAGATAGATAGATAGATAGATAGATAGATAGATATCATTTCTTTTGTGGGTGGGTTTAGAAATTTGGTAGCCTTAATGCTAAAAATACAGCCAGATACTTATCCATCATACCTTATCACCAGGGAGGCATTTGATTGGCCCCAAATTTAGTCTGCAGCAGGACAACAACCCCAAACACATAGCCAATGTCATTAAAAAATATCTTCAGCATAAAGAAGAACATGGAATCCTGGAAGTGAGGGTTTGGTCCCCACAGATCCCTGATCTCAACATCATCAAGTCTGTCTGGGATTATATGAAGAGACAGACAGATTTAATGCAGCCTACATCCACAAAAGTTTTGTGGTTAGTTCTCCAAGTTGTTTGGAAAAACCTACCTGTCAAGTTCCCTCAAAAACTGTGTGCAAGTGTATCTAGAAGAATTGATGCTGGTTTGAAGCCAAAGGGGTAATCAGACTAAATATTGATTTCATTTAGTTTTTTCTTCTGATCGCTCACTTTGCATTTTGCAAATTATTAAAAATAAACAGATAAAATATATAATTTTGAAAGCATTCTTACTTTAAAGCATTTCTTCACACCTACCTAAAACAGTACTGTACATGAACCGATTATCCATTCAACTGGCATGGTGTATTCATTTTCACATTTTAAATAAACAAAAATGCAGATTTTTAAACATGGAAAACATCATTACACTGCTACATGTGATTTAGAAATTGATTTAGTGATTGAAACCTCCCTGGTGCCTAGGGTCTGGTGCTCTTTTTGCTATTAGCATATGTGGTACCATCATGCTAAGATCTAAAGTGCTCCTTAAGCAAGAAAGAAGGTTGTGGAAGGTTGAGCGAACCCGGACTATTGTTCGGGTTCGTATCGGACTTTTGGGCATTCGGTACCTGGACACGGACCCGAACATTTCACTCTATGTTCGGGTACTGTCCATTGTTCCTTAATGTTATTTCATGTTTTGGCTAACTAGTGTGCCCTTAGAAGCCATCACAGCCATGCCTACTAATAGCATGGCAGTGATTGGCCAGTGCAGCATGTGACCCAGACTCTATATAAACTGGAGTCACATAGCGCCGCGCGTCACTCTGCTATAACTATACTAGGGAGAGGTTCCTGCTGCTTTTGCTGAGGGAGAGATAGGAGATTACTGTAGGGTCAGGCTGGAGATTGCTTTGAGGGAAAACAAAGGAAGAATCTTCTTTAATCAGACAGCGATCTACATTGATTTGATTGTGTGGGGGTGCAGTGCACAATCTTTTTGCCTGGGGGGAGAGATAGGAGATTATTGTAGGGTCAGGCTAGAGATTGCTTTGAGGGAAAGAATAGGAACAATATTCTTTAATCAGACAGCGATCTACATTGATTGTATTGTGTGGGGGTGCAGTGCACAATCTTTATGCCCTGACCTGAGCCCAGTAAGGAGGAGAAAGGAGAAAAAAAAACTTTTATCAGTCTGTTAGGTGGGCGGCATGCGGTGCTTCACATTTAATGCAAGCTCAGTGCATATGTGTTGCTTAATCTGCATTTAAAAAAGAAAAAAAATGTTTTCTTTCATAATTAACTTAGACATACAGTGTTTAGACAGACACTGCTTTTCTAACCTGCTCTTCAAAAAGCACCAATGTAAGGGGAAAATAATTATTTTTCAGTATTAAGGGAAAAAAAAATATTTTTCAGTTTTTCATTCAAATGAGTTTTTTTTTATTCAATAGCGGAATAGAACAACAACAGTATCCAACCTGTTAGGCGGGCAGTGTGTAGCGGCCATTTACTGCAAGCTCAGTGCATATGTGTCTGCTTAATCTGCATTTAAAAAAGACAAAAAACTTTTTTCCTTCATATTTTACTGTGACTTACAGTGTTTAGACAGACACTGCATTTCAAATCTGCTATTCAACAAGCACCAATTAAGGGGACAATTATTTATCAGATTTTCATTCATACGTTACAGTGCGATACACCCATTGCTTACTGTTGCATTCCGCTTTGCAATAAAAACCCATTTAGGGGAAAAAAAAGTTAATTGCGGCTTAGTCTGCATATGGTACGGTACAGTGAGATACACCCATTGCATACTGTTGTATTGCGCATTGCAATAAAAACCCATTTAGGGGAAAAAAAAGTTAATTGTGGCCTAGGCTGCATATGTTACAGTGAGATACACCCATTGCATACTGTTGTATTGCGCATTGCAATAAAAACCCATTTAGGGGAAAAAAAAGTTAATTGCGGCTTAGTCTGCATATGTTACAGTGAGATACACCCATTGCATACTGTTGTATTGCAATAAAAAAACATTTTGGGGAGAAAAAGTTAATTGCAGCTTAGTCTGCATATGTTACAGTGAGATACACCCATTGCATACTGTTGTATTGCGCATTGCAATAAAAACCCATTTAGGGGAAGATCCAAAATTCTATATCATCTGCAAAAAGGGCTGTGCGGATTTCCTGATTACCTATGTGTATTCCATGAAGCAAGGGGTGAGCAGAGAGATAGCGGGAAAGGGGGAAGAGTACATTGCCAAAATTAGATGTAGAAAAGAGCCACCAAATTTCCGAATCTCTCAAGTACCAGTTGGAGCCATGAGAAGTTAACATTGTCAAAGGCCTTTTCTGCATCTAACGTTATGATAGCCATATCGTTGAGGGGGTCCAGGTGAGCCTTGTTCAGGACTGCCAAGACCTTCCGGATATTTGAAGTGGCTGAGCGGCCCTTGGTGAAGCCTGATTCTGTAGGGAGGCTGAGCGATGGTATTATCTCAGCTAATCTGTTGGCAATTAACTTGGAGAGAATTTTAGTGTGGAGATTTAATAGAGAGATCGGGCGATAGGAGCTGGGTTCTGATGGGTCTTTCCCTGGTTTCAGTATAAGTTTGATATGAGCTTGAAACCCGGTTGCTAGATAAGGACCTCCAGTCATAATGTGGGTGAATACTTTAGTTAGGGTAGGTGAAATGGAGTTTACGGCCAATTTATAGAAGTCGGAGGTATAGCCATCCGGGCCCCATGCTTTCCCGGGGGTAAGAGAGGTTATAATCTCCTGGACTTCATCCAAAGTAATGGGGGCATTAAGTTTTGAAAGGGCGGAAGGGTCTAGTGTGGGAATGTGGACTTTATCTAGGAAGGCCTTGGCAGTGTCCAGCTCGATAGGGTCAGGGCCATAAAGGGATGCAAAGAAATCTTTGATCACGGAGTTAATGTTTTAATGGACGCGATATGTGTTGGAGAGCGTGGTCCCTTGCATAGGTGAGCTAAAAGTTTCCCGGATTTATTGCCAAATTTGTGTAATCCAAGGTCTAGTAGGGAGCGGTGAAAGCTCTCCCTGGCCTCCGCCCAGAGATCAAATTTGGACTTCGCCTCTTTCCAATTTCGGCGATTGGGGAGTGAGTTGTCGTGGGCTAATTGAGCTTGAACCATACGCAAAGCTTTGCTAGCTTCCTGAAAGCTGGCATTGGTGGCCTTCTTGTGGGCTGAAGCAAAAGCAATAATCCTACCTCGGATAACCGCTTTCCCTGTTTCCCAAAGAAGGAGGGGGTCGTCAGTGTGAGATTCGTTATCCTTTAGAAAAGAGGACCAAGTGGTATCTAGAAGTGTTTGAAGATCCCTATTGTCAGAAAGGTAAGATGGGGGTGGAGGGGGACATATTAGGATCCGTAAAGGAAATAGATATTGGGGCATGATCCGAAATTGCTATTTGCTCAATAGAGGGGTCTGAGGTGGATATGATTACACAGAAAATAATCGATGCAAGATAGACTGTCATGAGGAGGGGAGAAAAAGGTGAATTCTCTATCCAGAGGATGAGATAGCCTCCAGGCGTCAGTGAGATGAAGGGTAGATGCAAAATCTGAGAGGGGCGTGTAGGTAAGGTGTGGTTGAGGTCTAGCGTGAGTATCTCAAGATCTATCTTCCGCGGGATGCATTACAGCGTTAAAGTTACCTCCCAACAGAAGAGGGAAGTGAACATATGGGGCTAGTTTGGAGGATAGGTCAGTAAAATATGTTTTGGAGGGCGAGTTGGGAGCATAGATATTTGCAATCACTATGGTGGACGAATGAATTTTAATCTTGAGGATGGACAAACACCCTAAAATGTCTGATTCCTCTGAGATTAAATCACAGGGTAGATTTTTGTTAATGAGTACCAGGACTCCTGCCTTTTGTTTTGTTGAGGCTGAGCCGAAGATCTGGCCCACCCATAATTTGCGCATTCAATAAAAGTCTGATTCTTTTAAGTGTGTCTCTTGGAGTAGAGCGATATCAGCCTTTAGTCTTTTTAGGTGTCTAAGGACGGCCATCCGTTTATGTGGGGAACGCAACCCCTTGATGTTCCAAAATAATATTTTCATATTATGGAGGAACTGAGGGGTCGGTGCAAGTAGGAGGGATGTTATATATGTTAGGTGAGATAGAATATGATAGCAACCTGTGTGACAGCCATAGAAGGCCTAGTGATATTAGGTGGCATGTCTCGTTGGGTACAGAGGGCAAAAAGGTATTCCCAGTAGAGGAGTAGGGGGGAAGAACAGCTAATAAAACATAGCTAACAAAAACAAAGAAAAGAGCTAAAATAACCCATACCATTGTAGGTCTGCACTTCACTTTTTTCCCGATGAGGGTCATCTTCTCCCGACGGCGTTACCGGAGTAGCAAAGGTGGCTACACCCTGGACGGCGTGAGGAAGGAAAAAGTTGAGAAGCCATCTCTTACCCTCACTTGGAATCGGAGGTGCTGGAAAAGGATAGGAGCCAGCGAAATTAACGTTCCCTCAGGGTTCTGGATCTGGACGAGGCTGACGGTGCAACTCTGGTAAGGCTGTGAGGGTGTACAGGGAAGAAAAAAAAGGAAATAAACATAAGTAGGAGAGCCTCACTGTGGAGGCAAATACTGTTGCCATATGGGATGGCAGTTTCCTATAGAGGAAGGGAGTTCCAGCAAGATTATCATAGGTGATCACTTTTAGGATTTATGCGCATAACAGGGCCTCTTGGGGGAGTGCTTCCTGGGGCTACGTAGATCTCTGACTCCTGGTGAGCGGGAGGGAGAAGGAGATATTTGCGTCTCCATTGGGATTTGCATATACGCCTGTATATAATTTGCTGCTTCATCCGGGTGTGAAAAGGGTTTAGCTTCGCCCGCTGATGTCGTAAAGCGAAGAATGGCCGGATAGGCCAGAGTGAACTTAATTCCTTTTTGAAAAAGTGCGCTACAAATCGGTTGGAATGCCTTCCGTCGTCTTGCGACCTCCTGAGAATAGTCCGCAAAAAGCATAATTTTCTGACCATCCAGTTGCAGAGATTTTGCGTTCCGGAAAGATTTGAGAACCGCCACCCAGTCAGCATAATTGAGGAATCTGGCAATTACTGGGCGCGGGGAGCGCCTGTCATTGGAAGGGGGCCCAAGCGATCTGCCCATTGCACTGTGCATGGAGCGGGAATCCCTAAGGCCTGGGGGATCTTTGAGGAGCAATATTCTTCTAAGACCGCATTTGTGACGGATTCAGGAACTCCAATAATGCGGAGATTGTTCTGGGGGGGAACGGTTTTCCAGATCCTCTAGTTTCTCTAGTATTATTTTACAAGTCATGTGTCCACAGATAGCAGCCATCTTGGCCATTACGTATCCATATAGGGTGTGCCCCTATCCTCAATTGACTAATTCATTTGGAAGGATTGGGAAACAGGGATTTCGGGCACAAGAGTTTTTTTTAAAAGATTTCTTTTATTCAACAAAAAAACTAAATATTTTAAAATCATAGAAAGATACAGGCAGATAATTGTGTATTGAGGACACAGTGAGACCACAAAAACGTGCTACCATAATGGTGGAGGTTCCCCATCCGGTGAGGACTGTGCGGAAGCTGGGAACAGCGTGGCAAGGGCCGACATACAAGCAGAGGAGATACGCTCCCTACATTAAGCTCTGGTCCTTTCCAAGTTTGATATGTGACATGGAGTGATTACCCTCACTACTATGCCATTATACATTGCCTATTTTTGAGCTTCCTAAAATGCACAGTCCTCATCGTTAAAGAATTCTCTATGGAAATTGAGATATGTGCCTGATTACTATATGTACAGACAAAAGAAATGATATGCTCCAGATGAAGCTTTTTTTGTCTAAGAAAGCGAAACATGTCGAGCAAAGGTCATATGTTACATGGTGAATGTTAACTTATACTTTCAGTTGATACCGCTGACCGGCACCATAATACTTGGGTGTCCGTCGGCGGTTCTCTTCTGATATCAAGTAGCACGTTTCCAAGAATTATATGACTACTAATGATCTTGTACTCTGAACTGTATGTAAATTACTTTTATAAGTCCTATGTACTGAGATATTGTACAACATAGACCATGTTTTTGTGGTCTCACTGTGTCCTCAATACACAATTATCTGCCTGTATCTTTCTATGATTTTAAAATATTTAGTTTTTTTGTTGAATAAAAGAAATCTTTTTAAAAAAACTCTTGTGCCCGAAATCCCTGTTTCCCAATCCTTCCAAATGAATTAGTTTCTCTAGTATGTGGTGCTGGGTTTGGGAACAGCGTTGATCGTTGGCCATATTAGCTTGGATTTCTTCCTCTCCAATTTAGATATGCGTGTTTCGATGTCAGAGATTCTTTTGGAGTGCTCCCCCATCTCCTTACGGAGTTGCACTATTCCTGCAGTGACCGCCCGGTCCACTGCTGAAGTAATGGTGGGGGATAATAGGGCTGCCACAGCCTGAGCGATGCGGGAGTATTGTTCGTCCTCCGGTGTCAGGGCTGAGGTAAAGAGAGGCATTATCCCTGGCTCTGCCGGGCCTGCCGTGGTGGGAGGTGCAGCATCGGCCATGATAGCTGCCTGCACAGACAGGATGACAGTGGCTGATCGGGGATCTCCGGGCGGCGGGGCTCCGTGAGTAACATACCGATCCATTACATGCTGTTACCGGAGAGTGCGGGGAGCACAGGGGAGGTAGTCAGCCGCCTGCAGGGGTGATCTGTGCGGATTTTATATGCCGATGAGACCGGAGCCGCCGCTAACACATCTACCTCATCAGGCCCAGGAACCGGAAGTCCCAAAATTTGATAAATATGAGGAGAAGGTCAAATAAGGGACGTGGCCTGGGTTGTGGTGTTGCTGGTGGAGCTCCTGTTGCAAGGAGAGGACGTGGTCAATCTGTGCCAGCTACACGCACAGGTGAAACACCTTTCTCAGCTGCGAGTAGGCGACAGAACCCACAGCAGTATTTGGCAGGGCCTAATGTTCCTCAACAAATGTTGAGGCCAGAACAAGTACAGGCGATAGTAGATTGGGTTGCTGACAGTGCCTTCAGTTCCTTCACATTGCCTCCCACCCAGTCTTCTGCTGAATGGTCAGAGTTGGCACCGGCAGCCGATGTCCATCAACCTTTCACCTCACCCCCTTGCAAATCAGGCAAGCAGTCTGAGCCCCAAGTCATGCAGCACTTTGATGACTCTGTTAGCATGGTTTCCCAGGGCCATCCACCTAGCCCTGCCCCAGAAGTGGAAGAGATTGAGTGCACCGATGCCCAACCACTTATATCTCCAGATGAGTACATGGGAGGACCATAGCAGCACGTCTCGGATGATGACGAAACACAGGTGCCAACTGCTGCAGAATTCCGAATTGTGGAGACCGACAAGGAGGGCAGGGGTGAAGACTGGGTGGACAATGTGGAGGACGATGAGGTCCTTGACCCCACATGTAATGAACATCATGCAGGT
Source organism: Pelophylax lessonae (assembly GCF_965119305.1). Lineage (NCBI taxonomy): Eukaryota > Metazoa > Chordata > Amphibia > Anura > Ranidae > Pelophylax > Pelophylax lessonae. The sequence goes on from NC_138772.1 coordinate 453,954,291, forward strand.
GACCTGAGTAGTTTGAAGGAAGAGGTGGTGGTCGCACAGAGCCACCAGCACAGTAGAAGAGGGAGCAGGGTGGAAAAGCGGACCGGCCGTGCCCTAGACCTGCTACTGCTCAATGCAGCAAGGGACCGAGCAAACCAAAGCCAGCTCACAGGAGTTCCCTAGCATGGCAGTTCTTCAGACAATGTGATGATGACAGGACACAAGTGGTTTGCACGCTGTGCATTCAGAGCCTGAAGCGAGGCATAAACCTTCTCAACCTGAGCACAACCTGCATGACCAGGCATCTAAGTGCAAAGCACGAGCTGCAGTGGAGTGCACACCTCAAAAACCAAGAAAGGTCTCTGGCTCCTCCTGCTTCCTCTTCTGTTGCTGCAGTCTCGGCCTCTTCATCCACCTCTGTAGTGACAGTGTCACCTGCCACCCCGCAAACAGAGGATCCACCAGCAACACCACCACCTGGGTCACCAACAACCATCTCCACAATGTCCCGTGGAAGTGTTCAGCTTTCTATCTCCCAAACACTGGAGCGGAAGAGGAAGTCCCCCCCTACCCACCCACAATCCCTGGCCCTGAATGCCAGCATTTACACATTCCTGGCCTTTGAAATGCTCTCATTCTGGCTGGTGGAGACGCAGAGTTTTAAAAGCCTTATGGCCGTGGCTGTCCCACAGTGCGTCATGCCCAGCCGCCACTACTTTTCCAGGCAAGCCATCCCTTCCCTGCACAACCAAGTGGGTGACAAAATCAGGTGTGCACTGCGCAACGCCATCTGTGGCAAGGTCCACCTACCTACGGATACGTGGACCAGTAAGCACGGTCAGGGATGTTATATCTTCCTAACAGCACACTGGGTAAATGCAGTGGCGGCTGAGACTGAGGCGGATAGCAGTTTGGCGCATGTCCTTCCACCACCGAGGATTGCAGTGCGCTTCAGTTTGCCCCCTGTTCCTAACTCCTCCTACTCCGCTTCCTCATCCTCTACCACCTCCTCTTCCGGTCAGCGTAACACCTTCACCACCAACCTCAGCACAGCCAGGGGAAAACAACAGCAGGCAGTTTTAAAACTTGCCTATTTGGGTGAAAAACCACACACCGCGCAGGAGTTGTGGAGGGGCATTGAACAGCAGACCGATGAGTGGTTGCTGCCAGTGACAGGCCAAGTCCGGCCTGGTGGTGTGCGATAACGGGCGAAATCTCGTAGCAGCTCTGGGCCTAGCCGGTTTGACACACGTACAGTACCTTGCCTGGTGCATGTGCTGAATTTGGTAGTGCAGAGGTTCCTTAGAAATTACCCCGATATGTCAGAGCTGCTGCAGTAAGGGCGGGCCGTCTGTGCGCACTTTTGGCGTTCTCACCCTGCTGCTGCTCGCCTGTCAGCGCTGCAGTGTAACTTCGGCCTTCCCGCTCACCGCCTCATATGTGACGTGCCCAGACTGTGCGAGCAGCAGCAGGCCATAGTCGAGTTTCAGCTGCAGGACGCACGCGTGAGTCGCTTTGCGGAACAGCACCACTTCACCACTTCACCACCAATAACTGGGCCACCATGCGAGACCTGTGTGCCTTGTTGTGATGTTTCCAGTACTCCACCAACATGGCCAGTGCCGATGATGCCGTTCTCAGCTTAACTATCCCACTTCTATGCCTTCTTGAAAAAACACTTCAGGCGATGATGGAAGAGGATGTGGCACAGGATGAGGAGGAGGGTGAAGAGGTATCATTTCCAAGGCTTTCAGGGCAGTCATTCCCAAGTGGCTCCGAGGGTGGGTTCCTGCACACACAAACGCCAGGAACACAATTGTCCAGCAGGGGCACAGTTCTGGAGGATGACGAGGATGAGGAGATGGAGGAGGATATGGAACCATGTTCACAGCAGGATGGCACCCAGGCTAGCTCATGGCCATCACTGGTGCATGGCTGGTTGGATACGGAGGACACAGAGGATACACCTCCCACAGAGGACAGCTTTTCGTTGCCTCTGGGGAGCCTGGCACACATGAGCGATTACATGCTGCAGTGTCTCCGCAACGACCGCCGAGTTTCCCACATAGTAACTTGTGCTGATTACTGGGTGGCCACCCTGCTGGATCCCTGTTACAAGGACAATGTACCGTCCTTAATTCCCTCACTGGAGCGTGATCAGAAGATGTGTTAGTACAAGCGCACGCTGGTAGACGCGCTGCTGGTGGCATTCCCACCTGACAGCGGGGGCACAGTGGAAGCACAAGGCCAAGGCAGGGGAGGAGGAGGAAGAGGTCGCCAACGCAGCCAGGGCACTGCCAGCACCTCAGAAGGCAGGGTTAGCATGGCCAAAATGTGGAAAAGCTTTGTCAGCATGCCACAACAAGCAGCAGCACCAGCAGCTGATATGGAACGTCTTAGCAGGAGGCAGCATTTAACTAACATGGTGGAGCAGTATGTGTGCACACACCTAGGCATACTGAATGACGGGTCTGCCCCCTTCAACTTCTGGGTCTCCAAGTTGGGCACATGGCCTGAGCTTGCCCTTTATGCCTTGAAGGTGCTGGCCTGCCCTGCAGCCAGTGTATTATCTGAATGGGTATTTAGCACGGCTGGGGGCGTTATTACAGACAAGCGCAGCCGCCTGACCAGAGCCAATGTGGACAAGCTTGCGTTCATTAAAATTAACCAGGCATGGATCCCACAGGACTTGTCCGTACCTTGTGCAGAATAGACATGTATACTGGCCTTACCCAGCCATTGTTGGATTTGATCTTTTTTACTCTTTTGGCGTGTACCCGAATTTAATTTTTTTTTTAATTAAAAACCAAAACCAGTGTTGGCTACCTCGTCCTCCTCCTCCACTGCCGCCGCCGCTTCCACCTACACCGCCATATCCACCGCCACCTCAACCTCCTACTTCATGTGGGCCTCGTCCTCCTCCTACATCATTCAGGATGATTATTTTTATTTTTATGTTTTTTATGTTATTTTAAGTTATTTCCCTATCCACATGTGTTTGCAGAGCACTTGCCATGCTCTTAAGATGAGTTTGCTGCCATTTGCAGCCCTCTAGCCCTTTCCATGTTTGTTTTAGAGCCATTTTAGTGCTCAAAAGTTCGGGTCTCCATTGACTTCAATGGGGTTTGGGATCGGGGTAAAGTTCGGGTTAAGTCCGGGTCACAAACCCGGACTTTTCTTTCAAGCTCGGCCGGACCCGCCGAACCCAGACATCCAGGTGTTCGCTCAACTCTAGTTTTGACCATTTAACAATTAACCCATGTGAAAGGGTTAAAGGAGGGGGAGAGAGAAAAAAAAATGAGGGATGAAGAAAGATAGGATGAAGGGAAGGGGGGGGGTGGGTAGAAAGGAGGAGGAAGGAGGGAACACCTTTTATCGAGAAAGAGAGATATAGCAGTAATATGACAACAATATCCATTTTTCATAGAGTAAATTAATCTAGACCTGAAGGCCAGAAGAATACATACTCCAACACAGTTAATAAGGAAACACAGGGACCACATAGTAGTCCCCCTACCGATGGGGGGCAAGTTAGAGGGCACTATTGGGAATCCGAAAGTCAAGAGATGATCCGAAGTTACATAAAGAGGAAAGTAAGAGTCAGGGTTGCGGTTGTTTTGCATCAAGATCCAATTTGCTGGCCTATTGATGATGGCTGGAAGGAGATGAAGTGGGATGATGCTGGAGGGTGGAACGTTTGTACTGTCAGATAGGGTGTGTATTGACCCAAGTTGAAATTCTTGTTGTCCGGTAAGGGAAATTTAGCCAGGTAGCAGTCCCACGTGCGAACATCTTTGAGTATGGGTCCACTTGCTGAGAATGGCTCTTCTGGCCAGCGTAAAGCATGTTGAAATCCAAGGTCCATGAGTGGCGAGGAGTGAAGATTGGGATTTACTCAATCCCAAGACTCGACCTTTAAGGTACCTAAACAGTAAAATGAGTGGGTTACCGGTGGGACGGAGACCTGTGACCAATAAAGAGAAAGCATCAACCTGGTGCCAGAATGTTTTGATGATCGGACAGGACCACAGTCTATGTGCTAAGGTAGGTCTATGAGTAAGACACCAGGAGCATTTTTTGTTCGCAATTCAGAGTCTTTGGACATAGTAAAGGGTGCATAGGCTCTATGGACAATTTTCAGTTGTTGTTCTCTTCAGAATTCGTTTGTTACGAATGCGCGTGTTGTGTTGTAGCCCTGGAGAAAACGCTGCTGTAGTGAATCAAAGTGAAAGTCATTCCCCCAAGGTGATGGACGGACTACATTGCTCCACAGAGATCGATAGGAATTTAAGGGCTTGTATATATCAGATATGAGGGGTTTGTTTAGCTCCAGCAAAGTGTCCAGCAATGACAGACAGAAGCGTTTGAGTTTGTCTTGTGAGTTGCAAAGTGAATGACCAGTTGCAGGTGGAGGAAGTGCCCCGTGAGTATTTGATGGTGGGAGCATAAGTTCTGCAGTGGAAGTGGAATTCCTGACAAGGAGTTAAATAGTTGTGAGAACGTCTTCAGACCCTTTGAGGGCCACACGGAGAAGGCTTTATACTGGCGTGAGTGTTCAAATAAGGACCCTCCATAGGCAGATGCTTAGTGATTAGGGGAGATAGATTGAGCATTTTGCAAGTCTCCCGCCATGTGATGATGGTATCTCTCAGTATTTGGTTGGCTTTGAGGTGAGTAGGATGAGTTGCTAAGGAGCAATGCAGGAGGGTTCCCAGGGAGTAAGGTGTCACCATCTGGGATTCTATGCCATAATTGGAAAAGCGGGATTGTCACGTCAACCAGTCCAGGCCAATCCGTAGAAGGCATGCTATAATATAGTTCCTAATGTTAGGTAAGTTAACCCCTCCTTCCTTTTTTGGTAAGAACAATTTTTTGAGAGCTATACGATGGCGTTTCCTTTTCCACAGAATAATTTGGAGAGCCTTATACAACGTTTGGTCTTATTAGTAGGGGGATAGTCTTCAGGGGATAGAGGAGTTTGGGGAAACTAACCATTTTAAATAAATGGCACTTTCCGAGGAAGAACAAAGGAAAATCAGACCATGCTTCTAGTTGTTTTGTAATGGGCATAATGATTGGAGGGAAGTTCAAAGTGTAGATGGAGTGGGAACTTTCCTATATTTATACCCAGGTATTTGATATGGGACTTGGCAATAGAGAAAACATAGTGTGTCGTCCATGGCGGGGGCCTATGGTGAAAGAGGGGAAGAATCTTGCTTTTAGAGAAGTTGATCTTAAGCCCTGAGCAATGGCGGAATGTAGTGAATATGTCATGGATCAGGGGGATATGCGAGGAAGGATCAGAGGTGAAAATTAGGATATCGTCCGCGAATAGGGCAGTGCGAGTCTCTTGGTTATCAACTTGAACACTGTGTAGATGAGAGTAGGAGGTCAGAAAGTGGGATAGGAGCTCTATTGCAATATTAAACAAGAGTGAAGATAGGGGGCATCCCTGCGTGGTACCTTTGAAGAGGGGGAAGGATTCTGAGACATGACCATTAGTGATGACATTTGCTCGTGGGGAAGAATACATAGATGTAACTAGATGCAGAAAAGGACCCTCGAGACCGAATCTCCTGAGTACCATGGTGAGCCAGGAAAAGCTGACATTATTTAATGCCTTTTCTGCATCTAGTGTGATAATAGCAATGTCACTGGAGGCGTTTGTTTTGGCCTGTTCCAGCACTGCTAGTACCTTTCTAATGTTGGAGGTGGCAGAGCGTCCCTTGGTGAAACCTGACTGAGCAGGGTGAATGATGTCTGGCATGATTAAAGCCAGCCTGTTGGCCATAAGCTTAGATAGAATTTTTGAGACCAAATTCAATCAGGATATTGAGCGATATGACTCCGGTTCCGATGGGTCCTTACCTGGCTTAGGAATTTGTTTTATATGTGCTTGGAAACCAGTAGGGAGGTAATTGCCACCCTCAAGGATATGTTGGTACACCGATGTCAGCGAAGGTGATAGCATATGAGAAGGGAGTTTGTAAAAGTCTGAAGTGAAGCCATCAGGTCCGGGGGCTTTGCGGGCGGGGAGAGATACTATGACCAGTTCCACCTCCGGAAGGTGTCACTGGGGCGTTGAGTTGAGAAAGCTGATCGGGTGTTAACTTGGGGAGAATGACAGTCTAAAAAATTGGAGGCTTTTTGGTCTTCGATCAGATTGGGGCCATATGGTGAAGAATATATATTTCATAATTTCTGAAATTTCCAGCGAGGATGTATGAATGACACCGTTCAGGTCCTTGATACCCGTGAGATGGGTGGGGGTGTGCGTTCCTCTGCAAAGGTGAGATAAGAGTTTCCCTGGTTTGTTGCCAAATTTATGGAAATGGAGATCAAGAAGCGATTGATGAAAGCGTTCTCTGGTCTCGGCCCAATGGTCAAAATGTTGTTTGGCCTCCTTCCAGGCTAGTCTATGGGCAGGGGAATTCACTTGGGAAAGATTGGTTTGGGCTTGTTGGAGATTATCACTGGCCTCCTTAAAGTGGTCATTGGCACTCTTTTTGTGGGCTGCAGAAAAAGATATTATCCTTCCTCGGAGGACTACCTTCCCCGTCTCCCAAAGGAGAAAGGGGTTATCTGTATGTTGGGCATTGTCCTGTAGGAAACTGCCCCAGGTATCGGACAGTACTTTTAAAAGGTCTGCATTGCCAACAAGGTAAGAGGGGAAGCGCCATAATTTCTGCGACATGGACATGGATTGGTCTGAGAAAATCAAAGAGGGGTGTGATCAGGGATCGCTATGTCTCCTATAGCTGGGTCAGTCGTAAACTTCAGGAAGGTGTAATTGCATAGCATGTAATCAATTCTGAACAGGCTGTTGTGAGGAGGGGAGAAAAATGTATAGTCTCTGCCTAATGGGTGAGTCAGTCTCCAGGTATCGGTCAGAGTCAGGGAGTGGGTGAAGTCTGAGAGGAAGGAGTGGGGACTATCAGAAGGGGTAGGAGACTGCATGGCCCTAGATTTGTCCTCCGTAGGGTTCATTACAGTGTTGAAGTCTCCACCTAACAAGAGGGGGAGATGCGCAAATGGGGTCAATTTGGAGGTCAGTGCCCGAAAGTACGATTTTGTGGGAGAGTTGGGGGCGTAAACGTTAGCAATAACCATGGTAGTGTCGTGACTCTTGAGCGTCACAATGAGTAGCCTTCCATCGTCAGCACGTTCAATGGAAACAATCTCACAGGAGAGAGCTTTGTGTATTAGAATAAGGTTACCGGCCTTATTCTTGATCGCGGCTGAGCCTTAAACCTGGCCCACCCATAATTTGCACATACGGTGAAGGTCTTGGCTTGTCAGGTGCGTTTCCTGCAGAAGCTCAACATATGTTTTAAGGCGTTTTAAATGACGAAGTATCGCCATCCATTTGTAGGGGGACCACAATCCCTTGACGCTCCAAGATACTAACTTGATATCAAGGAGGTTTATATGGAGAGGATATGAAATGGGTGAAAACTAGTGGAATAGAAGTACGTGTAATGGGTGTAGAACGATGGTCAGATGCGTGAGTGCCTTGCATTCTGATGGAGCATGCCTCCTGAGAGGATGGGTATGAAAAGGTATTCCATAATAATAAATCACAGAAATGGGAAACATAAGGGTAACACACAGACAGTGAACTTCAAAAGAGCCTATTTCCCTAAACTGCGCTCTATGCTATAAGATATTAAAATGGTTAGAATCCTGGGAACAAAGAACACTGGGGAAAAATGGGAGTGCTTTAAGAACATACTTAATAAAGGTATTGGCCTGTGCATTCTGACAGGGAATAAACTTAAAAGAGCTAAAATAAACCCTGGGTGGCTAAACTCCAATGTAAACATGTATATAAAAACAAAAGAAAAGGTCTTCAAGAAATACAAAGCAGAGGGTTCATTGGCAGCATTCCAGTACTACAAAGAATGCAACAAATGTTAGAGCACAATCAAGGTGGCTAAGATAGAACACGAAAGGCACATAGCGGAAGAGAGTAAGAAAAACCCCAATAAATTCTTTAAGTATATCAATAGTAAGAAAGTGAGGCCAAAACATATTGGCCCCATAAAGGACGACAAATGGAGTCCCCTATTGACCCCTACTGATGAAGTTGTAACGCAAAAGCGTATGACGCCACGTGTATAGGGGGCGGAGACTCCGACGGACGAGCGATCGAACAGCACGGCTCCTCACGGCTCCTTACAGCTCTTATGTATACTGCCTGCATTGGCTCGCACAAGCCTGGTTGTGCTATTTGATGTGAGTGCAATCATTTTATTTTTAATAAAGGGTTATGTTGCAGTGAGCACTTAGATCTTGTGCTTCTTTTTTATATGTCCTCCTGTAAACTGAGCCCCCGAAAACTAGCAGCTTAGCAAGTGGCATCTTTTTACCTGGAGTTACCTGGATCTACCTGGTTTGAGGACTTATCGCTTATCGAAGTCTTTATTGAGGTGAGAGGCCATCTGGTGGATAATTGGTGGTGGTGTTATGAGCACTTTCCCTGAGACACCTATCAAGCGCTTTATATGACATATCTTCACTTGGCAATTTTGGGATTGGACTGTATTTATATAATTAGCACCTTATTGTGGACTGCACTTTACCCATGCCTTTATATGCACTTTGAAGATATTTGTTGTATCATTTTGAGCACATTGTCACTTTATTGAATATTTGAAGAAGTGTTTTATATAGTGCTGTATCCTTACATATTTATTGTCTATTATACTTTTTGAGTGAGAAAGTTTTTGATATAGCTGCTGTATATTGCATATTTTGTTTGCTATATTTGCACATTTGTATTTATTTAGAATTGTGTTGAAGCACTAAGACACTTTCTATATTTATTAATTGCGCTGATTACTTATCTTTGGACAAATGGAATCTGGCTATAAAGGACAGAGAGAAGGCAGAGGTTCTAAATACATTCTTCTCCTCAGTCTTCACAAAAGTATTGGGGGATACAGTAACCTAGACTGTAATGTTAAAGTTAATAATACATCACAGAATGCACCCTCATGGCTAACAGAATCCAGTATCAGAAATAGACTCGAAAAACTTAGCATAAATAAGTCACCGGGACCAGATTGCTTACACCTGAGTGTCCTTAAGGAACTCAGCCAGGTGATAGCCAGACCATTGTTCCTAATATTTATGGACAGTTTATTGATTAGAATGGTACCAGCTGATTAAAGAAAAGCCAACATAGTACCAATGGTTAAATAAGAGCTGAGATATATCCCTGAAACTACCGGCCAGTTAGCCTAACATCAATAATATGCAAGCTATTGGAGGGGACGATAAGGGACTATATTCAAGATTTTAGTAATGAAAACAGTTTCATTAGTAGTAATCAGCATGTATTCATGAAGAATTGTTCTTACCAGACCGATCTATTAACATTCTATGAAGAAGTGAGCTGCCATCTAGATAAAGTAAAGCTTGTGGATGTGATTAATCTGGATTTTGCAAAGGCATTTAAAACAGTTCCCCACAAGCGTTTAATTTACAAACTGAGGTCTGTCAGTATGGACCATAGGGTAAGTGTCTGGATTAAAAACTGACTACAGGGGCCAGTCCAAAGCGTGGTGATAAATAGCGAGTACTCGGAATGGTCCAGTGTGCTAAGTGAGGTCCCCCAAGGATCTGTCCTGGGACCAATTCTGCTTACTTTATTCATAAATAATATAAAGAATGAGATGAATAGCTAAATCTCAATATTTGCAGATGATACAAAGTTAAGCGGGGCCATAACTTCTACGCAGAAGACCTAATAAAAATAAATAAATAATGGGTTTGGTAACTACATGGCAAATGAGATTTAATGTTGAAAAATGTAAAGTAATGCATTTAGGTGCTAAAAATACAAACGAAGAACCTCTGGGGGAATCTAGGATGGAAAAGGACCTGGGAGTCCTGCTAGATGACAGGCTCAGCAATGGCATGAAATGCCAAGTTGCTGCAAGCAAATTCAACAGTATATTGGCATGGGGAAAGGGGATTTGCTCCAGAGATAAAACGACAAGTGTCCCACTCTACAAGAATCTGGTCCAGGCGCATCTTGAGTATGCCATCCAGTTCTGGCCACCAGCCCTCAAGAAGGATGTGCTGGAACTGGAGAGAGCCCAGAGAAGGTAAACAAAGCTAATCAAGGGAAAGACTAAGAGCATTGAACCTATTCTCTCAAGAGAAGAGATGCTTGAGAAGGGAAATGATAGCAATGTACAAATACCGTACTGCTGGCCCTAGCATACGGGAAAAACGTTTCAGTGAAAAGGAGTTTAAAAAGACACATAGCCATTCACTGAAATTGGAAGAGAAGTGGTTTAAACTTCAACTGTATAGAGGGTTCTTTACTGTCAGAGAGGTAAGGATGTGGAATTCTCTTCCACAAACAATGGTATCAACAGGGAGTGTCGATGGTTTAAGAAAACTATTAGATGGGCACCATAATGATCACAACATATAGGGATATACAATGAACTATTACCATAAACACAAGCACACTCACACTCCACAGGTTGAACTGGATGGACTGGTGTCTTTTTTTAACCTTACCAGCTATGTAACTATGTAACATGCACATGCACTTACAGTCAGGTCTATAAATATTGGGACATCAACACAATTCTAATCTTTTTGGCTCTATACACCACCAGAATGGATTTGAAATGAAACAAACAAGATGTGCTTTAACTGCAGACTTCCAGCTTTAAATTTGAGGGTATTTACATCCAAATTAGGTGAAAGGTATAGGAACTACAACAGTTTGTATATGTGCCTCCCACTTTCTAAGGGACCAAAAGTAATGGGACAATTGGCTGGTCAGCTGTTCCATGGCCAGGTGTGTGTTATTCCCTCATTATACCATTTACAAGGAGCAGATAAAAGGTCCAGAGTTCATTTCAAGTGTGCTATTTGCATTTGGAATCTGTTGCTGTCAACTCTCAATATGAGATCCAAAGAGCTTATCGCTATCAGTGAAGCAAGCCATCATTAGGCTGAAAAAAACAAAACAAACCCATCAGAGAGATAGCAAAAACATTAGGTGTGGCCAAATCAACTGTTTGGAACATCCTTAAAAAGAAAGAACGCACCGGTGAGCCCAGCAACAACAAAAGACCTGGAAGACCACGGAAAACAACTGTGGTGGCTGACCGAAGAATTCTTTCCCTGGTGAAGAAAACACCCTTCACAACAGTTGGCCAGATCAAGAACACTCTCCAGGAGGTAGGTGTATGTGTGTCAAAGTCAACAATCAAGAGAAGACTTCATCAGAGTGAATACAGAAGGTTCACCACAAGATGTAAACCATTGGTGAGCCTCAAAAACAGGAAGGCCAGATTAGAGGTTGCCAAACAACATCTAAAAAAGCCTTCACAGTTCTGGAACAACATCCTATGGACACATGAGACCAAGATCAACTTGTACCAGAGTGATGGGAAGAGAAGAGTATGGATGAGGAAAGGAACTGCTCATGATCCAAAGCATACCACCTCATCAGTGAAGCATGGTGGTGGTAGTGTCATGGCTTGGGCATTTATGGCTGCCAATGGAACTGGTTATTTTGTATTTATTGATGATGTGACTGCTGACAAAAGCAGCAGGATGAATTGTGAAGTGTTTTGGGCAATATTATCTGCCCTTCACAGTGCAGATGGACAATGACCCGAAGCATACTGCGAAAGCAACCAAAGAGTTTTTGAAGGGAAAGAAGTGGAATGTTATGCAATGGCCAAGTCAATTACCTGACCTGAATCCAATTGAGCATGCATTTCACTTGCTGAAGACAAAACTGAAGGGAAAATGCCCCAAGAACAAGCAGGAACTGAAGACAGTTGCAGTAGAGGCCTGGCAGAGCATCACCAGGGATGAAACCCAGCATCTGGTGATTTCTATGCGTTCCAGACTTCAGGCTGTAATTGACTGCAAAGGATTTGCAACCAAGTATTAAAAAGTGAACGTTTGATTTATGATTGTTAATCTGTCCAATTACTTTTGGTCCCTTAAAAAGTGGGAGGCACATATACAAACTATTGTATTTCCTACACCGTTCACCTGATTTGGATGTAAATACCCTTAAATTAAAGCTGAAAGTCTGCAGTTAAAGCACATCTTGTTTGTTTCATCTCAAATCCATTGTAGTGGTGTATAGAGCCAAAAAGATTAGAATTGTGTCGATGTCCCAATATTTATGGACCTGACTGTACATTCCTACAATCATCCTATACCTGTATTGTTACCAATAGGAAAACAATCTTTGCTGTGCATCCACAATCAGAAAGCAATTGTGCTAATTTAACCTGCGTGGAACGTGTGCCAGGAAAAACTGTTTGCTACTGAAGATATGGAAAAAGACAAGACCCTCTGGAAAAATGCACTGTGGACTGATGAACCAAAATTTTTTTTGTGCCAAAGCAAAAATGACATTTTAGGCAAAAAAAAAACCTCATGCCAACTATAAAGCATGGTGGTGGAAATGTTCTCGTTTTGAGGTTGCCTAGTTTCTTCAGACCTAGGCAGCTTGTAATCATCATGTCAGCTATGAAGTCTGCAGCATTTCTAAGTACGCTTGATGAGTATGTGAAGCTACCTGTCTAAAAGGTAAAAAAGTTGAATTGGAATGGGTTCTTTCAACTCAATAGTGTTTCAAGCACGCTAGCAAATACATTAAGGATTGATCGAAAAGGGCAGTTCTTGCAAGAAAACTCACAAACACCTTGCAACTAAAGAAATGTTGCATGGAGGACTGGTCAAATAATTCAGCAAGTTGATGTAAGAGACTAGGGGGCAGTTATGCAAAAGAGGTCAATATGGACTTCTGAGACAAAGGGTATTCTTATTTTTTAATACAGTACATCACTACTGTACAAACAGTATATTGATATTTTTGCTGAATAAATGATCAAAAAGGCAAATTTTTCCTGTGTTCTTCTTCAAGCATATCACCTTTATCTATAGACACTGTTTGAATTAAGATCTAATGATTTTTCTTTTGATGAACAATAATGATGTGACTAATAATATCTGCTTTAAAATAAAGCAACGTTTCCATTCAAATAAAGGCTGGGCTAGATCTTTACCAAGTTTTGTTGTTTTATATGTAGTGGAGAATTGTAAAGTCGGGCTCTGGTCATGATATCTTGCTGAATGAGATAACAATGTTTTGGCTGGCAAGACAGATCATATATATGTATTTCAGTTGCAAAGTTTGCTGTTTTCACTTTTAGTTGGTATTTGCTTTGCGAGGGATAAGTATCATACTTTTTTAAGAAAAACTTAAAGGACTAAAGATAAGGAAACAGTGTTTAATTACTGGCTGATTCATTAACCACTTAAGCCCCGGAAGATTTTACCCCCTTCCTGAGCAGGGGGTATTTTGCGATTCGGCACTGCGTGACTTTAACGGACAATTGCGCGGTCGTGCAATGCCGCACCTAAAGGAATTTGACGTCCTTTTTTTCCCACAAACAGAGCTTTCTTTTGGTGGTATTTGATCACCTGTGTGATTTTTTGATCATGCGCTATAAACAAAAAAAGAGCGTCAATTTTGCAAAAATAACAATATTTTTCACATTTTTTTATATGAAATTCCCCCCAAAAAATTGTAAAAATCTAAATTTTTTAACATTTTCGGCCAATTTGTTTTATGCTACATATGTTTGGTAAAAAAAACCGCAAAAAGCGTATTTTGATTGGTTTGCGCAAAAGTTATCGCGTTTACTAACAAAGGAAAAGATTTTTGTCATTTTCGTTGTTTTTTTTTTAACGCGTAATGGCGGCGATCTGCAATTTTTTTTGCGGTACTGCGACATTGCGGCGGACAGATCGAACCCTTGACTGACATTTTTGACACTTTTGGGGTTACCAGTGACATTACTGCAGTAATCAGTGCTATACATATGCACTGTTACTGTAAAAATACACTGATAGTGAAGGGGTTAACTTTATTTGAGAGGGAGGGGCTGTGTGTGTCCCTAGGGGCGTGATTCTAACTGTGATTGGCTGTAGCTTGAGCTGTAGGAACAATGATCAACGGTCCTACATAGTAGAACCGTATGATCATTGTTTCTACACAGGGGAGAATGACAGGCGGCTTGTTTACACTAGCCGCCTGACTTTCTCCCTCTGCAGCGACGATCGCAGAGTGACCGGCGGACATCGGGTCCGCCGGTCACACGCGCGGGGGGGTCCGTGACTGCGCGGGAGCGCGCCTCCGGCGGCGCGCGCTCGCTCCCCAGAGCCTCACAGGCTAGTGACGTTTATATACGTCACTTTGCCTGTGAGGGGCTGACTGCCGCAGTATATATACTTGCGGCGGTCGGCAAGTGGTTCAGGACAATTTAGAAAAAGGCTTCTTGCAGTACTTTCATTGAAAATTGTATTCCCCACTGTTGCTGTTTATCTTTCAATAAAATTCAAAATAATCTAGCAAAAATCTATGTTATAGATAAGATTCACCAATTTTAAAGACTTTTTTTCATTTTTTTTTTCACTGAAAGTTTCACAAATGTTTTTCTGCATGTTAAATCTGCCATGGCAATAATGGTAGCAAGTATGTTGACCTTTGTCCTTTGTTTAAGTGTTAAATTAATTCTAGTGGCTGCCATTGTTGCTTTGTTGGATTTGGTGGATCAGGGATCTTAAGCCTGGTACACACTATTAGTTTTTTTTTTCATTCAACCCAGCAGGTTGAACGAAAAAAAAAAAAAACTGTCAGCTATATTGGGAGCCACTATACTTACAATCCAGCGGTAGTACAGCGACCTCCCCCACTGAGCTGTTGTGTTCTGACCCCACCAGAACACTTCGATAAGTGCTTTTCGCCAGCCTTTCAGGAGCCGATCAGCTGCTGGTTTTCTAGCATGCCCATCCGACAGAAGCCAGACATAAGGGCCGAATGTTGACCAGTTTTTTTTTAACCGGCTGGTACAGGCTGGCATTCGTCACGTGTGTATGGGACTTTAAGCTACCTTGAGCTATGTTGGGCTTCTGAAATGTTGCTTTAGCAAGAAAGGTATGGGCTGCCTCCAGGTCAGCCTGCTTTTAATTTATGCATTGTGCTATATATATTTTATAGTTTGGAGCTCAAATCGTTTTGAGTTAGGGACCACGCTGCAGAGATTTCTTGATGCAGCAGTGTGGCTTCAGAGTGTGGATTTGGCTGAGGCTGGCATTATTCATTCATTGTCAATGCAGGGAAACTGATCAGAAGAAAAATTGTGTAAGTTGCTAAGGCTGTATATGCATTAGATGCTTGCACGGGTCTTCCTCTGCTCCTGAAATATCAATTTAGCAACTCAGGTCACTACAAAGAGATGTCACCCAGTGGCTTTTAAATTCTGTGTGGGACTCAGAGGGGAGAATTGCAGACTGGCTGTGCTGGGAAGACTAAGCATGTCTGTCCAATGACTTGGATTATTGAGCCAGCAAAATTGATAATTGTGGTAGTCAAGCCACACTGGGAAATGGTGGCCAGATGAATGACAATTATAAAATGTATTTCAAGTAACCTGTAAGTGAAACATCTATCCTTTGCCTCTAGTTAAAACCTAAAATTATTTATATGAATATTCTTAAGGCAGCAGTATATATAACACAATGCAGTCTTCTAAGATCTCACTTTTTTTTTTTAATGCAGTCTCATCGTGTATGGGCTCAGTTCTTTGGTTCACACACAGAGAGCAAAAGAAAGCACAAATATGGATGAACTAGTAGAAAAACAAACTGCCTCTATGGAGCCTTAATGAGCCCTGGAAGAGAAAGGTGAGGACAGCCTTTGAGAATTAGTTTTGATATGCTGTCATCACAGAATGTTATATCCACATATATGTATGTGTAAGGTTGAACTACTAAGTGATGAGGGAACAACTATATTTTTTCAGCAAGCTATCTTTTGTAAATTATCTAAAAGCATACACATGATATGCAATGTTTTATTCCCAGTCTGAGTTTGAAAAGTAAATAGCACACCAAATCACCAATTTAGTAGATCATTATTGCCTACAATATATGCTATCACATGTGCACATTTTGCTGGCCAAGAAAATATAAATATAGGAATTACATCAATCCATGCTGTAAATAAACTTCTGGCGTAATGTCCTTCCTACATGTATTCAAGCACATATACAAAAGATAAAAAAAAAACCTCTGACCTAGTACTTTCCAGCATGGGCTCTCTTTCACCACACTCACAATGGGGAGATCCCTCCCTCATAATCCCCAGCTTTATTCCTGTCCATCTGGGAGTTGTGTGTGTTTCTGCCCACCTTGTTTCACCACCCCCCTTTTCAAATCTCAAAAATTAAAAATGAATAAAGGTATTTAGAGATCGCCAAAGATTTCTATACAAAATATGATCAATAAAATATTAAAACAAATGTACCCTCAACCTAACTGGTTCTTTAGAACAAATAAATATTTAATACCCTGGATCTGGGTTTAAATGTGAAATCAGTCACTGAGCACTTTATCAGGAAAATACGAGTAGACAAAATTTTGCTTATAAAGGCATGCACATGGTCAGCAAAAATACGCACATAGGCAATAGCATTTAAGTGGTAATTAAAGTTGATTATAGTGTGCTAGGAAGCCATACCACAATACCCCTAGCTGATACTGTTGACATAAGATAGGTTTGGTCAATGGATTCATGCTATTGAAGGTAAATTCTGACCCTTCATGTGTGCCTTAGCAACAATCGTTAATCATCAGACCAGGTCCAATCTTCAAATGTCTAGTTTTGATGAGTCTGTACCACTGCTGTCTGTGCTGTAATCAGTCTGCCAGTTTTCTTCTGATCTCTCTCACCAACAAGGCATTTCTGACTGGAGAACTGATTCTCACCAGCAATGTTCTGTTTTCCACAAAATTCTTAGCAAAATTTAGTTTGTTGTGTGTGAAAATCCCAAGAGACTATCAGTTTTAAAAACACTCCTGTCAGCCTATCTAACACCACAATTTTGCACAGTCAAAATGACTAAGAGCACTTTTTTTCCAATTTTGGTATTTAATGTGATCAACAGCTGAAGCTCCTGACCTGTATTTGCATGATTTGGCGCATTGTATTTCTGCCACATGCCTAATACAAAATTAGTTAACTGTGTAAATAAGCAGTTATATTAGTGTTCCTAATAAAATGTTTGATGAGTGTAGTTACTATACAGGGTTAAACCTACCCAAGCAGTGGCCCTTCCCCACTCAAATGCTTGATTTACTAGGAGGAAAGGAATAAATACAAATACTTACCTTATTTCCACCTCTCCCAGTAGCTGGCACTCTCCTAATGTGTATAATGCTCTGAAATATGGGCATGCCCTTGCCATCCTCTGCTACAACACAGGATTGCCGGTCTCGCATTGTACACGATTATTTCAGAGAGCTACAATTTGCCAGGCAGTAAAATGGCTTCAGGGAAATGGTTGGGCAGAGAGTAGGAATCCTACAGAAGCAAGGACCAAAATAAGTAGTTGTACTTATTCCTTTCCCTTATTAAAATTATAATTTGCCTATGCAGTGGGGGGAGGATTCAACTGCATGGGTACATTTAACAATAGCTCAGAGTGGGATTTAAATAGCATCCAGGTATTGATTCATGAAAATATTCATGTGTGTAGTTCTCATGTGTGAAGTTAGAAAAGCATGTAAGGAGTTTTTTACAGCATTTTGAATTATTTCCCATTACCATTATGTGAAACTGGGGTGTTGTTCTATAACTGGTGGAATCTCCTATCAAGATAAAGGACTATAGTGGAGTGCCCGTTTATACACCATGCTCAGATACATACCCAGGCTCCTTTAACCCTATTTCCCACAACTCCCTGGGTTACATGGCAAGCACAAGGAAGATAATTTCATCAACTTCCCTACATCAGAAGTTCTGATAAGCCACAACTAATTAGACAAGGGTGGCTGGACAATAGATCTTCAGCCAGGTGAAAGGCCCTTAACTGTCGAAAATGGATGCAGGCAGCTTAAGGGTTAGCAGCTTCTCCTAAAGGGCTAGCGGGGCGGAGCCAGCGGCCGGCATGTGAGGACGTTCTGAGTGAGAGCTCCGCTGACTGCCTGTGATCCTGTACTCATCCTGCCCGCAAACTCCGTTTTTTTCTTCTGTTGCCTGCTCGGGGGAACCCCTGGACCTGGAAGGACAGTGTTGGAGATGGTCAAATACGGTAAAGCGGCTCCGGTGCCGCCCGGGGACAGACTGGCGCGCTTTGCCTGGGGATCCCAAGATGGCGCCGGTCGCCTGGCGGAGGAGGTGCCGAGGGAGCGGGCTGGTGCGGACGTTGTGGGGGATATCTGGGATGATCCTGAGGCGCCTGAGCCCGCTCCTAGGCCTCCTAGGAAGGGGCATAGACAGAGGGGGAGATCGTTGGATCGGCTGGTGAAGCCGGTCTGTGCTGACAGCGCTGGCTCTCATCCCTCAGCCTCTGGGGAACCGTCCCTGTCCCAAATTATGGAGGCCATACAATTCTGTCGCTCTTCATTGACTGACCAAATTGATGGGCTTAAGATGGAGTTCTCTTTTTTGAAGCAAGATCTGGCCAAAGTGAAGGACAGGACGCGTGCAGCAGAGAGGAGGATTCAGGATGTGGAGGCTGTGGTCCGCCCTATGGAGACAACGGTGCAGGTGTCTAAGCAGATAGTGGCTGAACATACGCTGAAGTTGGCGGATATGGAGGATCGCATGCGCCGCAATAACCTCAGGTTTGTGGGGTTTCCCGAGGGTTCGGAGGCCGGGCACCCGGAGGACTTTCTAGAGGGCTGGCTGAAAGCCAACATGGATGCTGCCACCTTCACTAGGCTGTTTGCTATTGAACGGGCCCATAGGATTCCCTCCAAGGCACCGCCAAGGGGGGCCATCCCTCGCCCTATGATCGCAAAGTTGGTGCATTTCAGGGACAGGGAGAACATTCTGCGGGTGGCCCGTACAGGCCCTGCATTGGAGTTTAATGGATATCGTGTTTCAATTTATCCTGACTTTTCGGCAACAACGCAGAAGCAGAGAGCCAGCTATCAACCTGTGAAACGGCGTCTCCGAGAACTTAATTTGGGGTACAGTATGCTGTACCCGGCCAAGCTGCGGGTGGTGGATGGGGGCAAGGCCCACTTCTTCAATAATCCGACGGAGGCGTCTGCGTGGCTTGATGCGAGGGGCCCTGGAGCCCGGCGTGGGTCCCCTGGGAGATCCTGAGTGTGGCTTGACCTGCCTACTGCTGTACCATGATTCTGCTCGGCTGGAGTTTGTGTGACTGTGAATGGAGTTTTTTTTTTACAGGTGGTTGGAGGGACTCTTTTTTCTCCTGGTTTTTTTTCCCTTTTTTTTTTCCTTCTGTTTTTTTCTGCTCCCTTTTTTTTTTCTCTGGCCTCAAGGACCTTTTTTTGAACACTTGGCTCGCTGCTGAACTGTGTAGGGGGGGGGGTTTTGTTTTTTTTTTTTTTCTTTGGTGAACCCAAGGACTGTGGACCTGATGTTGTGGGGGGGCTTGTCCGAGTGATCTTGGGGAGGGGGGAGGGGTGGTATTGCACTTCTGAGGTAGAGACTCTGGTGTTTTTTCTAGTTTTGTGTTTTGGGAATGAAGCACTTGGCGGGTTTGGGGCTGGGTGCAGGGAGGGGGGTGGGGAGGGAGTGGGATGGGGCTCTTGTTTTTTCCATTTCAGGTGACTGGGGGAACTCGGATGGGACTCTGCCATGTGGGGGGACCTGTATTTGCTGTGATCTGGTGATATGGGACTGTCTGCTGCTTGATGGAGGAGAGGATCCTGGAGTTGGGGCTGAGTGGGAGGGCCCTGGAGGATGTGGTGGGAGGAGTGTTCTGCTGTCTGGAAATGCACATGATGGCTGAGCGTCTGAAAGTGGTGTCCTGGAATGTCCGGGGCTTGAACTCGAAATTTAAACGTTCATTGATTTTTGATTATCTTAAGGCGCATAAGCCGCATCTGATTCTGTTGCAGGAGACTCATCTACAAGGCTCCAGGATCCTCTCCTTGAAGAGGGCGCATATTGCTAGCATGTATCATTCAACGTACTCCTCTTATGCGAGAGGGGTCTCTATTTTGGTAACGAAAGCAATGCCTATCACGATACAAATGGTTAAAACTGATGTGTTTGGGAGGTATGTGATCCTGGTCATCAAGGTGTGCCTACAAATACTGACAGTTGTAAATGTTTATGTGCCTCCTCCATTCTCCTTGGCCCTGATGGATGTGATTTTCAAGGCAACCATGGAGGTGGCGGAGGGACAAGTGTACATTATGGGGGATTTTAATGCTGTCTCTGACCCGGAGCTTGACAGGCTGAGGGGTAAGGCCGGTTCTCCGGCTCCTTTGGCGAGGTGGTTGGCCTCTTCTGGTTTTCGGGATGTTTGGAGACACACTCACCCGTTGGCCCGGGAGTTTTCATGCTACTCGGAGACATATAAGTCACTGTCTCGGGTGGACACCGTCCTCGCCGAGGAGGCGGGATTGGGTCTGGTGGACTCGGTGGAATATTTGCCGAGAGTCCACTCGGATCACTCTCCCCTGGCTCTCACTCTTCGGGTGGGGTTTAGGGAGGGGGTACGTCAGTGGAGGATGGAGGCCAGTTGGTTACAGGAGGAATATATTAAGATTGCTTGTTCACGGGCCATAGCCAACTACTGGGTGGAGAACGGGGAGTATGGGGAACCTCAGCTTCAATGGGAGGCCTTTAAGGCTACCTTGAGGGGGGTTTTCATGACCGAATTGAAAAGCTTTAGGAGACAACTGGCCTCTACTAGGGCGGAAAAGGAGCTGGTGGTTTCTAGGACTGAGATGGACTATGTGGGTGCTCCGGACCCGGGGGGGTTGCTTAGTTGGAGACAGGCGACCAGAGACCTACAGATGTTCCTGACTGACCAGACGACCAAAACTATGTTGGCCCAGCGGCGGAGGGTGTTTGAGTTTGGGGACAAGAATGGGCGGATGTTGGCCTTTCTGGCTCGCTCGGAGCATGCGCCGGTGCATGTTGGCTGTGTGCTGGGCGAACAGGGTAGGGAAGTTAGGGATACTGCTGGGATACTTCGAGAATTTACTCGCTACTATGAGGACCTATATAAATCGGGTCTGGCCCGGGACCGGGCGGAGCTCGATGACTATCTGCAGGGTGTGGAGTTCCCGCAGTTGTCGGCTGAGGAGGTCAGTTTCCTGGATAAGGAACTTACTGTGGGGGAGGTGGGAAGGGCCATTGCGTCCTTCTCCCCCCGGAAGTCCCCTGGTCTGGATGGGATGCCGTCGGAATGGTATCACACCTTTAGGGAGGAGTTGTCGCCCCGTTTGCTGCACTTGTACGATTCTGCGCGGAAAGGGGGGGTTCTGCCTCTTTCTATGAGAGAGGCATTGGTGGTGCTTATCCCGAAACCGGGGAAGGACCCAAGAGATTGTGGGGCGTACAGACCAATCTCGTTGATTAATGTTGACACCAAAATTTTGGCCAAAGTTCTAGCTATGAGGCTGCAGACGGTTATCCTGAAATTGATTAGGGCGGATCAGACGGGCTTTATGCCGGGGCGGTGTGCGCAGATGAATGTGCGGCGTCTTTTTGTCAATCTTCAGGCTCAACATGACGTGTGCGGGGAACGGGTGGTGGCCTCTTTGGACACTCAGAAGTAGGGTTGAGCGAACACCTAGATGTCCGTGTTCGACGGGTTCGGCCGAACTTTAAAAAAAAGTCCGGGTCCGTGTCCCGGACTTTTACCGAACTTTTCCCGGACACCGAACCCCATTGAAGTCAATGGGGACCCGAACTTTAAGGCACTAAAATGGCTCTAAAACACCAAAGGAAAGGGCTAGAGTGCTGCAAATGGCAGCAAAACGTAATTAAGAGCATGGCAAGTGCTCTGCAAACAAATGTGGATAGGGAAATAACTTAAAACAACAAAAAAAAAACAGAAAAATAAAACAATGTTCTTCTTCATCTCTGAAGGACGAGGCCCATATGGAGTAGGAGGGAGGTTGAGGTGGTGGTGGATGTGGCGGTGACATAGGCGTGCGCACAGGGTGTGCTGGGTGTGCCTGGGCACACCCTAATCACCTAGGGCACATAGCATTGCCAGTGAGGAGATGGGAAAGATCTCCCTGGGACCTGCTCTGCTCTATTTCTCCTTGCCTACAGGTACATGGCCCCGATACATTACTCTCCCTGCTGGCAAACACATGCATGTGTATTTCAACTTTGGGGTGCACACCTTAATGCAATAGGCTGCGCACACCTATGGGCGGTGTAGGTGGAAGCGGCGGTGGAGGAGGACCAGGGCCGGATTAACAGCATCATGGGCTTGGTGCTGAGGATTTTGAAGGGCCTTAAGGGCCGTGCCTTGCCATGCACCCAGAGGAGGAAGGGTGCAGCCATGCATGCCTAATTCAACATGGGATGCTGTCTCTGAAGCCCATAAACACATCCATGCATCGCCAACTGTCCCTCCTTGTCCGGCCTTCACGCTGTGTGGGGAGGTTCTGAGGGTGCTGCCTGGGGAAGCGAGCATAGAAGCCAGACTTCTGTGTTTACAAGTGACAGAAGAGCGGTAACAGTGAATATGGCCAACCCGGGGCCTATATAAAAGGTAGGGGCCTGGAGCTGCAGCTCCAATAGCCCCTACATTAATCTGGCCCTGAGGAGGAGGACGAGGTAGCCAACACTGCTTCTTTTCAAAAATTTTAAATGAGGGTACACCCCAAAAGAGTGAGAAAGAGCAAAAATGGAACAATGGGTGGGTAAGGTCGGTATCCATTGCTATTCTGCATAAGGTACGGAAAAGTCCCGTGGGATCCATGCCTGGTTCATTTTAATGAACGTGAGCTTGTCCACATTGTCTCTGGACAGGCGGCTGCGCTTGTCTGTTATAACGCCCCCAGCCGTGCTAAATACCCGTTCAGATAATACACTGGCTGCAGGGCACGCCAGCACCTCCAAGGCGTAAAGGGCAAGCTCAAGCCATGTGCCCAATTTGGAGACCCAGAAGTTGAAGGGGGCAGACCCGTCATTCACTACATGTAGGCGTGTGCACACATACTGCTCCACCATGTTGGTAAAATGCTGCCTCCTGCTAAGACGTTCCATCTGAGCTGCTGGTGCTGCTGTTTGTTGTGGCGTGCTGACAAAGCTTTTCCACATTTCGGCCATGCTAACCCTGCCTTCTGAGGTGCTGGCGGTGCCCTGGTTGCGTTGGCGACCTCCTCCTCCTCCTCCTCTGCCTTGTGCTTCCACTGTGGCCCCGCTGTCAGATGGGAATGCCAGCAGCATGGCGTCTACCAGCGTGCGCTTGTACTCGCGCATCTTGCGATCGCGCTCCAGTGAGTGAATTAAGGACGGTACGTTGTCCTTGTATCGGGGATCCAGCAGCGTGGCCACCCAGTAATCAGCACAAGTTAGAATGTGGGCAACTCGGCGGTCGTTGTGGAGACACTGCAGCATGTAATCGCTCATGTGTGCCAGGCTGCCCAGAGGCAACGAAAGGCTGTCCTCTGTGGGAGGTGTATCGTCCGTGTCCTCTGTATCCCCCCAGCCACGCACCAGTGATGGCCATGAGCTGGCCTGGGTGCCACCCTGCTGTGAACATGGTTCCATCTCCTCCTCCAGCTCCTCCTCCTCCTCATCCTCCTCATCCTCCTCATCCTCCAGAACTGTGCCCCTGCTGGACAATTGCGTCCCTGGCGTTTGCGTGTGCAGGAACCCACCCTCGGAGCCCCTTGCGAATGACTGCCCTGAAAGCCTTGGAAATGTTACCTCTTCATCCTCCTCCTCCTCCTCATCCTGTGCCACATCCTCTTCCATCATCGCCCGAATTGTTTTTTCAAGGAGGCATAGAAGTGGGATAGTTAAGCTGAGAACGGCGTCATTGCCACTGGCCATGTTGGTGGAGTACTCAAAACAGCGCAACAAGGCACACAGGTCTCGCATGGAGGCCCAGTTAAATTAAATAGCGGAATAGAAAATATGATCCAAAAAAAGTGTATGTATATCACACGTACACAACCACACTGGGCCCCAATTACTATTGTTTGTACCCCTAAAAGGCTAGATGAGGAGTAGGGGGAGTATGGAACAGGCAGCACCCTCAAACCTTCAGAAGTATGAGATGAACCCCAACAACTTGGAAAGGTGGATCTCTCTCACACGTACCGACACAGACTATCCCGCAATTCAATTGATCCTCAAAGGTTTTTATTGAATAGCGGAATAGGAAATATGATCAAAAAAAGTGTATGTATCTCGCACGTACACAACCACACTAGGCCCCAATTACTATTGTTTGTACCCCTAAAAGGCTAGATGAGGAGTAGGGGGGGTATGGAACAGGCAGCACCCTCAAACCTTCAGAAGTATGAGATGAACCCCAACAACTTGGAAAGGTGGATCTCTCTCACACGTACCGACACAGACTATCCCCCAATTTAACTGATCCCCAAAGGTTTTTGATTAAATAGCGGAATAGAAAATATGATCCAAAAAAAGTGTATGTATATCACACGTACACAACCACACTAGGCCCCAATTACTATTGTTTGTACCCCTAAAAGGCTAGATGAGGAGTAGGGGGGGTATGGAACAGGCAGCACCCTCAAACCTTCAGAAGTATGAGATGAACCCCAACAACTTGGAAAGGTGGATCTCTCTCACACGTACCGACACAGACTATCCCCCAATTTAACTGATCCCCAAAGGTTTTTGATTAAATAGCGGAATAGAAAATATGATCCAAAAAAAGTGTATGTATATCACACGTACACAACCACACTAGGCCCCAATTACTATTGTTTGTACCCCTAAAAGGCTAGATGAGGAGTAGGGGGGGTATGGAACAGGCAGCACCCTCAAACCTTCAGAAGTATGAGATGAACCCCAACAACTTGGAAAGGTGGATCTCTCTCACACGTACCAACACAGACTATCCCCCAATTTAACTGATCCCCAAAGGTTTTTGATTAAATAGCGGAATAGAAAATATGATCCAAAAAAAGTGTATGTATATCACACGTACACAACCACACTAGGCCCCAATTACTATTGTTTGTACCCCTAAAAGGCTAGATGAGGAGTAGGGGGGGTATGGAACAGGCAGCACCCTCAAACCTTCAGAAGTATGAGATGAACCCCAACAACTTGGAAAGGTGGATCTCTCTCACACGTACCGACACAGACTATCCCCCAATTTAACTGATCCCCAAAGGTTTTTGATTAAATAGCGGAATAGAAAATATGATCCAAAAAAAGTGTATGTATATCACACGTACACAACCACACTAGGCCCCAATTACTATTGTTTGTACCCCTAAAAGGCTAGATGAGGAGTAGGGGGGGTATGGAACAGGCAGCACCCTCAAACCTTCAGAAGTATGAGATGAACCCCAACAACTTGGAAAGGTGGATCTCTCTCACACGTACCGACACAGACTATCCCCCAATTTAACTGATCCCCAAAGGTTTTTGATTAAATAGCGGAATAGAAAATATGATCCCAAAAAAGTGTATGTATATCACACGTACACAACCACACTGGGCCCCAATTACTATTGTTTGTACCCCTAAAAGGCTAGATGAGGAGTAGGGGGAGTATGGAACAGGCAGCACCCTCAAACCTTCAGAAGTATGAGATGAACCCCAACAACTTGGAAAGGTGGATCTCTCTCACACGTACCAACACAGACTATCCCCCAATTTAACTGATCCCCAAAGGTTTTTGATTAAATAGCGGAATAGAAAATATGATCCCAAAAAAGTGTATGTATATCACACGTACACAACCACACTAGGCCCCAATTACTATTGTTTGTACCCCTAAAAGGCTAGGAGTAGGGGGAGTATGGAACAGGCAGCACCCTCAAACCTTCAGAAGTATGAGATGAACCCCAACAACTTGGAAAGGTGGATCTCTCTCACACGTACCAACACAGACTATCCCCCAATTTAACTGATCCCCAAAGGTTTTTGATTAAATAGCGGAATAGAAAATATGATCCAAAAAAAGTGTATGTATATCACACGTACACAACCACACTAGGCCCCAATTACTATTGTTTGTACCCCTAAAAGGCTAGGAGTAGGGGGAGTATGGAACAGGCAGCACCCTCAAACCTTCAGAAGTATGAGATGAACCCCAACAACTTGGAAAGGTGGATCTCTCTCACACGTACCAACACAGACTATCCCCCAATTTAACTGATCCCCAAAGGTTTTTGATTAAATAGCGGAATAGAAAATATGATCCCAAAAAAGTGTATGTATATCACACGTACACAACCACACTAGGCCCCAATTACTATTGTTTGTACCCCTAAAAGGCTAGGAGTAGGGGGGGTATGGAACAGGCAGCACCCTCAAACCTTCAGAAGTATGAGATGAACCCCAACAACTTGGAAAGGTGGATCTCTCTCACACGTACCAACACAGACTATCCCCCAATTTAACTGATCCCCAAAGGTTTTTGATTAAATAGCGGAATAGAAAATATGATCCCAAAAAAGTGTATGTATATCACACGTACACAACCACACTAGGCCCCAATTACTATTGTTTGTACCCCTAAAAGGCTAGGAGTAGGGGGAGTATGGAACAGGCAGCACCCTCAAACCTTCAGAAGTATGAGATGAACCCCAACAACTTGGAAAGGTGGATCTCTCTCACACGTACCAACACAGACTATCCCCCAATTTAACTGATCCCCAAAGGTTTTTGATTAAATAGCGGAATAGAAAATATGATCCCAAAAAAGTGTATGTATATCACACGTACACAACCACACTAGGCCCCAATTACTATTGTTTGTACCCCTAAAAGGCTAGGAGTAGGGGGAGTATGGAACAGGCAGCACCCTCAAACCTTCAGAAGTATGAGATGAACCCCAACAACTTGGAAAGGTGGATCTCTCTCACACGTACCAACACAGACTATCCCCCAATTTAACTGATCCCCAAAGGTTTTTGATTAAATAGCGGAATAGAAAATATGATCCCAAAAAAGTGTATGTATATCACACGTACACAACCACACTAGGCCCCAATTACTATTGTTTGTACCCCTAAAAGGCTAGGAGTAGGGGGAGTATGGAACAGGCAGCACCCTCAAACCTTCAGAAGTATGAGATGAACCCCAACAACTTGGAAAGGTGGATCTCTCTCACACGTACCAACACAGACTATCCCCCAATTTAACTGATCCCCAAAGGTTTTTGATTAAATAGCGGAATAGAAAATATGATCCCAAAAAAGTGTATGTATATCACACGTACACAACCACACTAGGCCCCAATTACTATTGTTTGTACCCCTAAAAGGCTAGGAGTAGGGGGAGTATGGAACAGGCAGCACCCTCAAACCTTCAGAAGTATGAGATGAACCCCAACAACTTGGAAAGGTGGATCTCTCTCACACGTACCAACACAGACTATCCCCCAATTTAACTGATCCCCAAAGGTTTTTGATTAAATAGCGGAATAGAAAATATGATCCCAAAAAAGTGTATGTATATCACACGTACACAACCACACTAGGCCCCAATTACTATTGTTTGTACCCCTAAAAGGCTAGATGAGGAGTAGGGGGAGTATGGAACAGGCAGCACCCTCAAACCTTCAGAAGTATGAGATTGTGTTCACTGTACCCCACAAAGATTGAGTTCACTGCACCCCACAATGATTGTGTTCACTGCACCCCACAAAGATTGTGTTCACTGCACCTCACAAAGATTGTGTTCACTGTACCCCCCAAAGATTGTGTTCACTGCACCCCACAAAGATTCTGTTCACTGTACCCCACAAAGATTGTGTTCACTGCACCCCAAAAAGATTGTGTTCACTGCACCCCAAAAAGGATGTTGTTCACTGCACCCCAAAAAGGATGTTGTTCACTCCACCCCAAAAAGATTGTGTTCACTGCACCCCACAAAGATTGTGTTCACTGCACCCCAAAAAGATTGTGTTCACTGCACCCCAAAAAGATTGTGTTCACTGCACCCCAAAAAGGATGTTGTTCACTGCACCCCAAAAAGGATTTTGTTCACTGCACCCCAAAAAGATTGTGTTCACTGCACCCCACAAAGGATTTTGTTCACTGCACCCCACAAAGATTGTGTTCACTGCACACCAAAAAGGATTGTGTTCACTGCACACCAAAAAGGATTGTGTTCACTGCACCCCAAAAAGATTGTGTTCACTGCACCCCAAAAAGATTGTGTTCACTGCAGCCCAAAAAGATTGTGTTCACTGCAGCCCAAAAAGATTGTGTTCACTGCAGCCCAAAAAGATTGTGTTCACTGCAGCTCACACACAGAAAAATGGATGTGGATCACTGACACCTGCCTATCTCCAATCCCACACCACACAGCAATATCGATTGTAGTTTGTAGAACACAGTTTCCCTAAAATTCAGCAGACTCTGTCCCTAACAGGATTGAGAAGAGATCGTAGATCAGGATTGAGTGCAGACCCCACCCCCCACACAGCAATATCGATTGTAGTTTGTAGAAGACACTGACCCTATAATTCAGCAGACTCTATCCCTAAAATGCCTACAACTCGCCCTGCCTAAACACTCCGACCTGTCCCTCAATTCTATCCGGACACAAATGGTTTTTTCCTGCCTATCTTTCCCTAATCAGCAGCCAGCACGTTGATGTGTGCTCTGTCCCTGAATCTAAGCAGCATAATGACGCCGCTGCGGCTGCCTCGAACTTATAAAGACTTGGTCACATGCTTCAGACGGCCAATCACAGCTACTGAGACATTTGCAGGCATGGCTGGGATGGCTTAAGGCACACCAGTAAAACGATTGTTGATTGGCTGTTGAAAGCCCGCCATGAAAAGAGCGCCAAAGCATGCAAAACCCGGAAATAAAACGACCGAACACGGATTTTTACCCGAACATACAGTAAAGTGTCCGTGTCCGTGTTCGGGTACAAAAAATCCAATTATTCGGTACGAACACGAATAATACAGTCCGTGTTCGCTCAACACTACTCAGAAGGCCTTCGACTCGGTGGAGTGGCCGTATCTATTCCGGGTGCTGGAGGCGTACGGCTTCGGCCCGGTTTTTCGCTCCTGGGTTCAATTGCTGTATACAGAGCCTCTGATGAGGGTTAGGGTTAATGGACAGATCTCTGAGCCCTTCCGGATGCATAGGGGGACCAGACAGGGATGTCCTTTGTCACCCCTGCTCTTCGCCCTGGCTATGGAACCTCTGGCGATGAGATTGCGGGAGAGTGTGGTTTTCAGAGGGTTGAGGGTGGGCTCTATGGAGGAACGGGTCTCATTATATGCGGACGACATGCTGTTGTACTTGCAGGATCCGGGACCTTCCTTGACCTATGCCATCAGTGTGATTCGGGAGTTTGGGGAGTACTCTGGGTTCTGTATCAATTGGGCCAAGTCATCTCTCTTTCCACTGGACGAGGGGGTTGTGGCTCCGGCTGGGTGCCCGATCCCCCTGTCCAGTTCCTTTAAATATCTGGGAATCGTGTTTCAGATGCCGATATCTGGGTTTTTGGAGACCAATCTTGCTCCTATTGTGAAGGCCTTTCGGGAAAGGGTGGAACGGTGGCGGTCCCTCCCCCTCTCGCTGCTGGGCAGAGTAAATCTTTTTAAGATGATTTTTTTGCCCAAATTCTTATACATCCTGTCGAATTCTCCGGTCTATGTTCCGAGGAAGGTTTTCCGGAGGATCGACGCAATCCTTACCACCCTGCTGTGGGGTAGTAGACCCTCTAGGGTGGCTTTGTCGGTGCTCAAGTGCCCGGTAGCGAGGGGGGGATTGGCGGTGCCGGACTTGCGGTCCTATTACTTTGCAGCACAGTTGGTCTTTCTGCATTGGCGGTTTTCTCCGCAGGTGCCTAACGCGACGGTAGAGGTGGAGGCGGCACTTGCCTCCTCATTTGAATTGCTGATCAATGTTTTGTACAGGGGGGGGGCTCCTGGGCGGAATTTGGGGTCGGTGATGGGGTTGCCTGGGAGGATTTTTTGGATTTGTGCTCGGAAGCTGGGGGATACTCCGTTGGAGTCATCTCCGAATGCTCCGTTGTGGTTCAACCCATCGTTGCGGGAGCTTGCTAGCCTGCAAGATGGGGGACAGTGGGCCAGGTTTGGCCTTAAATATTTGCATCAATTGTTTTATCAGGGTAAGATGGTGTCATTCATGCAGTTGAGAGACAGCTTTGGGATTCCCGGGACGTGGCGCTTCAGATATCTGCAACTCCAGCATGCGGTGCGGGCGCAGTTCGGGGGGGGGGGAGGTGGTCTTGGCTAACCCCTCTCTTGAGACTGTGCTGCTGGATCCGGAGCCTTTGAAACGGATCTCTAGATTCTATGGGGCGCTGGGTCCTGGGGGTCCTGGGGTGGTAGATAGGGCCAGAGTTAGATGGCTAGCTTTTATACCGGAATTGACGGAGGAACGCTGGGAGGAGGTTTTGGAGACGTACCTTGGTACGGTTATCTCGTCTACTGATAAGATGATCCAATTGCGATATCTTCATCAGACATATTACACTCCGGCCCGCCTGTTTTCCATGCGCAAGAGGGATTCTGCTGTGTGCCATAAATGTTCAGGGGGTAGGGGGTCCCTTTTGCACATGGTGTGGGATTGTCCTAAGGTGAGACCCTTGTGGTCTCAAATTACGAAGTTTATGGAGGAGAACTTTGGACTCCCGAATATTTGCTCGCCCCTGGTGTGCCTTCTGGGGGTAATAGAGGTGGAGGGACTGGATATGGCCACTAAGTTATTTATCCGCATCCTTTTCTTCTGTGCGCGGAAGTTAATCGCCAGGAGGTGGATCTATACTGAGGTGTTGTCCCTAGACATGTGGAAGAGGGTGGTGAATGCGGACATTGTGCTATATAAGATGACTTATGAGGCTAGGGGGTCCCCTAAGAAATTTAGGAAAGTTTGGTACCGCTGGGTGGACTCCGATGCTACTTTGGTGGCTACGCCTTCTGACCGACTTTGAGGACTGTGGACCTGTACTGGGGGGGGTTGGGGGCTCTGGACACTTCTCAGGCATGGGTTTCTTAGACGATTGCGGGCCCGGCTAGGTTGGGAATGTTATTGTAGAGAGGTTCTCTGGGGGGGTCACCTGAAGGGGGGGGAGGAGATGGGCGGAGTTCTGCTCGTTTGGTCGCCCGCTGGTTCTTCCTCGGGGGGATCAGTGAGGTGACTGGGGTGTTGGTTCTGTTTGGGGGGCAAGGGCAAGTTTTTTTTTTTTTATTAGGTAGTGTGTTTCAAATAAAAATGGGGTCCGGCTACTCGCTCGGTCCGTGGGATATTGAAGTTTATAAATCCAGGGGATAATCTTTTGTTTTTCTACTGTTCCTGACTGTATTGCCATGTGCCCCTTGGAGAATGCTGAGTGATGGTTATAATGTTTCATTGTGTTGTACTGTTGTGGACTGTGTGTTTATGCTGGACTTCAATAAAAATCTTTTTAAAAAAAAAAAAAAAGGGCTAGCAATTTTGGGGAGCCCTTCCTCAATTGCTACCAGTACACTCATGTTTCAGTGAGGTGGTCCTTTGTCCCTAGATCCCTCTAGCTGTTCTCCTGTGTTGCCAAAGCTACATTGGTCTTCACTGTGAGGGATGCTGTTTAGGCCCCTTTCACTCCAGCGGGCCAATTGGGTCCACCTGTCTGCTTTTCAGGCAGACCCGATCAGACCAGCCATTCTTCTTCATGGGGTGGCAGATATCTGGGTACATGTGTCCACTGTCACCCGCTGGCATCTGATCCATTCAGGTCTGCTAAAAACAGACAGATGGGGATAAGTTCCAGCAGATCAGATTGGATGACGATCAGATGGAAACAGACATGCAGTCCATTTCCATCCGACCGCCCCATAGAGAGCAGCAGGGTGTGTCCGTGTCCACTTTGCATAGCGGAGTGGACACAGACCTATCATCTGCCTTCTCAGCAGGGATCAGCGGAGATATCCCCCCTGAGCAGGCAGTTCCTCTTGGACAGATTCCGCCCCCATGTCAAAGAGGCCTTATTGTTTTATGGAAACATTGATTCATTTCTGAGTTAGGCTCTCTGTGGTCGTATAAAGAATATGCTATGCAGCCAGAAGCTACTTTGACTGAGCCACAAAGTAATTTCTGTGAAAAGTTGATGTTTATGCAGCTTTTGCAATCTGTTTTTTTAATAATCTGTATGCTGTTTGCCATTCTGAACCTGTTTTGCATTTTCACTTCTAACTCGGCACCTGTTTATTAAATTGCAATTACAGGTTCTCTCTGTATGATCATTCAGCTGATTACCCGTTCTTTTAAGGGACACTGGTTGCTAGATGGAGAATGAGTTCTGCAGAAGCAGTTAGAGGAACAGAGGGTCTATTCTTTGGAGCACAGAGATAAGACAACCATGTAAGAAGAAAAGAGGTCTCCACCCATGCAAAACATACTGGGACTGGAGTACTCCATGCCTAGCTCAAGGAGGAGCAAAGAAGAATATAGGAGACTGTATTGTGAAGCTGCTACTTTGCAAAAAGTGCACCAACCAGTGACTTTCTATCACTTTATCATATTTTGTTTCTCACTGATCTTTGAATCAGAATATTATTTATTTCCAATACCAATTTCAACTCATAGTAAAGTTTTTAAGGAATGAGAAGTGTCCTGATTCCTTATCTCCAGCAGTGCTATGAAAGAACCTGCAAGAGGTGATAGGAAATACCTTTTGTGTTTCATAATGTACCTAGTTCAGGTGCACTACAATGACTGATACGTTTCAGTTCATATCAATGTTTTCCCAGGCTGATCTTTTAGCCAAAAGTATCTCCCCAAGTTAAAGTGGTTGTAAACCCTCACATATACTCAATGAAGTGAATAGCTTCAGATGATACACAGAGATGAACCAAATGCTCCTACATAAGTTTTACTTGTATATCTGCTGTCTTCCACTTTCTACGCCCTATCAAAAAAGCAGATTGTGTTAAAAATCTTTTTTCATTTGCCAGCAGTACAAAGGGAAGTGTGGAGAGACTGCACTTACACTAGGGGAGAGCTGATTGGAGGAAAGGGACACACCTGCCCTTCACATAGGCAGAGGAATGAAGGAACATGCAGAGCTGTATTCTGTATAGACAATCTTAGTGCTTATCTTCCTCTATGCACCCTCTCTGACACACACAAATGTTTAGCTCATGTTATTTAATGTTTTGGAAAACTTGTCAGAAATAACTCATGCTAGAAACAGAGCACCAGAGAGAAACAACACTAAGGGCTCATGCACACTACAGCTCATAGAAGCAACTTCTACAAGCTTTTGAGATTTTTGAGCTTCTATTTTTTTGCCTGGAAGTTCCCCTCCATGTTAGTCAATGTGTCCATGCACGCTATGGCTTTTTCAGGAGTTTACAGACATATACTCTTACAGGCAGAAAAAACTAACCCACCAAACCCGCATTTTTGAGAGGGGGTTTCGAGCAGAAAAGATGCCTAGCTGCCCAAAAACACATGAAAAAGCACGAAAGAGTGTGAAAAAGCTTAAAGAAGCTTAAAAGGACACAAAAAGATAGGAAAAATGATCCGAGGGGAGGCTTTTTTAAAAAAAAAACACTTATGCTCAAAAAAGCTACAAGGAGCTCAAAAAAGCTCAATAAAAATGTGCAAAAGAGCCCGAAAAAGTACAGGCACCCTCAAGCTGAAATAAAAGCTCAAACGCCTGGAAAAGCAGCTTTTTTTTTTTAAATGCAGTGTGCATGAGCTCTTAGAGCTTTGGAGAGAGACAAGTAAACACAACAGATATATGTGCTTAGTTCAAATTTCATGAATGGGGTTTACAACTACTTTAAGGAGGGCACCATATCACAAGTAGAAAAATGTACAAATATGCCTGAAAAAAATGTTATTGCTATTGATAACAAATTAGCTGAATTAAACCATTTAGTCTATGAGTATTAGCAGACCCTGCTCCCCAGTTAGTAATTTTTCATGGTAAAATCAATAATCTAGGTTGGATAGATATTTTTAGTCAGTTGTTAATATTTCCTTAACGTAAAACCAGCTTCCAAACAACCTGTCTACTCTCTGCAAGCTGCATGAACAGCATTCAGCATTCAAGATTCTACAATGGTTAGTTTGTGCCAGCACATCCAACTGTGATCCTTTATGAGTAGCCTGCCCAAAAAAGAACTACAATCAAAAATAATAATATAAAAAAATAAGATACAAAAATAATAAAACCAGATTTAACTGCAATATTTAGCTTTAATGCAGATTTTCCCCACAGTATTTTTTTTCTTCTGCTAGATGTCCTCAGTCTGATGTTCTTCAATTTACTTCCACTGAGTCCAGGTTGTCCTGGTCCTGCCCCAGACTATTACTGGATGGTAAAAGAAGTAGCAGCAGACTGAATGTGTCCGTTATTACAGAGTGGCATTCATTTGTGTCTTTTATTTCTTAGAGTTTAGCTTTAAAGCATAATTCCACTTTTGTTAAGGAAAAAAACATACCCCTCTGGGTGATCAATGCACATTGCAAGGATTTTAACAAACTTTGCTGCAGATTCCTACCTTTTGTTATTCTGAAGAAATCCTTGTGGGTTTCTCTGTGCTCATGTGGGAAAGTGAATCTAATGGGAGTGGTTTCATCATTATCAATCAGCTGTGCACCTGCAGGACACTAATAAGGAAAGCTGCAGGGCCTGCATCCCTTTAAACATGATTTCCTATTTGGAGTATCTCACCAAATATTACATTTTTGTGCCAGGGGATGCCTGAAATCTGACTTGCATCTTAGTGCAGACTTCTGGGAAAATCAGTGAGCCAATAACACAAGCAAGAAATGATGTTTCTGGGGGGCATTCTGTACACATTCTGTGTACAGAACAGCTCCAGGTAGCCATATTACATTGCATTGTCAGAAAATGACAGCGGCTGCAGGTTGAAAAGGAAAGGTCATTTTTAATAACATTCAATTACAATATGTGTTGCAATTCTACACGCTATATTATTTTTTCTTTATTTGCCTTTTTTAGTTCACTCAAAAGTGGAGTTACCCTTTAAGAAAACCCTTCATGAGAACCCTATAAGCAAATGTATTTAATAGATCTTTTCAATTTATTAAGTATTTACACCTGATTTTTTTTTTTTTTAATTTTCACCACCCTAAACCTGGTGTAATCATTTTAGACAGCAAAAATTGAGGAACAATCCCCAAGGTGGTAGCATTTATTGTTTTTAGGTTTATTGATAGCTTTGTACCATTACTAGTTTTCCCAATGTTTTTATACCTAACTTTAACATCTCAAAAATTACATAACATTACCTGGGAAATATGGCAAAGTGTGGGAAGATAAAAAGCAATATTGTCACAAATTTTTTAAGAAAAAATAACCTAACTCTATACTCCTATAATTCAGCCCTCACTCCGATGCCTATGATCTGACCACAACATTAAGTGCAAAAATAAAATTCATTGTATAGTTTAAATTACAGTTTGTGAAAAAATACCTTACTGTCAAAACAAAGAATATATGCTAATGCAGTGCTCTAAAGACAGAACATTACAATGGCTCTTGCAAAGGAAACATTTGTTTAATAGAGCAGGGTCACTGACATCTTCAGCCTGATTAGCAAAAGGGTTCTAAAAACCTTTCACTGAGATGCCATAACCAGACCCTTTTCCGCAGGTCATTCTATATATATCTTGGGTTTTAGATCTCGTTAAACAGGGTCTATGCTAGCCAAAAGCTTGGCTTTGTCACACTTAACCTTTTTCCAAGAAAGTCATCGGAATGCTTAATCTAAGAGGTACAAACAGTGCTGTATTACACTGGAATATACATATTGGAGCAATATATTTGAATATAAGGACAAGTGCACATTTTTCTTATATTTATCAAGCAATTTAAATTAAGAGATAGATGCATTTGATGCAAATATATTATATAATATTATACATTCTATACTGTATTTATCTGTATGCATCTATAGTGATAGTTAAAGCTGAAGTTTCCTATCATTCAACTTCTCCTCCATTCACAGAAAACTCTTTGCTTCACTTATTGAGATGTGAAACTAAGGGAAGTAAGAGGATATCTTTTAAAAGTGAGAAAATCACATTTTAAAAAGTTGTCACCAAAACTATTGTACACATTGGATGATTCTCCCTCTATTCCTGTTCTGTTTAAAATTGAACGTTTTGGAGATTTCCTTATTTTTAGTCCTCCTGACAGGGGTCAGCGAGAAACACCAAAAGGGAATAACCCTGGCAAGGACAGTAATAAAAACAAAACAAAAAAATAACAGGAGTTCTAATCTTTTACAAAAAAAGATTTTGCTATTTAAAACATTTTAAAAATAGTTTAATTTACTCCTAAAATAGCTATAAAGACTTATGTTTTTTTTTTTTTTTTTTTTTTTAATATCAGTCATGTTATACTTACCTGCTATGTGCAATGGTATTGCACAGAGCATCCTGAACCTCCTCTTGTGGGAACCCCTGCCATTACTCTAGGCTCTTCCTCTTCTTGGTGCACCCCCATAGGAACCTGCTGCCTATGGTGGGCTTTGTGTATCCATTGACACACACATTGTGGCTCAGCCTAGCCCCTACTCCCTCCTCACAGTTTTTGATTGACAGCAGCAGGAGCCAATGGGTCCCACTGTTTCAGCAAAGCCTGTGAGAGTGGGGAGAGGGGAGAGAGGCACTGTAGATGGTCACAGCTCTGGATTGAGTGAGGACTCAGCTAAGTATTTAGGGGGTGTGGGGGTGATACTACTGATACCAGCAAAGAAAAGCCGCTCAGGCGAGGCAAAGTATTCCGGTGCGAGTCGGATACGTCATCCAGATACTGCATAGCCAAAGGAAAGTTGACCGCACTCAGGAATTTGATGAAATGGAAGTGTTTTAATTTCTCATAAATGATAAATACAGACAGTGCATCACAGAAACATGCAACAGGTTGACGCGTTTCACGATACAAATGATCACTTACTCATAACTAGTGTTGAGCGAACACGGATTGTATTATTCGTGTTCGTACCGAATAATTGGATTTTTTTTACCCGAACACGGACACGGACACTTTACTGTATGTTCGGGTAAAAATCCGTGTTCGGTCGTTTTATTTCCGGGTTTTGCATGCTTTGGCGCTCTTTTCATGGCGGGCTTTCAACAGCCAATCAACAATCGTTTAACTGGTGTGCCTTAAGCCATCCCAGCCATGCCTGCAAATGTCTTAGTAGCTGTGATTGGCCGTCTGAAGCATGTGACCAAGTCTTTATAAGTTCGAGGCAGCTGCCGCAGCAGCGTCATTCTGCTGCTTAGCTAAGGGACAGAGCACACATCAATGTGCTGGCTGCTGATTAGGGAAAGATAGGCAGGAAAAAACCATTTGTGTCCGGATAGAATTGAGGGACAGGTCGGAGTGTTTAGGCAGGGCGAGTTGTAGGCATTTTAGGGATAGAGTCTGCTGAATTATAGGGTCAGTGTCTTCTACAAACTACAATCGATATTGCTGTGTGGGGGGTGGGGTCTGCACTCAATCCTGATCTACGATCTCTTCTCAATCCTGTTAGGGACAGAGTCTGCTGAATTTTAGGGAAACTGTGTTCTACAAACTACAATCGATATTGCTGTGTGGTGTGGGATTGGAGATAGGCAGGTGTCAGTGATCCACATCCATTTTTCTGTGTGTGAGCTGCAGTGAACACAATCTTTTTGGGCTGCAGTGAACACAATCTTTTTGGGCTGCAGTGAACACAATCTTTTTGGGCTGCAGTGAACACAATCTTTTTGGGCTGCAGTGAACACAATCTTTTTGGGGTGCAGTGAACAAAATCTTTTTGGGGTGCAGTGAACACAATCCTTTTTGGTGTGCAGTGAACACAATCTTTGTGGGGTGCAGTGAACAAAATCCTTTGTGGGGTGCAGTGAACACAATCTTTTTGGGGTGCAGTGAACAAAATCCTTTTTGGGGTGCAGTGAACAACATCCTTTTTGGGGTGCAGTGAACACAATCTTTTTGGGGTGCAGTGAACAAAATCCTTTGTGGGGTGCAGTGAACACAATCTTTTTGGGGTGCAGTGAACACAATCTTTTTGGGGTGGAGTGAACAACATCCTTTTTGGGGTGCAGTGAACAAAATCCTTTTTGGGGTGCAGTGAACAAAATCATTTTTGGGGTGCAGTGAACACAATCTTTTTGGGGTGCAGTGAACACAATCTTTGTGGGGTGCAGTGAACACAATCTTTTTGGGGTGGAGTGAACAACATCCTTTTTGGGGTGCAGTGAACAACATCCTTTTTGGGGTGCAGTGAACACAATCTTTTTGGGGTGCAGTGAACACAATCTTTGTGGGGTACAGTGAACAGAATCTTTGTGGGGTGCAGTGAACACAATCTTTGGGGGGTACAGTGAACACAATCTTTTTGGGGTGCAGTGAACACAATCTTTGTGGGGTGCAGTGAACACAATCTTTTTGGGGTGGAGTGAACAAAATCATTTTTGGGGTGCAGTGAACAACATCCTTTTTGGGGTGCAGTGATCAAAATCCTTTTTGGGGTGCAGTGAACACAATCTTTTTGGGGTGCAGTGAACAAAATCCTTTGTGGGGTGCAGTGAACAGAATCTTTGTGGGGTGCAGTGAACACAATCTTTGGGGGGGGTACAGTGAACACAATATTTTTGGGGTGCAGTGAACACAATCTTTGTGGGGTACAGTGAACAGAATCTTTGTGGGGTGCAGTGAACACAATCTTTGGGGGGTACAGTGAACACAATCTTTTTGGGGTGCAGTGAACACAATCTTTGGGGGGTACAGTGAACACAATCTTTTTGGGGTGCAGTGAACACAATCTTTGTGGGGTGCAGTGAACACAATCTTTGGGGGGGTACAGTGAACACAATCTTTTTGGGGTGCAGTGAACAACATCCTTTTAGGGTGCAGTGAACACAATCTTTGTGGGGTGCAGTGAACAACATCCTTTTAGGGTGCAGTGAACACAATCTTTGTGGGGTACAGTGAACAGAATCTTTGTGGGGTGCAGTGAACACAATCTTTGGGGGGTACAGTGAACACAATCTTTGTGAGGTGCAGTGAACACAATCTTTGTGGGGTGCAGTGAACACAATCATTGTGGGGTGCAGTGAACTCAATCTTTGTGGGGTACAGTGAACACAATCTCATACTTCTGAAGATTTGAGGGTGCTGCCTGTTCCATACTCCCCCTACTCCTCATCTAGCCTTTTAGGGGTACAAACAATAGTAATTGGGGCCTAGTGTGGTTGTGTACGTGTGATATACATACACTTTTTTTGGATCATATTTTCTATTCCGCTATTTAATCAAAAACCTTTGGGGATCAGTTAAATTGGGGTATAGTCTGTGTTGGTACGTGTGAGAGAGATCCACCTTTCCAAGTTGTTGGGGTTCATCTCATACTTCTGAAGGTTTGAGGGTGCTGCCTGTTCCATACTCCCCCTACTCCTAGCCTTTTAGGGGTACAAACAATAGTAATTGGGGCCTAGTGTGGTTGTGTACGTGTGATATACATACACTTTTTTTGGATCATATTTTCTATTCCGCTATTTAATCAAAAACCTTTGGGGATCAGTTAAATTGGGGGATAGTCTGTGTTGGTACGTGTGAGAGAGATCCACCTTTCCAAGTTGTTGGGGTTCATCTCATACTTCTGAAGGTTTGAGGGTGCTGCCTGTTCCATACCCCCCCTACTCCTCATCTAGCCTTTTAGGGGTACAAACAATAGTAATTGGGGCCTAGTGTGGTTGTGTACGTGTGATATACATACACTTTTTTT
Source organism: Pelophylax lessonae (assembly GCF_965119305.1). Classification (NCBI taxonomy): domain Eukaryota; kingdom Metazoa; phylum Chordata; class Amphibia; order Anura; family Ranidae; genus Pelophylax; species Pelophylax lessonae. Next base: position 453,994,004 of record NC_138772.1, read on the forward strand.
GGATCATATTTTCTATTCCGCTATTTAATCAAAAACCTTTGGGGATCAGTTAAATTGGGGGATAGTCTGTGTTGGTACGTGTGAGAGAGATCCACCTTTCCAAGTTTTTGGGGTTCATCTCATACTTCTGAAGATTTGAGGGTGCTGCCTGTTCCATACCCCCCCTACTCCTCATCTAGCCTTTTAGGGGTACAAACAATAGTAATTGGGGCCTAGTGTGGTTGTGTACGTGTGATATACATACACTTTTTTTGGATCATATTTTCTATTCCGCTATTTAATCAAAAACCTTTGGGGATCAGTTAAATTGGGGGATAGTCTGTGTTGGTACGTGTGAGAGAGATCCACCTTTCCAAGTTTTTGGGGTTCATCTCATACTTCTGAAGGTTTGAGGGTGCTGCCTGTTCCATACCCCCCCTACTCCTCATCTAGCCTTTTAGGGGTACAAACAATAGTAATTGGGGCCTAGTGTGGTTGTGTACGTGTGATATACATACACTTTTTTTGGATCATATTTTCTATTCCGCTATTTAATCAAAAACCTTTGGGGATCAGTTAAATTGGGGGATAGTCTGTGTTGGTACGTGTGAGAGAGATCCACCTTTCCAAGTTGTTGGGGTTCATCTCATACTTCTGAAGGTTTGAGGGTGCTGCCTGTTCCATACCCCCCCTACTCCTCATCTAGCCTTTTAGGGGTACAAACAATAGTAATTGGGGCCTAGTGTGGTTGTGTACGTGTGATATACATACACTTTTTTTGGATCATATTTTCTATTCCGCTATTTAATCAAAAACCTTTGGGGATCAGTTAAATTGGGGGATAGTCTGTGTTGGTACGTGTGAGAGAGATCCACCTTTCCAAGTTTTTGGGGTTCATCTCATACTTCTGAAGATTTGAGGGTGCTGCCTGTTCCATACCCCCCCTACTCCTCATCTAGCCTTTTAGGGGTACAAACAATAGTAATTGGGGCCTAGTGTGGTTGTGTACGTGTGATATACATACACTTTTTTTGGATCATATTTTCTATTCCGCTATTTAATCAAAAACCTTTGGGGATCAGTTAAATTGGGGGATAGTCTGTGTTGGTACGTGTGAGAGAGATCCACCTTTCCAAGTTGTTGGGGTTCATCTCATACTTCTGAAGGTTTGAGGGTGCTGCCTGTTCCATACCCCCCCTACTCCTCATCTAGCCTTTTAGGGGTACAAACAATAGTAATTGGGGCCTAGTGTGGTTGTGTACGTGTGATATACATACACTTTTTTTGGATCATATTTTCTATTCCGCTATTTAATCAAAAACCTTTGGGGATCAGTTAAATTGGGGGATAGTCTGTGTTGGTACGTGTGAGAGAGATCCACCTTTCCAAGTTGTTGGGGTTCATCTCATACTTCTGAAGGTTTGAGGGTGCTGCCTGTTCCATACTCCCCCTACTCCTCATCTAGCCTTTTAGGGGTACAAACAATAGTAATTGGGGCCTAGTGTGGTTGTGTACGTGTGATATACATACACTTTTTTTGGATCATATTTTCTATTCCGCTATTTAATCAAAAACCTTTGGGGATCAGTTAAATTGGGGGATAGTCTGTGTTGGTACGTGTGAGAGAGATCCACCTTTCCAAGTTGTTGGGGTTCATCTCATACTTCTGAAGGTTTGAGGGTGCTGCCTGTTCCATACTCCCCCTACTCCTAGCCTTTTAGGGGTACAAACAATAGTAATTGGGGCCTAGTGTGGTTGTGTACGTGTGATATACATACACTTTTTTTGGATCATATTTTCTATTCCGCTATTTAATCAAAAACCTTTGGGGATCAGTTAAATTGGGGGATAGTCTGTGTTGGTACGTGTGAGAGAGATCCACCTTTCCAAGTTGTTGGGGTTCATCTCATACTTCTGAAGGTTTGAGGGTGCTGCCTGTTCCATACCCCCCCTACTCCTCATCTAGCCTTTTAGGGGTACAAACAATAGTAATTGGGGCCTAGTGTGGTTGTGTACGTGTGATATACATACACTTTTTTTGGATCATATTTTCTATTCCGCTATTTAATCAAAAACCTTTGGGGATCAGTTAAATTGGGGGATAGTCTGTGTTGGTACGTGTGAGAGAGATCCACCTTTCCAAGTTGTTGGGGTTCATCTCATACTTCTGAAGGTTTGAGGGTGCTGCCTGTTCCATACTCCCCCTACTCCTCATCTAGCCTTTTAGGGGTACAAACAATAGTAATTGGGGCCCAGTGTGGTTGTGTACGTGTGATATACATACACTTTTTTTGGATCATATTTTCTATTCCGCTATTTAATTTAACTGGGCCTCCATGCGAGACCTGTGTGCCTTGTTGCGCTGTTTTGAGTACTCCACCAACATGGCCAGTGGCAATGACGCCGTTCTCAGCTTAACTATCCCACTTCTATGCCTCCTTGAAAAAACAATTCGGGCGATGATGGAAGAGGATGTGGCACAGGATGAGGAGGAGGAGGAGGATGAAGAGGTAACATTTCCAAGGCTTTCAGGGCAGTCATTCGCAAGGGGCTCCGAGGGTGGGTTCCTGCACACGCAAACGCCAGGGACGCAATTGTCCAGCAGGGGCACAGTTCTGGAGGATGAGGAGGATGAGGAGGAGGAGGAGCTGGAGGAGGAGATGGAACCATGTTCACAGCAGGGTGGCACCCAGGCCAGCTCATGGCCATCACTGGTGCGTGGCTGGGGGGATACAGAGGACACGGACGATACACCTCCCACAGAGGACAGCCTTTCGTTGCCTCTGGGCAGCCTGGCACACATGAGCGATTACATGCTGCAGTGTCTCCACAACGACCGCCGAGTTGCCCACATTCTAACTTGTGCTGATTACTGGGTGGCCACGCTGCTGGATCCCCGTTACAAGGACAACGTACCGTCCTTAATTCACTCACTGGAGCGCGATCGCAAGATGCGCGAGTACAAGCGCACGCTGGTAGACGCCATGCTGCTGGCATTCCCATCTGACAGCGGGGCCACAGTGGAAGCACAAGGCAGAGGAGGAGGAGGAGGAGGTCGCCAACGCAACCAGGGCACCGCCAGCACCTCAGAAGGCAGGGTTAGCATGGCCGAAATGTGGAAAAGCTTTGTCAGCACGCCACAACAAACAGCAGCACCAGCAGCTCAGATGGAACGTCTTAGCAGGAGGCAGCATTTTACCAACATGGTGGAGCAGTATGTGTGCACACGCCTACATGTAGTGAATGACGGGTCTGCCCCCTTCAACTTCTGGGTCTCCAAATTGGGCACATGGCCTGAGCTTGCCCTTTACGCCTTGGAGGTGCTGGCGTGCCCTGCAGCCAGTGTATTATCTGAACGGGTATTTAGCACGGCTGGGGGCGTTATAACAGACAAGCGCAGCCGCCTGTCCAGAGACAATGTGGACAAGCTCACGTTCATTAAAATGAACCAGGCATGGATCCCACGGGACTTTTCCGTACCTTATGCAGAATAGCAATGGATACCGACCTTACCCACCCATTGTTCCATTTTTGCTCTTTCTCACTCTTTTGGGGTGTACCCTCATTTAAAATTTTTGAAAAGAAGCAGTGTTGGCTACCTCGTCCTCCTCCTCAGGGCCAGATTAATGTAGGGGCTATTGGAGCTGCAGCTCCAGGCCCCTACCTTTTATATAGGCCCCGGGTTGGCCATATTCACTGTTACCGCTCTTCTGTCACTTGTAAACACAGAAGTCTGGCTTCTATGCTCGCTTCCCCAGGCAGCACCCTCAGAACCTCCCCACACAGCGTGAAGGCCGGACAAGGAGGGACAGTTGGCGATGCATGGATGTGTTTATGGGCTTCAGAGACAGCATCCCATGTTGAATTAGGCATGCATGGCTGCACCCTTCCTCCTCTGGGTGCATGGCAAGGCACGGCCCTTAAGGCCCTTCAAAATCCTCAGCACCAAGCCCATGATGCTGTTAATCCGGCCCTGGTCCTCCTCCACCGCCGCTTCCACCTACACCGCCCATAGGTGTGCGCAGCCTATTGCATTAAGGTGTGCACCCCAAAGTTGAAATACACATGCATGTGTTTGCCAGCAGGGAGAGTAATGTATCGGGGCCATGTACCTGTAGGCAAGGAGAAATAGAGCAGAGCAGGTCCCAGGGAGATCTTTCCCATCTCCTCACTGGCAATGCTATGTGCCCTAGGTGATTAGGGTGTGCCCAGGCACACCCAGCACACCCTGTGCGCACGCCTATGTCACCGCCACATCCACCACCACCTCAACCTCCCTCCTACTCCATATGGGCCTCGTCCTTCAGAGATGAAGAAGAACATTGTTTTATTTTTCTGTTTTTTTTTGTTGTTTTAAGTTATTTCCCTATCCACATTTGTTTGCAGAGCACTAGCCATGCTCTTAATTACGTTTTGCTGCCATTTGCAGCACTCTAGCCCTTTCCTTTGGTGTTTTAGAGCCATTTTAGTGCCTTAAAGTTCGGGTCCCCATTGACTTCAATGGGGTTCGGTGTCCGGGAAAAGTTCGGTAAAAGTCCGGGACACGGACCCGGACTTTTTTTTAAAGTTCGGCCGAACCCGTCGAACACGGACATCTAGGTGTCCGCTCAACCCTACTCATAACCACACAGATGGATATCGGTGAATAAGCCGCATAAATAGACAAATTATCAGCTGGTGTCAATTCAAAGGAAATGAACACACCTAGAATCCAATTGTCCAAAATGTCTTTCACATGCAGATTAGACACCTTCAGCCAACATACTTAAAAGACAAAAGACAAATAATTAAAATGTCATTAAAAGAAAGAGGAAAAAAAATGTAAATAATCACATAACACAATTAATAACAAATCATGTGTACAAATCTTAAATCTACAAAAGTAATAATATAGTGTAATATAGTATGTAGCAAAAGTCAGAAAAGAAGGATTATTGAATGAACAGATAACTGATTCAATGCAACATGAATACTAAATGTGTGTTGAAGATCGAAGAAATCCCGAAAAACAAAGCACGGATAAAAACACCAGTGAAAAACTACTAATGTAAAAAGGAAAATATAATATTAACTGATGTTAGTTTGAATAAATAAATCCTATCAGTGACATGAAATAAAAAGTGATACTACTACTGAGACATGTTTTACCTTAATGCAGAAAATGCATTAAGGTAAAACCTATCTAACCTTTGTATCTACTTTAGGTAAATATGCAAGCATTTCTAATTTAAAGGAAATGTATAGAGATTTATATATGTGCTCTACCTGTAAAAAACACAGTGGTGGATTTGCTGTTACAGCACATTTTGAGCAGGCTCTCAATAAACAAAAACATAGAACGTGCACTATTTTAAAATGATGTTCACCACGATGCACAGAGCATCTGCATCTGTGTGTTGTGATACACTATAGCACACTGTATATGTGTGTTGCAGTGAAATAAATAATAAATTGCCCCAGAACACAAAAACACACACTGGTGCATTCTGTGTGCTACACCGTACATTCACTAATCCTCATCATCCCATTCCTTATTCCATAGTGCCTTTTTCTTTATGTTGTGCTGTAAATTCCCTCTTCCACAATACCCCATTGAAATCTCAAAGTTATGTTACTTACATACTGTATGTGTATCATTGTGCATGGTTAGTATATGCAGTATACTCTAGCATTTGAATATAACGGGCGTTTTTATCACCCACAGGGGTAGGAAACCCAGAGAAGTGGTAGTTCCTCCTCTTTTGACTCTCACCTCTACGTTTGTTCATTAATGGAGTGGACCTCCTCATGGACCAATACAGAAGCCGATTATTGTTTTCCAAGGACTTTAAAATGTTGTACAAAAGCTCTTTAAGTTTTACATTGTTAGAAAAACTACTATCGCCTAAAGTACAGCTCAAGAATGGAGTTATTTTTCTATACAACATCTTGAAGTCCTCAGTATAGATTGACCATTTTCTGCAATTTGGATTTTAGTTCAGTGGATGCCAAAGGACTGGTGGCCATTGCACCGATACAGAGATGCATGAGGTTTATTTATGTATTTCAGTTACTTATACAGTGCTGTCAATTTACGCAGCACTTTACATACACATTGACATCAGTCCCCGTCCTCAGGGAGCTCACAATCAAATGTCCCTAACTCACATATAGTAGGGCTAATTTAGACCGGATCCAAGCAACTTACCAGCATGTTTGGAGGAAACTGGACTACCTGGAAGAAACCCATGCAGTCACAGGGAGAACATGCAAACTCCAGGCAGGTAGTGTTATGGCTGGGATTTGATCCAGCAACCCTTTTGCTGCTAGGTTAAAGTGCTAACCACTGCACCACCCTGATGTTCAGTGAGGCTAAACTCTTTCTGCAAAAGTGACTGTTTATAAATGTACACCCCCAGCTTCCAGGACACATTGGGTGCTAGTGAGTACATCTGCATCCCAGGAATCCTGTATTTAGTATCTATTGTCAATTTAGGAAAGAATAAACATAGGTCAACTTTATTAGGAAAGCTACATCAGTGCTAATGTTCATTCAGATTGTTGATAGGAACATAGTTTGATGAAATTGATTGATATATTTCAGTTATAAGAAAGTAAATTATGTACAACAGTATCAAAATATTTAGGCAGAATGCTGTGTCCTAAAGTAATGAAACATTTGCCGGCCTTTAATTTGATCGACACGCTGTGAAATATCTGTCATGCCACCTTTTGGGACAAGCTTAGGTGGTAAACTATTTATTAGGGAAGTGAAGACTGTAGGATACAGATTAGCAGTGGACGGAAGATCTAAGAGCTTTCTTTTTTATTCTAGATCCAAAGGGACACCAGCATTTAGAAATGCCAGAAAATATAAGCTTATGTCAAGTCTGCAATAGAGAGATAATAAGGCCAATCTTCACATAAATAGCAATATTGTTGGTAGGCAGGATGTGCTTTGTTGCTGAGTTCAGAAGAGGTTCGGTTGTCTTCAGAACCATGTCATTTGATGAGAGATGACACTAAATTCAGCTGCGTTGATTATTTAAAAGATTGCAAAATCTATGTTTGCGTGAGATAAAGCACGTCTCAAGTCAATTTTCACAAGACATTCACATGCATAGATGGGTGCGTAGTCAAATTCATGTCATGCTGTATTAGCTGCTTGTATCATTCTAAAACACCAGCTACTGAGGATTTTAATACTTTAATTAGGGATGGGGTGATTCTCATGCTCAGATCTTTGTAACAGCTATAGGTTTCTATCAATACACTGTGTCAAAAGGGAAGTGTGTGATATTTCCCCAGTTTTTTTTTTAGTTGTCTAATACCCCAAATTGTAATAAAATATCTTAAAGACTTAGTGGGTTTTCTCTGCAATGGCATGGCCATCTAACCCTAGGGTTTTTTTTAACACATAGAAGTTAATGCATTTGTTTTTGGCACTTTGAGGTACAAAGTGTTAGGCAGCCCATTTATTTTGAATAGGTTGTTAATGCCTCTAGTGCACCTCAATGCACAACAAAAGGGTCCTGCACCATTTTTCACAACACAATAAAACATAACATTTGCATGTATGAGATGAAGTACACTATAGGACAGGTCCTGGATTCATTATGGTGTAAAAAAAAACCTTAAAGTGTATGTAAACCCTAACAATGAACTTCTCTTATTTTGTCCCTTTTGTCTGTAAAATATACTATTGAATGGGTTTAGTTATATCTTTTTAATATCCTGCTGACAGCTCACATAAAGTAAACTGCGAGCAGGTGGTAGATACAGGCTTGGCAACATACATGTACGTTGCTGGCTTGCTTCCAGGTTTGAGGCACGCATACCAGCGCTCCCTGCTGACCCATGCTGTGATTTGACACAGCACAAGTTTGGCATCAAATTTCAGCCAATGAATTTGGCTGAAACCTGCTGATCAGCTATGTCCCGTAACACACAGAGTGATCTGGCTGTTTCTTCTCCCTGAAAAGCAGGGAGAAAAAACTGCCAGATTAGTAAGTAAAAGCAGCACACATTACACTTGTTAGGCACACAGTTAACCCCTTTATTGCCCCTAGATGTTAACCCCTTCCCAGCCAGTGCCATTAGTACAATATCAGTGTACAGTATTATCACTGATCAATGTATTAGTGTCACTAGCAAAGTCAGCGTCAATTAGTGACACTCCCAGACAGTCTCTGTTAACGCCAGATTTCCCACCACACTATCACAGTCGAACTATAAGTCACTGTCCACCACCATTACAGTACAGCATCTATAGCTGCGTAAATTTCAGTATATACTGTTCTCAGCATAAATGAGTACACCTATTTTGAAAAGTAAGATTTTAATCAATATATCAATGAACAAAAGAACAGTTTCCACATTTTGACAAAACTGAGTTTTATAGAACACTTGTTTAGCTCATTACATGAAAGTAAGGTTAATAATATAACTTAGATTACAAAATCTTCAGTTTTACTCAAATTAGTTGATGCAAAAATGAATACACCCCACAACAAAAACTACTACATCTAGTAATTTGTATGGATAAATAGTGTAAATAGAATCAGCGCTAAATTCAAAGTGGACTAAATAATAAAATAAATATAGCGCATAAATGAATAGAAACTGTGCGAAAATGAAGAATATGCGCAAAAATAACTATAAAGTGAAAAATAGCATGGTATAAAGCTCAATAAATCACAAAATATACCAATAAATACAGTACATAAAAAAATAAAATTGTGCAAAGTAGATCAGCTGCAAAAATGTGCAAATAATTGATAAAGTGTTGATAGTACAAAATAAGGTGGTCTATAAACTACCTGGATCACAAAATATGCTATATCCATAAGGTGCTGGTGAAAAAATTGAGGAGAATAAAACAATAATAAATCACAATTATGATCCAAATATTAAACAAATATAGATAGGTCCATAAGATGCTGGCGTGAATGTTCCTATAAAGTAATCTCAATAAATATGTGCATCAAAGTTCATGATCAAGTTCATGCGCAAATAGTGCAAACACAGCAATAAATAATAGTCATCTGAATAGATGTGATGTGTGATCAATTCCAAACGTGTCACCGATGTGAGCAATTTCTGCAGTGAACCCGACACTGAGTGAAATGGCTGCTCACCTCTAAGATGATGGTAATAAGCGTGTTATAGAGACACTGTCTCCAATGTGGCTCCAATCAAAGTAGCAGGAAGGTAGATGGATAATGGCTCCTAATTATTCAGAGGTCCGCCTGTCACTCTCCCTCTAAGGTGATGGTAGTGAGTGTGGTATAGAGACATTGTCTCAAATGTGGCTCCAATCAAAGGTAGATGGATGGTGGCTCCTAGTTATTCAGTGGTCCGCCTGTCACTCTCCCTCATGAAGATACAACAAGAAGGGGCCTCATAGTGTAGTATTATTCAAGCATTTATTGAAAAAAAGTAGTAACTTACACTTAAAAATAGGCAATTCAGCGCCGCAAAGTCGCGTTGGCAGATAAAAGATGTACTTCCGGTCACAACCGTAGACCGGAAGTGACGTCAACTGGCTCCTCCCTTGGGGGGTGATGGTAGCACCTTCTCTTTCAATATAGAGCAGTACATCTGTGAATTCATGATACTATCAATGAAATACAGCTCCCCGCCACCAGCAGCACTCATGCAGCCACCACCATGTTTCACTGTAGGCACCATGCATTTTTCTTTGTACTCCTCACCTTTGTCACGCCATACAGTTTTGAAGCCATCAGTACCACCAAAAGAAAGCTCTGTTTATGTGAAGAAAATATATACAAATTTAATTTGCATACAGTGTTGCATGACCTAGCAATTGTCAAGTAAATTAGTACAGCACTAAATAGAAAAAAATGCCCTGGTCATGAATGGGGTAAAACCTTCTGGAGATCAAGTGTTTAATACAATAAAAATAATACCTGTTGATCTTTCTTGAAATTTTATGAGCTGCTAACTTCCTGTTCTCTAAGGATTACAGGATGATGCCACTGGATAATAGGGGAGGAAAGGGTTTCCTTAGTATCTTGTTTCTGTTATCCTAATACAGAAGGGCAAATGATGAGTGTTGTCATCCCAGGACTGGTAATCTTCAATATATTAGATTAATTAGGTTATATTATAACCTAAGCCTGTGGATGTTGCACGTGCATCATCTTGCCCTTTAGTATATCAGTATGTATCTGTGCTGCATTGCCCAAGACTAAAAGCCAATAAACAAGTTTACTGACTAAAGCCGGCCATACATGGCTCTTATCTCAGCCGGTTCAGCAGGGACCAATGGAGATTTGTATGGGCAGGCTGGTTTTAATGAAGTCGATCCATTAATTGCTTTCAGAACAATCAGCCTCTCAGGTTTTTTTAGCATGCGATTACTGCCTGCAGGTATAGCCGCTACCATTAATTGTAGTTTTTTGCTGACCAGGAAGGTTTCCTGCTCCCCTCCACCTGGAGAACACAATAGCACTGCGAGAGGCATTCACCCCATCAACATTTTTGTGGTGATGATGGAATTGAGTGATTTTCTTTCCAGCTACCCGTTGATTGCTCTCCTTCCCTCACACAGAGACCGAGTGGGAGGGAAGGAGAGCAATCTGTGATAACAGTGAGTTTATTCTACTATTCTACAGTGCCACACAGTGCCCAACAGTGCCATCAGTGTCACTCTGTGCCATCAGTGTCACACAGTGCCCATCAGTGTAGCTGATCAAAGTCGCCTCATCAGTGCACATCAGCACTGCCTATCTGTGCACATGAGTGCCACTTATTAGTGCTGCCTCTTTAGTGGAACCTCTTTAGCGCCCATCAGTGCTGCCTCATCAGTGGACATCAGTGAAGCTGATCAGTGCAGCCTCATCTGCACTAATCAGTGGAGCCTCATCAGCACCCATCAGTGCAACCTCATCAGTTAATGCTAGTGCCCATCAATTTAGCCTGATCAGATCCTATCAGTGCACATTAGTGCAGGCTCATCAGCACCCATTAGTACAGGTTTATCAGCACCCATCAGTGTAGGCTCATTAGCACCCATCAGTGTAATCTCATCAGCACCCATCAGTGCATCCTCAACAGTGCACATCATTGCACCCACATTATCACCAGTGTTACCACAGCCCACAGTCTCTACCATGTCTAAAAAATTATTTTCAAATAAGGAGGCATACCAAATTCTAAGTGCGGCCGACGAGAGCAGTGGGGAGCTCTCTGTGACGTATTCTGCTTCTGATTAGGAGCCAGTGTTAAGCAGTGAAACACTAACAGTCAGAGGAAGAAGATACTGCACTCACCAAATGAAGGTGTTCTAACAAGGAGCAGGCTACCACAAGTAGAGCAGTGGCATCCACCAGTAGCGCACTGGCATCCACCAGTAGTGTAGTTGCATCTACCAGAAATGGAGTACCTCTGCAAGAAAGGTCAGGTACTAGTGAGGTGTCAGCTCAGCCCCAAAGGGTTAGGACCCATGTCAGTTTGCCATTTGCCCTTCAACACCCTCTATGGCTTCCTCCCTCCCCATCCTTAACATTCCAATTTACTCATCAGTAATGCCAAGAAGATATTTGATGATTATGCCAGTTCTCCATTACAGCAATAACACTCAGTGACCTCCCCAAAATGACCCAGTATATGATAAATTGTATAAAATTTGGCCACTTCTAATTTTTTTATCAGAGAAATTTGCCAAATTATTTATCCCAGACAAAAATATCTGCGTGGATGAGTCGCTTGTCCACTTTACTGGCAGGCTGGGCATCAAGCAATTCATCCCCTGCAAAAGGGCCCAACATGGGGTGAAATGTTGTCTCACCTTCCCCGTGTCACAGATGGCTCCCATTAGGGGTGCTCAGGGACAGGTGACTAGTCTGCAACTCGCACAATCAAGTCTTGGTTATATTTAATTTTGCCTTATCTATATATAAGCTGTCATTACCTTGTTATGATTGTGTAACCATGCATATCTAAGCAGTGCTTTAAGTGGGCCGGTACACACCGGTACTCAGTACCGCCACTTCCGAATATAGCTCCTCTCCGTGTGCCGAGAATGTGATTTTAGCGTACCGGTATGCAGGGCCGATTCTGGGTCGAGTGCGCGGGGTGCACACTGATACATACTGCAGAGTTGCAGACAGAAGTAAATCCCACATCGATGCCGGCCGCACCGCTGACTTCTCTGCCTCTGCTGTGCTTCCTTCCTTCCTTCCTGTATCACTGGTTGCTAGAATCGCCTGGCGTCTAGCAACCAGTGACGTCATACGCCCGGCCCGCCGCCCCAGCATTCACAGTGGAGGAGGAACTTATTCCTCCGTGCCTTAACTGTGTTGGGGCTGGCTCCTGTGCTCCATCCCTCACCCCCTCCAGTGGTGCCCTGCACGGTTCAGTAGAACAGGTGCCCTGCCGAGCCCTCATGGCCTAAAGAGAGAAAGTGGCACCTGGCTGTTTGTCACACCACAGTGCCCTGGCTGCCTGCTACCTGCCACCACAGCGCCTGCCTGGCCTGCCAGTGCCACCACAGTGCCCTGGCATCCTTCCTGCCACCACAGCGCCCTGAACCCTGCCACCAGCACAGCACATTATGGTGAGCAGCAGAGCAGCACATTATAGGTGAGTGAGTCTAAGGTAGCCATGATATATGATATGTATTTGGTCATAGGTAGCAGCAAGCTAGGCATCCATACATTATTTTTTTTTTTTTTTTGCTGCTACCTATGACCAAATACATATGGCTACCTTAGACTCACCTAGAAGCACACAATGTGCTGTGCAGCTGTGGCAGGCAGGCAAGCAGGGTTATTGTTGTGTTATGTATAAAAGAGAGTCAATCCTCCGATGCTAACTGGGACTATCTATGTGCAGTACTGAACAAATTCTGATTAGTGGGCAGAATCTTCTCTGCCATCGCAGCATCATACACCAACCCTACTGCCCGGGTCTATGTTGAAGAAATGCTCTCTTGCCCCTTCTCTATAAGAACGGCACCAGGTAGGCTTGCCCATTATCCCCTCTGATCTTCAACCTCATAATGAAACCCCTAGCAGAGCATATTAGAACAAACCCAACTATTTCTGGATTTAATACTGGTAATTCTGTGCAAAAACATATGTCTTTTCATGGACAATGTCATCCTCATGGTTACTAACCCAACTTCTTCCTTGTCAAATATCTACTCTGCACTTAAGGAGTTTAGAAGGGTCTCATAGTATAAGGTAAATGAAACAAAACCCCATATTCTTGATCTTGGCCTCAATGGGACCTCCAGAAATTTTTATGGAATTGACATTTCCCTACCCCTGGATTGACTTAGGGACTAACTACTTAGCCATAACACCAAATCTGTAAAACAGCTCTATACCACATATACAACAACAGCTCTATACCAACTACATTCCTTCTAAACAGCAATTTTCCCAAGATCTGGACTCTCTAGCTAAAATTGAATTTTCCTGGGCAGGTCGCTTAGCAGCCTTGAAAATGAACGTGTTACCTAAGCTCTTTTATCTCTTCAGGACTCTAGCAATTTCACTTCCAAAATATTTTCTCAATTCTCTCCAGAGCTACTTGAGTAGATACATTTGGCAAGGAAAGAAACTCATAGGGGGATCGAACCTCACAAACATACAAGACTACTATTATGCCACCATTTTGGCACCGCTAAAGGACTGGTTCAACTCCTAACCATTCACCCTGTGGGGAGAACTAAAACATGCATCAGTACCATTTCATGAACCTGAGATGTTGGTTATCTAGCTTGCGCCTTGGGTCTGCAATCCCTACTTACTCTTTTCCCACCATTATATCCTCTATACGGGCATGGTGGAAATTGAGAACATCAGTTTGGAGAGGGACCCACACATCTAACTTACAACCACCCATTACTACTCTTAAACATCTAATACCTGACATTCAAGTAACCTCATGGGTAAAAAAAGGCATTACAACAGTCAATTCATTATACGACAAAGGGTCCCTTAAAACATTTTGCACTCTTTGTTCTGAATTCAGCCTTGAACCTCATGAGTACTATAAATGTATTTAATTATCTAATTTCCTCGAATGCAATACCTATATCCTAGCCTCTCTACTAACTCAAGCAGTAATGTACTTTTCCTCTAACCAACATGGTAAGAAAGGGATCTCACTAAACTCCCCCCTTACACAAATGGGAGCGGGACTTACAACATCAATATTCGGAACTCCAATGGAAAGCGGCGTTCTCTGCCATACATACCTCTTGTTCTACCTTATGGGAATTGACCCAAAACTGAATCCAGCACTGGTATTTGACACCTGCGCTCCTTGCCAAATTCAAAGGATATACAACACCGTTATGCTGGAGGAAGTGTGGTGGTATAGGAGCGATTATGCACATAATGTTCCCCCGCCAGCAAACTTATTGGAAAAAGATTTTCCATATACAGCAGATGGTAGGCATCCCCATCCTACCTAACCCCGCCCTAGGAGTACTTAATCGAAATATAGATCAAATACCTCCAAAATCACTGAAAGTGGTGACACACATTTTTTAGTAGCTCTCTGTGATGCAATGATGGAAGACACAAGACCCTCCAATTCTTCTAGATACAGTTAGACTTACCCAAACATATTAAGCATTTGAACTTCTGCTAACTAAAGACAGGGAAGCCTACTCCCGGGAATTTACAGCTTGTTCCTCATTGTCTAACTGGTACTAAAATAACATTAGGGGCAACCCTGTTTAGTCAACATACCTTATAGAGATGGTTTCAAACTAATAACTGTTAATGTTATCATTCATAGATTGGATGGAACAACCATGCTACCATCTTTATTGTAAGCATTTGCATATCTGTACTGTCCACAAGTTTAAACATATGTTTGTTTAAAATTTGTTTTGTTCATAAAAATATTGAAAGAGGAAGGGTCTTCCTCAAAGTTTGGTTAATATGAAACTAAAAATAGGGGAGTCAGCGAGTTTGTGGAACGAGGAAATATTGGCTATAAGGTGGAGGGACAAAATAGACATCTACATGCTTTCCAAAATCCACAACACCGGCATGAAAATCCCCAGAAGGAATGGCCCAATCCAGAAACCAGAATGCGTGCATGGTTACAATTTGTTCATGGGGAAGTAGACTTCAGTGATCAAATGATCCAACCCTACCTTGCTACAAGAAGTACTTACCATTGGTATAATAAAGTCTCAATTTATCTTTATCTTTTTAATTCGGCAATATTCAATTCATACGTGATAAATTGAAAATCCACTGCGAGACCCCTATCCTTCCTTAGCTATGAGACCTTGTATACCCAAATGGCCCATCAGAAAGCCTTTGCTCCGATGCAGTGAGCAAACTCCATGAGTGCCATTTTCCCGATAAATTCCCTCCCAGAGAAATAAGCAAAATACGTCCAAAAATAATTTAGGGTGTGGTCCAGTGGGGGAAGTTAGAAGAGACAGCACTTAATATTGTCCCCAGTGTCCTTCCTAACCAGGCATCCTAACCAGGCATCTGCATAAGTGACTGTTTCCGCCGTTACCATACAATATTAGTGAAGTATGGTAATTCATAATTACTGGCAATTGCCTTCACACTCCTTATGCCTCTGCCTGCTCCTGAACTGGCCCTAGCCTGTTTTTTTTTACCACGCCACTGAGTGCTGCTTAAACTGACCATACCTCTGCCTGCTCCGTAACTGATCCTGGCCTGTTATTTGACCACGCCTCTGCCTGATGCCTAAACAATCCATACCTTCTCCGGAACTGACTTTGGTCTGTTATTTGACCATGCTTTTGCCTACTGTCTAAACTGACTTTACCTCTGCCCGACCTGGAACTGACCCTGGCCTGTTTATTGACGATGCCTCTGCTTGCCATCTGAACTATCAACCATGTTTCTGCATTCCTCCTGAACTGACCTTGGCCTGTTAATTGACCACATTTTTTGCCCCCCCTTGGACTCATCTTTTACCCTGTTACTGTAGTAGTGGGATTCATTAAAACACAAGGGGTCTAACATATGAGTGGCATCAGAATAGTTTTTCCGGATGCAGAAAACACATTCTTTAGTTTTCTGTGGATTTTGTCATTCCCGCATTAGGGTCTTGAGACCAGAGGCTTCAAAGAGATTTGGGTGGGAGAAGCCTCTACCCGTGTGCCGACTTACTGCCAATATGCCTCTGCCTGCCGCATTAACTGACCACACCTCTGCCTGCTACCTGTACTATGGACCATGTTCCTGCCTACTAGCAGGACCAATATTTTGGCTGTGCTGACAATATCTCTGTCTGCTGCCTCTACTGACTATGGACCATATCCCTGCCTGCTGCCTAGACAATTCTCTTCAAGGTCGCTGACCACGTCTCTGCATGCCATCCCTACAGCAAAGCATAGTGGTGGCAGCATCATGCTGTGGGGATGTTTTTCAGTGGCAGGAACTGGGTGACTAGTCAGAATCAAGTGACACATGAATGCAGCAATGTACAGAGAGATCTTTGATGAAAACCTGCTCCAGAGTGCTGTGGACCTCAGACTGCGGAGAAGGTTCATCGTCCAACAGGACAACGACCCTAAGCACACAGCTAAGATAACAAAGGAGTGGCTATGGGACAACTCTGTGAATGTCCTTGAGTGGCCCAGCCAGAGCCCAGACTTGAACCCAATCGAACATCTCTGGAGAGATCTGAAAATGGCTGTGCCTTGATGTTCCCCATCCAACTTGATGGAGCTTGAGAGGTCCCTGCAAAAAAGAATGGGAGAAACTAACCAAAAATAGGTGTGCCAAGCTTGTAGAATCATACTGAAAAAGACTTGAGGCTGTAATTGGTGCAAAAGGAACTTAAAAATAGTATTGAGCAAAGGCTATGAATACTTATGTACAATACATGTGACTTTTTTCATTTTTTATTTTTAAAATATTTGCAAAGATTTCAAACAAACTTCTTTCACGTTGTCATTATGGGGTATTGTTTGCAGAACTGTGAGGAAAAATAATGAATTTAGTCCATTTTGGAATTAGACTGTAACATAACAAAATGTGGAAAAAGTGCTGTGAATGCACTGCATGTTAGAAATATCTTATAAATGGACAACTATGTGTAAATAAAAAAAAAAATAAAAAATAAAATAAGTTTTAATTTTCTTTCCACAGTTTAAAAAAAAAAAAAAAAAAACCGACACATTCAAAAGACTCATTATGCCTCATAGAATATATGTTGGGGTGTTTGCTTCTCAAAATGGGGTCTTTTTGTGGACAATTTTATTGTCCTGGTGCTTCAGGGCCTTCAAAATTTTAATAGGCAGTCAAGATATTAGATGTGTCATTTATGCCCCTAGAACACACGACAGTGCTCTTTGCATGTTGGGCCTCTCTATGTGGTCAGGTTGTGGAAAAGTCTCACACATGTAGTATGGTCATACTCAAGAGGAGTAGCAGAATGTATTTTGGGGTGTACATTTTGGTATGTACATGTTTTGTGTTAGAAATATTTTATAAATGGAATACTTTGTGTAAAAGAAAAATACGTTTTCATTTTCTTTTCACAGTTTCTAAAAACTTGTGGAAAAAAAAGACAGGTTTGAAAGACTCATTATGCCTCACAGAATATAAGATGGGGTATTTACTTCTCAAAAGAGGTAATTTGTGGGGTGTTTGTACTGTCCTGGCTTGTGTCTCAAGAAATGAGATAGGCTGTCAGTACATCAGGTGTGATCAATTTTCAATGATTGGTACCATAACTTGTAGACTCTATAACTTTCACACAGACCATTGTAACTTTTTTACACTGATTTGGGTTATTTTTACCAAAGAAATGTAGCAGAATACATTTTGGGCACAATTTATGAAGAAAAACTACTTATTTGAAAAATCGTATAACAGAAAAGAAGAATATATATATTTTTTTTCTTTCTGTCTTTTTTTAATTATAGGGCAAAAAATAAAAAACCCAGTGGTGAATAAATACCACCAAAAGAAAGCTCTAATTCTGCGAGAAAAAAAAAGAACAAAAATTTCATATGGGTACAGTGTTTCATGACTGGGTAATTGTCATTCAATTTGTGAAAAGCTGAAACTAAAAACTGAAAATTGGTCTAGGCAGGAAGGGGGTAAAGGTGCCCAGTAGGCAAGTGGTTAAATTGTCATTGGTCACATGGATCTGTTGAGTTATCTGCGACACGATGCACCCACCCCAAAGCACCCCCCCTCATGTTGAGGGCATGTGGCCTAATATAGTTCAGCAGGGGGGGGCGCTTTTTTATATTGCCAGCAATGTTTGTTTTTTTTCATTCAGCTGTCAGCGGGGAAGCCTGTTGACAGCTGATGACTCATCTATTGTTAAGTATGCAGCAGCCGGTTTCTCGGTCCACTTCTTAACCAGCTATTCACTGTTCCCTGATTGGGAAAAGTTTTCAGGGCTTAGAATGATGCACTGTGCAAAGTCCCGCAGACCCTGAAAATTTGGGTGTTCGCCAAAGGGGCAATTTTCAGGCTGAACTGATGCTTGGTCTGAATCGCTCGTCCGGCACTATTTGTTAATCTGAAATGTTACTGATTTTTTTCCCACCATGTTATATCTAATTAGCGGGTCTCTGTCATAACTCGTGGTGTAAATTTTGTATTTTAGTACCTTTGTAAAACTTAATAAACAGAAAATGAAAAAAAAAAGTCTATCCTGAAAGATAATTGTATAAATATAGGCTCATAAAAATACTGCTAGATTCTATCTGGTATAAATAGGGAGTTTCAATGAGGTGTCTATTGAGGTGAGCAGAATAAGAAGCCAGTCTAGGTACAGATAAAATATTAAACATTTTCATAAAGATAAAAGCATGTCAAATATTTAACGAGACTTTGTGAACTAATGCCATTGCACTGCATATTTGTAAGCATGTGCAGGGCATCCATTGATTTCTATTAAACGTGGAATCTAATGTTCTGCAGAGTTGAAAAAGAACACTTTAACTATTATAATTCTGCATATGGAAGCAATCATCGTGGAATGATTTTGCACTGGTAAATTATGGTAGCCAACATTTTCTTCTTATCAGAGCTTAGTGAATATAGATCTAGTGTTGTAAGTGTTCAGTAAAAGAGAATTGTGAACAGATGTACTGCCTAGGGGAATAGACTTGGTGTTTCACACTTATTATTGGAGGCAGTTTTCTTTTATTTTTTGGAAACCGCAGTCACTGTCCTTGAATGGTATTGTAGCAAATCAATCCATATTATCAATGGAGGATAACAAGTATGAGCCTATTATTACTGTATGTGTAGTTGCTACCTCCTAAAGTATGTGTACTACAGTATATATATATATATATATATATATATATATATATATATATATATATATATATATATATATATATGTGTATGTATATGTGTATATATATATATATATATATATATATATATATATATATATATATATATATAGATGATACATGCCTTTTTCCCTTTTTTTATTGGTAAGCTCAGCTGCATAAGAGGTTTAAAGAGTTGGGAGTGCAGAACGCAGGGAGAAGGGGGGAGGGGAGAAGGGGGGGGGGGTGTCAGCATGAGGCAGATAAACAGCAGGCACTGACCTTCCCAGTAAACAGTTGTAATGGGATGTGTGTCAGCACATATATGACCACTGGAGTACAAGCGGGCTGAGCTCCCAATCAGAATGCAAAGAAGAAAACTGACCATGCAACAGAAATGCTTCCATGCCTGGTATGGTCAGTTTGAAATATGAATGCAGGGGACTGACTGGATCCCCAGGTATTTCACACAAAGCAAGCAATGCAAAGAGAGCAAGATTATTTTTCACACAAATACATGGTACTGGGAAAAAAAATACAGAGAGTATGATGTCATCTGCTTTTCACCTGTCAGTAGGTGTCAGCTCAGTAGGTGTAGGAGAATCTTCATTCACCTCTTTGGTGGTGTAAGTTGG
This sequence comes from Pelophylax lessonae, assembly GCF_965119305.1. Classification (NCBI taxonomy): domain Eukaryota; kingdom Metazoa; phylum Chordata; class Amphibia; order Anura; family Ranidae; genus Pelophylax; species Pelophylax lessonae. The sequence goes on from NC_138772.1 coordinate 454,013,879, forward strand.
TCACTGCACATACACATGATACTGCTATAGACACACTGAAAGCTGAATTCCAGGCAGATTTAAAAAAATGAAACACAATTCATAACAAATTGTTATTTTTTAAAAAAAATTAAACTAGTTAATGCGTTTGTTACCCCAACACTTCATATTCCTGACATTTTCCTGCTGTACCATGTACTTGTAAGAGAAAGAATCCTGTTCTCTTTGTGTTGCTTCCTTTTTGTAAAATCCCTGGTGTTCCTGCTAGTCCCTTTCTATTAAAAACTTACCACACTAAGGAGGAGAACCCAACGTGATCAGTTCCCTAGTTTTGCTGGTAACTCAGTGTGCTCTGCTCCAATAATCAGACTTGTCCTGACACGCCCCAACAGCACAGCCATTCACTGGGAAGCTCAGTGTGCTGCTGCTTCTCCTCCCCCCAGCTCTTATGTAGCTGAGAATAGAGAAAAGTGATCTCTAAAAAAAAGGGTAAAATTGTATTTATAATGTATTTTATATCTATACAAAAATGTTTTGCCTTTCATTTCTATTTTAAACTGAATGGGTTGTTTTACAAGGTGATTGTTTATCACTTTAAAGTAGGAGTAAACTCCCATGCATGATTACCTGTATTAAGGCTTATATTAAGAGTTATTTACTGTATATTTACTGTACATGCAGCCAGTGACGTCCCTGTCTGTGCCGCAAATAGTGGCTCCCATATGCATGTACAGTAGTGATGTATTTGCGGCTCTGGCCGCTCACACAGCCCGAGTCCACGAACCCGTAGGAAGACTGGGTGAAGTTCGAAGCTCCTTCTGCTGTGACAGTGTGCATGATGAATGAGGCAATGCATACTAGCACATTATGATATAGCCTTGCAGGTTAAAACAAAAAACAGTGGTTTGCTACTGCTTTAAGGAGCTGAATTTTACTTGATCTCCGCCTCCTGTGATCTTCTGTACAGTATAACTCAGTCTGGAAGAGAGAGAGAGGTAGAACTTAGGACTAAGTAATCAGGCCTTCTACATGCAAATATAATGACTAGTAACATGGTGAGAGAGCACAATTTGCTGTACCTATCAGTCAGCTTCTGCTCCTTCACTGTCCAATTGAAGGCTGAAGGCTGAAGGCAGACTGGGCTGTATCACCTAAAGCCTAGTTCCATGCTCACTAAAAATAATGAAAATCACTCCCTGCTTAAGAGGAATCTATTACTTACTGTATTTTTCTAGGAATAGGCTAGTACACAGTAATACTGGCCTTACTCCACAGTCTCACAATCTTCCTCTTTATTCCAGTTAAGATGTCTAGTTCCGCTGAAGCCTCTCTTCATGCCAGCCTCCAACTGGTCTTGTTGCCGCTCCTCTTGTCGACATTGTAACGGATCAACCGGCACCCCGACCGGGCACCTCCGTTGATGGATGCTCCTAGTGCTTCCAGAGGGCTCCAAGCACTCCACCAGACACCATAAACACCTCCGACCCCACTAACCACCGCAGCTTGGTTGGGGTCTCGCTATCTCCTACCCACCCTGGACCTACGACAAGGCTCCAGGTTCCAGTGGGTGAACCTCTCTTTCCCCAGAGAGTGCAGCAGGAACAAGCTCTTACAAAAGCTTAGTGATTATCCAAGGGAGTATGAAGGACATAGCAATCCCTTGCAGCATATTCCCCCAATGAGAGACAGGACTCTAGATTGAGGGTGAAGTATAACTCTAACGTTATTGAACAAGAAACAGACTTTTATACAGTTTTCCCCCACAAGGTTACCGCCCAGGTGAACCTTGTGGAGAACATGAAATTACAATTACAATCCAATAGAAACAGAGGGTTACACTCCCATACAGTGTACAAAAAGATATACATTGTGGGACAACCCCCCTCCCCCTTAGCAGTCAATCCACATTCACATATACATCCCATAATAAGTTTATCTTAAGGGAGACAGAACAATGTAAGGTCATTAACATTTAACAATGAGACAGACACAATCCACATTTCCTCCCAACACACAAACAATAGAGAAGTCTGCCAATGACAGTCTGTTTAAGGTGGTATTAAATCTTCATATTTCTATATAAAGACACGGTTGACAAATATTACTGTCCCATCTGAAGCAATTCAAACCATTAAGTATCTGCTCCTCACCTCCAGTGACGGTGAATACCGTCACAGACATCATCACACCTGCAGACTGCAATCAGCAAAGGATCAGCAGTAATGTCATCAGAATGATGCTGAAGACAGAGGTCTGGGTTGCCTCCTGTAACAGGGACTTTAAATGTTAAGTATAGCCAAAACCTTTTTTAACTTTAAAGTGCTTCTAAAGGCTCAAGGTTTTTTACCTTCACGCATTCTATGCACGAAGGTAAAAAACCTTTTTTATGCAGCAGCCTCCCCAATACTTACCTGAGCCCCATCTGGATCCAGAAATATGCAAGAGAGCCTTGGCTGTCTGGGGACTCTCACTCCTCATTGTCTGAGGCAGCAGGGGAAGCTATTGGCTCAGTCACAGCCAGTGAGCCAATCAGGAGAGTGAGGAGGCAAGGCCAACTCTGTATGTGAATGGAAACGCAGATCCACGACTCAAACGCAAGCCTGCTTGGGTGCCCCCATGGCAAGCTGCTTGCTCCGGGGGCACCTGGTAGGAGGGAGGGGCCAGGAGCACCGGCAGGGGACCCGGGCTACTCTGTGCAAAACCACTTTAACACAATAGGTAAGTATAACATGTTTGTTATTAAAAAAAAAGACTCGATAGCACTTTAACCACTTAAGCCCCGGAGGATTTTCCTGCTCAAAGACCAGGGCCTATTTTGCGATTTGGCACTGCGTGACTTTAACCACTTAAGCCCCAGCCCTATTTCGGACACTTTTTGTTCACAAGTTAAAAACAGTATTTTTTCCTAGAAAACTACTTAGAACCCCCAAACATTATATATATATTTTTTTAGCAAAGACTCTGGAGAATAAAATGTCAGTCATTGCAATATTTTTTGTCACGCGGTATTTGCGCAGCGGTCTTTAAAACGCCATTTTTTTGGAAACATTTTGAAAAATCGCATTTCACTGCATTTAAAAAATACTAAACAGTAAAGTTAGCCCATTTTTTTGTATATTGTGAAAGATGATGTCACGCCGAGTAAATAGATACCCAACATGTTACAGTTTAAAATTGCGCCCCCCTTCGTGGGACGGTGACAAACTACGGTCAATAGAAATCTCAATAGGCGACGCTTTAAATGTATTTAACGGTTAACAGTTTAGAGTTAGAGCTTTTTTTTAATTATTGCTCACGCTCTGGCGATCGCGGCGATACCTCACATGTGTGGTTTGAACAGCGATTTCATTTGCGGCTCGACTTCCGTATACGATTTTTTTGGTGCACGAGCTAACGGTGATGGGGGCGGCTAAATTTTTATTTTTTTTCCCATTTATTTTATTTATTTTTTTAACTTTATTACAGTTTAAAAAAAAAAAATCTGATCACTTTTATTGCTGTCACAAGCAATGTAAACATCCCTTGTGACAGCAATATGCAGTGACAGGTACTCTTTATGGAGGGATCGAGGGTCTAAAAGACCCTAGTACCCTCCACTACACTTCCCTGTATGCAAAATGCCGCCTCTGGGTTACGTCATCGGAGACCCGATCGAAGCCGTTTCCGGCATTGATCGGGACTCCATCCAGCCGGCGGACGTGTCGGCTGGGTGCTCGGGGCTCCCGGTGGGACGGGAGCCCCGGTAAAAGCCACGGAAGGCAGCGGGAGGGGGGGACGTCCCCTCCCGCCCCCCCCCCGGGTAACGATCGAGCGGCTCCCGAGCCACATCAGTCGGTACCGACGGAAAGCCAACCATCGGCTCTAAACCACGGTACAGGGATGATGCTTCTAGCTAGAGGCATCATCCCGGTACACTACTGCAAAGTTTACCGACGTAGGGATACGTTAGTATGCGGTAAGTGGTTAACAGACAATTGCACGGTCTTGCGGCGCTGTACCCAAGTGAAACTGACATCCTTTTTTCCCACAAACAGAGCTTTCTTTTGGTGGTATTTGATCACCTGTGTGATTTTTACTTTTTGTGCTATAAACAAAAAAAGAGCGACAATTTTAAAAAAAGTAACAATATTTTTCACATTTTTTTATATGAAATTCCCCCAAAAAAATGTAAAAATCTAAATTTTTTAACATTTTAGGCCAATTTGTTTTCTGCTACATATGTTTGGTAAAAAAATCGCAATAAGCGTATTTTGATTAGTTTGCGCAAAAGTTATTGCGTCTACTAACTACGTGGAAGATTTATGTCATTTTTATTGTTTTTTTTTTTTTTTACTAATAATGGCGGTGATATGAAATTTTTTTTTGCGGGACTGCGACATTGCGGCAGACAGATCGGACCCTTGACTGACATTTTTGACACTTTTGGGGGTACCAGTGACATTACTACAGTAATCAGTGCTATAAATATGCACTGTTACTGTAAAAATGACACTGGCAGGGAAGGGGTTAACTTTATTGGTGATCAGTGGGTTAAATGTATTCCTAGGGGCGTGATTCTAACTGTGGGGGGGCGTGGCTTGTGATGTAACCACAGAGACATACGATCCTACATAGCAGGATCGTATGATCTCTGCAGTTACACCAGGGAGAATGACAGGCGGCTTTGTTTACATTAGCCGCCTGCCTTTCTCCCTCTCCAGCGGGAGATTGCGAGTGACCGGCGGACATCGGAGCCACCGGTCACTCGCGCGGGGATGTTAGTGAACGAGCAGGTGCGGGAGCACGCCTCCGGCGGTGCGCGCTTGCCCCCTAGAGGCTCATGGTTTGCCTGTATGGGGCTGACTGCTGCAGTAAATAGTTGTGCGGTGGTCAGCAAACGGTTAATAGATAAGGAAGGGATAGAAACTTTTTTTTTTTTTTTTTGCTGTCTTAGTGATGAGATTTTCCTTCACTTCCTGTCCTAGAGACCCCTAGGAAGTGAGGGGGAAGCTATACAAAGTCAGGTGAAATCCCTTCTTAAAGTTGTTACCAAAGCAGATGTCCCCACTGCTGATTTACTCTCATCTCTTGTTCTGATGACAGATATTAAATGTGGGATTTCCCATCACTTTCTGTCCCAGTGATATTTTTTAGAAGAACAAATAGGGAGAGGGAACCTTCTCAGCAGGAACACAGACAGCAGTTAAAAATTTGTTAGGGATTCTAATCTGCCCCTACCCTACCAAAAACTAAAGAAAACGTTTTTGTTAAACATAGAAACCTGCCATGATGGAAATGTGGGGGTTTCACTGTTGACCTCCTCATAAAAATACTAGTTTAATGGCTGTCCTTTTTAGACAAAGTTTCAGAGTATACTATCTTTTTTCAAATTGTAGGGTCTGTAGATAAATTGATAGATAAGCATCTATAAACATTTAAAGTGCTTCTAATGCCTAAAGGTTTTTTACCCTAATCTATTCTATTCATTACGGTAAAAAAAACCTCCGGTGTGCTTCTCCTCCCCCAGCCCCATCTTATACTTTCCTGAGACATAATCTCCATCCAGCAATGTGCACAAGAGCAGCAACTCTCTCAGCTCTCTCTCCTCATTGGACAGAGAGGCAACAGCAGGAGCCAATGCTTCTGTCAATCATAGTCAGTGAGGAGGGAGCTGGAGCAGGGCCAAACCTTGCTCTGTGTGTCAATGAGCACACAAAGTTGGCTCGGGAGTGAGCACACCTGAGTGCCCCCACAGCAAGCAACTTCCTATGGGTGCACTGGGCAGAGGGGAGGAACCGACAGCGCAGGTGGGAGACTCAAGAAGAGGAGGAGCGGGGCTGCTCTGTGCAAAACCATTGCACACAGCAAGTAAGTATAACATGTTTGTTTTAAAAAAAAACTAAAATGTGAAGCTTTAATATCACTTTAAAGCAAACCTGTAATTAAAAAAGCTGAAAACGTCTAGCTGGAAACAAAAGCAGCCACCTAAGCATTCCTGAAGCCCACCCTCCATACATCCTATTGGTTAATAAGATCACCCACTAGGGAGGTACACAAGTTCAGGAAGGAGAGAATTCCAGACTTACCTTCAGGAAATTAAAGTGTTACTAAACCCACAACAGAAAAATCAGTCTGTATATGTAGTAAAGCATGCTTGTTATGCTCACTGCGGAACCTAAGGGGTTAATCATCTGCATTGTGTTTGATCATGGCTTCTCTGATCCTCCCCTCCTTCCACTGTCCCCTGATAATTTCCTGATAACACAGAGTTTATGGAGTCATGCTCACTTTGGTGTGTATTGCTAGAGAGGTTTTTTTTTTTTCTTGGGAGGATGCATGTGATCAGCACAGGGCCAATCAGCACTGTCCAGACAGAGGGTCAGGGGTCTTGCAGTCCCATAGGACAGTCAGAAAACTCCTCCTACAAGCTTTAACCAGTGCTTGGCTGGACACCGATAGAAGTCACAAGACTGCTATAACTGCTGATGAGAATAGGTAAATAGCGGATTATATTTACTAACATAATTGCAATTCCATATTCTGTGTACTGTGTGAGACCAGATATAGTGATTGCAGGGTCCTGAGTTTAGTAAAACTTTAAGTTCTTATTCATTTATCAAAGGGTTCTGGAGCTTTTTGGACTTTCTAGCAGACTTCTGATGTGCCTGTATTTATTTGCAGCTGTCCATTTACAACTTTCACAGTGAATACAGGTATGTTTAAAAACAATAAGACAAATGAATACAATCAGAAATCAGATTAGAATTTAATTAAGATTCAGATACATTAAAAAAAAGTATCTTAATGCAGAGTTTTGGGAAAATCATTAGGCCAATCACACAAGCAGGAAATTACATTTCTGGGGGGAGTTTTGTATACCATCTGTGTACAGAATGCCTACAGGTTGCTACAGTATATGGCATTGAAAATTACAGCGCTGCAGATTGAAAAGGGAAGGTCATTTTTAATAGTATTCAATTACAGTTTGACTCGTGACGCAATTGTTTATGCTGTATTTTTATTTTTTGTGTGAACTTAGGCAGGCCATATACAGTGCACATTTCCTCTGGTTGTAGGAAAGAAATTCCCCATTAACACAGACAGGGCTGACAGGGGAGTCCCTCCTGCAGAGCAATTGTTTGGGGGGGGTTCAGGGGAAGCTTTCCCCACCAGGAGAAGACAGTGATTATTGTTAGTGGCTATAGCAGATTTGGTGACTGGCCTTACCCTTTAATGGTAAATGGAGTGATTTCTGTTAAACATGTTTCTCCTGTGGAAATTAAATACTTTGGGGTTGATTTACTAAAACTGGAGAGTGTAAAATCTGGTCAGCTCTGCATAGAAACCAATCAGCTTCCAGGCTTTATTGTCAAAGCTTCATTGAACAAGCTGAAGTTAGAATCTGATTGGCTCCCATGCACAGTTGCACCAGATTTTGCATGCTCCAGTTTTAGTAAATCAATCCCTTTGACTTTGTCTCAGAATTGCTTTGGAGGAATTTATTTATAAAAAAAAGTTTTCTTATTAAGGGCAGCTTATTTCGTATGAATGCTTCATTTAGAGAAGGACGTGTTAGTTCTTTTCTTTCTATAACAGGTCCAAGATAGTTAAAAAAAAAGGTTCCTAAATCAAAGTCCAACTAACACACACACTCATTTGAGTACCCCCAACCCCTTTTTTTTTTTTTTTCAGATGTTTTGGTTCAGTGATACCACCGTTCCTCATCGCCTTCTTCTTCCTTCAGTAATGGGTGGATCCTAAATGCTGCCGAGAGTTTTGCCATCAACCTATCCAGCCAAGACATTTATCCAAAATAGTTCAATGTAATTTACATTTCTTGATTCTTACCTAAGTTTTTGGAAATCACACTGATCCCCGTCCTTTTTTATCTATGTGGTAAATAAAATAGGAATGAGGGGTAAATGCCCCAAATGTAACTAAAGCAAACCAAAAGAAAAATAAATCTTATATTTCTAGCTCATCCCCATTCTTTACCAACTTAGTTTTCATTATTAATAAGAAAAACATCAGTGAATGATCACAAGTTAAACTGGACTGAATTTGATAACGTCTAGCTGTAGTGCCAGAAGGGGAAGGATATTGTACTACCCTCTAAGAAGCTCTATATGGTACCTTATGGCGCTTTTCCACTGCATGGAACTGAACGGTTCGGCTCCCTTTTGTGCTTTTCCACTGCTGGTACCGCATGGTACGGTGTAGGAACGGTTCGGTACGGTTCGGTACGGTTCGGTACGGTACGGTACGGCGGCGCTTTTCCACTGCATGGAACCGAACGGTACGGCTCTCTAAAACAGTACCACATCGATTGTGGTTCCAAGAGGTACCATACCCGGTTCCATATCCCACAATCCTTTGCATGCAGTCACTACTAGCCACTGATTGGTCAGAGAATCGTTGTTATCCCACCCACTTAACTTTAGTACTACTTTAGTGGAAAAGCAAAGCATACTAAACCGTACCGAACCGTTCCAACACAGTACCATGCGGTACCAGCAGTGGAAAAGCAAACCGGGCCAAGCAGGGCCGAGTAGAGCCGAGCCGGTACTTGCAGTGGGAAAGTGCCAATAGTCTACCAAGGATTGTGATTTTACTTTTGAAAGCAGGAGAACTCATAATGATATTAGTAATTCAGCTATACATCTTATGTCCCCAGCTTAGAGGTAGCACAAAAATGAGGTACAAACATTTTATTTTTGTGTGTCTACCATAATTAAATATTTATGGTTTACTCAGTCCATTTTAAACCAGTATGGAAATTTGCCAGGACAGGTTTGTACAGAGAAATCATTTATTTTCTTTTTACTGTTTTTTTTTTTTTTTTATTTCTGCCTGGCGGTGTATACTATAATTTGGAGGGCACCTTCCCATGGTTTGATATGCATTGTAAGGAAATGATTTGGACTGAAAATCTAAATAATTACATCTCAAAATATGATGCATTTAGGGCACATTAATAGGGGCCTAAGTATTCTGCTGGGCTCTTCAATATACAATTGAAATCATGAAATTTTAGTTAGCAGTGCATATAGTATTGTTGGTGCAATGAACCAAATGTACTAGATATCATTTTTAAGCTGAAGAGGATATCTAGAGTGTCATTATTGTTTCTGCCTTCTCAGCATTCCTGGAAGCCGTCATACATCATTTGCTGTGTCTAAGAAAAAGTAGTTTTTTTAAATAAAAAAAAAAGATGTAGAAAAATTAAACAGTATCTATGTAGATTGTAAACAGATTAGAATAAACCCTTTAAATGAATTAGGGGAAACATAGGCAGTTGTCTGATACACTAAATTATGAAAATGTTAACCAGATTTAAAAGAAATACATGCTTATTCATGCAGAAAGTAGAAACTTATAGTATGCATTCGAAAAACATACAGATGATTTAGAGCCCTGTGTCATTTTGCATGTGTGTTGCTATGTGTTGATACGATATGTGTTGCATTGCACATTTATTTTCAGTGGCCCTTCTACTCGTGTCCACACAAAAAAAGGCAGTGCATGTTTTCTTTATTGTACGTGTTGCAGTGCACCAAAGGTTTTGTGCATTTGTTTACTCCATGTACTAAATGTGCATTGAGGTGCCAATGAAAAAGGCAAAGCAATGCACACGCTCATATTAAAAAAGAATAGCGCACACATGCAAAAGAAATGACTATCAAATATGGAGACAATCCATAAATAAAAATGGGGATTTAGTCCCACCATATGGCCATATCGTGCTCAAGCCCACCACTGCGTCAAAGTACCCCATTATCAGTGGGTCCTACACTATCCATAAAAAAGGGGTGAATCCAGCCTCTCTTACCCTTGGAGACAACACTCCTTTCTGGGAGAGATGTGCTAATGCACTACAAGGGACTCCTCCTATATCTACTTGATAGTGGACACTGATAGAGTACAGGTGTGTGTGGGGGATGGGATGCTCAACCTCAGAAGTCTGGTCAGACCGAATACATAATAAACAAGCAAAAAATTGGGGGAGCAAACCCTGAACATGTATATCTAAAGCCGGTGCAGCTATGGACCAAGCGACATGTATATTAAAAAAGAATAGCGCACACATGCAAAAGAAATGACTATCAAATATGGAGACAATCCATAAATAAAAATGGGGGTTTAGTCCCACCATATGGCCATATCGTGCTCAAGCCCACCACTGCGTCAAAGTACCCCATTATCAGTGGGTCCTACACTATCCATAAAAAAGGGGTGAATCCAGCCTCTCTAACACTTGGAGACAACACTCCTTGCTGGGAGAGATGTGCTAATGCACTACAATGCACACACTCATATACATCATCAAAAATAAGGTCAACACGTGTACATAAACATGTGTTACTCCTAATCTTTAATATGTTATTTTTAAAGTCATTTTTAATTTTTTTAAATCTGTAGCTTTTATTAAAGCAATATCTGACATGAAGGTCCTTGTTTTTGGGCATTCCTCTCCCTGTGTCAACAAATTGGGGTTGATTTACTAAAGGTAAATTGGTAGTTCACTTTGCAAAGGTAGTTGCACATTGCAGAGCTTATTATACAGTCTGCGTAGTATATAAGTGCTGCTGACTTCTATCAATTAAATCAGGTGCAAACAAAAATGCTTTTCTTTTTTCTTGCATTTGTTTGGGCATTCTTTGCAAGTTTTAGTGTAACTAAACCCACAACTGTAAAATTGGTCTGCATATGCAGTAAAGTATTCTTGTTATACCCACTGTGGAATCAAGGGGGTTATTCCTCTGCATTGTGTAAAAAGGCTGTTTGATCTTGTCTTCTCTGATCCTTCCCTTATTCCACTGTCCCTAATCCCTATGCTGATAGTGCAGAGCTTTTGGAGTCACTCTGCATGTGCTTAGTTTGGTGTGTATTGCTAGATAGTTTTTGGGGTTTTTTTCTTGGGAGAGTGCATGTGATCAGCCCAGGGCCAATCAGCACTGTCCAGACAAAGGGTCAGGAGTCATGCAGCCTCAGAAGACAGTCATACGAGAATAAAAACTCCCCCTGCAAGCTTTAACCAGACACTGATAGAAGTCACAAGGCTGCTATATACTGCTGATGAAAAAAGGCATTTAGCAGTTTATATTTACTAAAACAATTGCATTTTGATGTACTGTGGGAGGCCAGATATAGTGAATGCAGGGCTCTGGGATTAGTAACACTCTAAATTTCAACACATTGACTAAGCTCTGGTGCAAATTATTTTGCAAAGTGTACAGATTATTTGCCTTTAGTAAATCAACCCCATTGTGTTCTTGCATAGTCACCCTGTTTTGCAAGCATCCAATGGTGACTACAAGTGGCTTTTTCAACACAAGTTACACATACTTGGTTGCTGTTTTCACAATTAGGAAACTCACCCTACAAAATGTCATGCAGCCATCACTGGAGTGCATGCATGTGGACAAGAAGTGGCTGCAATATAGCTGAGGTCCTTTTGGAGCATGGATCTTCCACCCTCCTTCCACATACGGGCAGTTCAAATAGGACCTAATCAAGTCAGTTATACCTTGATGATGCAGTGCACCCATACTGCCATACACTGTGCCATTATTCTGGATTGCGAGAATTCCTGTTTGGCCATTCAACCATTGGCATTGTCAGCAAATTACCTAGAAGTCAACTGATATAGTCACTTCACTAAATCACCAAGATTACACAGCAAATAATAAAGTCATAATTAGTGGAAATTAAATATATTTGTCTTTTCCCTAATTTTCACCCTTAAATCCAGAAGATCGAGGGAATCATCTTCCTTCAGGTGAAATCTTGGAGAATGTTAAGTATCCCAAATCTAGAGAGAACGTGATCTTGTATTGCTTTTCGGCATTTCTTGAGAGATTATGAGTGCCCAGCATTCTCTGAGATCTCATTGGAAGCAGTTTGAAGTCATCCTATTGATGAACCCCTAATGATGAAGTTGTGACATCTGGGACAGAGTGTAGTGGTTAGCACTTTCACCTAGTAGCAAGAGGGTCACTGGTTCAAATCCCAACCGCGACACTACCTGCCTGGAGTTTGCATGTTCTCCCTTTGCCTGCGTGGGTTTACTCCGGGCACTCCGGTTTCCTCCCACACTCCAAAGACATGATGGTAGGTTAATTGGATCCTGTATAAAAAAAATTGTCTCTACTGTGTATGTATTGGAGTTAGGGACCTTAGATTGTAAGCTCCTTGAGGGCAGGGACTGATGTGAATGTGCAATGTATATGTAAAGCGCTGTGTAAATTGACAGCGCTATATAAGTACCTGAAATAAAAAAATAAAATAAATATCGGACGAGCGGCGACCCAGCAGCAGGCTTCTCTATCAGCTCTGATATGAATAATTAGCCCTCACAAGTAGGGATGATCGAACTTTTCAAAAGTTCAGTTCGACCAGAACACCAGAACTTTCAGAAAGTTCGGCCCGGATTTCAGAACCCCATTGAAATCAAAGGGACCCGAACTTCGGTAATCAAAAAACCCAATTTTGAAGCCCTAAAACCCAATAAATGCCCCTAAAAAGTGCCTAGGGTTCTGGGTCATGCCCCAGAGACTATTAATCACACAAAAAAAAGTTCTTAAAAGTTGTCATTTTTGATAGAGAGCCAATTATTGAAAAAATTATTGAAAAAAAAAATGAGATTTTTTGATTTAGTGTCTGGGGGTCTAAAAAGTGTACCTGTGAAGTTTCAGCTCTGTAGCATGTCCAGAACCAGAAAAAAAAAAAGATCGTTTCTATTAGGTCACTTATAGAACAGGGATATGGCTTCGCTATTTTCACACCTTGCCGATTTTGTAGCAAGCGTTTTTTTTGGGCATTTTTTGGGGGTTATTGGAGGCAGGCATAACATCAGAACTTCTGTGTAGGGGTATATATACACACACACTTATATGTATATATACATATATAGGTGTGAAAGTAGCAGAACAATATACTTGCGCTAATAAAATAATTAACACCCATATGGCTCCGCTCCTTTCACACCTATATGTGTGTAGGTGTATATATACATACATGTGTGTGTGTATATATACCCCTATACACAAGTTCAGATGTTTTGCCTGACTCCAAAGACCCCAAAAAATGCCCAAAAAAACACCTGCGCCAAAAAAAACGCCCAGGTGTGTTATTGCAGGCTTTTTTTGGGCATTTTTTTGGGGTCTTTGGAGTCAGGCAAAACATCTGAACGTGTGTATAGGGGTATATATACACACACATGTATGTATATATACACCTACACACATATAAGTGTGAAAGGAGCAGAGCCATATGGGTGTTAATTATTTTATTAGGGCAAGCATAGTGTTCTGCTATTTTCACACCTATATATGTGTAGGTGTATATAGACATACATGTGTGTGTATATATACCCCTATACACAAGTTCAGATGTCATGCCTGACTCCAAAGACCACAAAAAAATGCCCCAAAAAAAAGCCTGCAATAACACACCTGGGCGTTTTTTTTTTGGCGCAGGCATTTTTTTGGGCATTTTTTTGGGGTCTTTGGAGTCAGGCAAAACATCTGAACTTGTGTATAGGGGTATATATACACACACAATTATATGTATTATACACATACACACATATAGGTGTGATAGGAGCGGAGCCATATGCCTGTTAATTATTTCATTAGCGCAAGCATAGTGTTCTGCTATTTTCACACCTATATATGTGTAGGTGTATATATACATACATGTGTGTGTATATATACCCCTATACACAAGTTCAGATGTCATGCCTGACTCCAAACTTGTTCTCAAAAAAGCCCAATAAACGCCTGCAGCAAAAAGCAGGCTGACCGGAGAGAAACCATATCGCTGCTCTGAAAGTCACATAAGAGAAAACGATCTTTTCTCTATAACGGTCACCCTGAAATGGAAGGGTTTGGTCACCCTGCCATAGCAGTCAGTGTCAGTTAACCCTACACTACACTATGGTCACCCTGGCACTTAACACTTTCCCTACAGAAACTTGATTTTTGAAGCTAACTAAAGTGGAAAATAGCACCCTAACTACACTAGATATCCCTTTCCTCACACTAATAATTGCAAAATTACACTTTTGAAGCAGAAGTAACAGAACTGCTTCCACTCTCTTCCATGTCCCTGTATTAAAATGGTAGAAATTTGGAGGGGGCTATCTTATATAATGGGGGGGCGTATTCACTAATGATTGGCCTCTGGACCCCCTAGTCACTCCAATCACATTCCTAGCATTCTCCTGCCCCCTCAATTGGCTTTTACTAATGGTTCTGGTCCAATCACATGCTTTTAAAGCCCATTTCCTGGCCCATTGCATTTTGGTCGGTTCTGGTTGCAGAATTCCGAACTTTTTCAGCAAAAAGTTCTAAACTTCGGCCGAACCTCGAACAGTCAATGTTCGGGTCGAACCAATGGTCAACCCGAATTGTTCGATCATCCCTACTCACAAGCTCATTCTGCAAACCCATATGAGTTTGTATTTTTATTCACTTTAATAAATGAGAGTATTTACAGAGAGCATTAGATTTCTTTGTGACTTCTTTCCATGCCCATCTGTACTTGAGGAAGTTTTAGTTGGTATTTCAGGTGAAGTCATCATCTGCAGCATAGAAGTAAGGGAAAGGTAAATATACAGTATGTAGTATTTTTTTCCTTGCAGTTTTCTGCAAGGCCCACTTTGTGCTGTAAGGCATTTTAAAGGTGTAGTAAAACTTGTTAAAAAACAAAATGTGCATGCGCGCAGGAGTTGCTGTTCACAGCACCGGGCTCTGAAGGAACAGCACAGTATGTCGTTCCTTCAGAGCACATGCGCCGTTGACCAGTGGCTTCACAAATAAATATCTCCTAAACGGTGCACTTTTAGAAGATATTTACCTTACCTATAGGTAAGCCTTATTATAGGCTTCCCTAAAGCTAAAAATCCGCCAAGGAAGTTTACTCCCACTTTAAGATGAAATACTTTATGCATAATAGATCTATTCTTTTTTGCTGTCAACCATGAAGCTACTTGCAAATTCTGCTGCTACATTCTAGAGAATCAAGAAGGAAGCCAATGCTGCTTCTCTTGAGCTGCCCATTCCCAACATATGGGAAAAATGGGAACCCTAAAACATATTTAGTATGAAAAATATATCTAGCTTGTCTATAAAACCTCCTTAAAAGGAATGTATATTGTTTTTACATGAGTAATAATTCATATGAAGCTTTAAGCTTTCCACAGGCAGGTGGAGCTTCAGACTCTTTTTCACATTTTTCTGTTTCTCCATACTGCCTGTGCTTAAAATTGACCCCAAACGATTATAGTTATCCTTTATAGCCAAGCTTCTTTTAAACACCTGTTGGACGGAAATCACTAGCCTTGTAAATATTATTGCATGCAGAGGTGTTTGAAATATAAAAGACATCTAACTGTAAAGTAGATGTAAACTATAAAAAGATGACATTTAGTTTGGTAAAGCACTTTTGTTTCCAAACAAAAGACATTTTTTTTCTGCAATATACTCTTTTCACTTTTTGTCATTCTCAGTGTTGGTCACCTCAAGCTTTGTTCAGCCACTTCCTGTCTATATAAACTTGCTCCAGCTTTGGCTGCACATCAATGCTCTAGACTTGCTTCCTGATAGTGGCAGAGGTGTACCATGCCTGCAAATCATGTGTCAGCAAAACTGCTTGTAATCTCCACTGTACAAATATTTTGACTACACTTGCTTGAAAACAACTTTTAAAATGCAAAAAAAAAAAAGTTAAAACAAGCATGAGATTTTAGCAATTGAGTTTGGTTCTATTTTTTAAAATGTAGTTTATTGCCGCAAGAATATGTGAAATTAAATATGTTACATTTACTGAAGCCAGCTAACAAATTCTGACATTTCTCTATCATGAAACAAGAATACTTCAA
This sequence comes from Pelophylax lessonae, assembly GCF_965119305.1. Lineage (NCBI taxonomy): Eukaryota > Metazoa > Chordata > Amphibia > Anura > Ranidae > Pelophylax > Pelophylax lessonae. Next base: position 454,029,720 of record NC_138772.1, read on the forward strand.
AGCCTATATACCCTAAGGCTTCATTTAGACGTGTGGTTAAGGGTGGACAAAATGCACGGTTTTGCCACCTGCCAAACACCCCCTTAAGCTGAATAAGCAGCAGATGGGGGTCTCTACATGCCACAGTCACAATGCTTAGCCTCACACCCATGGCAAAGTTTACATGATGTACAGCAGGCACAATACACTCAAGTAATTAGGAAAGTGTGGCAAACACCCACAAGTGCTTCCAATGCATGCAGTTATGGTGCATTATTTTGGCAAAAATGAGGCACGATCCAAATACAGATCATGCTTCAGAGAAAAAGACAATTGAGAAACAAGTCTAAGTATACCCTAAATCAATTTAAAATTGGTTGGTAATTTACAATTCCAATGAATGTTAATATGATGAATAATAATAATAATAATGTACTATTCATTGTATAATTGTAATATTGCAAAGAAGGTATTATTTGTTATAACAATGATAATCAATGAAAATCAATCAAGGTATCAATGCCTTGCACAGGCAGTGAATGGGTAAAAGTTAAGCCATTTAAAGTATTTAGTTTATTTGTAACATTCACAGAGGTAATATTCTAGTTAAAACAAACACGTTTTAACAGCAGCTATTGTATCATACAGAAAAGGTCACATAAATATACAGTATTAATGAATGGAACTCTCTGTTTTCCTAATTACAATACACGATGTGCTGAAAACTATGTACAAAAATACGATTGCGGATATAAGCTTCAAATACGGAGGAAGTAAAGGTTGAGAAAACCCCCTTTAAAAATATTATGAGATAGATTCCTCTGTTTCAGTTTTTTTTTTTTTTTGCCAGATGTTGGTTTTTATATTAGTATCTTTTACTCTACATATCCATTACAAGGGCTTTTAGAAAATCTTTTATATAAGCATTCTGAGGTGAAACAGAACTGTAATATTAAAGATGTCCAGGACACAAGGTGCTTTGTAGAACTTTATTTACAAGTTTTACAGCTTTTTTTTTTTTTTTTGGAAATATGCAACACTAATATATACCCAAAGGACTGGACAATGAGTTAAAAAGAACTTCACTAAAGAGGCCAAGAAAGCATTCCTCATTGCATAAACACAAGACCGAAAAAAAAAAAAGTGATATATGAGAAAAAAAAAAAAACCTTACTGATCCTCCAGAAGAATTAAAATATATCTATAGCCAAACCTTTTTTAAGTGTTGGATAAAGTGGCAAAGGGGTAAAATAGTTTTTTTTTTTTTGTCGATCATAAGGTGCTAACAACTAAAAAGTTTAGATCTTCCCTCACTTGCAGTCTTGGGGTCGAGGATTACCTGAGGAAATGAGAAGAATGAAATTCCCCAATGGGAATACAGACAGTAATAAAAAATTAAATAAGGATAAGGAATAAAAATGCTACTAGAAGTAAAAAAGTTCAGGATGTTATTTTATTTAAGATTGCCAAAAAAGCCAGCGCATTCCGAGGGGTTATAAAGTCCCCTTTCTTCAGGGCTAAAAACATAAAATCATGAATATAATCAGTGTCTAAATTGGTATTAAAATGCCACTTAAAAATAAACAAAGAAGAATTATTATAACAATCATAAATTGAAGGTTAAAATTAAAAAGTGTACCGCACTATGGATAAATATAATGTATTATACCTAAATGCTGCTGTTCAAAAAATATGGTGGTGACCAAATTTATGAGTGGTATTTATTATACACTATTTATTTTTGAATATCTCTTTGCACTAATAAATTGAAGGTGCTCGAGAGGGAAACATAAATAAATATTAAGCACAGTAACTTTATATTTAAAAAAATTACTTATAAATTAAAAAATAGAATCCAAATGTTATTTTCAACAGAAGGCTATTTTTAATATTGCTCATTTATATTAGGAGCTCACATGACTTAAAACAGAACTTTCTTACCTTTCACTAAAAATCACAGCAGCATACAGATTTACATTCTGATATGAAATAATTTTCGATTCATTTTTAAACACTTTTTTTTTCATTTACTTTTTTTTTTCCACTTGTTGGTTGAGAGAGGCACAGGTGATGTAACCAAGGCTTCACGGATGCATCCTGGAAAGTTCCTGTCTCATGTTCCAGGAAGCAGACCCAGAGTTCCAGGGAGAGTTCCAGGAAGTAAAGGCAAATGGATTAATTTGCCCTTAGTTAAAAGAGAAGTTTGGGATTTTAGAAAAATAAACTCACCTAGGTGAATGCTGCATCTGTTCCCTGCCAGCTCTGCAGCGAAAACTGAATGATCAAACACTACTGATCGCTCAGTTCTCCCTCCACTCTGAGCAGAGAGCCATGACTGTCAATCAGCAGCTCTCTGCTCTCCCCTCCAGCAATCACTGGAGCGCTGGGCTGTGGAGGGTGCAGGAGGGGCTGGCTCAGGATTGCGGAGAGGTTGAGCCAGGTGCTGATCCAGGCTTCTGAGTGGATCCCAACCTTATGGTCAGGATCTTTTGAGAGCTTGGACTGGCTCTATGAGGTCAGCTTCAGCCTGCTGTTGGCTAAATACTGATGACAGGAATGCAGAATGAGCTGTACTTCTGTGAACCATAGAAGAAATATAGCCAAAATATTTTGGCCATACTTCTCCTTTAAAGGATAAGTTCACTTTTAATAACATGTTACATGCCACACCTGTATTTAAGGTGTAACATGTTACCAAAGAGCACCTGCCCACACCCACCCACCCAATCCACCACTGTGGCATCGGGAATATATTTTCTTCCTGTACCAGCTGTCACAATTTAAAAAGAGCGTGGCTGTGTGGGGCTCAACCCACGTGACCAATGCATTAATTTACAGAGTTCTGTGAATGGATCAACTACAGCTATGGTCTGCTGCTGGTGAGCGCACTCATAGTTCATCGATCTTCTTACTCTCCAGTAACCGTCTACCCAAACAGGAGATACAGGCAGAAAACTATACTGAGAGTGCGCAAGAGCCTGGCAATCAGCAGATCATGGGTGCAATTGCTCTACAGGCTCTAAAAAATGTTTCCACACAACCTTTGTTGAGAGGGGCTATAATTTTCTGTACCATCTCCTGATGCTTTTACCTGATACTAACATATGGACAGTTATCAGTATAGAAGGGGCCCATACATTTGCAGGACTTTTACTTAGGGCCATGGACGAGCAGTGTATTAAGAATATCAGACTGGGATTGTTCGAAGCACTTTGCAAATTTTACCTGTACTTTAAAAAAATACGAAAAAAGTGGAACAATACCAGCAGTTACAAACTGTTGCTGAATTAGATAGTGCATATCCTAACTATCTAGCTGTAACAATTCCTTTTCTCTGTATAAAGAACTAAAAAAATTCTAGTTAAAAAATAAATAAAATGGAAGTGCTGAATGGCACTGATCTTAACATTAACATTTTAGTCAAATGTTGTATATGCAGGCTCAGTGCACGCTAAGTCTATTTTGGCTCATAGTCTGAAAATTCCTCCAATGCAAATGCACCACAAGTCAGTAAATCGTCTTTTCATTAGTAAATATATTTTATGTGGGTAGTGGGGATGGATTTATTACTTTAAGAGCAAAAAAAAAAAAAACTGAGGAGTTTGGGATATATAACCTAGCTTTAAAAACTGATGTTATCTAGTTGTCTGTATTGCTAACAGAGCTTGCCACGTAGCTTAGACAGCATAATATCTTTGCCACCCAGACACATTCACAAATTGACCCTGTAAGAATTTATGTATATCTACTCAGTGGACACAGCCACCACCATTTCAATTTTTAGAGGTGACAGTTGTCTATCAGTCAAAAATATTAATCTTTATCATTAATAATCTATCAACTGGAACTTTTCATCAATTCCACTTTTGCCACCCAGTCCTGTTGAAATTTGGAAGATCAGTCAACAATTTTCCAAAATATGAGGGTGTCTTGCAGTTTCCTCCTTGGTGCGTTTTTCCAATTATTTTAGCAACAGGGCCAGATTTGAATAAATGGAGCCTATGGGTACACAAGTTTTGATGCCCAAAGTAATGTCACTCTACTAGAATCAGCTATGTCGCAAAGGACATTTTCTTTTCTTATTAGTCTTAGCCTGGTTTAGACTATCATGATAATGTGCAAATAACCTTGTATGGATAGTTCTTGCAACTGAAGAATTATTAGCCACAAAAAAGTGGCTGATAATTACACAAGGAAAAGCTGACTCTACCTCTGTTGCCTATAGGTATATACATTTTGTGCCCAATAGTAAATCTAGCTCTGCTCAGCAGACCAATAAATGCTAACTTTGGTGGAGGGGGAAATACAAATCCATGATTCCCCCCAGTTTCCTGCCTGTGTGAACTGGAATGCACTTTCTTGCCACAACACAGCCTTGGCTGAACCACAGTACCTGCTGTATCAGAAAAATAGTTAAAGCAACAAAGGAAGCTCATGGCTGTTTCAAAAGTCTATTTGATCACCTACTTTACTTTAATTTAGTTTTGATATAATATAGATTTAAAACCTGCCCAGTAGGCTTTTATGTGAGTTTGCAACCACTGGACTCCTGATAACCACTGGAACACCCAGCCTGACAAAGCACAGGAGACTATTTTGCCCCAATCAGTTATTGACAATGAGCAGATTTTATCAGCAGGGTGGATAACTGCTCTACAGCTATACCTCAGTGGTAAACTGCCACATGAGTGATATAAACTGAAACCATGATCAAGTAGGCTTTGTTACCTTGTCCACACTAGTATTTTAATTCAAATTTTCCACTGCCTTTCTAATGAGTTAGAATGACCCTCAACCAGTTTTTTGAAAAGGTTAGTCCCTTTAAAATAGATATTTTAGCCTAGGTGGAGTATGGTCTATTGAGATACCTACATTGCTCTAAAAAATTAACATAACTTAAACATTCTTCTGTGGGGCATTTCCTACCATATTTCCCAACTAAATTGCAGGAGTCTCCCAACAATTGCTAATGTTTTTTACTGTTCCTTTTCAACAATATGTATGGTAACAAAAAATATAATAATTATGAGAGAGAGAGAGTAGATTATTATATTTTTTTTGCCCACAACCTGCAAACCCAAGTACATAGGTATCATTACAGGAGCATTGAAAGACAACAGAAATCGTTAGTTTAAACAGTAACTACCGTAGCTGAAATCTCAGTTTTGGGTGCACTGCCCTTATAACATCAACCTATGTAACATACATGAATTAAAAACTCAGCAGAACAGTAGATATTTTTTTAATATCCTATAATAGGGACCAATAATTTTAAATGTTCAGATGATATCCTTTTCATTATACTGTAGGTCAATTACATCCTCATTCAAGATGGTTGGAAGGACCCTTCTTGGTAGAGTCAAAGCATGTCCGCTCCCTCCAGGCTCCAAACACATTCCTATTTCAACATTACCAGAGTCACTTTAATGAAGAGCAGTAGGTTACAGCACAAAGTTACACATATGTTGAATATCAATTTCTGCAAAGCTGAAGGTATATATTCTGATGTTTGGGGGGAGGGGGGTTTACTCAAGTGTAGTAACATTTTCAGTGAGTTTAATCCATATCGGAAATACTGTTTTAGGGCTTGTTGGCCCACTTTTACTGAAAAATACAATTGGGAATTAAAAAACAAACAGTTGCCCCTATAGGGCATCCCTCCAACATACAAAAAATAAACAATTTGTTTGCCTCCTGGTTTTGTTTCACAGAAATGCTGCTCAGGTCTCAGGATTAGATCTCTGGTTTGGTATGGCACAATCCAACTTATTCTCAGCACCATTGTGATCTCATGCATCCTCAGAAACCTGAAAGGTTTGAAAAGTCTGTTTTTTTTTTTTTTTTTTTAACAACAAACAAGTTATACTTACCTCCTCTGTGCAGTTGGTTTTGCACAGAGCAGCTCGGATCCCCCTCTTCTTGGGTCCCTCATTGCTTCTCCTAGCCCCTCCCTTCTGTCAAGTACCCCTACAGCAAGCAGCTTGCTATGGAGGCACCTGAGCCGAGCCACAACTCCCTGTGTCCATTCAGACACAGACCTGCCATTTGGCCCGTCCCCTCTCTCTCCTGATTGGCTAACTGACTTTGGTTGACAACCATAGGAGCCAATGGCACTGTGGCTGTGTATGGGCTAATCAGGAGAGAGAGTCCCAGAAGACCGAGGGACTTGTGGACAATCGCTGCAGAGATGGGCTCTGGTAAGCATTAGGGGGGGGGGTGCTGGGCAGGCTGCTACAACCAGAAGATTTTTTTATCTGAATGTATAGAATGCATTCAGATAAAAAACCTTCTGACTTTAAAACCCCTTTAAGGCTTCTGTCTGCTCCCTCCCAGGCTGCAACTGCACAATGTAGACACACATGCTTTGGCTGCCCCCTTGCAGTCACGTAGACTCTTAGAGAAGGAGATCCCCAAACTGATTCTATTTCCTTGATTATAACAGGCATAGTTACATAGTAGTTAGGGTGGATAAAGACAATATTCCATCCAGTTCAACCTGTATAGGTGTATGTGTGTCAGTGTCGATAATCATTTCACATATCCCTGTATGTTGTGTTCTTTAAGATACACGTCCAAGAATCTTAAGTATCAATTCTCCCCACTGACATCACCAATTGTGGAAAAGAGTTCCACATCTTATCGCCCTGACAGTGAAAACCCCCTGCGCAGCTTAAGGTTAAACCGCTTCTCCCCCAATCTCATTGTGTGGCCCCGTGTCCTCTTACACTCTCTGAGACTGAATAGTTTTTTTTTCTATGCTGGGCTCATCATTGAGGTATTTGTAAATGCTATCATGTTCCCTCTCAAGCATTTCTTCTCCAGCGTGAAAAAATGTAGTGATTGTAGTCATTCTTCATAATTAAGGTCCTCCAGTCCTCTTATTAATTTTGTTGCCCTTCTTTGGACTCTCCCCAGCTCCAGCACATCCCCAGAACTGGTCGGAATACTCCAGATGTGGCCTGACCAGAGTTTTAAAAAAGTGGCAGGAGTATCGTTTTATCTCTGGAGTATATCCCCCTTTTTTTTAATGCTAAAATTCCGCCTTGCCTAGCCTTGGAACCTGCAGCTTGACATTGCATGCTATTTCTCAGTCTGTCATCTACTAGGATCCCCAGATCTTTCTCCATGCGTGATTCCCCTAGTGCAGGGATTCCCAAACTATGGCCCTCTAGTTGTTCAGGAACTACAATTCCCATCATGCCTAGTCATGTATGTGAATGTCAGAGTTTTACAATGCCTCATGGGATGTATAGTTTTGCAACAGCTGCAGGGCCGTAGTTTGGGAATCCCTGCCCTAGAGCCCCCCCCCCCAGTGAGTAGTTTGCATTTATATATTTTAGCCCCCAAGTGCATTACCTTACATTTCCCCACATTAAACCTAATTTTCCATGTAGCTGCCCACCCCATTATTTTTTTAGGTCTTCCTGTAAAATTTCTATACCCTGATGTGAAGTTATTGCCCTGCATATTTTTGTGTCATCCGCTATAACTGAGATTGAGCTATGTGTCCCATCCTCTATATCATTTAGGAATACACTAAACAGAATTGGTCCAAAGACAGAGCCTTGGGGTACCCCACTTACCACTCGAGACCAGTACACATTATGTATCACCATTCTTTGTCTACACCCCTGTAACCAGTTTTCTATCCAAGAGCAAACTTTATGGTCCACGCCTGCAGACCTCAGCTTGTAGATTAAGCATTTATGGGGAACTGTGTTGAATTATTTTGCAAAATCCAGATACACCGCATCCACAGGCCTCCCCTTATTAAGGTGGCAGCTCACTTCCTCGTAGAATGTTAACAGATTGGTCTGGCAGGAACGATCCTTCATGAACCCATGCTGATTACTACTGATACTGTTTTTTCTGTAGCAAAATCTTGAATATAGTCCTTTATCATCCCCTCCAATAAATTACCTACTATTGATGTTAGGCTGACTGGCCTGTAGTTTCCAGGAATATGTCTCTGCCCTTTTTTGAATATTTTTCTCCAGTCAGCCTGTACAATTCCTGTCAGTATGTTGTCCACAAAAATTAGGTCTGGCAATAACTAGACTGAGTTCTTTGAGGACTCTCGGGTGTAAGCCACCTGGTCCTGTTTATTTATTAGTGTTTGTGTTGTGTTCTAACAGCTGAATACTCCTGGACAGAGGACCCTGAACACAGGGTTGAAGGCTTCTTCCCACCCAAAGCTCTGCGAAGCCTCCAAGCTATAGAGACTGATCTGGGGAGTACAAAACCCAGGGAAAATCAAAAGCTTAGTTTTCTCTACTCTGGAGAATTTCTGGAGCCCCTCACTCTGCATACGTGAAAACCCTGTGTTGTCTTCAATCCCACTAACACAGTGGCAGAGCCTCACATTGTAACAATGTATAGAAACATATATATATATATATATATATATATATATATATATATATATATATACACAGTATATATATATACAAAACTGGCGCACACAGAATCTGGTGCAGCTGTGCATAGTAACCAATCAGCTTCTAACTTCAACTTGTTCAGTTAGACTTTTCTAATAAAACCTAGGAGCTTATTGGTTTCTTTGCACAGCTGCACCAGATTCCGTGTGCACCAGTTTTAGTAAATCTCCCACTACATGTAAATGTTGTTAGTAACTCTTGCATGCTTATTTATTTAGGCTTAGTGGTCTGAACGGCAAGCAATAATGCAACATAACTCTTCTGATCCTTCTTAGAGTATGTATACTGATAGTTTATATCTGTTTAACTTCAGTGATGCCTATAAATGCTGATTTGGTTTCCGGCTCAGGCTGTCTGTGCACTGTCTCTGTTACTGCGGACACACTTGAAAAGGAGATATTCATCTCAATGAATTTTCCTAGTGGAATATGTTAAATAAATAAAATACATTTGTCGCCATGGACACCTTACATTATCTGATGTGCGAGGATTTCTCCTTACTTATGAACTGCAAGCACTTCATTGCATGCTACATGGAGACTGGCAAATTTATTGCCAAGCTAAAAGGAGGACGGGGAGGAAAGAGAGAAAGAAAGAGACAAAATAAATAGAGGTGCACAGTGTTTCCAATTGTAACTGTAAAACTAGAAGCCAAAATGTGTAGATGGCAGGCAGAGAGCCAGCAGTATTGAGATCGCTAGCCTTCCCGGTCCTATCAGTCTCTTTGTGTTTCCACATGGAACACATTTTAGGTTGACAATGTGTAGTTTGGCAAGGAGATTGTTTTTCTTTGGCATACAGCAGTTGTCTCATTTAAATAAAAATATTTTCTGTCTGCTTGTATATACAATGCAGAGTGACATTCTTTTATAAAGCATTTGGTAATGAAACATATTTCAATAAGGCCATTAGGCTTGCCGACGTTTCTGTTTAAACAATGCAGTACGATCGGATTATCTTGTCAAGTTTGGTGCATGATCGAAAGATAGGAGATGCTTAGATATACAGAAAGATAAACCGCCCATACATAATACCATTTGAAGGCAGAGTAACATCTGATATACTGTATAAGTGGACAGTTCTAAAGGAAGGGAGTTTGCAGCAAACTCTCACTGAATCAGCCTACTGGTTTTAACCACTGTGATTCTACAAATGTATTTACCATCTCACCCTTAGGTATCTTACCATGGCTTCCCCCAGTCAGAAAAAAGCACAATCTTCATGGTTTGGTTGGGGTCCAGTCATCAAGATTTTACCCAATTCCTCTACACATGCTAAAATAATCTTTTATTAAAGTGATATTCATTTTTTTTCTTAAAATAAAAAAAGGGGTTACACTTGCCTGCCATGTGCAAAACTCTTACACTGAGTGGTCCCTTACCTCCTATTTTACAGTCTCCTGCCTGCATTGTCCACTTCTCCTTCTTTCAGCTGCCTTCTTAGCAAGCTGGCTGCTATGTGGGCACCCATGCAGGCACTCCCAATTCAGGCTCTGTACATCTATAGACACACAGAGCACTAGTAAGCCATGCCCCTGCTCCTTTCCCACAAGAGTTTGACAGCAGCAGACTCCTAAGGCTCCCACTACCCTTAGTGTCTCTTGTGAAATAAGGAAGTAAGGAGAGTGGTGCTGCAGCCAAAATGCTGGATTGGTGAGAGAAGTCAGGTAAGTGACAGGGTTAGGAGTTTGGGGGGGGGGGGGGTAGGAAACATATTAGGGAGTTTTTTTTTTTTTACCTCAACGCAGAGAATGCATTGAGGCGATTATAAACCACAGCTGGTTTAAAAAGAAAAAAAGAAAACCTTTAAGACAATGGCATAATGTGCTAGTATGCATCATATACTAGCACAAATCTTCTCCTGGTCTTTCTTCTGGGTGTGTGATTGGCCAGAGCCGTGATGGCATCACTCCCTCACATGCATGCGGGAGTCCTCGGTTCTGGCACAAAGCTCTGAAGCTTCAGCAAGGTATGCCGGACCTTCAGAGCGATTGCACCAATGATGTCATTGGCTGCACACAGGGTAAATATCTCCTAAACGGTGCACGTTTAGGAGATATTCATTTTCCCTACAAATAAGCCTTATTATAGGCTTACCTGTAGATAAAAATCACTAGCGCTTTAAGGTTAAAAAAAATTGACTTCGGAACCACTTTAAGTTATTTTTGTTCTCACGTATCCAAAGATTTAAATTTTGCTAGTTGTAATCAGGGATAATAATGATAATGTTAATAATAATTATTAAACATAATGTAGAGGTTAATAAGTACATTTTAACTAGGTGCAAAAAATATATTTTCTCTAACCATAAAATTACTATAAATACATTAACTGAGGACAAAATGAAAGTGCATGTAAAGCGGAAAGGTTCTTTTTTTTTTCTTTCGATAGAGTGAATAGCTAAAACACTTTCACAGGGCACAAAAGAAAATGAGAGGAAATCTCTCCAAAGTGATAGTTGTACCTGGAACAGGTGTAGCCATTTAAACTTTATCCTCACCTCATGTTCTGGTGACAATCAAAAAAGTTTGGAATTTCCATTACTTTCTATGCTAGTAAAAATGGTCACCAAGATAAATAAAGAGGCACTAACCTTATCACATTATATTCTATTCTTCTAAAAATAAAACATTTTGCCTTTAGATATACTTAAAAAAGAATAAAGGTGGATATGTAGCTGTTTCCAAAAATAACTAAATGATCTACATATGTACAGTGGGTTTTTGAAAAGTCCTCAGAGACTAATGAGAGCAAATTTCAGTTCACTGGACATTCGCCAAAGCATTGGGAAATCTACAAATCTGGAAACCCATTGAAGCCAATAGGAGGCACATCATCTTGTACTTTTTCTGCCCTTTTTTAATGCCAGTTTAAAATATTTTGTTAAAAAGAGTTACAGGGGACTCTGACATGGGGAAAAAATATTGTTCAGTGAGAGGCAAGTCTTTTAACGTGGCTTGCTTGGAGCGTGCAGTATCCTGCAAATAAAGTTGAGTCCCAGTACTATGTAGTCCAGGAAAAAGTGATATTTAAATAAAAATCTAATGGTTGTGACCTGTAAAACCTTTGTTAGTTAATCAATACACTTGTATACTAACAAAAATTAATGCGTAAAGAAGAACATTGTGTCACCCGTTTAGTGATCATCCTGGTCATTTGCTCTTTTTTTTGTTGATACACAAATGATCCAATATTTACTCATCTAGTAAAGATTCAGTGAGCACATCAAGACACCATGTTTGTTTTCTTGCAAATCAATATGTTGTTTTTCTTAGTTTTTACCTTTTATCAAATATCAATATGCTGAAAGATTTAATCTGTGGTGCTGCAGGTTTTCTTAGCCTGGAAAAAACTGTAATTCATTCTTTAACAGCACAATATACAACAATAGAATTAGGGACGTCAACCTGTCCTATTGAGTCACTAATCAGAATGGGCTTCAGAAAAGCTAGATTAGTGGTTTCCAACATTAAAAATACCATATTTGCATTTACATGTTGAATGAAAAGCCGCATCTAAATATCCATTTCTTTATACAATTTATAATTGGCCCTTGATTATGGGGGAGAAGTGGGAGTGAGAGATGCCTGTGAGAGGGGGCAAAGTGGGTGAGAGAGATGTTCTGTGTAGCAGGGGATGAGGTGAGTGTGGGGGATGAGCTGTGAGCTAGAGAAAGATGGGTGCCACATATCTGGTTGAAGGCTAAAGTGAAGCCTGGAGGTGGTGACAGGAGGTGCTGAGCCCAAAGAAGCAAGGGTTGCCAGCTGTTCTGCTGCTGGAGAAGTCAGCTTTGAAACTGAGCCTTCTGACTACAGGACCAGGTTGGAGTGGCAGCTGAGCCAGGGTTGTACGATAGGGCCAAGGACTATTCATAGGATTCAGATATATTGGGCAGACTAGATGGGCCAAATGGTTCTTATCTGCCGACACATTCTATGTTTCTATGTACCCAAGATATGCAGACAGGTCCAACTGGAAGGAAGAGAAAAGGATGTAGTCAGGACCTTGAGCCTGGCTTGGACATGTTAAGTCAGACAGGAGAGTAAGTAGAGAAATAGTCAGGAATGAGCCCAATTTATACACTGGAAGTCAACAAGGGGGGTGCCCTGGGGACAAGCTAGGGTCAGAACCAGGAGAGAAGCAGTGGGCAGGTCCAGAGGCAAGCTGGGTCAGTAACAGGAGTTCCAAGGATACCAAATACCTGGGAGCAAGGAATGCTTCTTAGAGGATATCTGCTGTCCTTATAAAGGTTATTTGGCTGCAGTAATTACTGAGAACATGAACAGCATTAGCCAACACATACCGGCGTGCTCCAGTGCTATTCCAATGTGTCTGCGTGAAACTCTGTGCTGACAAGCATAGCCAAGTTGGGCAGGGCAAGTGTGCAAGGTCTTTGCTTGGTCACATGCTCACTCTTCTTCTGGATAGCGCCCTGAGAGTGGGTGAGAGGGATGCACTGTGAAATGAGGTCAAAGTGGGTGGGAGGATGCACAGTGAGGTGGGTGAAAGGGATGTGTTGAAAGCCAGGGGGTGGGTGAGAGGGATGTGTTGTAAGCCAGGGGGTGAGTGAGAGGGATGCGCTGTGAGCTGGTGGAGCAGGGTGGACATGAAGGATGCACGGTATGGTGGGGGGTGAGATGAGTGAGAGAGATGTGTTGTTAGCTGGTGGTGTAGGGTGGGTGTGAAGGATGCACAGTGTGGTGGGGGTGAGGTGGGTGAGAGGGATATGTTGTGAGCTAGTGGAGTAGGGTGGGTGTGAAGGATGCACTGTGTGGTGGGGGGTGAGATGGGTGAAAGGGATGTGTTATGAGGCAGGGAGTGAGGTGGTTGAGAGACATGTGCTGTGAGTTGGGGTGAAGTGGGTGGGAGGTTGCACTGGGAGGTGGGAGTGAGTTGGGTGGAAGGGATGTTCTGGGAAGCGGGGGAGGTGGATAGGAGGGATTCACTGTGAGCTGGGGGGGGCGCAAAGTGGGTATGAGGGATGCCCTGTGGACTTAGGGGTGAGGTGGTTGGGATGTATTATGAGTTGGCAGCCAAGTTGGACACAGAACTGCGTATTGATGTAGAGCCACTGCTGCAGGAAGGGTTGTTTTGTATGAAGTGGCTGACAGTGGTCTGCATTCCCAGTCTGCATTTGTGTGGTTATGAGTAAGCGACCTACAGCATTGTGAAACGCGTCAACCGGACACGTCTGTTTTGTACACTGTCTGTCTACTTTATTTGTGAGGAATAAAGAAAACCTTTGATTTCATCATAATACCCTGAGTGCGGTCTCAAACTTGGATTTCTTCTACTCTTGGATGACGGATCTGACCTGCACCGTGTTTGGAACACACACCTGAGCGCCTCTTTTCCTGTTTTCTGCATTCCCAGCTCACAAACCTGCAAAAAGCTGAGGGAAGAGGGCTTTTGGGTCAAGCAGAAGAAGAATTCTATGGAGCTGAAATCATCAGCTCTAGATTGTTAAGGTAGAAGTATATATATACTAATAAATATCTGAAAAATGTCTGTATTGTATGGAGAACAATTGAAACGGTTGAACAACAGCCAACTATATGCTTAAATGAGCCTCATATATCCACTTCTCCTGTAAGAGCCTATACTGTATCTATCATCCTAGATCAGTGTTTCTCAACTCCGGTCCTCAGGGCACACTAACAGGCCAGATTTTAGGTATTACCTTGGGGAGATGCAGACTAGAATACTGCAATCACTGAGCAGCAAATGCTATCACTTTACCTGTTATTTATTTCAGTTTTCTTGCAAACCTGGCCTGTTAGTGTGCCCTGAGGACCGGAGTTGAGAAACACTGTCCTAGATAATAGTCATACATGGTACAAATAACAGTAAAAAAAAGTTTATTTTGGGTCAATAATTAACCCAACCCTTGGTACCCTTATTTTTTAAAAGGTAAGAAAATCATTAAATTATCTCTTTTCTTTCTTGTACAATTTGACCATTTTTGGTCAGCGTTTCTGCAGCTGACAAGATGAAAGATGCAGAAAGGAATGCTAACCTTTGAAACATTAGCATCTGAATCATCTATTTTCTTAGCTCCTTACTCACAGCCAGGGAGGCAGAAATGCTAATTTGTAGACATTGGTTCCAAGTGAAATGAAGCAAGCCAATGCACCAGCTACTGTTGAGAGACCAGCTATCTACTGCTACCTACACATAAAGAAAGCTATTAAGGAAAGCTTGTTTATTTCTACTTCCCCAGATATCATAAACACCAGCTATGGACTTGACAGTATGAACAGCGCTGCAGTAAATTTTACCACTTTGCTTGGTCAGTCTGGGTTTCCCTGTAAAAGTTAGCGTGGCAAAGCTCCATATACATTTCACAAAGTAATCCTGCATATAAGATGGTATCGTATTTATGCACGACAGGGGTGTGCAGATGTCTATAAATCATAATGCAGATTTTGAAATAAAAAGCTTTGCAAACAGAACCGTGACCCCGTTGGCAGACAATAGGCCTTCATATGCTTTGCAGCTAAGGCAGACACAGAGGAATGTTGTTTGGAAGTGCTCACTACTGTCTATGTAATATTTAGGGCTTATTCATGGAGTATCTGGCAGAAAATAAAAGAATTTCCTCCTCTCATTTTTGCTAAAGAAGGATGCGGTCCCGTGCCTGCCCCTCCTCTGTTGATTTTTTGCAAATAGGCTGACATAAGAGACAGTTGTTTCTGGCTGTCCTGCTGCCTGTCATGGCTGTCAGGAAGAATCCTGAGAGTTATTGCTTCTCCAGATGTGAGAGATTTCCAGGCTGCCTGAAACTGCCTGCGGTTTGCGGCGCTGCGCTGAAGAGCAGGGAGAAAACGAGATTAAACTTCATCTCATCATCAGTGCAATCTGCAAAGATCACACAGAGGACTAATAATCACAGCTTCTTCATTCCGGAGCTGAACTTTAGAGCCCTGAGTTTTGGTTCCAGGGTTATGTCACTTAAAGCTTCATGGTACACAGTAATTAAGGTCACACAATGTTTGTGACAGAACAGAAATACAAATTTTAAACACTATGCAATGTGCCTACATCTGCTTAGTATTTAATAGGGCTAACGGAAGCCTAGTCTTCAGCTTCAGTTTAAAGGGGAACAGATGCTTTTTTTTTTAAAAAAAGCTTTCATTTTCATAAAGTGAAAGACGCAATGAAAAGGTTTTAAGTTTTATTAGGATTGAGAATTTGTTCATAGGGTTGTGTTAAAGAATCTAAAAAGAAAGAAAAAAATGTACTATTAAGGGATTATACTGTAATACATAAAAACCTGTTAAAGTCATCAGTCCGAAAATTATGTGTTAAAGTCATCAGTCCAAAGGCTCTATGGAACCCACTGTCTTTTTTTTTTTTTGTCAGACTGTATAGAAAATGATTGCAGTATTCATAAAAAGAAACAAAATATCTCCACCCAATATAATATATTAGGTACACTATATCAGTGGTCCTCAACTCCGGTCCTCGGGGCCCACTAACAGGCCAGGTTTGCAAGATAACTAAATTACATCACAGGTGATCTCCTTTGCTGCTCAGTGATTGCAGTATTCTAGTCTGCATCTCCCCAAGGTAATACTTAAAATCTGGCCTGTTAGTGGGCCCCGAGGACCGGAGTTGAGGACCACTCCACTATATTACCAAAAGTATGGGGACGCCAGCCTTTGGATGCACATGATCTTTAATGGCATCCCGTAATTGCCTTACACTGGAGCCAAATAGAGATTAGTATGCCCTAAGGCATCCCAGTCTTAGCCAGTAGGGTTCAATATTGAGTTGGCCCACCCTTTGCAGCTATAACAGCTTCAACTTTTCCAAAGAAGTTGTCCACAAGGTTTAGGAGTGTGTCTATGGGAATGTTTGACCATTCTTCCAGAAGCAAATTTGTGAGCGTATTCACTGACAGCTGAAATGTAAACAAACGAATGCTGTCAATGATAAATGCATAAAAAACAGGCCCTTTGGGTCTGGTATGGAATTTAAATAGGAAAATGTAATGAAGAATTGGCGTGGGGTCCCACCAAAAATCCATACCAGACCCTTATTAAAGCATGTAGCCTGGCAGGCCAGGAAAGCCCCCCCCCCCCTGAACCAGGTCACATGTCCTCAACATGGGGGTGCTTTGGGGAGGGGGCTCTGCCCCCCAAAGTACATTTTCCCCATGTTAATTGGAAGAAGGGCCTCTTCCCCACAACCTTGGTCGGTGGTTGTGGGTGTGCGTGGGGTAATTTAATAGAACCTGGAACCCCTGTTTAACAAGGTTCCCCCAAGATCCCTATGTGAATGAGTATGGGGTACCCCTACTCAATTACCAAAAAAGTGTAAAAAGTAAATAAAAACACAAACTGTTTTTGACCAATGCCTTTTTAGAAAATAAATAAATAAATAAATAAATGTCCCCTGTAGTAGATTCATTGTCAATTAATGCCTGCTGCTACCACCGACCCTAAAAAAGAAAAAAACCCTGGTCCCCGGAAAAAGCTTCCGCTGTCTGGCAGCTTCGCCGCCTGACAGTTCTTAAACAACCAAAGGGCAGAGCCGCCCGATAATGTAATCGAGTGATCCCACCCCCTTGTGACATCATCGACCGAGGCAAGCTAAGCCGATGATGCCACAAGTTTCTGGGCCACCAGTGATGTCACTGAGTGGCCCTGCTTCTTAGCTATTTAAGAACTGTCAGACAGCAGAGCTGGCAAAGGGCGATAGCCTTCGTCAAGACTTTTTTTTTGGTTTTTGTTTTTTTGTGTTGTGTTTTTATTTACACTTTTTTTTGTGAATAAGTAGGGGCACTATGTACCCCATAATCATTTACATATGGGTGGGTGCCTGAATCTAGGGGCTTCCAGATTCCAATAAGCCCCCTGCCCTTGCCCCCATCAACCCCCTCTGCCCCCAAGCACCCCCTACATGTTGAAAGCACATGGCGTGGTATGGTTCAGGAGGGGGGGTGCTCTCTTCCCCCTCTTTCTTGGCCTGCAGTGCTGCATGCTTGGTATATCTGGTGTAGATTTTGGGGGGTACCCCACGCCATTTTTTTTTTATTTGTCATTGCTTAAATTCTTTTGTTTACATTCAGCTGTCAGTAAATGGGTCAGTTGTTAAGGACGTTCCTGGCCCGCTCCTTAACAGCCAGCTATTTTTTACACAGAATTTGAATCCATTGAAACATTTTTGACTAATCATTCTGAAAATTTGGAATTTGTTAGAAAACAATACATCCGAATCTCCGAATAATGAAAAATTAGTCCAAATTTATATTCGGACCGAAACAAATTGCACACGTCTACTTGGTACCAACAGTTTACAACTCAGGGGTGACTGTATATCTTTTTCATTTGCTATTTAGTGGACATATATGTTGAATGTTTATTTTTGATTTTAATGTTTTTAGAGTTTGTGTGGGGGATTCTAGGGGAAAATCGGGTAATAAAATGTTATACTGTTTTTGATTATCTTTAAATGATATCTGTTTTGTCTTTTTTTGATTGGTGCTGCAGATTTGCTTTTTGATTGAATTTGGGAGGAGTACCTAAAGCTCTCTATTTTTTTCCTTCTCTCTCAGGGTTTGCCTCCTTTTAAATAATACTATGTGGGAAACACTGCAACTTGTCCATAGTCACAAAATGCATTCAGTTTATCATTACTCAGCATTAGGGATAATCGAACGGTTCGGGTCAACCATCGGTTCGACCCGAACTATGGGTGTTCGAAATTCGGCCGAATTCCGAACTTTTTGTGGTAAAAGTTCGGAATTCGGCAACCAGAACCGCCCAAAATGCAATGGGACAGGAACTGGGCTTTAAAAGCCCATGATTGGCCCAGAAACATCAGTAAAATGTGATTGGAGTGACTACGGGTTCCAGAGCCCAATGAGGAGTGAATACGCCCCCCATACACCCCCCAGTATATAACATAGCCCCGCCAAAACTCTAGCACTGTAATACAGGGGCTGTGGAAGAGAATGGAAGAATTTGTGTTGCTCCAGTGTCATTTTGCAATTATTAGTGTGAGGAAAGGGATATGCAGTGTAGTTAGGGTACTATATACCACTATAGTTAGATTAAAAAATCTAGTTTTTGTAGGGATAGCTTTAAGTGTCAGGGTGACCATAGTGTAGTTTAGGGTGACCTAACTCTGCCATGTCAGGGTGACCGTAGTGTAGTTTAGGTGACCTGACGCTGCCGTGTCAGGGTGACCGTAGTGTAGTTTAGGGTGACCTGACTCTGCCATGTCAGGGTGACCGTAGTGTAGTTCAGGGTGAACTGACTCTGCCATGTCAGGGTGACCGTAGTGTAGTTTAGAGTGAACTGACTCTGCCAAGTCAGGGTGGCCGTAGTGTAGTTTAGGGTGAACTGACTCTGCCAAGTCAGGGTGGCCGTAGTGTAGTTTAGGGTGAACTGACTCTGCCATGTCAGGGTGAACGTAGTGTTGTTAAGGGTGAACTGACTCTGCCATGTCAGGGTGACCGTAGTGTAGTTCAGGGTGAACTGACTCTGCCATGTCAGGGTGACCGTAGTGTAGTTAAGGGTGAACTGACTCTGCCATGTCAGGGTGACCGTAGTGTAGTTCAGGGTGAACTGACTCTGCCATGTCAGGGTGACTGTAGTGTAGCTTAGGGTGAACTGACTCTGCCATGTCAGGGTGACTGTAGTGTAGCTTAGGGTGAACTGACTCTGCCATGTCAAGGTGACCGAACTCTGCCATGTCAGGGTGACCCCACTATGCAGATTCTGGGTTAGGGGTATACATATATACATATATACATACATATACTTTTTTTGCCTGATTCATAGTCCCTGTGGCATGACCCAGAACCCTAGGCACTTTTTAGGGGCATTTATTGGGTTTTAGGGCTTCAAATGGCGTCTTTGGAGGCAGGCATGACATCTGAACTTCTGTATAGGGGTATATATACACACAAATATATATATATATATATATATATATATATATATATATATATATAAATACACATACACACATATAGGTGTGAAAGGAGCGGAGCCCCATTCCTGCGCTAATGAAATTATTTGCAGGGATGGGGTTCCGCTCCTTTCACACCTATATGTGTGTATGTGTATATATATATATATATATATATATATATATATATATATGTGTGTGTGTGTGTGTGTGTATATATACCCCTATACAGAAGTTCAGATGTCATGCCTGCCTCCAAAGACGCCCAAAAAATGCCCAATAAATGACTGCAACAAAAATGCCCAGGTGTGTTGTTTTAGGCGTTTATTGGGCATTTTTTGGGCGTCTTTGGAGGCAGGCATGACATCTGAACTTCTGTATAGGGGTATATATACACACACACACACACACACACATATATATATATATATATATATATATATATATATATATATCTACACATACACACATATAGGTGTGAAAGGAGCGGAACCTCATCCCTGCAAATAATTTCATTAGCGCAGGGATGGGGTTCCGCTCCTTTCACACCTATATGTGTGTATATATATATATATATATATATATATATATATATATATGTGTGTGTGTATATATACCCCTACACAGAAGTTCAGATGTCATGCCTGCCTCCAAAGACGTCCACAAAAAAGCCCAATAAACCCCTGAAACAAAAATGCCCAGGTGTGAAAGGAGCGGAACCCCATGCTCTACTAAAAATTTGAAGAAAAATTATCTTTTTTCTCTGGCAGTTCACCCTAAACTACACTACGGTCACCCTAACACTTAACACTTTCCCTACAGAAACTAGATTATTGAATCTAACTATAGTGGTATATAGTACCCTAACTACACTGCATATCCCTTTCCTCACACTAATAATTGCTAAATGACACTTTTGCAGCAGGAGTAACAGAACTGCTTCCACTCTCTTCCACAGCCCCTGTATTACAGTGCTAGAGATTTGGTGGGGCTATGTTATAAACTGGGGGGCGTATTCACTACTGATTGGCCTCTGGACCCCCTAGTCACTCCAATCACATTCCTAGCATCCTCCTGCCCCCTCAATTGGCTTTTACTCATGTTTCTGGTCCAATCACGGGCTTTTAAAGCCCACTTCCTGTCCCATTGCATTTTGGGCGGTTCTGGTGTTGAATTCCGAACTTTTACCGCAAAAAGTTCGGAATTCGGCCGGGATTTCGAACAGTCAATGTTCGGGTCGAACCAATGGTCGACCCGAACCGTTCGATCATCCCTAGTGCTGATTATCCACAGGTAATCGCTGCACACCTCATTATAAACCAAATTATCTGGGTGCTGAAATAATTCAGGGCCCTAGACAAAGATATGTGCCCAACCATCACTACCACATTGAAAATATTATACTCCCTCCAAAAACTGAACAGATAATATACCTCTTCACTTTTTCCCCTCACTGGGATGATTGCTTCCAAACTCGGTGATCGGATTAGGCATTTCTACTACGGATAAAAGCTCACACAAACTTCAAACTTTCCCACTTGTTAACTACAGACTCCACAGTTTCCATCCTATGCTTTCAGCCAACTGTTGATGAAGATGCCCTTACTCAAGGACTCTTGTCCACATCTGGTGGCACTGCCCAATAATATAGCCCTATTGAACAGAAGTACTTGACTTAATTCACTTCATTCGTGGCATCCATTTGCCTTTAAACTCTTGTACATTGATAAGACTTCTATAACTGCAAAGTGCCTCAATATTCCTCAATGCTGCCAAAGGTCTCTATGAAGTAGACAACGTACTGTACATTTCCTGGATGTACTGACACACTCCTACAGTGACTCATATTAAACCTTCAAAAGGATATGGGCCGATGGTTGGAATTTAGACTTTCTACTATCTACACAAGATACACCCATCCAGCACGCAAATCTAACTCATAAGATATCAAGCTTGAACACTGACACCTAGAATGAACCTTTAGCAACCATCAACTTGCTTTTACCCCACCTTGTTCATGAGGACCTCTACTACAGACATTATGTTATGGATACCACTGATATTACTGTTACAAATTATGTTTTGCTTCTGCTCATTGTTATATACATAATCTAGCCTAAACTTGCTGTAATTCCAAAAGTGGCTACACCGACCTCCAATTACCCTTACCTACTATGTAGTGTCTGTGAACCCTCCCCATCCATAAATTATTTTTTTCTGAACCCTTTACACCAAGTTTGTTGAAATGCTGTTTGCACACAGCACTAACCTACCATCATTTTTTCTACTGAAGATTTAAAGCTGCAACAAGTCACATAGTGCCCACCTCATTTACTGGCTGAAGGATGTCTAGCATCATCTATCCTGTTCTACCCCACTCTTACTGTCCCTGGCCCACCCCTTCTTATTCACTGGATTTAAGTTCTTTTAATGATGAATGCTCAGCATCACAAGTTGGTGTTACATAGGGCCCTGCAATAAACTGAAGCCTGCCTAGGAATACCCACTCCTCCACCTATGGAAGTATTTAAAAATGTACATCTCTCTCTACCAAGAGCCAGCATACTACTTGTATCAGAGCTGAAGACTCTTGAAAGGTGTACTGAGGCAGGTTTTTGTAATGCTTTCAGGAAGTTACATACAAACCCCCTGCTGACCCTGCTGGTTCCCACCAGTAATGATTTGCCTTCATTGCATAAAGAATCACAGAGACCTAGTCATGACTAAAAAAAGGTATGTAAAATATTAATATTAAAACATTTTTAAATACTTCCCGCCCAAGCCAACTCTGACAGTCAATCAGTATTTTTTTTTTATTTATTTCTATAAATTGACTCAGAACCCCCAAACATTATATATATATATATATATATATATATATATATATATATATATATATATATAAATATACACACACATTTTTATATATATATATATATTGTGGGAGATTAACTCGGTGGCGGGTATGGATGACCCCTTTGGGGGGTGCGTTTACACAGGGAGATAGCCGAGAAGGGGTTGCAAACAACAGTTTGGTTTATTCTTGCAGTTTACTTCACTCAAGTGCAAGCCTCAAAAACATCAAAATAAAAATAAAACACAAAATAAATCCTTGCCACTGTGGGTGGCTACCTTCTCACATACAGGAACCTACCTACGGAGTCTGTCTCCAACCTACTGTTGGGCAAACTTTGCTGATCCTACAGCAGACACTCAATAGTCCATTTATTTTCTTTTCACACAACAAATGTCCATTGAACATGTCCCTTTTCTCTTCACATAGAGGACATTCCTTTGTTTGTCTCTTCGCATAGCAAACAGTTCATTTATTTCTTTTCACATAAAAATAGTCCCAGACCTCACCTTGAGTAGTCTTCAATCTTGATTAATTTCCCCTTCACACAGGAAATGTCCATTGGTTTCTTTTCACAGAGAAATGATCCAAGACCTCACCTTGAGTAGTCTTCACACTTTTTACCCTCCTCAGCACACATCACTTCAGGAGGTCTTCTCCCATGCTCACACAGCGTCGGGAGGCACACATCTGACTGTCCTCCTCTCCCCAGCTTCACAAAGCGTCAGGAGGCAGCAATCCTTAGACTTCCTTTGGACAAATTATAGAGGCCTTAACTTCCTCATTCTGAACAGCTGAAGGTTCTTCAACTTCCTTATGCTGTCCTGGCTACCTTTTCAGCCGACACCCTATAGTAATTGGTGAATTGTCTAACCCAAGCAGACATGTATCTCCTGTCTGTGACAACATCCACATATTTACCTGACTTCCTGTCACAATATATATATATAAATATATATATATATATAATATATTTGTTATCAGAGACCCTAGAAAATATATTGGTTGTCGTTGCAATTTGTTATGTCACATATTATTTGTGCAGCTATTTTTCAAACACATTTTTAAAAACAATATATACTTTAATTAATTTAAATGTATAAAGACACAATACAGTATATAACCCATTTTTTTGTAACATATAAAAGATGATGTCACTCTTTAACAATCTCCATAGGCGATACTTTAAAATACGTTACGGAGGAGGTCTAGAGCTAGAATTATTGCACTCCCTATACCTTCGTGGCTATAACTCACATGTGTGGTGCAAACACCATTTACATATGTGGACGTGACCTACATTTGCTTTGGCTTTTGAATGCGAGCACAAGGGGACGCGGACATTTTAAACTTTTTTATCATTATTTATTTTGTTTTTGTTTTTTTATTTTTGATCACTTTTATTCCTATCGCAAGAAATGTAAACATCCCTTGTGATAGAAATAATGTGTGACAGGTCCTCTTTATGGACACATCTGGGATCTATATGATCCCAGATATCTCCTCTACCCTGGAAAGCATGATATTAAAAAAAAAAAAACATTGATCTCTGCTTTCTAGGGGAAAAATGGCAGTGTTTACATATGCCAGAGCCGGAAGTAATGCCATAACGTTGCTACCAGCTTCCCAGTGTCAAAGAGATGACTGGGGACCATCTGGTCCTCGGCCAACTCTATGGTAAACCGGAGCCTCTGCTGGATCTGATCCCTGGCTTCCCATTTGAATGTGAGAGTCCGGCGACGCACCAGTGGGCGGCAGGAGGGGGGATGTCCCCTCCCGCTGCCTGTAAAAGCATTTCAGCAGCTAATCAGCTGCTAGGATGTCTATTACAGTGTAGGGAATTGGTAGCTGAAAAAATATATCTGGATGATGCCTGTAGCTGCAGGCATCATCCAGATATAGACCCTTAAAGTTTGCAACGTCATATGACCTCATACGGGCAGGAAACAATTAATTAGTATGTTGATGAGGAGAGGGAAAGGTGGAACCGGGAAGGGCAAATAAAAGCAGATACAATTCTAGCTTTAATTTTGCAGTGTGCACGCCTATATGTGTTTCCTTTCATAATATGTCACTTCTTACATAGAGACAGACCCAACCACCTTTACCCTGTCTAACTGAGAGAGAGAGAGAGAGAGCGAGAAAAGCCAGGTTATCAAGCGAATAAAAGTGTTAGGAATCAAGTCTAGATTCTGTAATACCAATTTTTTTCATAGTATTCATCATGTATTAGAACTTCAAGCCCTCCAAATCTCTTTGTAAACAGGCACTTAATGGTACCATTGTTATATTTTGCATGTAGATTTACAATTACATTTTCTATTGTGCACTTAGAATTGCATAGTCACTGAAGTCACTTTCTTGGGATAATGGGCTTGGAGGTATTTTTGAAAAGAGGGCCCCCATAATAAATGCCAAGATATTGGGCTCAGCTTGTTGTGCAAATAAAACTTGACTTACCTATCAAAGTGATTGTTCGCTTTACTTTGCATCCATCACTTAGGTAGTCCATCTGCCTTAAAGCCTAACACTGGGGTAGAGTTAAAGTTTGTATCAAGTTTTTTAACCCTAAAGTTCTCACATTCCGTCACTGTAACACCCAGCACCACAACAGCCTGTCTTTTATGCACTTGGTATGTTCTCTTGTTCTCCTTCCTGTTTGGTGCTAGTACAGTCCTTAGCCGCCCTCTGCTTTTCATTCTGCTATTGAGTCTAGTTTCAAACTCCAAACAGGGCTTTAGAAGAGCCACTGTCTTCGTACCCTTCAAAAAACTTGAAAAGCATCCTCTGTAACACTATGTCAAATTCAGCTTCTGAGTTTTATTTGATACGTAAGCTAATCCACATGTGTGGATGGTGGCAAGTCAGCAAGTGGACATACTATCTATACAGATTGGGTATAAGGAGCTACACTATATTACCAAAAGTATTGGGACACCTGCCTTTACATGCATGTGAACTTTAATGGTATCCCATTCTTAGTCTGTAGGGTTCAAAATTGAGTTGGCCCACCCTTTGCAGCTATAACAGCTTCAATTCTTTTGGGACGGCTGTCCACAAGGTTTAGGAGTGTGTCTATGGGAATGTTTGACCATTCTTCCAGAATCTCGTTTGTGAGGTCAGGTACTGATGTTGGAGCGAAGGCCTGGCTCGCAGTCTGTGCTCTAATTCATCCCAAAGGTGTTCTATCGGGTTAAGGTCAAGACTCCACCCCAAACTTCATGTGTTTATGGGCCTTGCTTTGTGCACTGGTGTTCAGTTATGTTGGAACAGGAA
Organism: Pelophylax lessonae; assembly: GCF_965119305.1. Lineage (NCBI taxonomy): Eukaryota > Metazoa > Chordata > Amphibia > Anura > Ranidae > Pelophylax > Pelophylax lessonae. Next base: position 454,055,186 of record NC_138772.1, read on the forward strand.
GGGCCAACTCCAAACTGTTCCCACAAAGTTGGAAGCATTAAACTGTCCAATTGTCTTGGTATGTCGATATGCCCTAAATGTTCCCTTTACTGGAACTAAGGGGTCAAGCCCAACCCCTGAAAAGCAACCCCTCCACCAAATGATTTGGACCAGTGCACAAAGCAAAGTCCATAAAGACATGGATGAGTGAGTTTGGGGTAGAGGAACTTGATTGGCCTGCACCTGACCTCAAACCGATAAAACACCTTTGGGATACATTCGAGCACAGGCTGAGAGCCAGACCTTCTCTCCAACATCAGTGCCTGACCTCACAAATGCGCTTTCTTAAAAAATGGTCAAACATTCCCATGGACACACTCCTAAACCTTGTAGACAGACTTCCCAGAAGAGTTGAAGCTGTTATAACTGCAAAGGGTAGGCCAACTCAATATTGAACCCTTCCTACTGTACATGTGCGTGTAAATTCAGGCATCCCAATCCTTTTGGTAATATAATGTATGTCATTGTATTTACTGGCATTTAAAACAGAACAGTAAGATTAAAAATTCTAAAGCCTTTTATATGCTTTTCATATCTGGTGTGAAGGTTCGCCTGTTGCCTCAGCCAGAAAACGTTCTCTGTCTGCACTCTGAGTGAGCAAATGCTGCATTACAATCTCTGTGATCTGCTAGCCAATAACAGTGTTTCTGAAGTAACTGAGGGTCAGATAATGGTCTGCTATATTGTTCTTATATGTATAATCTTACTCATTAGAAGCAAATCTTCCTACAGTTTGAAAATCTGCACATGCATTTGAGTTTTCTGTGTATTGAATTTGTCTGTGGAACTACACTCAACACACATATATTGGTTTATGCACATGGGCTCTAGTGTAAAGTTCCCAGTATTTTCCTGTACCTTTTGAGTCACAGGTGACATGTACAGCCAGCCATAGAAGTGCACAACTGTGTGTTCTTAAACTCGTGTAAATGCTGATTCTCCTTTTACATAAGCATTTACCTGAACATGCGCAAAAAGATATGTTTTCACAAAAGTGAAACCTCTGCTATACAGAAGAGTCTATTCTAGAGCTAAATAACTTCACTGCATTTTATTGACAAAGACACATATATGTTCCTAAAGGCCAAGTCAGGAACAGACAATAAGATATTACAACTGCAATAAACTGTATACTGTTACTTTGCTTCCTCCAGGCTATCTATGAGATCTTTCAGATCACTAAAAGCCCACTCCCAGTGGTCATCACTAAGATCCTGGTCACAGCATTCAACTCATAGCCGTGCTGGAGCAGAAGCTGCAAAGGTGGAATCTCATTGCCATTGAAGCACAAGCTGCCCAAGTATGAGTGCAGGCAGAAGCACAAACCACCCAAACTTGTGAATAGTAAGAAGCACAAATCTCTCAAGTACATGCACAGGAGGAGGTGCCTAGGCAGATATGCAAGACCAAGCATAGGCAAAAGTCCAACTAAATGCCCTTTAAAAGAATAGAAAGAAAAGAAAGGAAGCTGCAGCTGTGGCTAAGCTCAGAGTTTTGGAACAAGCTGCAGAAGAAGAAGTCAATCATCCTATTTTAACAGCCACGGCAAGATGGACCTTGATATTTATCTGAAGCAAGAACAATGGTAACACAATTGCACAGGACACTTTAAATACTGTACATTAGCCCACAATGTATTCACAAGCAAGAGAAGCCACAACAATCAACTATTCAGGTCGCTCTAGTACAATGGACACTCCTCTACCTCCCAAGTTACTAACATCCTAGGCAGAAACTCATGTGCCATTACATACCATCCTGAGTTCAGCTCACCAAATCAATTAAAACCTCCTGGGTCCAGTCACACGGTTCTCAAGAGCCACACCATGAGTCATGTAGATGTCCAGCCTTTGTTTGGAGTCTGGACTGAACCCATCAGCTACTCCATTCTGTCCTTCAACACCTAAACATCAGGTTTAAAATACCACCACCCTCAGCCATGGTGAAGGAGCATGTATCACGACAATTCTTCAGGATTGCTAAGCATAGAACCTTCAGAGAACTTAATAGTACTGGCCTTATAGAGTTCAGGAGCTTGTAAGTCCACATTGAAGTCAGTAGTCTAGGAGGACATCTGAATCCCACCTATGCAACAACTTAACTTGCTGACCAGATGGCTTTCCCTCAATCATCAGACTGTGTTAAGAGACTTAAAACTGTTCACATCCACAAAATAGACAAATGCCTTACTCTCACAAAGAAAAGATTACAACAAAATTTTGGCAGCCTCGAAGTAATAAAACTTGGCTTATTTAAAAAATTACAGGACTTTACTTGATTGGTCAACAGACAACCTGTATGTCCAGGAACTGAGCGATCTATTTCTTGAGCTTGAATCACTTGAAGGACCCACATCTACCAAGTTTTAGCTACCCGCACACTGCCCAAGCACAACTGCCTTACAATTAGTTCAAGGTATAGGAAGGAACATCAAGTCTCCTTTCAAATGTTCTTCATTATCAAAGACTTAGCCATAACTAAGAATGATCCAAGCTTCTCAATTACAGTATCAACTTGAGCATTCACGGCCATCCAACTACAAGAGAACTTCTTTGATTCTACAACTCTGCAACAAAGTCTTGACCTAGGCTGAAATTTATCTACAAATGTGACCCAAGATGATACAGCAATTTGCCTTAGAGACTTATTCTAGCTTTTCACACTGGTCATTGTGCAAAAACTTCCCTGCCCTTGCAAGTTGGAGACAACCCCTCCTAAAGATGGACTTGTCAAGAAATGTCTTCACATAACCAGAGAGACTGTCCAACTCAAAAAAGCTCAAATGCCTGTAGGAGCAGCTTCTTTGAGATGCAGTGTGCATGAGCTCCTATGGCCTTTATGTTGTTAAACTGTTGCTTGTTGTTGCATGATATCATAGAATAATGGTATCTACCAATGTCAGGCAGTGAGTGTGCTACAACTTCAATCTGTTTCATTTTTTGCACTTATTATTTTCTCCTGCCCCCCATTCTTTGATTCTAGTTAGTGCAGTCCCTAGTTAAACTCTTCCTGCCTCCTATTCTACTGTCCAGCCAAATTTCACATTCCAGGCAGAGGAAAGTCAATATCTTCTTACACTTAAAAAGATTAGAAAGCATTCCTATTGCACTTATCTGAAGTAATCTATGTTGGATTTAAGTTCTGTGTCTGTGAAACTTGAATTTGTCATGACTTAAGCTTAAGTTTAACATGTTGGCATGTCATTTTTTTGGGGGAGGGGGGAACAGGTACCTAGTTTTGCCAGGTACCCGCTCTCACTTCCGCTCGGACTGCCTAGGCGGCTGGAGCGGAAGTTCCCCTCTTCCCCTCCTGCCCTGCAATCATCTGGAACAGGTCACAGGTCCCAGAAGATTACCCAGCCACTAAGTAAGCGTGACTTAGCTGTGACAGTTTGCAGCTTCACAGCTGGGTACCCACACTTGTGATGCTGGCGCCATAGGGAGAAGAGGAAGAGAACCAATGCTCCTGCCGACCACATCGCTGGATCATAGGACAGGTGAGTGTGTGTTTATTAAAAGTCAGCAGCTACACTTTTTGTAGCTCTTGACTTTTAATAAACACAAAAATGGCTGAAACACCGCTTTAATCTGTTCATATTTTGCCTTCCTTGGTTCCTTTCTTCCCCCAATCAACATGCTAATGACTTTATAAAATAAAACCTTTCCATTTTCATTGCATGCCTTATTATAGACCCAATGAAGTCATCACTGAGCTTCTATTCTTCTTCATGCAATGCAGAAAGATCATAGCCAGAAGGAGAACCCAGTGCAAAATGTTGTACATAACTTTCTAAAGACATAAAATCTTTCCACCTCAGTACTCTTCTCAGGAGCCACCACCCCTGATGCAATCAATGGGCTGGTTCTTGGGAGGAGTTATGCAAATATCAAAATGTCTTCATGGGGAGAGATCAATCTGGAAAAGTGGGCATTCCTACACATGCAGCCCTTCCTAAGTAACCCCCATATGTGATACTGAGTTTCCATAATTGAAATAACTAAAACAAAACCCAATAAATTAAAGGGACAAGCCAAGGACAGGAGAGGAAAATGCTAGATGAGTCTGCACATCCCCCAGCCAGGAATTAGTGCTGTATATGACTTGTTGCATCTTCTAAAGCTCACAGTGTGCAGTGAAATCAGCCTAAACAATTTCAGTAGAGGAAAGAAGCCTCTAGTCTACAACTATGCAAGACTGAAGGTAAGGATGGAGTCCAGCTTTAACCACTTCAGCCCCGGAAGATTTTACCCTCTTCCTGACCAGGCCCTATTTTGCGATTCAGAAATGCGTTACTTTAACGGACAATTGCGCAGTTGTGCGACACTGTACCCAAACAAAATTTGCATCCTTTTTTTCCCACAAATAGAGCTTTCTTTTGGTGGTATTTGATCACCTTTGCCATTTTTAATTTTTGCTCTATAAATAAAAAAATGCGACAATTTAGAAAAAAAAAACTATATTTTTCACATTCTGCTATATAACATTCCCCAAAAAAAAAAATGTAAAAATCAAAACTTTTTAACATTTTAGGCCAATTTGTTTTCTGCTACATATTTTTGGTTAAAAAAAAAATCACAATAACTGTATTTTGATTGGTTTGCGCAAAAGTTATCACGTTTACTAACTACGGGAAAGATTTATGTCATTTTTATTGTTTTTTTTTTTTACTAGTAATGGCAGCGATATGCGATTTTTTGCGGGACTGCCACATTGCAGTGGACAGATCGGACCCCTAACTGACATTTTTGACACTTTTGGGGGACCAGTGACATTACTACAGTAATCAGTGCTAAAAATATGCACTGTTACTGTAATAATGACACTGGCAGGGAAGGGGTTAACCCTATTGGTGATCAGTGGATTAAATGTATGCCTCATGCTTACTGACGTGTGTGGGGGGGGGGTTCTGTGACAGAGACAGAGATCACAGGTTCAGCTATGCTGAATCCTGTGATCTCTTCCTGTCTGTCACTGAGAAGATCTGCCTGCTTTGTTTACATAAGCAGGCGGGTCTTCTCACAGTTTCCTTGATGATCGGGAAAGTCTAAACACAGCGGGAGCGCGCCTCTGGCGACGCGCGCATGCCCCCGAAATCCCTAGGAGTCCTGCGACGTAGGTCTAAGTTGCTGGACCCAGGGGAGCCACACTGCCGCAGTAGGATTACTATGAGCAGTCGGCAAGTGGTTAAAGAAATATTGATTTCCAAGAAGTCATCTAGAGTTGAATATAGTGCCTTTGATTAGAAATGAAGTAGAAATATGGCTTCTGTTTTTCCCTTCCAAATTGCATGTAGACATTCTGCCTGTCCTGAAACCATCCACGAGATGTAAACTGCTATTACCCACTTATTATGTCACAGACACAAAAGAACAGTCAAAAGTCAGGTCGATGTGTACCAGCCATTTGTTATCCAAAAGTGATTTTACCATGGTGTCTTTTGTGGTCCTTGCCATACCACACGTTGCCCCTTCGTGTTATGTTGTTATTGGAACACTTTAAATTGTTGATAAAGCAATAATAATAGTTTATGCTTCATATTATATATAAGTGTGAAAATATTTGTGTTGAGTCTCATAGGAAGAATTTATTTCCCTCTATCTTTTTCTAATTCTAGATATAGCCTAAAAAATAAATAAATAAATAAAACTGAACATATATCACAGCCCTCACTAATGAATTCCAAAAAATGTAGTGAGTCTGTAGACATTCTTTCTATAGCTTCATACTTTGAGTTAGTACATTACCAAGTGATTCTTCAAAGGTCTATTGCACAAATGGCATTTCCAGGAATTAAATTCTCTTTGAATATGAGTAAGTTATTTGCCATTTCAACAGTGAATCATTGAAGCTTGCTGGGTGGAAATTAAAGCTTATTTTCTCTTACACCAGCTATAGGGTCTACCCTACTAGGGGAACTATATTGCTCTTCTTTCCTGCTCTCTCTATTCGCGCCTTTACTCAATCTATTTATATTAGCACAAAAGGCTGACTTATCTAATACACGTTTTACTGTAAATACAGGTCTATTCTGTATGTGGTGATTGACGACATATCTACTTTATCAGCAATTCTGCTGATATTTTACTATTTTGAATTCTAAACTGTATGATTACTTGCAGAAATCTGAGGAATTATTTATATGCTGTAAATTATTAGAAAGACCTGCAGAAATCTTCATGTGACTTGTGTTATATACTTACTATCAGTGTGTGAGTGTGTGTGTATGTGTGTGTGTTACTGTATTCTGTTCCAGGGATACTGAAAATAGTTACAAATGTTACCCTGTGTGCTGCCTTAATCTCACATTTCCTGTTTTTTTTTTCGCCTGCTGCTCTAAAATCCACAATTTTCTGCTGCCTAATGTAAATTTCAGCAAAAGTATATAAAATTACTTTTAATAAAATCATTATATAGGTGCCTCTAAATAAGTCAGACTGTTATAAAATGGAAAAGGAAAATCATTTTTTCCAACCTTATTGAGTAAAATTAAAAAGTGATGAAAGGTTGATTTGGCAACCTGTCACTGTCTGCTGGTCAGAAAATGCGTTGCATTTATAAAATATGTTTGCTGTCCTCATTTGATCACATGTTTGCCTAATCAAGTCATATTTACTGCTGTTAGCACATAAACTGGATTTCCTTTTTTCCTTCAATGGCAAATCCAAGTGTCAGTAACATTTGCCACACAGTTAAAGTTGAACTTCATGTTCCACCCCCAGAGGACCCCCTACCCCCTGAATGCCCCCTACCCTCCCAGTGATGGACGATGATGGATGACTCAGAAAGTGGCAGTTTAAGTGCCGGGTGCTGTGTTCAGGAGGTGGAGCCATGAAGCCCTACTCTCACAATCTTTCCTCAGTTAAGTGGCACTGAGTGTCATTAAACCCAGTGAACTGGGGACATTTTATTGTGATGAACAGGGACTGTTGGGGAAAGCAGAGAAGGTAAGTAAAGCAGGCGCCAAATGGCAGTACAGGCGGTCCCCGGGTTACAAACAAAATAGGGTCTGTAGGTTTGTTCTTAAGTCGAAATTGTTTGTAAGTCTGAACAGGTACATTTTTTAAGTGTAGCTCCAGCCAAAATAAACATTTTTAAGTTTTTCGAATAGCATAGGGAAGGGTTAACATCCCTGTACCATTTGTTTTGCTGTTCTACACCTTTTCAGAAGATTTCCCCTCACTTTCTGTCCCTATGACAACTGGATTTTGAAAATGTTGGGTTGTTGTGGAAACAAGGATTGGTGATAAAGCCTCAGTGGAGACACCTTTTTCCCATGAGAACTCTTACAGGAGTGAATTTCCCTTCCTAAGGCTAGACTTCTCCTTACTTCCTGTTGTCTCTCTCTGTTTGTAAGTAGGAGTCGTTTGTAAGTCGGATGTTTGTAACCCAGGGACTGCCTGTATATGCAAATAAAGAATTAATGATAAAACACTAATTGTATGTTTAATATGTGGCAGTTTTGTGCAGTGACTTGTGAGACATTGAGCAAGGTGAGTCACCATTGTCACCATATGAATCAATGGGATCATATTTAAATCTTTATCTGGGCCTATTTATTTGTGTTAAGAAACTTTAGCATTAGGGAACTTGTTATCCCTTGTTATTTATTTCTTGTTTTAGTTATTTTTTATTAAAGGTTTTCAAGCCTAAAATAACATGGAATAAAAGCAAATGTACAGACAGCATATGAACCATACATATATACATATAACTCCAGTGGAATAAAAAAGAGTAAGGAAGAACACAAAGTAAGAAATAAAAAAAGGAAAAGGGGGGTGAGGGGAAGGGAGGGATCAATCCAGGGAATGCTCTACACACTCAGGTACAGGTATGTTGGTTAGCAAAGTATATCAGAGCTCCAGAAGGTGATGATCAAGGAATAGTGAGACCAATGGTGTCCAGAATTTCTGGAATCCAGGTATCATACTCAAAGTTTTCACTGTCAATTTTTCTTTGATCATTACCCAGTGCAATCTAGTCCTGATCACGGATATGCCTAATGTATAGGTGAGACAAGCCTTTGCTATCATTTGCTTTGCTGCTGTTAAGACATGGATCATAAGTATGAATTGGTTTTTAGAGATGCTAGGGGTTTCAAATTAAGGAGGGCATAAGATGGGTCTAGAGGAATTGTGCATTGAAAGATGGTGTGTAGGATTTTGTGGGTCTCGGTCCAAAATATTTCAACAATAGAACAAATCCACCCGATGTGGAAATAGGCCCCCATTGTTGAACAGCCTCAGAAACAAGGGATTATGTACCTGGGAAAAGCCCATGCTATGCAGGTGGGAACCATATACCACCGCAGTAGGACCTTATAATTGGTTTCTACTGCGGTTGTATTGTAAGAACAGGATTTTGTAGTTTCCCAAATTTGGTCCACTCAACTTGCTCCAAGGTTGTTCCTAGGTCTGACTCCCATTTCTGTGTGTAAGTGAGAGGTGATGGAGGGAATTTGGTTATAGAGACTTTATAGAAAAAGGAAGATCAGTCCCAGAGAGTGTGGATCATTTATGCATTTGGATTCAAACTAGGTATGTTCTAATCTCTCTCCAGAGATAGGTGCTGCAGTAGAAGCATAATGTTTGACTTGTAGATAGTGATTTTTTTAGGAGTTAGGTAAGTAATTATCACATTGGAGGTTAGCAAACAACTTTACGCATTTGGGGGGTTAGTAGATGGTGAAGCAGAGTCACACCAGAATAGATTCAATGTTTAAAAGTTCCAGGGGAGTGAAATCCTAGAGGGAATGATGGATCCTAAATAATAGATAAAGGGGGTAGATGTGGGGAAAGAAGACATGCTGAAATTTTGAGATTATCCCGCATACGTAAGGAGTGTCTTGTAACAGGATGTTGCTGCATGTTCCTTTGTTCCTCTGTCTATGTGGAGGGGGGTGTGTCCCTTTCCTCCAATCAGCTCTAACACAGTGTAAGTCCAGGCTCCCTACCCACCCCTATGTACTGCTGAAAGATTTTTAACATGAACTGCACTTTTCAAAGGGTGTAGAGAGGGAAAGACTGCAGATATACAAGTAAAACTTATGTAGGAGGATTTGTTTAATCTCTTTGTATCATCTGAGGCTATTCACTTCACTGGGTATATGTGAGAGTTTACAACCACTATAAGTAAATTCAAAATATCTTTATAAATGTAAAATATTGAATAAATATAGCATTACAAAATCTCACACATATAAATACCCTTCTTCCACCAATAAAAAATACAACATATTTTTTATATATGTGTGTGATTTGTGATACTATTTTCTTTCAGTATTTGACATTTATAAAGATATTTTGTATTTACTTAAAGTATAACTAAATGAAAAACTTTTTTTTAGGTTTTGGATAGGGTGGAGAGGTATTAGAACACCTATTATGTTTTTACTGCTATCTATGGCCACATTGGAGAAATTTCCCCTTTCTATTTGTCCGGTTTACCATTTTCATTGCAAGATAAATTAAAACGAAATCCCAAATTTTGGGTTGGACTCAGAAAAGTAATAGAGGGGACATTTTCCAATGGGACAATAGTTCTGTTGACCCAGAGGATCCCAAGGGATTTCCGTAATTTGCAGGGATTTTCTCTCACGTTCTGTTTTGGCAATGGGACTGGAAGTAAAGATAAATCTGTGTGACCTATTACAAAAAAAACCCTAAAAAAATGGTTCTAATGCTTCATTGCTCTATCCAAAATAAAAAAGAAAATTTTGCCTTTAGTTATACTTTCAAGCAGCCTTTCTCAACCTTTTCAACACAGAGGAACATTTGAAATATTTTTCCAGTCTCAGGACACCCCTTCTTAAAACTACTATATCTACAACTCATGATATATTAGTGTGATGGTCAGTGCGAAGATTGTTCCTTATACTTGTGGTCACTGGGAAAAATGTCCCCCTTATAGATAGCTAAAGAGATCAAAGATGTCAGTTGGGAATTGTCAGTGGGAAGAAATAGCTAAAAATAATTGTGAAAAAGTAAGGTATCCCTACTACATTTGACATATGTTCTAACATAGGATTAGACCATTGTGATATGCATGTATACTGTATTATGTTTAGAGTGATTGGGAGGTTTTTTTTTGCAGCAAATGATGTATGTTCTTGCATATTCACTAGAAAGTCTCAAATAATCTGGCAAATTGTCAGGTGAGAATAAGTATATTTTACTACATGTAATGGAACTGGATTTACTAAAGGCACATAAACTGAGCACTTTGTAAGTGAAGTTGCTACAGAGCTTAGTAAATGAGGAGGAGCTCTGCTGCCTTCCATCATCCAATCATGTGTAAGCAAAATGTTGTCTTTTTTTCCTTGGCATGTGATTGGGTATTCTTTGTAAAGTGAATCTTTACCTAATGTACAAAGCTCTGGAGAAACTTGCAAACTGCACAGTTAATTTTCCTTAAAGTAAAACTATATGGAAAACTTTTATTTTTAATTTTGTTCTGTTTAATTTTTTGCCATCTGTGTTCCCGTTGGAAGATTTCCCCTCTATTACTTTTCTAAGGACCACCTAACATTTGGGATTTTCATTTACTTTCACTTTCATTCACTTTGATAATGGTAAACAGGCCAAATTGAGAGGGGGAATCACCCTAATGGGGGCACAGACAGCAATAAAAAAACTGACAGGTTTTCTAATCCCTCTCCATTTTATTCAAAATTAAAAAAAAACATTTTTTCCTTTAGTTATATTTTAAATAAATCAACCTCAATTTGATTTTCATATTTCCCTTAGATTATAAACTCTAATGAACAGGGCCCGCTGATTCCTGCTGTATTGAATTGTATTGTAACTCACTGTCTGCCCTAACATTGTAAAGCACTGCGCAAAAAAATGGTGCTTTATAAATCCTGTATAATAATAATATTTCCATATTTAGGTTTTGATGCATTACTGTTGAGAGAACTGGTCCAAAAAGGCAGAAACTCAAAATCGGCTATTACATTTTTACATTCCTTAATTATTGCTTGCCTGGACCACTACTTAATTACCGAATGCATTTAATTATTTATTTCCATCTGTGAATTTACTTTAACATCTTTACATGCGGTATTTACCGTGCGTTTTCAGGGTTTTGCAGTAAATACTGCAAAATGGCATAGCGAATCGACACCTAAATTCAGACAGCTAAATATTGCATGCAATCTGCTTTAGTGGATGGAGCCCAATATCTGTAAACTACCCTTCTTATTGAAGCTTCCAAGAAGAATAGGATGCCATTAATGCTCGTGGCATCAAAAAAGCTTTTGATTCCCTGTCGGGCACCTCTCTTTCTACACTGGGCTTTGGCCCAAACTTTCCCACCTGGATATCAGCCCTATATCATTCAGCTGCAGAATATGTTAAATTTATGGCCATTAAATCCACCTAATTTCCCATTATGCAAGGTACCAGAGAGTGCACTATCCCCATTCCTGTTTGCTCTAGCTATTGAGCCCCCTGGTGCAATTTTTAGGAACCTCCCTTGATATTTCTAGCGTGGTGGTGGCGGGACGATGTGATCCTCACTATTACTGTATACAATATTAGAGGGAGACAGTACATATACAATACAATAAAATACAAGAGGATTTAGAGGGTCCTGCTAAATGAGTTTTCAGGGATCGCCTGAAAGCAGCTAGAGTAGGAGATGGCCATACAGGTTGAGGTAGAGCGTTCCAGAGGATGGGAGAGGCCCTGGAGAAATCCTGGAGATGAGCATGAGAGGAGGAGACAAGGGAGCTTGAGAGTAGGAGGTCTTGAGAGGAGCGGAGAGGACAATTTGGGTGATATTTGGAGACAAGATTGGTGATGTAGCTCGGGGCAGAGTTGTGAATGGCTTTGTATGTTGTGGTTAGTATTTTGAATTTAATTTGCTGGGCAATCGGGAGCCAGTGTAGGGATTGGCAGAGAGGGGAGGCAGACACTGAGCGGTTGGTAAGGTGGATAAGCCTGGCAGCAGCGTTCATGATAGACTGAAGAGGGGATAGCCTATGAAGTGATAGGCCTATGAGAAGGAAGTTGCAATAGTCGAGGCGAGAAGTAACTAGGGAGTGAATAAGTAGCTTGGTGGTTTCAGTTGTTAAAAAGAGGCGAATTTTAGAGATGTTGCGGAGGTGAAGTCTACAAGCTTTTGACAATGATTGGATTTGGGGCTGAAAGGACAGGTCAGAGTCCAGGATTACACCTAGTACCCTGGCATGAAGGGAGGGATTGATGATTGCATAACTAATTTTGAAATAAAGTCATGGAGGGGGGCACGGGTGGGAGGGAATATTACCAGCTCAATTTTAGAGAGATTTAGTTTGAGGAAGTGGTGCGACATCCATGTTGATATGTCAGTAAGTAAGTTAGCAATGCGAGAGGAGACTGAAGGAGTGAGGTGAGGAGTAGACAGATAGATTTGAGTGTCATCAGCATATAGATGATATTGGAAGCCGTGGGCGGTTATCAAGTGACCAAGGGAGGTGGTGTAGATAGAGAAGAGGAGGGGTCCAAGAACAGAGCCTTGGGGAACCCCCACATACAGCATTATTATGCTATATGTTATAACAGTAATTTTTTAATTGATCAATTTACTGTGAAATTACTGGCATGAAGTTATAACTTTAAACCTCAGTTATTTGTCCGTTAAGACACCTGCTTGAGTACAGTTTTTTTTTTTTTAAATATAGAAAATGACCTTAAAAACAATATATAATAATTATTTGAGTATTAACCACTTGCCACCCAGGCCAATTCTGACACTTCACTCCTACATGTAAAAATCATAATTTTTTTGCTGGAAAATTACCCAGAACCCCCAAACATTATATATATATAAATATATATATATATATATATATATATATACATATATATATTTATATATTTAGCAGACACCCTTGGGAATAAAATGGTGGTCGTTGCAACTTTTTATGTCACACGGTATTTGCGTGGCAATTTTTCCAGTGCTTTTTCAACAACAACAAAAAAAAAACTTAAACTTAGCCTGATTTTTTTGTATAATGTGAAAGATGATGTTAAGCCGAGTAAATACAGTGGGTACGGAAAGTATTCAGACCCCCTTAAATTTTTCACTCTTTGTTATATTGCAGCCATTTGCTAAAATCATTTAAGTTCATTCTTCTTCCTCTTGAATGTACACATAGCACCCCATACTGACAGAAAAACACAGAATTGTTGACATTGTTGCAGATTTATTAAAAAAGAAAAACTGAAATATCACATGGTCCTAAGTATTCAGACCCTTTGCTCAGTATTTAGTAGAAGCCCCCTTTTGATCTAATACAGCCAGGAGTCTTTTTGGGAAAGATGCAACAAGTCTTTCACACCTGGATTTGGGGATCCTCTGCCATTCCTCCTTGCAGATCCTCTCCAGTTCTGTCAGGTTGGATGGTAAACATTGGTGGACAGCCATTTTTAGGTCTCTCCAGAGATGCTCAATTGGGTTTAAGTCAGGGCTCTGGCTGGGTCATTCAAGAACAGAAACTGAGTTGTTGTGAAGCCACTCCTTCGTTATTTTAGCTGTGTGCTTATGGTCATTGTCTTGTTGGAAGGTAAACCTTCGGCCCAGTCTGAGGTCCAGAGCACTCTGGAGAAGGTTTTTGTCCAGGATATCCCTGTACTTGGCCGCATTCATCTTTCCCTCGATTGCAACCAGTCGTCCTGTCCCTGCAGCTGAAAAACACCCCCACAGCATGATGCTGCCACAACCATGTTTCACTGTTGGGACTGTATTGGACAGGTGATGAGCAGTGCCTTGTTTTCTCCACACATACCGCTTAGAATTAAGGCCAAAAAGTTCAATTTTGGTCTCATCAGACCAGAGAATCTTATTTCTCACCATCTTGGAGTCCTTCAGGTGTTTTTTTAGCAAACTCCATGCGGGCTTTCATGTGTCTTACACTGAGGAGAGGCTTTCGTCGGGCCACTCTGCCATAAAGCCCCGACTGGTGGAGGGCTGCAGTGATGGTTGACTTTCTACAACTTTCTCCCATCTCCTGACTGCATCTCTGGAGCTCAGCCACAGTGATCTTTGGGTTCTTCTTTACCTCTCTCACCAAGGCTCTTCTCCCCCGATAGCTCAGTTTGGCCGGACGGCCAGCTCTAGGAAGGGTTCTGGTCGTCCCAAACGTCTTCCATTTGAGGATTATGGAGGCCACTGTGCTCTTAGGAACCTTAAGTGCAGCAGAAATCTTTTTGTAACCTTGGCCAGATCTGTGCCTTGCCACAATTCTGTCTCTGAGCTCTTCAGGCAGTTCCTTTGACCTCATGATTCTCATTTTCTCTGACATGCATTGTGATCTGGAAGGTCTTATATAGACAGGTGTGTGGCTTTCCTAATCAAGTCCAATCAGTATAATCAAACACAGCTAGACTCAAATGAAGGTGTAGAACCATCTCAAGGATGATCAGAAGAAATGGAAAGCACCTGAGTTAAATATATGAGTGTCACAGCAAAGGGTCTGAATACTTAGGACCATGTGATATTTCAGTTTTTCTTTTTTAATAAATCTGCAACAATGTCAACAATTCTGTGTTTTTCTGTCAGTATGGGGTGCTATGTGTACATTCATGAGGAAGAAGAATGAACTTAAATGATTTTAGCAAATGGCTGCAATATAACAAAGAGTTAAAAATTTAAGGGGGTCTGAATACTTTCCGTACCCACTGTAGATACCTAACATGTCATGCTTTAAAATTGTGCACATTTGTGGAATGGCGCCAAACTTCAGTACTTAAAAATCTCCATAGATGACCTTTTAAACATTTTTACAGGTTACATGTTTAGAGTTACAGAGAAGGTATAGTGCTAGAATTATTGATTTTGCTCTAACGATCACAGCGATACCTCACATGTGTGGTTTGAACGCCGTTTACATATGCTAAAACAAGTTCTTGTGCTATTTAAATTAGTGAACTATGAGAACTAAATAATGTGCTATATATAATCTATATAAACAGAGAATGGTTTAGGTTCTATTTTTTTATTGTATATATTATATATGACACTTTCATTTGTTCTCACAGTTTACTAATTTAACCAACATAAGGACTTGACCAGTGAAATTTCAGCATTTACAAGACTGTTACAGAATGCAGAAATAAAAAATAAAAATCTGCTGTCCAATGGATTTCTTTCATCAGACGCGTATTTGACTATGGGAATCTGATTGACTGCCTGCGTTCTGACGTGCAGGTTTTTAAGCATAAGCTAATTGGCTGAAGATGAAGATGACATTTTTCATCTCACAGCACTCAGCTACGCTGTGGGGGATTTTTTCACTAAATGGTGATGTGGGGATTATTCACTAAATGTTGATGTGGGGTTTGTTTACTAAATAATGTAGGCGTTGTATCTGGCTCTGATACTAGCCAGTGCCTCACCAGCCACCGACCTCATTATGACATCATGGAACTAGTGGATGTTAGAGACCTTGCGCTCCTCCACCTTCTATTTGAGGATGCCCCACAGATGCTCAATAGGGTTTAGGTCTAGAGACATGCTTGACCAGTCCATCACCTTTACCCTCAGCTTCTTTAGCAAGGGAGTGGTTGAAGAGGCTTCTTTCTGGGACAACAGCTATGCAGACCAATTAATGCAGTGTGTGGCATATGGTCTGAGCACTAACAGGCTGACCCCCCACCCCTTCAACCTCTGCAGCAATGCTGGCAGCACTCATATGTCTTTTTCCCAAAGACAACCTTTGGTTATGACGCTGAGCACGTTCACTCAACTTCTTTGGTCAACCATGGCGAGGCCTGTTCTGAGCGAAAATTGTCCTGTTAAACCACTGTATGGTCTTGGCCACCATGCTGCAGCTCAGTTTCAGGGTCTTGGCAATCTTCTTATGGCCTAGGCCATCTTTATGTAGAACAACAATTCCTTTTTTTTTAGATCCTCAGAGAGCTCTTTGCCATGAGGTGCCATGTTGAAGTTCCAGTGACCAGTATGAGAGAGTGAGAGCAATAACACCAAATTTAATACAACTGCTTCCCATTCACACCTGAGACTTTGTAACACTAACGAGTCACATGACACCAGGGAGGGAAAATGGCTAATTGGGGTGTACTCACTTTTTTTTCCAGCGGTTTATACTAGTTATGAGCCAAACCCCCCCCCCCCCCCCACGTTCAGTTCACACCAACAGAACAGAGGAAATGTTCTAGCAAACATGAGAACTCCATTAAAGTCCATTGGACACAAACATAAAAATTTTAACCACTTTAAGACTGGAAGATTTGACCCCCTTCCTGAACAGGCCCTATTTTGAGATTTGGCATTGCATTACTTTAACGGACAATTGCACAGTCGTGCGACACTGTACCCAAATAAAATTGACATCCTTTTTTTCCCCACAATAGAGCTTTCTTTTGGTGGTATTTTGATCACCTGTGTGATTTTTAATTTTCGCGCTATAAATAGTGTTGAGCGAACATGGACTGTATTATTCGTGTTCGTACCGAATAATTGGATTTTTGTTACCCGAACACGGACCCGAAAACTTTACTGTATGTTCGGGTAAAAATCCGTGTTCGGTCATTTTATTTCCGGGTTTGTATGTATTGGTGCGCTTTTAATGGCGGGCTTTCAACAGCCAATCAACAAGCGTTTAACTGGTGTGCCTTAAGCCATCCCAGCCATGCCTACAAATGTATTAGTAGCTGTGATTGGCCATCTGAAGCATGTGACCAAGTCTTTATAAGTTCGAGACCGAGCGCCGCTGCGTCATTATGCTGTAGTACAGGGACAGAGCACACATCATACGTGCTGGCTGCTGATTAGGGACAGACAGGCAAAAATCATATTGTGTCCGAAAAGAATTGAGGGACAGGTCGGAGTGCTGCAGGCAGGGCGAGATATAGGCATTTTAGGGAGAGGCTGGAGATATTTAGGGTCAGTGTTCTACAATCGATTTTGCTGTGTGGGGGGGGGGGTTTGCAGTGCCGGCAGTGACCGATCTTATCGATCCTTTTAGGGAGAGGCTGGAGATATTTAGGGTCAGTGGTCCACATTGATTTTGCTGTGTGTGGGGTGGTTTGAACACAATCTTTTTGCCCACTGAGGAGGGAGAAAAAAGTATTTTTTATCAGTCAGTTGTGTGCAGCGTTTTTCCTTCAGTGCTGCTGTGCTGACTGTGATAATACACTGCTGTGTTCACATGTGCTATTATTGAGTGATTTCAAAAGTTATACACTTTTTTCTATTCCACTATTCAATATACACCCTTGGGTTAAAAAAATTAAATTGTGGCAAAGTCTGTACTAATCTAGTTAAAAATTACAAACTTAAAAGGGGAATTTTCTTTTTTTTTCCCTCCATAGCCTGCAGCAGAGCTGACTGATATAAGACACTGCTTTTTCACCAATTTTATATCATATTTTCTATTCCGCTATTCAATCTACACCTTCGGGTAAAAACAATTATATTGCGGGATAGTCTGTATCGGTACGTGTGAGATACACCATTCCAATTTTTGGGGCGCATCTCATACTGCCGAGGATTTGAGGGTGCTTCAGTGTGCCTCCTGCCTGTACCGAACTCCTCCTACTCCTCATCCTGCCTTTGGGGGTACAAAAAATAGTAATTTGGGCCTAGTCTGGGTCTCAACGTGTGAGATACATACACCTTTTGATATCATATTTTCTATTCCGCTATTCAATCTACACCTTTGGGTAAAAACAATTAAATTGCGGGATAGTCTGTGTAGGTACGTGTGAGATACACCTTTCCAATTTTTGGGGCGCATCTCATACTGCCGAGGATTTGAGGGTGCTTCAGTGTGCCTCCTGCCTGTACCGAACTCCTCCTACTCCTCATCCTGCCTTTGGGGGTACAAAAAATTGTAATTTGGGCCTAGTCTGGGACTCTACGTGTGAGATACATACACCTTTTGATACCATATTTTCTATTCCGCTATTCAATCTACACCTTTGGGTAAAAACAATTAAATTGCAGGATAGTCTGTGTCGGTACGTGTGAGATACACCTTTCCAATTTTTGGGGCGCATCTCATACTGCCGAGGATTTGAGGGTGCTTCAGTGTGCCTCCTGCCTGTACCGAACTCCTCCTACTCCTCATCCTGCCTTTGGGGGTACAAAAAATAGTAATTTGGGCCTAGTCTGGGTCTCTACGTGTGAGATACCTACACCTTTTGATATCATATTTTCTATTCCGCTATTCAATCTACACCTTTGGAGTAAAAACAATTAAATTGCGGGATAGTCTGTGTCGGTACGTGTGAGATACACCTTTCCAATTTTTGGGGCGCATCTCATACCGCCGAGGATTGCAGGGTGCTTCAGTGTGCCTCCTGCCTTTTCCGAACTCCTCCTACTCCTCATCCTGCCTTTGGGGGTACAAAAAATAGTAATCGGGGCATAGTCTGGGTTTGTACGTGTGAGATACACCACAGTTTTGTAAATTTTTTCCTATTCCGCTATTCAATATACACCCTGTTTGAGTGTAAAAAATTTAATTATGGCATAAGCTGTATCGGTACATGTGAGATACACCTTTTTAAATTTGTTTGGCGCATCTCCTTCCACCGCCGAGGATTGCAGGGCGCTTCAGTTTGCCTCCTGTTCCCAACTCCTCCTACTCCTCTTCCTCATCCTGCCTTTAGGGTACAAAAAATTGTAATCAGGGCCTAGTCTGTGTTTGTACGTGTGAGATACACCGTATTATGAAATTTTTCCTATTCTGCTATTCAATATACACCCTTTTGGAGTGTAAAAAATTAAATTACGGCATAGTCTGTTTCGGTACGTGAGATACACCTTTTAAATTTGTTTGGCGCATCTCCTTCCACCGCCAAGGATTGCAGGGCGCTTCAGTTTGCCTCCTGTTCCGAACTCCTCCTACTCCTCTTCCTCATCCTCCCTTTAGGGTACAAACAATTTTAATCGGGGCCTAGTCTGTGTTTGTACGTGTGAGATACACCGTTTTTTATCCTTTTTCCTATTCCGCTTTTCAATATACACCCTTTTGGGGTAAAAGAAATTAAATTGCGGCATAGTTTGCATATTTGACTGTGAGATACACCCGTGCGATACTGTTGTTGTTTTGTTCCGCTATTCAATAAACACCTTTCTAGGGCAAGATCATAAATTACAGAAATATGAGGAGACCGTCAAATAGGGGCCGTGGTGCTGCTGGTAGAGCTCCTGTTGCAAGGAGAGGACGTGGTCGATCTGTGCCAGCTACACGCACAAGTGAAACACCTTCCTCAAGTGTGAGTAGGCGACAGAACCTGCAGCAGTATTTGGTAGGGCATCATACGCCTCTAGAAGTGATGAGGCCAGAACAAGTAGAGGCGATAGTAGATTGGGTTGCTGACAGTGCCTCCAGTTCCATCACATTGTCTCCCACCCAGTCTACTGCAGAAAGGTCAGAGTTGGCACCTGCAGCCAATGTCCAACCGTCTTTCACCTCACCCCCTTGCAAATCAGGCAAGCAGTCTGAGCCCCAAGTCATGCAGCAGTCTCTTCTTCTTTTTGAGGACTCTGTCAGCAGGGTTTCCCAGGGCCATCCACCTAGCCCTGCCCCAGAAGTGGAAGAGATTGAGTGCAGCGATGCCCAACCACTTATTTCTCAAGATGAGTACATGGAAGGACCATCGCAGCACGTCTCCGATGATGACGAAATGCAGGTGCCAACTGCTGTGGCATTCAGAATTGTGGAGACCGACAAGGAGGGCAGGGGTGAAGACTGGGTGGAAGATGATGTGGAGGACGATGAGGTCCTCGACCCCACATGGAATGAAGGTCATGCAGGTGACCTGAGTAGTTTGGAGGAAGAGGCGGTGGTCGCACAGAGCCACCAGCACAGCAGAAGAGATAGCAGGGTGCAGAAGCGGAGCGGCCATGCCCTAGACACTACGCCTGCTACTGCCCAACGCAGCAAGGGAACGAGCGCACCAAAGCCAGCTCAAAAGAGTTCTCTAGCGTGGAAGTTCTTCAGAAAATGTGCTGATGACAGGAGACACGAGTGGTTTGCACCCTGTGCAATCAGAGCCTGAAGCGAGGCATAAATCTTCTCAATCTGAGCACAACCTGCATGATCAGGCATCTAAGTGCAAAGCACGAGCTGCAGTGGAGTAGACACCTTCAAAACCAAGAAACGTCTCTGGCTCCTCCTGCTTCCTCTTCTGCTGCAGTCTCGGCCTCTCCATCCACATCTGTAGTGATACCGGCACCTGCCACCCCGCAAACAGACGATCTGTCAGAAACACCACCACCTGGGTCACCAACCATCTCCACAATGTCTCGTGGAAGCGTTCAGCTTTCCATCTCCCAAACACTTGAGAGGAAGAGGAAGTACCCCCCTACCCACCCGTGATCCATGGCCCTGAATGCCAGCATTTCAAAATTCTTGGCCTTTGAAATGCTGTCATCCCGTCTGGTGGAGACGCACAGTTTTAAAAACCTTATGTCGGTGGCTGTCCCACAGTACGTCGTGCCCAGCCGCCACTACTTTTCCAGGCAAGCCATCCCTTCCCTGCACAACCAAGTGGGGGAAAAAATCAGGTGTGCATCCATCAGGTGTCCATCTGTGGCAAGGTCCACCTAACTACCGATACGTGGACCAGTAATCATGGTCAGGGGCGTTATATCTCCCTAACGGCACACTGGGTAAATGCAGTGGCGGATGGGCCTGAGGCGGATAGCAATTTGGCGCATGTCCTTCCACCACCGAGGATTGCAGGGCGCTTCAGTTTGCCTCCTGTTCCTAACTCCTCCTACTCCACTTCCTCATCCTCTACCGCCTCCTCATCCGGTCAGCGTAACACCTTCACCACCAACTTCAGCACGGCCAGGGGTAAACGACAACAGGCAGTTTTAAAACTTGCCTGTTTGGGGGAAAAACCACACACCGCGCAGGAGTTGTGGAGGAGCATGGAACAGCAGACAAATGAGTGGTTGCTGCCAGCGAGCCTCAAGCCCGGCCTGGTGGTGTGCGATAATGGGCGAAATCTCATAGCAGCTCTGGTCCTAGCCGGTTTGACGCACATCCCTTGCCTGGCGCATGTGCTGAATTTGGTGGTGCAGAGGTTCCTTAAAAATTACCCCGATATGTCAGAGCTGCTGCAGAAAGTGCAGGCCGTCTGTGCACACTTTCGGCGTTCTCACCCTGCTGCTGCTCACCTGTCAGCGCTGCAGCGTAACTTCGGCCTTCCCGCTCACCGCCTCATATGTGACGTGCCCACAAGGTGGAACTCCACCTTGCACATGCTGGAAAGACTGTGCGAGCAGCAGCAGGCCATAGTGGAGTTTCAGCTGCAGCACGCACGCGTGAGTCGCTCTGCGGAACAGCACCACTTCACCACCAATAACTGGGCCTCCATGCGAGACCTGTGTGCCTTGTTGCGCTGTTTTGAGTACTCCACCAACATGGCCAGTGCCGATGACGCCGTTGTCAGCTTAACTATGCCACTTCTATGCCTCCTTCAAAAAACAATTCGGGCGATGATGGAAGAGGATGTGGCACAGGATGAGGAGGAGGAGGAGGAGGATGAAGAGGTAACATTTCCAAGGCTTTCAGGGCAGTCATTCACAAGGGGCTCTGAGGGTGGGTTTCTGCACACACAAACGCCAGGGACACAATTGTCCAGCAGGGGCACAGTTCTGGAGGATGAGGAGGATGAGGAGGAGGAGATGGAGGAGATGGAGGAGGAGATGGAACCATGTTCACAGCAGGGTGGCACCCAGGCCAGCTCATGGCCATCACTGGTGCATGGCTGGGGGGATACAGAGGACACAGACGATACACCTCCCACAGAGGACAGCCTTTCCTTGCCTCTGGGCAGCCTGGCACACATGAGCGATTACATGCTGCAGTGTCTCCACAACGACCGCCGAGTTGCCCACATTCTAACTTGTGCTGATTACTGGGTGGCCACGCTGCTGGATCCCCGTTACAAAGACAACATACCGTCCTTAATTCACTCACTGGAACGCGATCGCAAGATGCGCGAGTACAAGCGCACGCTGGTAGACGCAATGCTGCTGGCATTCCCACCTGACAGCGGGGCCACAGTGGAAGCACAAGGCAGAGGAGGAGGAGAAGGAAGAGGTCACCAACACAACCAGGGCACCGCCAGCACCTAAGAAGGCAGGGTTGGCATGGCCGAAATGTGGAAAAGCTTTGTCAGCACGCCACAACAAACAGCAGCACCAGCAGCTCATATGGAACGTCTTAGCAGGAGGCAGCATTTCACCAACATGGTGGAGCAGTATGTAGTGAATGACGGGTCTGCCCCCTTCAACTTCTGGGTCTCCAAATTGGGCACATGGCCTGAGCTTGCCCTTTACGCCTTGGAGGTGCTGGCGTGCCCTGCAGCCAGTGTATTATCTGAACGGGTATTTAGCACGCTGGGGGCGTTATAACAGACAAGCGCAGCCGCCTGTCCAGAGACAATGTGGACAAGCTCACGTTCATTAAAATGAGCCAGGCATGGATCCCACTGGACTTTTCCGTACCTTGTGCATAAAAGAGATGGATACGGACCTTACCCAGCCATTGTTCTATTTTTGCTGTTTCTCACTCTTTTGGGGTGTACCCTCATTTAAAATGACTGGAAAAAAAGCAGTGTTGGCTACCTCGTCCTCCTCCACCGCCGCTTCCACCTACACCTCCCATAGGTGTGCGCAGCCTATTGCATTAGGGTGTGCACCCCAAAGTTTAAATACACGTACATGTGTTTGCCTACATGTTCATGGCCCGATACATTACTCTCCCTGCTGGCAAAGTGAAATAGAAGTGTGTGGCACTTCTCTTATGGCAGAGCAGGTGCGAGGGAGATCTTTCCCATCTCCTCACTGGCAAACAGAGCGATAATGCTAATGTGCCCTAGGTGATTAGGGTGTGCCCAGGCACACCCGGCACACCCTGTGCGCACGCCTATGACACCGCCACATCCACCACCACCTCAACCTCCCTCCTACTCCATATGGGCCTCGTCCTTCACAGATGAAGAACATTGTTTTATTTTTCTGGTTTTTTTTTGGTTGTTTTCCCTATCCACATTTGTTTGCAGAGCACTTGCCATGCTCTTAACTACGTTTTGCTGCCATTTGCAGCACTCTAGCCCTTTCCATTGGTGTTTTAGAGCCATTTTAGTGCCTGAAAGTTCCGGTCCCCATTGACTTCAATGGGGTTGTGTGTCCGGGTAAACTTTTTTTTCAAGTTCGGCCGAACCCGCCGAACACGGACATCCAGGTGTCCGCTCAACTCTAGCTATAAACAAACAAAGAGCAACAATTTTGAAAAAAAAAAAAACAATATTTTTCACATTCTGCTATATAACATTCCCCAAAAAAAATTAAAATCAAAATGTTTTAACATTTTAGGCCAATTTGTTTTCTGCTTTATATTTTTGGTAAAAAAAAATGCAAAAAGCATATTTTGATTGGTTTGCGCAAAAGTTATCGCATTTTTTTACTAGTAATGGCGGCGATCTGCGATTTCTTTCGGGACTGCGACATTGCGGCGGACAGATCGGACCCCTAACTGACATTTTTGACACTTTTGGGTGGACCAGTGACATTACTACAGTAATCAGGGCTATAAATATGCACTGTTACTGTAATAATGACACTGGCAGGGAAGGGGTTAACCCTATGGGTGATCAAAGGGTTAAATGTATGGCTCATGCTTACTGACATGTGTGAGGAGGGGGTTCTGTGACACAGACAGAGATCGCAGTTTCAGCTATGCTGAATCCTGTGATCTCTCCCTGTCTGTCACTGAGAAGATCCGCCTGCTTTGTTTACATAAGCAGGCGGGTCTTCTCACACTTTCCCCGACTCCCGCTGTGTCTAAACACAATTGGAGCGAGCCTCTGGCGGCACGTGCGCACCGCCGAGACCACTAGGAGTCCAGTGACGTAGGTCTATGTCGCTGGACCCAGGGGAGCCGCACTGCCGCAGTAGGATTACTGTTGGCAGTCGGAAAGTGGTTAAAGGCTTAAATGCAAGTTAACTATCATGCCTGGGGGGCCCCCTTAATGTAACTGTAAAGTGGTGCATTTGTGCAATGTATGTAGCCTGCTGCAGCAATATTGATATTTCTAAAGGAACACATTTAATTTAAACTTGCTTGCGGCTGTAATGTATTGTTGGCTCCCAGCAATACAGATTATAAAAAATGAATAATTTACTAACATTGTGTAATTTATTCACTGCACCTGAGCAGTGTATTATGGGGCTGCTCATGACATCAGATCCCAATAAAAGAGCTGTCAAACTCAAACAGCTCATTAGCGCGGGAGGCGTCTTGAGAACCAGGAGCTTCTTTTTTTTTTTTTCTATTTTTCGGTTGCGGGCGGGCGGGCGACATGATTATCGGGGGACTTTTATATAAAGGACTTTTCCAAAACTGGCTTTTGTCTTTATTTTTTTGTACACTTTTTTGGTGAATAGGTAAGGGTACGATTTACCCGATATCTATTCACATAGGGGGGGCTAGGATCTGGGAGCCCCCTTGTTAAAGGTGGCTTTCAGATTCCAAAAAGCCTCCCCCGCAGACCCCCACAACCACAGCCCACGGTTGTTGGGAAGAGACCCCTGTCCCCATCAACATGGGGGCAAGGTGCTTTGGGGTGGGGGGCAGAGCCCCCACTGCCCCAAAGCACCCACCCCCCCCATGTTGAGGGCATGTGGCCTGGTATGGTTCAGGTATGGATCAGAGCCAGGCTGTGTGCTCGGAAAATCTATACCAGACATAGATTTTAGGGGGGAACCCCACTCTGTTTTTTTGTTCAATTCTGGCACAGGGTTCCCCTTAAAATCTCTACCAGACCCGAGGGGCCTGGTATGGACTGGGGGGGACCCCACACATTTTTTTTCAGCAATACTTACATAAACTGATATAAACTGAAGTGCCTATATCTATATATATATATAACTGGACAAAATGTAACACTGCGCTATTGAGGGGAGCTGCTGACACTTGGAAAAATACAAACTTCCAGAGAATTAAATAATGCGAATAGTGCAGCTCTAAAGGACATATAAAACCATGCAAGTAATATTGTGAATAAATAAATAAATAAAAGTCCCAAGTAACAGCAGTCCAGAAAGTAAAAAACACTCCAGAAGATAAGAAGCCGTAAGACCATGCAAGGAGGAAGGGGTGACTTAAAGCGGAGTTCCACCCTAAAATTATACTTACCTCCATCTTCTTGCTCCGGGTCACCTGAAAAACAAATGGATAGTCGCAATTTTTTTTTTTTTACTTACCTCGTTTAGAAGAAAATATACTTAACTTACTTCCTCTTCCTCCCCTCGGCGGCCACGGCGATTCGTCACTTCCTTGCTTGCAATGATTCCTGGGAGCTGAAAGTCATCGCTCCCAGGAATCAATGCGCCTGCACCGGCCCCGATGTCAGTTCCAGTGCAGGCGCCGTCATACCTTGCTAAACAGCTTCTGGGCATGCACAGAAGCTGTGCAGGGATGACGCTGAGGCACCGGAAGTGACGGCGGGGCCGGTGCAGTGCATCGTGGGACCGAAGAAGACAGAAGAGGACACAGAAGAGGATCGTGCTGGCTTCAAGCTGCCCACACGACAATACATGTTCAAGGTAAGTATTTCTTCTAAAAGGTAAGTGCAACCCGGGACAGATCAGAGGCTAGCCATTGTGGAATGCACTAGCCCTGACTATCCCGGGGGTATTTTTATTAAAAAAACTTTCCCAGGGTGGAACTCCGCTTTAAGTAAGAAATCAGCACACTTCACACCCGAGGTGCAATAGGGATCTCCTTACCAGAAAACTATGACCACTAAATGATAGGTGGTCAAAGCAGGCATCTTATCATAAAGACAGGAGAAGCTGCATGGGATCCACGGTATTAACAGCACCAATAACCATTCCTCAGATATTCCCGGTAACAATTTGGGAAATGATCATCAGACATTCAGAGTCAAACAAATAGCTGTAGAGCATCGCCGTGACGTTCCTGTGGGCTCCGTCCAGCGCCGACCTGGACTTCCCCCTCCCCAGGAAGCCGGGTCGGCCTCTCACACCCCCATCCCCTTCCCCGGTCCGTGGAGGGGTTGTCTTCCGCAAAGCCGGGCCCTGTTGCTGGGGAAGTTGGGGTCTGCTGTACTAACAGACACACTCCCCGCAAAGTAGCCAAGGACTTGTTGATAATTGCAGTATGAATGGACTTAACCTCAAACGTAAGTGCAAATTCTTATCCACAAAATAGTATAAGTAAAGGTTTGAATTAAATAAATAGAAAATAAAATCATAGGGTTTCATATTGTTACAAACTATACAAAATTAAAAAATAGAAAGACAATGTGTAAAACAAGCATAATACAGCAGCAGAAACACACTGTATACAGATCAAAACTAGATGTAAGTCCCTGCGGCCCAAAGTCCGTTATTCATTCATTTAAAATAATTAATGTCTTTGGAGTCACTTAACCCTGTCCCCACTTTAAAGTGAAGACCTTGATTTATTTTGAGTGCTATTCTAAGTAAAAATGTGCATTATTCTAGAGATTTAAAGCAAAACTCCAGGCAATTTTTTTTTTCCATAAGCTATACCGTACAAAGAAAGGTTTACTCACATGAGATGTATGCCACTTTTAGGATCGCTGTAAATACTGTCACATGCCTGGCAAAGAGGTCCTGTGCCGCTCCAAAACAGCACCATTATGTTTCAGATGTGATCTTTCTTAAATAAAAAAATTCTTGAACTTAATTGAAGACCTGTGGTGAGCATGCGAGTATTTACATTGTTTATGTGTCCAAAGTAGCATAACAAGTCGCACTAGTGTAAATGGAGCCCTAATATCACCAATATCACCAACAGAAAGCAGCAACATTTCAAGGCTACCAGGGCTCTCTGTGGAGGACATTAAAGTGTCTTGCCTGTTTATCTAAACATGGTTTGGGGGTGATATCTTGGATTGTACATTTATACCCTGAATCCTCCTGAAATAGATGGTGTGGATATCCCTTGAGGCTTCGGATAGGGGAGGAATGTCATTTTTGTCTAGGTGGGGAAGCATAGGCTGTACTAGGTAAGGTATTTTGCTCTAATAAAAATATATTGTGTGAGATTTCACAAGAGGAGGGAGTAGTATTCATTAAAGTGATTGTAAAGTCTTGTTTTTTTTTTTTAATAAAAAGCATGTTATACCTGCCTGCTCTGTGCAGTTGATTTTGCACAGGGCAGCCCGGATCCTCTTCTTCTTGAGTCCCTGGCTGGAGCTTCTGGCCCCTCCCTCCTGTCGAGTGCCCCCAAAAGCAAGCAGCTTGCCATGAGAGCCCCGAGCCGAGCTGCAGCTCCGTGTGTCCATTTAGACATGGAGCTGCTGTTTGACCCCGCCCCCTCTCTATCTCCTGATTGGCTAACTGACTTTGACACCAGCGGGAGCCAATCGAGCTGCTGCTGTGTCTCAGACAATCAGGTGGCCTAAGGGGACTTGTGGACATCGCTGGACAGAGATGGGGCTCAGGTAAGTATTAGGGGGGCCTGGGGAGGCTGCTACACCCAAAAGGCTTTTTTTCTTAAAGTGGAGTTCCACCCTAAATTTATACTTACCTCCATCTTCTCGCTCCGGGTCACCTGAAAAACAAATGGATAATCGCATTTTTTTTTTTTACTTACCTCGTATAGAAGAAAATATACTTACCTTACTTCCTTCTTCCTCCCCTCGGCGGCCATGGCCCGTCGTCACTTCCTGGCTTTGCAATGATTCCTGGGAGCTGAACGTCATCGCTCCCAGGAATCATTGCGCCTGCACCGTCCCCGACGTCAGTTCCGGGACGCGCGCGTCATTCCCTTCTAAACAGCTTCTGTACATGCCCAGATGCTGTGGAGGGATGACGCGCGCGCACCGGAAGTGACGGTGACGGTGGGGCCGGTGCAGTGCATCGTGGGACCGAAGAAGACTGGAGAGGACACAGAAGAGGATCGCGCTGGCTTCAAGCTGCCCACACCTGAGATGGCAGCGCTGGAGAATACATTTTCAAGGTATTTCTCCTAAAAGGTAAGTGCAACCCGGGACAGATCAGAGGCTAGCCATTGTGGAATGTACTAGCCCTGACTGTCCCGGGGGTATTTTTATTAAAAAAAGTATTCCCAGGGTGGAACTCCGCTTTAATGCATAGAAAGCATTAAGATAAAAAACCTGCTTCCTTTACAACTCCTTTAAAGTAGAACATGGTAGTGAAGGTCTGCTTTAAGCTCAGCATACGCATCACAATTTGACCATACAATCTTTGTACAATGAACTTTAAATTTACCAAAACTATGGAATATGAGTTTCTATCTAAAATATCCTATTAATCTGTATCCAATCAGGAACAGCATTCCAGTACATAGTCAATGATAGCTCTAAAGGAGTTAGATTGCAACTTTAGAAGAAGCTCATTATAGCGGTCCCATATTTCTCATATGACAGGTTTCTGTTAGATAATCTAGTTCCTAACTGGTTATATGGTGGAGGAGGGCCAGCTGGACATCAAATAAAAAAACTACAATAAAAAATGTTAAAACAGGATGTCTTGCATATTTTAAATGTCTCAAAGTTTCTGTTTTTCTACTATATATAATATTTTTAGAATATCAGAATATTGTTTTTCTTATTTTTACTGTGAAAAAATGCATGCATTATCCTTGTGTTTATTATTATGCATCTGTTAGTTCGTGAAATCAATGAAAAGAATGATCCTCCCATAATCCAGACAATTCACTTAACTGCATCCCTTTCAGATAATATTGAATGTAGAATTGACAGACTGGTAAAAATGTTGCAAAATGAATCAATGCAATTAATCAACACGCAATTTGTTAATTTTCCCTCA
Source organism: Pelophylax lessonae (assembly GCF_965119305.1). Classification (NCBI taxonomy): domain Eukaryota; kingdom Metazoa; phylum Chordata; class Amphibia; order Anura; family Ranidae; genus Pelophylax; species Pelophylax lessonae. Next base: position 454,084,040 of record NC_138772.1, read on the forward strand.
TCACAGGATTCACAATCAGTCATAGCTCATTAATGCTTCCTCATTTCAATAGTAGAATGAGTGAATTTCATTAGCACGGCCACTCAATAAACATTTATTCAGGGAAGCCAATAAAGTTACACTGCCATTACCTACCATCATAGAGCCTAAATCTTTGGCTAAATGAGTAAGATATTGAAATAATTTACAAAGAGTAAAACAGATGTCAATAGTATTACGGAGAACACTTCTGGCGACAACCCAATGCTCTTTTCCTGGGGGATTTCTTAAAGTCACAGTCTTAAGCCAGAGTTAGACCTACTTAAGGGAAGACTATGCCCGAAACAGCAATTTACATTTTATGTGTCATGTAAAAGTGCTACCAATAATATGTACATTTATGCATGTAAAAGGCATTTAGCAGAAATAGGTACATCTTTCATCCTGTGGTAAAGAAAACCTACAAAGACAGAAATATGGAAGCTGCCATTGCTGACTATCTTTTATCACAATGACAATGACATTTGAAAAATGTGAACTTGCATTCTACAACGCTGAACAAAAACTTCCTATTAAAATATTCCTTAAAGTGATTTTAAAGAAAACATTTTTTTTTAAACAAACATGTGTACTTACATGCTCTGTGCAATCGAATTGCACAGAGCAGCCCTGAGTCTCCTCTTCTCAGGTCCCCCACCAGTGTTCTTGGCTCCTCTTCTTTTCAGTGTTCCACCATAAAAAGCAGCTCCCTATTGTGGCACACCTGTGAGCTTGATCCCACGCCTTGCTGTCTGTGTCCATAGACACACATAGCATGGCTCAGCCCCATGCCCCACTTCCTCATCACAGGATTTGATTGACAGCAGCAGAGAGGCAAGAGAGAGCCACTGCAGAAGAGCACAATTCTGTATTGAGCGAGGACTAAGTAAGTACAAGGGGTGAGGGGGTGATACTGATGTGGCACCCTCCTAGGTAGGTGCTAGTGAGAGAGCATAGTTTTTAGCTCTGTCTGCTTACCAGAGGAGCTGCAGGTAAATCTATATTGCTCTCTGCCTATCAGGGAACAGGGTCTATTAGTGAGGTCTGCTCAATGTGCTCAGTATGCGATTCATTCATTCTGAAGAGTGCTTCACGCTGCTCCAATAGGGAGGCATGTTGGACAGTGGGAGGAAACCTGACGAATGGGTGCATAGGCTTTTGATTCAGCCCTGGTGATTGACAGAGGGCAGGTGGCCTTGGTGCATTCTGGGATACTGTATAAAAGCCAGGAGCACATGTGCTGCAGAGTCTTTGGCTGGAGAACAGAGTCCCAGAGGGAGGTGGGTGGCTGCCTCCTCTGTAGAGGTGTCATGCGATCACAGGAGGTCATCCTGAGGACCAGAGGAGTGGTTGAGATGAGCTGAATCCTGAGATCCAGGAAAACTGACTGAGAGATGTCACGCTTTAAAAGTGTGCATGCCCGTGCAAGCAAAATACATTTTACTACCCTATTAACTAGGTGACGCTTTAAAGCCTTTACAGGTTACCACTTTAGATTTACACAGGTGACCAGGTGCTAGAATTGCTCACCATAATCTGACATTCGCGTTGATACCTCACGTGTGTAGGACGATTGCTGTTTGTGTGCATGCAGGAACAATGCATGCATTGGCCTTTGCACGCGAGCATGGGGGGGGGGGGGTGACATCATCCCTTTTGGGTTACTATATATTGGAGACCAACAAAGCCAATCTGATCTTTGCTGGGCTCTATGATCAGACAGCAGCGCAGGCTGGTCAGTGGGACTGGAGATCCCAATAGAGCCGCAGAAGCAGGCAGGAAGGAGGGGCATCTCCTCCCACTGTTTGTAAAAGCAATCCAGGGTCTAGTTGGTCACTAGACTTGCTTTTACAAGAGAGCTGACCATTGACGGTACCAGGATGAAGCTTATTTTTGTGAAAAAAATGATAATTATTTCATATGGTTGCAGTGTTGTATGACAGCATAACTGTCAATCAAAGTGTGACAGTGCTGAAAGCTATAAATTGGCCTGGGCAGGAAGGGGGTAAAGGTATCCAGTATTGAAGTGGTTAAACATAGGTTCTGATGAACTAGTTGATCTGCGCTAACCAGTCATGACAGTGATTCTTCAGCAAATTGAACAAAAACTGCCCATAACTCTGGTCTACAGCAAATAACACAATGGCTCATCACCAGTATACTAGTTCCACACCAGGGTCTAAGGATCCTGCCTGCTTTGGGGTCCAGAAAAGGGCCACAACACCTCATAGATACAAGCTGACTGCTTTCTAACCTTTCCTGCACTCTCCCACAGGTGACTCAACCCCTTCAGGACCAAAGTCCCTGTAATCAGGGTTGAAGGTTCTTTCCCACTCAAAAATCTCTCTCAGCCTCTGAATTCCAGGTTGCATATGAGGCAAGCTGCACATCAGTTTTTGCCTTTTCCCATATAACCCAAGAACCCCTCACTCTACATGGGTGAAAATCCCTGAGCACTCCAAAACTGTACTCTTGTTGTCCCTCTTAAGGGAACTACAAGCTAAAAACAGTAATATATATCTGAGTTCCAGGACCCATCCCTGGCTTCCTGTACATCTCTCCCAATTCTGACTCAATGCGAAGGTGTCAGAGGCAGTGTGGGACACCCTGCAGTGTACCCTAAAGAGGGCATCAGCATTCTGATGTTGTTTTAAAGGTCTGTGTTCCACCACAATTGAACTCTTGTAGGGTCAAGAACCATCTGGTTACCATAGCATTTGTATGTTTTTCTGTCTCATACAGGTCAGTGGGGTCCAATACCAGACGAAACATCCTGCCATGGAGATAAAAGCATAGGGGATCCAAAGTCAACATGATGGCTAGACTCTCTTAATCCTTTATGGTTTAATTTCTCTTGGTGGCTGTCAACTTCCTACTGAGAAAGACTATGGGACTCCAAAGCCGTCGCTGGAGACATCCGCCTTGGGCAGCCAGCACTGGATACTGACATAAGGCTGGTTTAAGCTCCAGAAATGCCTCTTTAACTTTGTCATTCCACTTCATTATAACAAATTACTTATCTTTCGTCATGTGGCAAATGTGGGTATAAACCAATAGTAGTACCTAACTATGCCCAGGAATGCTCAACGCTGTTCCTTTGTGATGGTATGCGGCCAATCCTGAATAGCCTCTTCCCTGTTCATCTGAGGATTCACCAAACTCCTACCCACAATGTACCCCAGGTACCTGGTCTCTTCCATCATTATGGCACACTTCTCAGGATTTTTTACTAGTCTAGAGGAAAATATATCCAGATTTGCCAAGACCAAGAGCCTAGAGCGATATGTTTGTGGGGCCCATCTCTAAGCGTAGGAGAGTGGTGTGTTGTATTTGATGGAGAGATCTATATGGGCACACAGATACACTGACAGATCTCTCCACAAAATACAACACACCACTCTCCTGCGCTTAGAGGTAGGCCCCACAAAGGTATAGCTCTAGGCTCCTGGTCTTGGCAAATCCGGATAACTGCTACCTTGCTGCCCTCTATTATTTTAATTTTAACCCTAACAGATCTGCAGGAGACCTGCATGGCTCCATCGATCTGCTGAGAGCTGGTGCAATGCTTTATAGGCTCCAAAAAGAAAAAAATAATAATAAGTCAGTCTGTCTGCTTGAAGGGAGAAGGGAGGGGAAAGGTGAATGAGAAGCAGGGGGATGCATTGTCTCCTAAGGCTATGGGGCTGCGTGTTTCTTTTGATGCACATAGTGGTGGGAGACACAACTCCAACCCCTGCATGCAATTGTGGTTTCATAAAACTCTGCAAAAGAAAAAAGCCACCCTGAAATGGGAAACCTGGAGCAGCAGACATGGCATCAGCTTAAACAGGAATACAGACTTTAAGAATTTAAAAATAAAAATCTGAAGGTTTAATATCACTTTATATTATAATAATTTTAATATAATTTTTTTAAATGTTTTCCAATCTATCTGGTCCTATTATGAACATGAAAGTAACATTAGATTGTAGACTTCTCGTTCACATCAGTGCTTGACCTAACAAATGCGTTTCTGGAAGAATGGTCAAACATTCCCATAGACACACTCCTAAACCTTGTGGACAGCCTTCCAGAAGAGTTGAAGCTGGTAGAGCTGGAAAGGGTGGGCCAACTCAATATTGAACCCTACGGACTAAGTTTAGGATGCCATTAAAGTTCATATGCGTGTAAAGGCAGGCGTCCCAATACTTTTGGTAATATAGTGTATGTTTCTAGATCTGCCTAGAAGTTATTATTTAAAGACACAGATGCCCTTTGTGGTAATAATGAGTGATCTAGCATTTGGGTCACAAGAAAATAAATTGTTTTTTTTCACACATTGCATTAATTGAAACTGTCTTCACTCAGATGGAAAAAAACTATAGACCACATGTAAAAGATTACAGCTAAAAAAAAAATCATCATACTTGAGTAAGGCTCAGAGAGTCTTTTCTTGTGTTCTGTGTGAAGTTGTCTTGAATTGAAACCTCTGCTCCTTAAGGATTAAGGGATTGAAAAGAATAGGAAGAAGCTGCTGTAATTTAAACCTAGTGATTCTCCGGTACAAAGGTGCAAAAAATGGACTACGTAAATCTGCTTCTTTACCAGTTCAGTTAAGAAATAATTTTACCTTTTGAAAGTTTTGTGTTATTAACATTCCAAAGGTGTCATTATCTTTACAGCAATTTTTCTCTCTGTTGGCTTTTAACATGAGATCAGAGCAGGGAGAACAGCAAGACATTGAATAGGTGGACATGGTTTTAAATTGCAGTTTACCACATCTCAGAAAAATTTCAGCAATGTGGTGAGCAGATAAATCAGATACATTTTTTTCATGGACTGTGTCACAAGGGCAAATGTTCTTGTTTACTAACAGATTTGTTTCTTAGGCTCACACAGCTTTAATTGAAGGGAATTATATATTTTAAAAGGAAGCAACTTATAGCATATTGACGGATTTAGAGTATTCACATAAAAAATGAAAACAACAATTCTTTTATTGTTCTTTGTGAATTTTGATTAATGGTCAGAGGGCATTTTACAGTTCTCTGAGTTATTGTTAAAGTCGTAAAAACTGCTTTGAATAAAATGTATTGTTTTCCTGACAAAATAAATTCCATCATGCACTTCTTAAAGTGGCCCTGAACTCTAAAATTGAAGGTTTGCTATGTTGTATTGAACACTTAAAAATATTTATTGTGCCTAAGCAGTACCGTGAAAAAAATGTACCCTTTGTCTGAAATTCCCAATGAAAAAAAAAGGGCACATTTACTGGCCTAGGTACTTCTGTGCCTTAAGCTGTATACGTGCAGTGTGAGATCTAAGGCACTGCTGCCTCTGCACAGAAAGCTCCTAGCTTACAAATCACCTTTACATGTTTTGCAGTTTTAGCTAACTGTATATAAACATGTTCATTTTTATTATTAATAAGCTGAAAATTTATACTTTTTTTTCCTTTTACCAAAAGTAGAGAACCCTTAAAGGATTGACTCTACTAGTGATATAAAAAATCCAATCTGTGATCTGCTTTGCAGGGCTGATTATTTGCTTTGGATCATCAGTTGAATGTGAAGTCATTTGGACTCCTTACCATTGCAATCTCATATCCCATGCTACAGATAACAAGAGAATAATTAGTAATAATGTATCACAATGCTAGGGGTTAATGAGGTAAATTGTAATGAAATTATATCAAAAGTAGGAGGTCAGCAAGGATGGGCAGGTGAGTTGTACGCTAAAATGTAGCACAAGTAAGTAAGTATCTGATCAGGCACTTCCAATGCAGAAGAGAAGGAAGTCTTTAATTCTTTACTACTTCAAGGATGGATTTATTTGACCTATTTTTATGCATTCTTTTTTTTTTAATTTTATCAGGAAGTAATATAAGGAGAAAACGATAGATTGAACAGAAGGTAGCCAATGGTCACATATTCCAAAACTGTAAATATAGGTCAACTATGGCATCTGATGTTCCTGGCTATCATATATATTAACATAGGTAATATGCAGGTCAGTACGGATCACTGGGATGTGGACTATTTGCCCCATTTGTTGCAAATACTCATTTGCTTATGTAGCCCCACCCCGGAAGATCCACCCTGAAATGACCCAGAACTCACTGACACACCTGTAGTGTAAAGCAGGCTTCATTAACAAACAAGAAGTGCTGCAGGAGAAAAGGTGTTTGTTAAGGCTGTAAAACAGAAATGAACAGCACATTCATAATTTCATGTATACACAAGGTTATCAATGAAAAAGGAATATGTGGCTCAACCACATACAAGAGGCCCAAACTATACCACTGGCCAGCGGGTCTATGAACAGTTTGCTGGTGTTGAGGGCTCTAGTTACCTAGTTGGAGCACGCAATTATTCTATAACAGCTCTCACCCCAACAGTCCTGGTCGAAAGCCAGGACACTAGGCAAGAGGTCACACCATATACACAGGGCTCCACTCTCCACTAGGAGTCAAAGAGCTAAATGTTGTAAGTTCTGAACACCATTCTGCAGCTCAGAACTCTATTTTTGTGGCTCTGCCCTATATTGTTCTGTGACTAAAGTTTTCTCTCTGCAGTCAGCCTCACATTTAGGGTCCCACAGCTCTGCTATCTGTTCAGCTCACAGCAGCCATGTACAGTAGCAAAGCACAGAAGCACATGGCCCTGGGCTGTCTGCATACTCTGGCAAGACACAGCGCACATCAACCATGTGCACTGTCCTCTGGGCCACAAAGCACAACTCACTCACCACATGGTTCTCTAAATTAAAGTCCTTCTCTTCAACCAAGCTGCCCAAATTGCCTCCTGGCTAAGCTCAAAATCAGCATCCTATCACTTCCTGGAATCCCATTGTTCTCCCACAACAGCCATGGGCCCTGTCCTGGCCACTTGCTGAACTCCTGGCCACTTTCTGTCTACGCTATAGATCCCTTTGGGCAGTGGACAGGACCACTCCACAGTCATGGTGGCTATTAGCATTCCTTCCTCCCTGGGTTTCCACGGGTGGGCCACGGACAGGCTATATTGTAATGAATCGATGGTCTCCATGCCCTCCTTTCTCTTTTTCTTTGCTGTATCTGTCCATCCCCAGCAGGGTGACAGCAACCAGATGCAGTAGATGAACATATTTCAAGACAGCCAGACTCCAGCCAGGACTACACTTATGATGTTTTGCTCTTAGTGATTACCAATATTTCTAAGATAGTTTGGAAGTTGTCCAGTCATGATAAATGAACCACTGGCAAACAGTTAATGTATATCCAGTGGACACAGAAATACCCGTTCATTAACACGCTACTTAGAAAATCATTTACATAATGCTATCTCTAAGTTAATTCTACAGTGTCATTGTCTATACTGATACAATTCCCTCTGCTCTTGTGCAGCAGACAGCAAAACCCAAGAGCGTCATGAATCCAAAATCTAGGAAAATAATTATTCTAAATTAACAATTTTCAGTATCAACAATTGTTCCATTAAAACTCAAAACCATCATCCTGGGAAAAGAGAAAACCATGGAAACATTATTATAGAACATTGTAGATAGTGTTAGAGCAATTGTACCTAAACAGAACATAATAACAATAGCTCCACTCTGTCTTCAGATGGGAATTTGTAAGGCAGGAAACTGAGATAATGGCTTTTTCAATTCATCACATGCAGCATTTCTTGCATAATTCAATTATCAATTAAGTCTGTATCAGAAGTTAGAGAGGCAGGATCATCCCCTTTTATAATTAAATAGGAACAGGATGGGACATGAGCAGAAAAACAGAACTGCATAGAAGTGAGGGGCAAACATGGAAAATCATTTAACTTGGCTATACTTGATTACAATTATTCCCTCTATAATGGACTATTAACAGGTACAATTGCTGAATATTGAAAATATGTCATAAGCAATTACTCAACACAAAGAACATACTGTTGGCAATGAGATAAACAGGTGAGTCTGGATTAAGTTAAAGCATCATTTCTAATGATGCAGATTAGAGTAAAAGGGAAAAGTAAGTCAGAATGAGCAATTCAAATAATAAAACAACAATCTTGCCATGGGTTTTCATGGACACTGTTCCTTCCATTATACCTCTGTCTATGTCTTCCTTATTGATTCCATTACCTCAGTTATAAAACGAAATTAGCTGGATTTAATAAAATGTATGTAAACTCTAGCCATTAACTTCTCTTATTTCCTCTATTTTTATCCATTTAGGCTTTATGTGCACATAGCCTAATATGAACGCTGGCTGTGGGAAAACGCAAAACGCTGCAAAATTGCTGCAAAGTTGCACCGCAAAAGGAGCTTTGGGGAAAAAAAATGCCAAAAGCTCCTAAACTAAAGTTAGGACTAGGAGCTGTAGTGTACATGAAGCCTAAAGTGTTTTGTTATATTGGTTACATAAGTGTAAAAAATACCTGTTGCTCTCTGTTCCTATGCTCTCTGACTTTTCTGATTATGATCATTAAGAATTTTGATAAATTTATATTGACTAATGCCCCCATCACCATCATGCCTTTGAGAAGATGGGAATCTAAAACACGTCTTGTCCTAAAGTGACAATGTTTCCCTATATTTACAGTACAGTTAGTGAGGGTTGTCACTGTAGGACAGAAGAGTGTTACTGGCAGGATCACCAAGTGAAAATAAAGGAACATAAGCCTGAGAAGGAAAATGAATGCAGCTAACACATCTAAGGATTGGTAAGCTGCAATATATTATTGTATATATTTGCTTTTGGGTTTAATACTCAAGAAGTGAAAAATATGAACAGTGTATGTGAGGTAACTCATGCGCTACACAGTATTTGATATAAAGTATGCTCACAGGGAACAATAGTGTGATCTTAATGTCTAATTAATAGGGTAATCAAATCATTTATGTGCTACCTATTTCGTTTTTCAATGGATTTAGCTGCCAACACCTGTAGTGTCTCCACATACAATGCAATAAACAAAACCAATGGAGTGTGGCGCTAACACTTCATTGGTTTTATTTATAGAAAAGTATGATCATCCTCACATACAAGGTAACCAATTAGAAGGCTAGAGATGGAGGCACCTGAACCAAATCAGCCTTTAAAGCCATGGTTCAATCTTGCATTCTTCTTTAGATATCTATACTGTATTTGTGGATGTACTGATCCTCATTAGGGTTCCGCTCATGTTGATGGACACTGTATTCCTTCATTTCACACATGTTTGGGAAACACATCAACGGCAGGGCAGCTAAAATCTTATTGACTTTATTTCAGAAGTTTTGAGGCTGCATTTCACCTACTTTACATTGCACTGCATTTCCTTGGCCACAGCCTGTCTTTTTGATGTGCGTTTGAACACAAGCAAAAATCAAAGATGAACACAAGCAAAGCAGGATAAACTCAGCCTTTTCTTGTCAAACCCATGCATTTGAGTTTAAATAGCAAAAACTGCGTTTGTAAAGTACATCCATTACCACAACCTCTTACACGCATTTTTTTTTTTTTTTTGCTGAAAATAGTCTCTGTTTATGCATTTTTCACTGTATGCTTACATGTCTGTTACTTTAAGAGGTTCTGTAACTTTAGGAATTATAAAAGCTGAAGATTGGAAAAAAGTTCAGGCATTTAGATGTCCCTGTAGTAGCTTTCAGTAGCCTTTCTTTTGTCCGAATGTTAGGCTACTCTGATTAGGCAAAGATCCAACACTGCACAGTACAGGAGGGCTTAACAAAGCTCACAGTCGAGGACACTGCTGAGGATAGGGAATGGCCAGTTTCTTAGACTCTCTGAGACATGTCTCAGTTCAAGCTACCACTGGCACTTATATATGCCGGAAGTACAGTCACCAGGAATCAATTTAGGGTGATTACTCATAAGTCCCTAGGACAGCTGCCATCTTTCAACTTCCTCCAAACACCTCGCAGTGAGTGAGAAAAATCCTTCTCAAGACAATATTTCTTTGGTAAAGTCCTGCAGCCAGTACCAGGTCCCTTCCAAGTCTCCTACCCTGAGACCACAGAGAACAACAGCATAATCCAAGGCTTGCCTTAGAGGGTCAAAAGCCTGCTCTAAAGGGCCATACACACTATAAGATTTTCTGAAGACTTTTTCCTTCAGATTTACCTTTTCTATGTAGTGCAAGGGCCTGCCAGATTGCATACAAATTGAAAGTGTTTTGGTTTGACCTCATATTATATGGTTTTGGTAAGTCTAAAGGAAAAAGTCTTCAGAAAATCTTATAGTCTGTATGGCCCATAAGGCTGGGAGCTTCTCCTTGCTTGGGAAGACAATCTTTCCAGGGCTTCAGACAATTTATCAGCTTCCTCAGCCACCATCTGGACACACCTTCCCAGGGATTGACTATGTCCTGTTTAATACACAGGCTGGGTATTTAAATTCTCTCTCCATGAGCTCTAAAAACTTCTGCAAGAGGCAGGGGGGCTCAAATAAAATCTCAGCCTGTGAAACCCTAAACAGACCAGATCAAGCTATCACTGCTCCCTTGATTACAGAATGAGCCTAAAACTAAATTTGCTTAGCATCCTATGCAATAAGAGTGCCACACTGGAAAACCAGGGGGGGATCCTCCCTGCCAGGATACAATAGGCAGAGGGAGAGATACCTGTATCACGCAACATTGTGTTGATGTGAAGATCTGTCAGTTTTTTTTTTTTTTCATTCAACCCTCTGGATTAATGAAATAAAAATAAATACAGGTATACCCAGCTTTACACCCATATATGGTATGTTACTAGTAACATGTTCCAGCAGATCCTCCTCACCCTCTGGTCAGAAGGGTTACTTTCTCCCGCAGCCGTTGCCACATTTCAAATTGGTTTGGCTGAGTGGGGCTTTGCTTGCACAGCTGTGTCCTATATTCACAGTAATCTATGAATGAATAAACTTAAAGCCCTGTCTCACACCAATGCAGATGGCTTACACTTTTCAATGTATTACAAGTTTCCCCCAGTTTGCAAACTGAAAGCCTGCACAGAAGTTCAGGCTGAGCGCTGGAGGGAGAGCCTGACATTGCACCCACAATCTAGTGATCACATGTGCAATACTTTGCAGGTGCCTGTGTAAAGAATAAAAATGAATGCACATTTTTCGATCTGTAAAAATATGTGCATTTATTATTTTTATATTCTAGGCAAACTTAGCCTTGAACAGATTTTAGAGTTCAGGGAGCGTTGGAAGCAACGTTAACAAGTCCACAAACAAGCTAATAACCTGTATGACAAGAAATGCAGAAGAAACAGAAAGAAAGGATGGGTATCCTCTGCATTTACTAGAAATGTATGTTCTTTTCTGATTACATTTCATTCTTTAGTATGCTTGATATAAATAAGTATATTTAACCCATTAGCAGATACTTAGTGGTTTGTATTGCAATGTGGCTAATTTGATCATGGCTTTGTCATGATGGGACTAGGCCAACAGAGTACAAACATAACCAGACACCTAATGTGCAACTGTCTCTTCCACTAGCTGTGAAACGGCATTTGCACAAATATGAATGGCATGCATGCACTGTAAGAATATGTCAGCTAACTTTTCTTAAAATGCATTGCTAGTCAACAACCTTTTTTTTTTTTTTTTTTAATAGGATGGGGACATTTTAGTCCCTTAGTAAATTTTTTAGTATTGTCTGTGTCCCTATTGAGGAGTTTTACCCCTCTTTGTACTAGCGACCATTGACAATGAAATAAAAATTGAAGGGCAATCTATAATTTTAGAGTTGTCCTCAGAACAAAAGGTAAGAGGAAATTGTCCAACGGGGACACTTGTTGTGAGGACTGTTTAGCAAGGGAATTTCCCCCATTTTGGAAGATTTTTCCTACCTTCCTGTTTCCTGTCTACTGGAAAGTGAAATTTTTCAATAGTAAGCAGAAGGCAAAAAAAGAAAACCTGGCAGGCGTTTTACCCACTCCATACTCTATCCAAAACTAAAAAAGTTTTGACTACACACACTTAAAGTTGAAATTGAACACAAAGTACAAAATGCTTGGTGGCTACAGTATTGGACAGTATTGACAGTGCTATGTTGTTGACAATATGGAACTTTATCTTAACCACCTCCCACCCGGGCTATTGTAGATATACGGCCGGGCGGGAGTCTCGTCCTTCTGAATGGACGTTCCGGAACGTCCTTCAGAAGGAGAGAGATCGCGCCGCCGCGGGCACGCGCAGCGGCGCGATCTCGATGTGCCTGTGTCCCTCGGACACAGAGCAACATCATTCAGCAGGAGGGCCCTGTGATTGGCCCTCCTGATCACATGACGGCTGTGTCCAATCACAGCCGTCATGTAATGTAAATAGAGCCGTTGTAACGGCTTCGATCTCTTCTCCTCCTGACAGATCCTGTCAGTGAGGAGAAGAGAAGAGGATCGGTGCTGCTGCTGGGGTGATCGGTGAGTATTTCTAATTACTCACTGATCACAGGGGGGGTCTGTGCTGGTAATCAGATGATTGATTACCAGTACAGCCTTGGGGGGGGAGGGGTGCCACTAAGCCACCAGGGATGCCCACCCATGACCACCAGGGATGCCCACCATGGCCACCAGGGGTGGCAAGCAGGGCTCAGAGAGCCCCCCAGTGCCCTCCCTATCAGTGTTCCCCACCAATGCCATCTATCAGTGCTGCCCACCAGTGCCGTTATTGCCATCTATCAGTGCCGCCCACCAGTGCCCATTACTGCCCACCAGTGCCGCCTATCAGTGCCCATCAGTGCCCCCCATCAGTGCCGATCAGTGCACCCATCAGTGCCGATCAGTGCCGATCATTGCCGCCCAACAGTGCCACCTATCAGTGCCCATCAGTGCCGCCAATCAGTGCCCATCAGTGCTGCCTATCAGTGCCCATCAGCGCTGCCTATCAGTGCCCACCATCAGTGCTATCTATCAGTGCCACATATCAGTGCCCATCAGTGCTGCATATCAGTGCTACCTATCAGTGCCCATCAGTGCTGCATATCAGTGCCACCCCATCAGTGCCACCCCATCAGTGTCTCCTCATCAGTGCCTGTCAGTGCGGCATCATCAGTGCAGGAAAAAATATATCTATTTACAAAATTTTATAACCTAAACAAAAAAACTTTTTTTTTTTTTCAAACTTTTCAGTCTTTTTTTATTTGTGCACCAAAAAAAAAAAAAAACCTGACGGTGATCAAATACCACCAAAAGAAAGCTCTATTTGTGGGGAAAAAATGACACAAATTTGGTTTAGGTACAGTGTTGCATGACCGCGCAATTGTCATTCAAATTGCAACAGCGCTAAAAGCTGAAAATTGGTCTGGGAAGGAAGGGGGTTTAAGTGCCCAGTATTGAGGTAGTTTAAACAGATTTTCTCAGATATATTGAATGCTAGGACTTGTAGAACCCAAGATAGTACTTCCTGTGTACTTGTGGCATTCAGGACCCTTAAAGGGACCACAACACTGGAGTGTTAGCCTGGAGGAATCTGAATTCCAGTGAAGGAATCCTGGCTTCTACAGACCTGATTGACCAGGAGAAAGGGTTACAAGAGTATAGAGTTAGTCTGGAGGTGGTCCTTTGATATTCAGATTATTCCTAAGCCCTTTTGACCCTAGTTGGAGGGTCCATCAGCTCTGGTGAGTGAGGTTCTTGGAGGAGTTCTGAAACACCTTTGCACTGGATATTGGAGCACTTTAGCACTTCTTCACTTATTTGTTTATAGCATCATCAGCACGTTTCACTTACATTGGACTGTTTTTTGCACAGTTTTTGGACTTTCATTGTAACAGCCATATTTATATATATATATATATATATATATATATATATATATATATATATATATATATATATATAATGAATTTCACATTTGTTAGCACTGGTGCACTTTCATTCACTGATTAATTTTTGATCACATAATTAATGGTATGTATATATATATATATATATATATATATATATATATCTTGAAAATATTAATTCATTAACACTTATGCACTTTATTCATGGATTAATTGGGTATCACAGATTTATTCAATAGATTTGTACAAGAGAGGTGTTATTACTTTCTGCAAGCGCTGTTTTTTTCTCGATCATTATATTTATCCAACTTTTTCACTTGGCGAGCAGCAGCTGTAGTGTTTAATTTAAATTAATTCATTTTTTCACTTAGCGTGAGTTTAAATATATTTTTTATTATTCAGGACCCTGGATGGTCAGACAGTGGTAATGTAAGGGGTCACTATTTTGGTTAATTTTAGCAACAGAATTAGGCAAACCATGGAAAAATCTTATTTTATATGGGGAAAACAGTATAGCATTTATATTGTCAATTTAGAGTGTTTAAGAATTTAAAGTGCGCTTAGCTAATTATAATTTTGATCTTTAAAACAATAGTGCAGTTGTCTGATCATTCTCTTATTGGGGCTTCAATGTACTCCATGACTCCCCTGACAAACCAATACCTTACTTGTTCCTGCCTTTCCAAGATTAAAGCAATTGTAAAGGCAATTTTTTAAAATAACAAACATGTCATACTTAAATGCTCTATGCAATGATTTTGCACAGAGTAGCCCTGATACTCTTCTTCTTAGATTCCCCACCAGTGCTCCTGGCCCCTCCCTCAAGAGCTACTATTCTGTGTGCCCATTGAGACAGTTCGGCTTGGCCCCACCCCACTCTTTCCTCATTGGCTCAGTGGCTGCAATTGACAGTCGTAGGAGCCAATGGCTCCTGCTGCTGTCTCAGCCAATGAGGAGAGAGAGACCTAGGGGACACAAGATTCTCATGCAAATCGCTGGATCAGGATCAAGCCTAGGTAAGTATTAGGGGGGAGCTAGGGGATCTGCCACACACAGATAAAAAAGATTCAGCCTTTACTACCACTTTAAAGAGAGCATCAGAGCTCACTAAGTAATTTGAGCAATTTAGTTCCACAAATTTGAACACCTACTGTAATGTTATTGAAAAGTCAATAATCTGCTTTGACACATTCCGTGGTGATTAGATTAAGTTAACTGAGTTATCCATGTGGCTATAAATGGTATGTTCCTGAGTCCTGACACTACTTAGAATTGCAGAATCTGCTTGGAAAAGCAGCTAAGCATCTTCAACATTACAGAACAACGCCACTTGTGAGTAATTACTGCTAGCAATACCATGCCTTGGATAAATCTTCATAGACATGCTTTCATTGCTTGGTCCTGATTGGTCTGGTGAGTTATGCCAGGTATACCAGAGATAAATTGTGTTTTACAGCTAACACATGAAGAAGAGGCCTGTGCTTCCAGAGAGGTCCATATATTGTGAAGATTAAGTCTTTAGCTGCATGACCAAGCATTTTGAATGGCCATATGGATACGCCTACCTAATGTCCACATGGCTATGGGACAACATAGAAAATACACATGTACTTGCGCAGGCCCCTTATACATGAATTGAACCAAGTGCAGAGAATACACCAGACTTTTTTGGATTACTACACATGTCCGAAGGTGCATGAGGTGCTAGAGAAGTCTGGGCATCCTTTGGGAACTTAGAACCTGTTTTGTTGAAGCTCCTACTCAACCTATATTGCTAAAGCTCATTTTCAAAGTTCAGCTGAAAAGCATCTAAAAGGATTTAATATGATTAGCTCTCAGTTATCTGCAACCATTTACTCTGAAATTTCAGTACTAGGAGAACAGTAAATGTCCAGGGATTGTAGATGTGCTTGTGGGGATAAATAGCATTACACACACATTTCTGCTCATGATCCTTCAGAATTCGAATATGTATGTATATATATATATATATATATATATATATATATATGTGTGTGTGTGTGTATATATATATATATATATATATATATATATATATATATATATATATATGTATATATGTGCGTGTATATATATATATATACTGTACATCATATACTGTATGCTGCATATATGCAAATAAATAGCACATTATAGCATAAATAGCACACTGAAGAATATGGTTGGTGTCCTTTAATGTGAGATGCACATGTACAGAATTCCTTGCCCACCTCACAACATAGCCAGCAGATTTGGCTGTGACTGTAATATGATTACACAGCATATTTATTTAATTCTTCTCTGCTATGATGAGTGAGCGGATTATACTCCTCTTGCTTGCTTGCTTCAGCTCACATATTCTAGTACCAAGCAACACAGCCTGAAAGCAATCTAGACAGTTGACTAGTACATTCAAAATAGATGTCTCTTTGTTACACTAACATTAGGCTGAACACAGGTATCTTACACAAAGATTGTCTTTTTCTTCAGATTTCTGAAAATCTGAGAAATTGTGCAGTGCTGTTGAATGATGTGGCTTGTGCCGTAGTCACAAGGCCAGCTTGGACACAAAAGGTTTTTTCATATGGTATTTCTGATAGACCTGTACCAAGTTCAAGTATGAAAGTGCAGATTGCTATCCTGTAACCCAGCATTTAGACAGCGCAAAACTATGCGAACATAACAGATCAGATACAAGTCAAACAAAGAATCTCAAATCTTGGTCAGAAGAAGAAATGAGAAGACAGGCACAGGGATGTTAAGCATTATTTCATTTGCTTTTAGAAAGATGACAATAAAACATAGTCGCTGTTTTTAAAGTCAAAAATGAAAATTAACCCTTGAGATGCATCAAGTTGATGTCATCACTGTGCCTCCACAATACCATTATGAGCATTAGAAACATAGAAAAATGTTCTAATGCCAGAAAAGATTTCAATGAATCCCAGTCACAGTGTGATTATCAACATTTCCTTTATCATAGGCAGGTATGTAAAGACTGCTGACCTCTCTTTTAAATGTAAAGCCAACCTTATGGACTCTCTGCAGCAGAATTGCTACCTCCTTCCTTTGAAGTGGCATTGTCAAGCTAAAATATTGTATATCCTAAAGAAAGGTCCCTTCAATAGAAGAGTTTTAACACTTACTTCCCCAGCAGCCAATGTCCTCCATCTCTCCCCCATTTTCAGAGCTGCAGTCTCCATCAGTATCTTTGCATTCGACTCTTTCGGGACTGTCATTGTCATGCCAAAGTGTGCTGTGGTTTCATCTTCCCACCCCTATGTTAAAGTTTAGCCCTGTAGTGACACAGGGATCAGAGAAAGAAAACACAGAGCATGCTGGGGGACACAGCACAGGGTGGGGGACACAGGAATGTGACACTCCTGAGAAATATTAAAGACACTGATGGAGGCTGCATTGCTTGAAACATTTACAGGGACCTTTAGTATTTTTGATACTTTATTATATGCCACTTTTTTACCCATGCAGGGCAAAATAAAGGATTCATTTAGCTCCCTTCCTCCCCACTAGAAATAACTCTCCTTTCTTCACTCTCCCACCCCTCTATTCATCTGCCCGTACCAGACAATGCCCTATGTAAGCTCCAAACCAAATTGCCAGAGCTTACACAAGTCATTTACTCCTTCCCTCATGCCATGTGACAACACTAGGCCAATCGTAAAGCATCCTAGCAACTAAACAGAGTGGCAGGGGAGAAAAAAAAAAAGGTGAATATGTACAATTTGGAAACAGAAGTGCTAAGTTAAACTTTTATTTTGCCCTGCGTAGGTAAAGGAAAAGGGTCACTTAAGGCTTGGTTTACACTACTGCAATGCTATTTTGATGTGATTTACAGAATTATTATGTGGTACGACTTTGATGCAACTTTTCATACTCTATGGGGCCAAGTTGCACTGTATATCACACCAAAGTAGTGCAGAAAATGTTTCCAAATTCACACCATTCTGAGTTGCATTGACTAAAACGGGCACCATGAAAAACAATGAGATTCCCCTTACCATGCAATTTTGTGCAACTCAAATATCCATCAATATTCCCATCGCACATGTTCCTGGAGAGAAAGCTCTAAGATATTGGGTGCTGCAGCAACCACCAGCTGGAGACTGGATAATACACGACACACTAAAGATTTTTGCCAGCACACCACAGATCTTCAGATTGAGTCCAAACGATTTTAATTGAAGAATGATCACATCACAAACAAGAGAATGCAATGTTTCGGAGTCACTCAGGACCCATTCAACAGTCATGTGATAAGTGTAAGACAATTGTGCAAAGCATTTAAATAAAGTAAACATCCACCAATCAGAACAAAGTTCCACCCACCCAAAGACAGGTGTGATGTCATAAGTCCTGCAAAAAGGCCAGTAAACAGAAAAAGAGATCATAAGGATATTCACTATCTATTTAAATAATATTAATAAAAAAGATTATTTTCCAATATGGTAGCCTATACATGTTCCCAATATTAGCATATCCTTATGATTTCTTATTTTGTTTACTGGTCTTTTTCCAGGACATATGATTTCACACCTGGGGTGGGTGGGTGGGACTTTCTTTTTGCCTGATTCTGATTGGTGGATGTTTATTTAAATGTTTTGCATAATTGCCTTAGGCCTGGTAAACACTATGAGTTTTTTTTACTCCACCCGTTGGGAACCGCTGTTCAACTCCAATTGGAGCTGCTGTACTAAGAATCCGACATTAGTTCAGCGATCTCCTCCACTGCGCTGTTGTGTTCTGACAGGGGAACAAGCCCTCGCTGTTACTCTTGCTGGGTGCAGGAACGGGACCTGCAAGTTTCTGTGGCACTCATTGCTATACCATCATCCTCTCAATGCTGGCATTTGAGAAGGCATGAGGTAAAGTAGGGTTAGAGATCACAGATGAGGAGCAAGGTGATGTATGCTTGTTTTGATCTGGTGCCTCTTTCAGGTGCTGTTGCTGCATGGCAGGTCGTCATATGCCTTGCCAAGCATGTGGTGCCCAAGCGGCTGGTGTTCTGGCCACGCTTGATCTGCTTTAGACAGATGTTGCAAACAGCAGTGCTGCAGTCTACTGCACATGTGCTGAAAAAAGTCCACACTAATGAACTTTTGTGAGTCCGCGGGATTTTGCAGCACCCTGCACCTGTGGAGCTTTCTGCTGTGATGCAATAGATTGGCTACTGTTATGGCGGCCCCTGCTATTCTCGCCCTGCCTCAAACCACCAATTTAGGGTCATTACTCATAAGTCCCTGGCTAAAAGCAGCCTGCCTTTAGTCCAGTCATGGCAGAGATCATTTGATTGGCCAAAGCATGAGGTCAGGGTGCATGCTTTGGCCAATCACATAAAGTGCTGCACGTAGTGCATTATGGGATCTCGAATTTCCCGCGAAGAAGCACATTTGTTCGTCATTTGACGAACAATAGAATGAACGATGTTCGAGTCGAACTTAGCTTTGACTCAAACTCGAAGCTCATCCCTACTCAGAAGTCATGCTAGTGTAAATTAGGTTTTAACCCCTTCTGGACCGGAAGATTTTCCCCCTTAATGACCAGGCCATTTTTTGCGATTCAGCACTGCGTTACTTTAACGGACAAATGCGCGATCATGCAATGCTGTACCCAATAAAATCTATGTCCTTTTTTTCCCACAAATAGAGCTTTCTTTTGGTGGTATTTGATCACCTGTGCGATTTTTATTTTTTGCGCTATAAACAAGAAAAGGGCGACAATTCTGAAAAAAAAAACAATATTTTTCACTTTTTGCTATATAACATTCCCCCCCCCCCCCCCAAAATGTAAAAAATTTAATGTTTTCATCATTTTAGGCCAATTTGTATTCTGCTACATATTTTTGGTAAAAAAATCCCAAAAAGCTTATTTTGATTGGTTTGTGCAAAAGTTATTGCGTCTACAAACTAGGGGAAAGATTTATGTCATTTTTATTTATTTCATATTTTTAGCAGGACTGCGACATTGCAGCAGAGAGATCAGACCCCTAACTGACATTTTTGACACTTTTTGGGGGACCAGTGACATTACTACCGTAATCAGTGCTAAAAAAATGCACTGTTACTGTAAAAATGACACTGGCAGGGAAGGGGTTAACCCAATCAAAGGGTTAAGTGTGAGCCTAGGGGGTGTTTTCTAACTGTGGGGGGAGGGGTGGGCTTGTAATATCAACACAGAGATCTGTGTTCCTAAATAGCAGGAACACAGGGGCTTTGTGTTGATACCAGAGAGAACAACGGTCTGCTGTGTTTACAATAATTTGTGTAAGTATTGTTTTACTTTTTTTCCAGATTTTTTTTTATTTTACTTTTACTGAGCGCTTTTGCATTGGAGGGAGGGGCTAAGGGATAAGAAGGCCTTGCATTTTTACGCAAGGCCCATTTTTTTGTTGAACAGAGGAGATCAGTGAAGCTGTATGCAGCGCTAAATACAACTGCAGTTTAAGCCAATATTGCTAAAGCTAACAAACAGTAAAAGAGAAATTCATAAAAGGGTTAAATTACATTCTGGAAACGTAAACCCGAAAAAAAAAATTCCATGTGTAAGAAGATTCAACTCATTTCTTTTTCTCTGTACTTTTTTAGTAATCCCAGTGCTCTATTTTTCTGAACTGAGCTATAACTTCTAAGGCGTCTCAGAAAAGTTGTGTTATTGTTATTACCACCAGCTATGATGTCTGTCGGCTTGTTGTCTGCTGTGTTCAAAGATACAACGTGTAGCCTGTAGCCTGGAACTATCTAAATCCAACAGTTGTAGCATGTTTTCATTAAATCAGTGGCACCACATACCAGCTCTGGAAATTAAAAAGCCTTGATACGTTTAGAATGATGTGAGACTGGCAAAAAAGAATTCTACCGATGAAGGCTTTATGATCAGGCAATATCAACTACCTTAGAAAATAAAGTACACAGAATGTTGTCTGAATAATATGTAAAATAATCTGGTTTACTAAAAACTAAAAATACCAATGCATTTTGTCTTACATGCACATAGAAACATTTATGAATTTCAAGTACAAGTAGTATGAAACCTCATTAAAAATGAACTCTGTTTTACTGTAAAAGGTGGTGCTCAAGGGCATTGCTCAGGATCTGAAAAGCTGGTATGCTCAAAGGAACCTTTCACACGGAAATGTTGCCAATGGTGGGTGTAGGCAAAATATGGTTTAGAAGCGCTTGTTTAAAAAAAATCTTTCCATTTCCCAAGAATATAAACAAAGCATTTGCTTAAATCTTCGCAATCAGCTGTTTAAATGCATTCATTTTTCCTCAAAACATGACTTTTTGGTAAAGTGATACTAAAGTCTCATTTTTTTTTTCATTAAAAATAATGAACATGTTATACTTACCTGCTCTGTGCAGTGGTTTTGCAAAGAGCAGCCCAGATCCTCCCCTTCTTGGGTCCCTCGCTGGTGCTTCTGGCCCTTCCCTCCCACCGAGTGCAGCTTGCTTTGGGGGTACCCAAGCCGAGCCACTACTCTGTGTGCCCATTCAGACATGAAGCCATGGCCCAGCCTGGCCTCGCCCCCTTTCTCTTTCTCATTGGTTTACTAACTTTGATTGAAAGCAGCAGGAGCCAATGGCGCCTGCTGATGTCTCAGCCAATGAGGAAGGGGAGTCCTTTCACCTTTAGAACCACTTTAAATAAGTGCTGCCTTGGTAATGCTTGTCTTGTTAGAGGGATGAATATGTTAAAAGACTGCCCTGAAAGACACTGTGCTGTTAGAGAGTCTGTTATGTGCAGAGACCGGCCTGCTGGATAGACTACTGTGTTAGAGAGGCATGCCCTTTTAGGTTACCTCACTTACTTACTTAAAGCAGAGCAAGTAAGCAAGTTGTTAGTCTTCATGAATGAGTTCTTCTTATATAAGCAGCAAAAGAAAGCAACATTGCACTGAGCAGCCAGAATGTCAATGAACTATGTTACCAATGTTTAGTACTCAAGACCATGGACACTTTTGTCATATGCCCTTGATTTTCTGTGTTAGTAATGCCTCCAGTGATGGTGACAGGTTGTGTATATAGTTATAATTAAAGCCCCACTACAGACAACTTTCACAAAAATAATAATCTTTCCTATAGCTCCTCTGATTAAGTTATGATCACTTTTTAGTCATCCAACCCTTAAATTGTTTCTAAAGGCAGAAGGTTTTTCACCCTAATGCATTCTATGCATTAAGATAAAAAAACTTTATGTGTGTAGCAGCTCCCCAGCATCCCTAATACTCACCTGAGCCCCATCTCAGTCCAGCGATGTACATGAGAGCCTCGGCTCTCAGGGGACACTAACTCCTCCTTGGTTGAGAAATTGTCATTCATAGCCAGTGAGCCAATGAGCAGAAACAGAGGGCGGGGCCGAGCCACTGCTCTGCAAGTGAATAGAGACACAGGGCAGCAGCTTGGAACCAAGCCCACTTGGGTGCCCCCAGAGCAAGCACTTGGCAGGAGGGAGGAGCCAGGTGCAAAACCACTGCTCAGAGCAGGTAAGTATGACATGTTTGTTTCTGGGTTTTTCTTTTGAAAACCAGTCCTTCAATTTCACTTCAAAGTCACAAAATATGGATATATAGGTGCCTGTGTCATCATCAAAACCCTCTGTTCTTTCTTCTCCTCTTGTTCTATGTGTGTGGCAATAATTAGTGCTCCATGTCATTCCCCCCTCCGTTTCCTCAGCACCAGGAAAACACACATCCTTTTGTATCATCAGGATGTTAGATTCCTGGTTGTTCATTACTTGGGTAGGTTTGTGGGTGGTGTCGGGGCAGGGTAATCTTGTCTTCTCTAAGTTGGTAAGGTTGAATAAAGACACCAGTCCACCCAGTTCAACCTGTGTAGGTGTGAGTGTGTATTTATGTCTCTTCCACTTCCCACATCCCGGCATATTGTGTTCAATAAAATGCTTCCTGCTGAAATCACAGACTGTGGAAGGGAGCTTCACATTCTTACCATTCTAGCAGTAAAAAACTCCTTGCACAGTTTAAGGTTAAACCACTTCTCATTCAACTTGAGTGGCCATGTGTCTTCTTGAGTAACCTGAGACTGAATAGTTTTTACCCAATGTTGAAATCACCTTTAGGATATTTGTATATTGCTATCATATCCCCTTTTAAGCGCGTCTTCCCTAGTCAGAATAAGTTTAATGTTTGTACTCATTCCTCAAAACAAAGGTCCATTACCCTTATTCGTTTTGTTGCCATTCTCTAGTTCCAGCACATCCCCCCTGAGTTTTATCTCTTGAGTAAATACCCTTTTTAATGCATTTTAATATTCTGCTGGCCTTGCTTGGTGCAGTGTGGCGTTGCATGCTATTTCTGAGTCTTTCATCAACTAGGACTCCCAATTCTTTTTCCATACTCGATTCTCCAAGAGGTTCTCCCCCTAGAGTGTAGCTTGCATTCACATTTTTAGCCCATAAGGGCATTACTTTACATTCTCCTACATTGAACTTCATTTGTCATGTGTTTACCCAACCATCTTTTTTATTGAGGTCTTCCTGTAAAGTTGCTATATCTCGTGGTGAAGGTATTGCCCTGCTTAGCTTTTTATCATCATCAAACAATGATTTTGAACTATTTATCCCAACTTCTATATTATTTATAAACAAGGTAAATATGATTGGTTGCAGAACAAAGCCCTGGGCTACTCCATTTGAAACTCCAGACCATTCAGAAGATACGCTATTTATCACCACCCTCTGGACACGTCCCTGTAACCAGTAAGGTACATATACAACGGTCAATGCCAACAAACCTCAATTTATGGATTAAGTGTTTATGGGGTACCATGTCAAATGCTTTGGCCAAGTCTAGATACACTACATCCACAGGCCTTCCTTTATCCAGATTACAGCTCACTTCCTCATAGAATGGTAATAGGTTGGTCTGGCAAGAATGATTTTTCATGAATCCATGCTGGTTACTACTAATGATACTATTCTTATCAGTACATTCTTGGATATAGCCCCTTATCATTCCCTCCAATAGTTTACAAGCTATTGATGTTAGTCTGACTGGCCTGTAGTTTCCAGGTATGTATCTCTAACCATTCCTAAAGATTGGAACAATGTTAGTTTTTCGCCAATCCGCTGGTACCATTCCTGTCAGTAAGCTTTCCTTAAAGATTAGGAATAACAATCTAGCAATGACCTGGCTAAGTTATTTGGGGACTCTTGGGTGCAAGCCATCTGGCCCTGGTGATTTGTTCACATTAAGTTTTTCTAGTCTTTTTAGAACACTGGCTTCTGTTAGCCACGAAAGTACACTCCTTGCTGTGTTGCTAACAATAATACCGTATTGTCTATTATTACCCTCTTTTTCCGAAGAAAAAACTGAGGAGAAGAATGCATTTAATACAGTTTCCTTCTCCTTGTCACCTATGACCAATATCCCTTGATCATCCTTTATGGAGCAAATATGCTCTTACTCTGGCTTTTTTTTACAGTTGAAAAGAAAGGAGCCACTAGTATTTAATCCACTGGACAAGAAAATAAACCTTATGAACTATGAGAAGTGACCTTCATGAATGGTGTGATGGGAATGATGCTGTTGAAAGGTAAATTGACCAGAGATCACTACTATGTACACATGTGCCTGCCACACTTGCACTTGAGAAGATAGCTTTAAATTTGTTGCTCAACCATTTAAATCTAGATGGATGTAGTGGAGGGGTTATGCTTTTTCCTTCTAGATTGTTGTCTTTTATGAAAATTTGTGTTTTTGCATACTAAAACCTAAATATTTGAATTGTGGGTTTCTTTTTTGCGTGTCATCTTCCTTAGAAAATTGTTTGTTTACCTACTGTGGTGTCATGATTATTGTAATGACATGTTCTGCTCAATTAGGATTAGGATTGTAAACATTTATGCTAACAATCTCCTGTCCCTGATGATAATTCTGATGAAAAACAGTCTATGTTTTAGTGAAACACAATTCAAAGTACTTTCTTAAAAAGATGACAGGACACTCATATATATATATGTAACTGTTTTATGTGACTTGTAGAGTATAAGGTGACCATCCATTTCTGATCTTTGAGAATTTGACTGGTAACAGCTTCATTTTAAAATTTATAGAGAAAGTATCATTTTTTTGTAGGTGCCCTGTTATACTAGCTGCTATGTTGTGCAGGACAACTCCCCCAGTGCGAAGCATCCTGCAACTAGCAAGAAAACAGCTGCTTTGCTAGTGATCTTTTGTGTCCAGCTTCCTGCACTTGTCCAAGGTAAGCACCAGCAAGAGAAATGCTGAGAGAGGCAAGGTCGGTCAGCATCATACATTTGTATTGTACTGTTCATTATATTGTGAACAAAATGTTAATGCAGGTACACAGATATTCTGAACTTACCTTTATTAGTCTTCCAAACCTACATGGGTGCCCTGAAACCCCAGCATAGTCTATAAACAAGACATTTTGAGCTCCTTTAAGCTAACAAATACACTTTGAAATACTTTGAGCTAACCCTATAACCTCCCATGCCTTCCTACTGGTCAGATAAAGCCCAACTCCAGTAAAAAATGAATTTTAAATAGTGCATTGAACATCAGTTACCTTACTCCATGATATTGATTCAAAGCACTTCTTCCTAAGCCATCCTTCTGTGTAATGGATCAAAGTCACAGTTTCCTCTATGAGCCAGGCTAATTACTTGCTCTGGCATCAGACATTTTTGCCTGGTTGTTATTTTTTTGTGCCCTCACTTCTCCCATGGGTTTCCTGCCTTTGGAGTCTGGGAGAGAGGACCTGGCCATTGGAAGTGTTGCCTCCACCAATAAGAGATGTCCATGTTGTGCAGGTGGATATGTGGACACCCTAAGAAGGACCCTGGGAAATAAACAGAATATGATAGAAGCATCACCATGTTACTGTGGCTTTGGGTAAGTAAAATGGGCATTTGGATATTTTTTTTCATACCAGTGATTAAAGAGGAAGTAAACCCTCCTCTGCAAGTTGTACCTATAGGTAAGCATATGATAAGGCTTACCTATAGGTACTGTAAATATCTCCTAAACATGCACCGTTTAGGAGATATTTACCTTAAGTGCAGCCAGTGACATCACGCTGGTGCCGTTCCTTCAGAGCCCCGTGCCGTGACCGTCGGCTCCCACGCGCATGCGCGGGAGTAAAGTTATCGCGGGTCCAGCCAATCGGATGGCTGGATGCCGCAAACCCGGAAGAAGGGTGACAGAACATGTGACCCACGAGAGAGGTGAGCGGTCGGCGCTTCGGGGCTTCATTCTTAGGTAAGTATTTCATAATGAGCTAGTATGCGATGCATACTAGCTCATTATGTGTTTGTCTTTCAGGTGTACTTAAAAAAAAAAAAAAATCTGAGGTTTACAACCTCTTTAAGTGATTAGTAAGCTGTTGCTAATATCCTGAAGTTGGGGTTTAAGTTTATATAATATTTAGCAGCCAATAGTGATGTGCAAGAGGTAACAGGCATGGTACAAACCACCAATTTCTTAACTCTGAGTGCCTGTATTAAGATACCATTGTCTTTTTACAGTAGGATAGGTCGGTACAGGTACATTTTTAATTTGTTGTACTTTGCCATAAACTGTACACATATATGTAGGCTCACTGAAATGGGTGTTCTTCTGTGAGGCTGCATACATGCATATCTGTGTTTGTCTGGGAGTGCACTGCACAGTGTTTTCCCAGCATAGAGACCAGGCTCCTACCGAGAGCCCTGGGTCTTCAAACAAGCAAAATAAAACTGTGACCAGACTTAGAGGGAAGATAGGACACGTTGTTTATATAAAATCCATAATTTTATTCATATGCAAAAATCTAAAAAGCAAACACAAGCATGCATCAATAAAAAAAAACATGTATATATAAAAACACAGCTGTGACAGTTTAACAACAAAAAGATATACAAAATATTAAGTGAATGATGGTGGCGACATCTAGGAACCAACGTGGAGCTGGAGGCCGGAGGTTTGTCTGTGAGGCTGCTGTTTACACTGATTGTCCCAAAAACGATGTACAGTATCTTCGGATTGTGAATGCTTGTGTTGGTTTGGTGTGCTGCAAGCATCTGTAAAGAGTGAGTACCCTGTGATTTTTGTTAATGAATGCAAATTTTAAAAGGGTATAAGCACTATTGGCTTTTTTTTTATCTTTCATTCATTATTTCGGGATACTACAAATGAGAGGAGCCTAGAAGGAGGTTGGAGAAGTTGGATATAGCCAATAGTGGGCTCAAAAGCTGGTTTGAATCATAATTGTGGTGATCACATTACCCCAAGTGAGAATATTTTGGGGGGGCACTCTATTGTTTTTTTTGCACTGAGAAGGGATTGCACGGTGGATCAAGCACTGTGTGTTTTTCTTGATTTTTTGTTTGTTTTTGCTTCATATTTTCTTTGCAAGCAATCATTTGCATGGACTCTTTCATTGTTATATGGTGATTGCACGTTTATGTTGGACAATATTTCACTATATGTATGCACTTTTTAATATTGTTATATTCTGATTATACAGTCATTTAGTATTCACATAGCACAGCATTTATTGTGTATTGATTTAGTTAGCACATGAGTGGGATTGTGAACAATGCTAGCAGCTTATATTCACTTAATTTCATAGATAGTAGCTCACAGGATCAATATATTTAATCCGTATCCCTTATATCACCACCACCAACATAATGCTCAAACATTTGCACATCCCTGGATATACAGTTAGTTTTAGCATATATAGTATTTAGTCATGTGCTGTTTTTCTATTTCAGATTGTTTATACCAGCTGTGGGTTTTAAGTGTCCAGCCTTATTTGTATTCCTGGGAGATTTCTGTGTGTGTGTTTTCCAGCCAGACAAGGGGAATGTGCTATCTCAATGGATGTAACTGTTCTGGATATATGAACATAGCAAAATGTTTATTATTTGGATATTTAAAGTAATTATATATCTTTCATTTATGTAGTGAATCTCGTTTCTTTCCTCTGGTGTGACCTGAAGAAGAAAACCAGTGAAACGTGTTGACGCATAGGGATTCATTCACTTAATATTTTGTATATCTTATCGTTGTAAAACTGATGGTCTATTGTGGCCACTCTGTTAGGATGTATATATATACATGTTTTTATTGAAGCATGCTTGAGCATGCTTTTTATATTTTTGCATATGAATAAAATTATGGATTTTATATAATCCTATCTTGCCTCTAAAGTCCATGACATTTTTCTTTTGCTTGTTTGAATTATTTTACGAATGTGGCACTGTAGTGATCCCATTAATACTTTCAGCCCTGGGTCTTGTACTTATGATCAGGAACCAGGAGTTACCAATCCCCTGATCACTGTGATAGCCTCTGATTGGCTATCACACTGTGATCAGTCTCTGTGCAACCCACCCCTGTGTTATTTTTCTCCTCTGCATTGTATCTTTCTCTGCTTGGCAGAGGAATAAAATTTAAACAAACAAGTGTGTGGAAAAAAAAAAAAAACTAGATCAAGGTTTGTTCTAGCTCAGTGTCAGGGTTAGTGGTAGGGTCAAGGGTCAAGGGTCAAAGGACAGAGTCAGCATATTTTAGGTAAGATTTAATAAAAAAAAAGTAATTCTCTGAATTAGAATCAGTGTCAGTTAGTGTCAGTGTGTTTTTAGTAGAATAAAAAAATGCACACTATTGTTTCTGGGCCCTATTTTGGGTACAAACAACGAATAACAACCACATATGTGGTTCCACTGCAATTGTCAGGAATTTATTTTGGGTTGTTCTTTGGTAGTAAAATAAGTAAGTAAGTAAATCATTTTTTGCCAGTTTTCTTATGATAATAAAATCAGGAGATATCTGCTACCATTTACCACCAAAAGAAAGGCCCATTTGTACTGAAAATAACTAAGTATAATCTATATGGATACACAACGTAATTGTGATGATATGTACAGTTCTACTAACACATGTCAAAGTTGTGGTCAGGCATTGGGATTTGTTTGACCTTCAGTCATAAAGGGGTTAAACAAATATTTCTGTTGATAATAGCTCTATAAAATGACCTTCCCCATAAGTTGACCCATTCAGATGCTATCCTCACTGAACTATGCAAACCTTGGACAGAATTCAGCTCCAACTTACAAAATGGTTTTAATTTTTACCTGAAAAAACTTGGACTTACATGGTACTCTCTGAGCAACAAAGCAGGCAAAGTCCAGGCTCAACAATATAAACACTGGGCAGTACAGTCCAAAATCCAATACCTTTTAAGCCTCGTACACACGCACTGATTGTTGGCCGACCGATCGGCCGTCTTTTGTCCAGTGTTATTGTGTTGGTTGAAATGTGCTCTAGACTGCACACAAATTTCGTCGGCCAACAACAACCAACTGCAGAAGTGATGTCATGTTCTGGTCTACTTTTCTTGTGTTTTTTCTTCTCTGAGCATACCCAGTCTTGCTCAACTGATTTTTGTCGGCCGAAATCTGTACTGACTGAGGAACAATCGGCCGTTCTGCTAACGGCCAACAAAAATTTTATAGCATGCACACCAGATTTTGTTAGGCCGAAAAGTCGCAGTCGGTTGTCGGAATCATCATACTAACAAGCCGATAATCGGCCGATCGGGCGGCGGCCGAAAATTCACGGCCAACAATCAGTATGTGTGCACGGGGCTTAAGACTCCTAAGGTCACAGACTTGCTAACGGTTTTGGCTCCTTTTAATCCAAAATGATATAACTTAAACCTCTCCCCCACTGAACCAAAACCTAGTCAATCATTAATACAAGATTTCCTCTTCCCTCTGCACCTTTCCTCTCTGACTCACACACAATTAGAAGCTCTGGTGCAGCCCTTCTCCCATCAGGAACTCCTAGCTGCCATCAAAGCCCTCCCTTTGCATTATGCCCCAGGGCCGGATGGCTTCAGCAAGGAATACTACAAAACATATACTGAGCAACTTGTACCCTATCTTTGTAACTCCCTCAATAGATTCTTAGCCACTGGCGAGATTCAAACAGGAATCTCTTGAAGCCATCATCATCACCATTCATAAACCTGGTAAACCCCCTCATAATCAGGCTAATTATAGCCCCATCTCCCTCCTTAATTCAGACCTCAAATTGTACGCCAAGATATTAGCAACACATCTTGCTCAGCATATGCCCCACCCTGTACATCCGGACCAGGTGGGATTTATCCCTTCCCGTCAGGCCTCGGACGGAACCTGACATTTTGTGGACCTTATCCATTGGGCTGAGCACCACCAAACGCCTCCTCTGCTTATTTCACTAGATGCATAGAAGGCGTTTGATAGGGTGCATTGGGAGTATCTGGAAGCAGTACTGAGGAACTTTGGCATAGAGGGAAATTTCTTACAAGCCATATCGGGACTTTACCCCACACCCAGTGCCAGGGTTTGGACCACAGGCCTCCTATCAGACTCATTCCCGATAACCAATGGCACCCGTCAGGGATGCCCACTCTCACCCCTGATCTTTGCCCTGGTTTTTAAGCCCCTAGCCCAGGCTATTCACGCCACCCCTCTCATTTCTGGAATATCGGTAGGAAATACTCCCCACAAAATTGGCCTCTATGCAGCTGATATCATCATATCTCTTACACATCCACTACATTCAATACCCCCTTTATGTCAAATCCAGAAGGACTTTAGTGCGGTTTCCATGAATAAGCTTAATCAGTCTAAATCATCCATGATTGGAATCTCCATGTTATTTTCTCTTAAAACCAATATATCCAAAATGTCCCCCTTCCCCTGGACACCTAGCTCATTCATGACAAATTTGGGCATTCAACTCAACTCCCCTATCCTCTATGCTTTTGCACACAAATCTCACCTCTCTTCTCCAGAAACTTCTATCCAATAGTACTTCTATGTCATTCATTAAAGCTTCCTGGGTCAGACGCATAGCTCTCGCCAAGATGTTTCTCCTCACACATGTACTCTACCTCTTCAGGAATTTGCCATTACCAATTCTATCCACTGACATAGCTAAAATTCAACAAACTTTTAACACCTTTATCTGGGCAGCCTGTAAACCTCACCTAAAGTCCTCCATTTTGAGCACCCCTATAGCTCTTGCCCGTCTTGGAGCACCCAACATCAAATGGTAATACAAGGCAGTCATCCTGAACCAAGCAAAACAGTGGTGGTCCCCACCCTCCACTGCTTCATGGCTACAAATTGAAGCTTCAGCAATCTCTCTACCTCCCCATCTACTACCAGTGGCGATAGACTTTCATGCATCCCACTCCTTTTTTACCTTCCGTCAATGCCACAATTACAGTCTGGAAAGCTATACGAAAAATCTCCCAAGGAATTCACATAAAGACCCTGCAGTCTCTTCCACTCCTCTCCCTCCAACTACTAATACTAAACTTACCACATACAGCACTAGTTTGAAGCAGGAATCCACAAGATTGGAGACCTATACCATCAACTTCATCTTAAAGATTTCCAGCAACTCTCTGCCTCATACAACCTTCCTAGCAAACACTTCTACATTTACCTCAGGATTCATCATATTATCTCCTCAATATCTATCACTGATGGGACTGTCTCTAAGGATTTTCTCTCCTTCTGCACCTGACTATCAACCAAATCCAAGGGAATATCCTACATTTATAATCTACATCCAAACCCTCAAGTATGGTATTTTGGTAATAAAAACTGCAGATCTCACTCTCTCCGGAGGTTTGGCGTCAAACCCTCAGGCTACCATCTGTCTTTTCCAAAAACATATCTCATTGGGAAACTCTCATGAAAATATACCACAAATGGTATTACATGCCTGATAGACTGGTCCATTTCTCCACATCTCACTCCTTGAAATACTGGAGAAATTGTGATGCTATAGGGGACATTTTTCATATCTGGTGGGACTGTCCTGTCATCACTCTCTTCTGGGAAAATGTATCTACTCTGATTGCTGACATTACTTTTACTTCACAGGCGTTAATACCGCAAATGGCTCTCTTTGGTCTAGACCCTTTTGTTTGGCCCATGACATTCCTTCCTATTGTAACTCACATCTTAATAACAGCATGTGTAACCCATGCATGGGCTTGGAAGGACCCACTTCACCCAACACTATACTCTATCATCTCTACTATCAACGACCATTGTCGTACGGAATTTCTCTTTGCCAAATCAAACATCACTGTAGATAAATTCCACAAACATTGGTCTCCATGGCTAGCACATCCCAGAATAATTTCCCTTAGTAATCTGTAGTGATGTTCTCCTTGACAGTGCCCACATGGGGGGAAAATCCTGCTTCCTGGTGTCTTGGACCAAACAGAGCCAAAAGCAAACCTACTGCCCTATTGTAACTTTAAGTATTTATAATACCTTTATAAGTCTACTTTATATCCTTCCTGTATCACTCTCTGCTCATTCTGCTTTTCTTTCCTCTCCTCCCTACCTTGGACTTGACACTCCCCCTTTCCAAGGACTGATGTTGCAGTCCTATTTCTGCTTTAAAGTATACATTTCATTGAATATGGATTTTATGCTTATTTCGTTTTTAAGCTAATGTTGTAACACTGTACGTTTGTGTTCACCCTTGCTTTGGGTGGATGCCTCTGCCTTCACTCTAATTTTGTACCCTATGTTTTTTTATTTCAATAAAAACTATTGAAAGTTTAAAACTCAATTTTAACATTTAGGTATTTCTTTAATCAAAAATGTTAAACATCAGTAAAAATAGCCTTTGCATTTGCACAAGAATAATTGAATATTGTCCGTGATACTTTTTTATTTTTACTAACACACAATTTTTCAGGACATGCTTAAAGGGTATGTCCACTTCTTCAAGGTTTCAAGCAATACTGGTTCACAAATGTTTTAGAAGAATGTTAAAAAAAAGACAATCTCTGAGGGAAAACAAAAAACACACCCACAAACAAATGTACACGGCAATGATAATAAAACAAGCATTAGAAAGTGAGATAAGACAGAGGGAGAGCTATAGACTGGGGTCAAGGGGACGACAGTCACAGAGGGGGTCATAAAACTGTGGGATAATACGGCCATACATGGAGCAAATTTCTTCCCTGCAACCACAGGTTGCAGGAAAAAAATTCACTCAATTTCCCCATGAACACAGACATTGTTGATGCAGGAATCCCTTCTGTCTGGCTATTGTCTTCTCCTGGTGGGAGAAGGCAGGGGAAGCAAGCAAGGAGAATACAGTGATTGATGCTAGCGGCTATAAATCACCGCTGGTTCCTGCTGAACCGTGTATGGCCTGCCTTAGAAAACCCATATCTAAATTTAGGCCGTTATCTTTTGTGTCAAATAGAACTATCATTCTTAGTTCAAACGTTTTCCTTTCCTGAAAAGTTTTTAAATTCCCATTAAAATAAAAGACATTGAAGTCTTCCATAGTGTGGTACAGTTGTGAGAAATATTGTCCCACAGGTGTACAAAACTCATCTTATTTCTGTTCCTTGTGTCTGTGCAAATTCATCCTTGTTCGCAACTTCTGTACTGTTTCGCACAAAAAACTTTTGTAGGCTTTGATAACCACTTCAGCCCCAGAAGGATTTGCCCCTTTCTGACCAGGCCCTATTTTGCAATTTGGCATTGCGTTATTTTACCTGACAATTGCGCGGTCGTCTAACAATGTACCCAAACCAAATTTACGTCCTTTTTTCCCCACAAATATAGCTTTCTTTTAGTGGTATTTGATCACCTATGCGATTTTAAATTTTTGCGCTATAAACAAAAAAAGAGCGACAATTAAAAAAAAAAATATATATATTTTTCACATTTTGCTATATGACATTCCCCAAAAAAATGTAAAAATCTATATTTTTTAACATTTTAGACCAATTTGTTTTCTGCTACATAAGTTATTGTGTCTACTAACTACTGGAAAGATTTTTGTAATTTTTATTGTTTTTTTTTTAACTAGTAATGGTATGCGATTTAATTGCGGGACTGCGACATTACGGCGGACAGATCGGACCCCTAACTGACATTTTTGACACTTTTGGGGGGACCAGTGACATTACTACAGTAAGCACGGTTACTGAAATAATGACACTGGCAGGGAAGGGGTTAACCCTATGTATGCCTCATGCTTACTGACGTGTGTGTGTGGGGGGGGGGGGTTCTGTGACAGACAAAGAGATCACAGTTTCAGCTATGCTGAATCTGCTGATCTCTTCCTGTATGTCACTGAGAAGATCCACCTGCTTTGTTTACATAAGCAGGCGGGTCTTCTCTCCATTTCCTTGTCGATCAGAGGAGGGCAACGGCAATCGGAGTTGCTCCTCCTGCGGCCAGACTCCCGCTGTGTCTAGCAGTCCAGTCATGTAGATCTACGTAGCTGGACCAAGGGGAGCCCCACTGCCGCAGTAATATTACTGTGAGCAGTCGGAAAGTGGTTAAATATCAGAGAATAAACACTTCCTAGGTGATTATCACATTTACAAATCTTAGAAAACCCGGTGATGAAAATGCCAGGTGCTATACTGTACATAGCAGGCATCTCCATAATAACTTGCAGGAGTTTCCATTTCTTGTAAGGGACCCCAGAAAAATGGGTTGCTCTAACATGTATAAAGCCACCAATTACCATTGTTACTGACTCTTTCCTGCCCCACCCTGTGCCTCATTATTCACTCACTCCTATGGCAGGTATCTTTACTAACTAACAGTGATGTGTTAGAGGCAAAAGGGGTAGGCTATTGACAACAACCACCGGAGACTGACAATATTTGTATAATTAACCTCCTCAACTTTCTGGATTGTCCTTTATAAGAAGGTGGAGGTGCCTGCTATCCACTGTTAGTGACATTTTAAAGGACAACTAAAGGCATAGCTATGAAAGCCTAAAAAAGTACCAACTTCTGTGATGTACAAGCCTCATAAATTAAACACTAAAATACTCCTTCATTTGCATCTCACACGCTTCCCCCTCCCCTGCACTGCAGCTCACAATGGGATGGTTTAGCAGCAAAGGAAGTTCTGTAATTTCAGAAAGCAGTAGGCAGGACTAAATGTGTCCAGGCACAGGTTTGTTAATCAGCAGTGACAATGATGATGGTCATGTCCACTGGAGCATTTTTTTCATCCAATGTAGTGCAAGCAGGCACAGCCTACCTAAGAGTGGCAATTCTTCTCTAAATTCAGGATCAGTGCAGCATACAGGAAGCTGTATTAGGAGGACCTTACTCGCAGGCTCAACAGGCACATACAGGACTTTGAAACCTGTAAGCACAGATGCACTATTAATTAAGAGCATCTTTTTCATGGGACTCTATTGTTCTACTTTAACCACTTCAGTTCTGGAAGGTTTACCCCTTTATGACCAGGCCATTTTTTACAAAACGGCACTCCATTACTTTATCTGCGTTGTTGTGCGTTGCTGTATCCAAATAATAAATCTCCCACAAATAGAGCTTTATTTTGGCGGTACTTGATCATC
Source organism: Pelophylax lessonae (assembly GCF_965119305.1). NCBI lineage: Eukaryota > Metazoa > Chordata > Amphibia > Anura > Ranidae > Pelophylax > Pelophylax lessonae. The sequence continues at coordinate 454,119,200 of NC_138772.1, forward strand.
TCTGCTTTTTTTTTTTCCGTTAAAAACAAAAAAGGACCGACAATTAAAAAAAAAAAAAAAACAATATTTTTTACTTTCTGCTTTAAAACACATCCAATAAAAAAATGTAAAAAATCTAATTTAGGGCAATATGTATTCTGCTACATAAAAAAAAAAAAAAAACACAATAAGTGTATATTGATTGGTTTGCGCAAAAGATATAGCATCTACAAACTATGGGATATTTATGGGAATTTTATTTATTTATTTATTTTTTACTAGTAATGGTGGGTGATCAGCGACTTATAGAGGGACTGCAACATTGCGGAGGACAAATCGGACACTAAGCGACACTTTTGTGGGGATTAGTGACACTAATACAGTAATCAGTGCTAAAAAATATTCACTGTCACTGTACTGACACTGGCAGGGAAGGGGTTACCATCACAGGCAATCAAATGGTTAAATGTGTCCCTAAGGAGAGCTTACTAACTGTGTGGGGGTTGCTTTAACTTTGTAAAAACACAGATCCGTGTTCCTGCAGAAACACAGAATCTCTCTCGTCCCTTCTTCAAAGAATGGCGATCTGCCTTATTTACATAGGCAGACCACCATTTTGCATCTCTCGGGAACGATCGGCGGGTCCTGGTGGACATCGGGTCCGCCAGAAGCACTGACTGGCTCCCCCTGTATCCAATCAGTAGGAGCGGGCCCCCCGGCAGCACGTGCGTGCCCCAGACCTGGAAGTGCAGAATCATGTACCTGAATGTGATTCTGCGCACAGGAGCAGCCCCGCCCTGCAGTAAATGAACAAAAGGCAGTAAGCAAGGGGTTAATAATTTACATTTGTACACAGGTTTACTTTAACTACTTTACGACCGCCCACTGCAGCCGCTCCTGCATGAACCGATGTAGGTATACGTCGGTCGCGCGCAGGGAGCTAGGGGGCGAGCTCCCCCGGCACGCTCCCGCCCCCGCTCGTCAGCGGAGAAGCCGATGCACGGGGCAGGCGGCTCCGATTGGCGCCTGACACCCGCGATCATTCCCCGCTGAGAGAGAAGGATGGTCGGCTGTTGTAAACACAGTTGACAGTTGACCAATCTTCTCCCTGGAATGATCATAGAGCCCCTGTGATCCTTCTATATAGGAACGCAGGTCTCTATGGTCATTTCACAAGCCATGCCCCCACACAGTTAGAATCACCCCCCTAGGCTCACATTTAACTCCTTGATCACCCGCAATGTTAACCCCTTCCCTGCCAGTGTCATTATTACAGTAACATGCATTATTTTAGCACTGATTACTGTAGTAATGTCACTGGTCTCCCCCAAAAGTGTAAAAAATATCAGTCAGGGGTCCGATCTGTCCGCTGCAATGCCGAAGTCCCGCAAAAAATCGCAGATCGCCGTCATTACTAGTAAAAAAAAAAAAAACAATAAAAATGACATAAATTTTTTACGTAGTTAGTAGACACGATAACTTTTGTGCAAACCAATCAAAATATGCTTATTGCGATTTTTTTACCAAAAATATGTAGCAGAAAACAAATTGGCCTAAAATGTAAAAAAATTTAGATTTTTAATTTTTTGGGGAAATGTTATATAGCAGAATGTGAAAAATATTGTTTTTTTTCTGAATTGTCGCTCTTTTTTTGTTTAAAGCGCAAAAAATAAAAATCCCACAGGTGATCAAATACCCCCAAAAGAAAGCTCTATTTGTGGGAAAAAAAGGACAACCGCGCAATTGTCCGTTAAAGTAACGCAGTGCCAAATCGCAAAATATGGCCTGGTCATTAAGGGGGCAAATCCTTTCCGGTCAAGAAGTGGTTAAGAGATCCATGCTTTCTTCATTTGCAATAAATCAGTCAAGTATACAAGTAAATGCAAAAAAAAAAAACTTTTAACACAGCCTGTTACAGTGAATAAATTCCAAAGAAAACTTCAGCATTTAAGTGCTCATGACATTTAAAGGTTTTTTTTTTTATTTTCCCTTTAAGTAGTTTTTACAATCTTGTTATTGCAAAACTTGATATAAAAGAAGAAAAAAATAAAATGTTCAGCTTATACAGTACACAAATAAATTAATCCTACCTCTATACAGTACTGGTCAAGCAATACTAATAAAAAAAAACAATCCTATTCGTCAAACCACTTTGGAGCTCATATAGCAGAAGTTATGTGACTAGAATCCTAAAAGCATTTTGGATTGTAAGAAATATGACATAGAAGAAGGGTGTATTATTGCAAATAGAGGTCTATAAACTGTCAACTAAGCTCTCAAAAATGCACAAGGAAGCCTGCGTTCACTTTACTGTCAATTTAGCATGCAATGTGCTTGCTTTAATGAATCTATGGAGGTATCTGTTGACTGTCTGCTTGACATTCCTGGGCATTATGCTCAAAGACTATACATATTAGAGAAGACTGCTAGAGTTTCAGTGGTAGATGGAGTCAGCAGCTTAATGAAAAATGATGTTTATTCTTTACAAAGTAATGTACAGAAAACATTTCAACATCACAACATGGCTTCTCCCATGGGTTCTGAAGAGCTTTCCTCTGGAGCTGTGTATATGGAGAATATGTTTTGCTTTATTGAATTATGTGTCTAAAAAGATTTGGGGAAAATGTATAGATATTTGTCTGTGTGTACTGAAAAAGAAAGATAGCCACAGGTTGTTAATTCCAATACCAGATCATATACTATTTATATGATATAATATTGTATTTAAGTCATTAAATAATTCCATTTACGCAATGTCTGGATTCTACAACACAGTTCAATAACTATACACTTAGGGGGGAATTTAAAATGGAGAGAGGGTATTACTATCAGCTCTGCTAGAATCAGCAGTGTTACTCCACACCTTATGTGTCCCTTGTGTCTTAGGCCCCTTTCACCAGACTTGTATAAAGTACTCGAAACCCATACTTGAGTAAAAGTACAAGTGCTCGATCAAAAAGTGACTTGAGTAGAAGTGGAAGTGCTCGATCAAAAAGTGACTTGAGTAGAAGTACTAAAGTATTCAACATTTTTTGTACTTAAGTATTGCAAGTAGTTTTTTTAAAAAATTTTGCTACTCAAGTACTAAAAGTAAAAGTACCAGTAGTTTTGAAAAAAAAAATGCTACTCAAGTACTGAAAGTAAAAGCACAAGTACTGTGTTATGTAGTTATTAAAGAAAGAAGTCAAAAGTTTGAACATCATATTGTTTTTTATTATTTCAAATGCAGCTTTTATTTATACATACAGTAGCTTTTATTTTCGTATGTGCTGATAATACACATGTTTTGAGCTTCATGAAACCTGCCATCTACTGTTCTGGCAGTAGTCATTTTTATAATTGTAACGAGTAACTATGCAGCACAAAAAAAAACCATTGGAGTAGAAGTATTGAAATCATTGAAAAAATGTAGTGAAGTAAAAGTAGAAGTAGGAGAAAAAAATTCTACTCTAGGAAAGTACAGATACCGCCTTTCGGTACTTAAGTACAGTAGTGAAGTAGTTCTACTTAGTTACTATACATCTCTGCCTTTCACACAGGGAGTCCGTCAGGCAGACTCTGGTTTTCTCAGCGGGGGACCCGCTGAGCAGGCGGATGGCAGCTGTGTCTCCGCGATGTGTGCAGAGACAAAGCTGTCAGGTCTCCGCTGTTCTCTATGGGGGAATCGGGTGGGAACGGACCATCTGTCCATTCTCATCCGATCCCATTCGATCCGAAAATAGGGTTTCCATCCGTCCAGATTTGACAGATCGGATGTCAATGGACATGTCTCTGCTGACATCCGATGCCCCATAGAGATACATGAGGCATCCTTTCAGATCCGCCAAAAAAACGGACAGGCTGATCTGAGCAGTCCGCCTGTGTGAAAGGGGCCTTAGTGATAAAACATAGGCTGCAGTGTAGAGTTTGCATAAAGCTGATGTTTAGGTATGGCAATTTTTACATAGTTACATTGGTCTAGCTTGGATTTCCCCATGGGACATTGAAATTACTGTATTAGGCACCACTACTACAGGAATTACTATAGCAGCAGTGACTACTACATTGATCTCATAGGTATGACACATACTTACATTGGTCTAAGCTGGACTAATGTAACTATGCCAAAATTTACATACCTAAACTCCAGGTTTAACGCTACAAAAATAACTCCATATGTGGAGAGCCAAATGATTTTGACTGATCATGTGATTGGACTCTCTGCTTCCTCTTATGCATTTAAATAGCACTTTGCTAACTTTTGAGTCCAAAGCCATGCAGAGAACTAAGCACATTTGTAATGGACAGCACTTTGCTTTATAAATATAATTTTTTAATTTACTTTGAAGGATATGCTATACTTTTACTTTTACACATACTGCAGTCATTACAGTTTATTATTTTAGAATAATTGTTTAGAATATGTGTTTTCCAACTGTAGCAAGGTGGGTCTGCCATTGTTACCGGTTACCTCTACAGCCCATGTGAGCTGCGGCCCTGGGTGTGAGAACTGACACATTGACAACTCCGGCATCTTTGTTTGGTTGTTTTATTGTAATTTTAGGGGATGGGAGAAGGGAATGAGTGGGATACTCCTTTGGCTCGACTATGTACAATTCTGGAACTTTTGTAGCAAAAATGCCCGTTAGCGCTGTCTTGACGCCAGCCGATGCTAGCCAACGCTTACTAACTCTTTGAACACACTGTATCTCTGAAAGCTGTGCTGGAACCCCGACTTAAGTCTAGCAGATCCAGGACTGTAGAACCTTGAACATCTGACACTGCTTGCACTGCAAAGTCACTGACTACTCTCTCCAGCCTTGCCCTGGCTTGAGGTAGCTTGCTGTGTATTCCTGTATGGCTGCAACTCTCAACTGATGCACTCACACTGTGCATTTACTCTTTAGGGCCCAAGCTGCAGGTGCCCCCTTTACTGCTTCAGGGTCATCAACATAGGTACCCCCTCTAACACTTCAGGGTCCTCTGACTAGGTAACCCCTTTACCGCTAGCTGACACTTGGATCCTAGAACCTTCTCCGGAGTGGTCCCCACTAACTCTAGGCAGACCCCCCTAGGGGCAATCCTCAGTACTCACGACCTGTGTAGGCTTTCCTGGGACTGGACCCCTCTCACTCTCTGCTGGTTCTTGGCACACCGGATCCCCTCCGCTCAACTCAGCACTCTCTGTATTCTCAGGCAGCACCCGAGACATACACCTCCTCTGACAGGAGGAGAGACAGCCGTCCTCTCCCTCCTGGGACTCTGCTTCCCTCCAAAGACAACGAGTCATGCTCTCCCTCAAACTTATATCCACTCCCAGAATTCTTTGCAGCAGATTCTGCCTTCTGGGGTAGTTACAAGCCTGAATGTATCCCTGATTGGGTTTTCTCCACTGCCCTATGAGAAACCTCTCACAGAGCCAGTGGGGAGACTCCCCCTTCAGCAGACACACCTGGAAACCATAACACCCTACTAAAAAGAAATCATGGCCCTGCTGTTAGGCAGACAAAGCCCACTATATATTTACCTAGCACCTACCTGTAGGGTGCTGCACAACATTTCAAAATTTAAAAAAGAAGGCGTTGAGCCCCAAACCCGGTCTACCAAGATTTAATTTCCTGTTCTGTTAACATTTTTGTTAGGACTTCTTTTTGGTTCTCTTTTTGGGAGATAGTTATGACAATTTGGGTTTGATTTACTAAAACAGCTTCCAGGTTTTTATGTCAAAGCTTAAGGCCCTGTTCACACCTGAGCGCATTTCAGCTCATAAAACGCTCATCTCTGAAGTCTCAAAACACCCAACAAGCAAAATCCCATTCATTTGAATGGCCCCTGTTCACATCTGAGTGTTTTGTCAACTAAAGCAAAATGCCTAAAGCTCAAAAAGGTACATGAGCTTCTTTATTGGCAGATTATTTTGTTAGATGTCAATGCCTGCCTCCAAACACCTGCCCAAAACGCCTGAAAAAAGCCAAATAAAAGCCAGAAAAAATGCCTGAAAAAAGCCAGAAAAAATGCCTGCAAAAGCCCCCCAAAAAACACCTAAAAACGATATGCTCAGGTGTGAATGGAGCCTAACTGAACAAGCTGAAATTAGAAGCTGATTGGCTACCATGCACAGCTGCACTAGATTTTGCACCAATTTTAGTAAATCAACCCCCTTGTATCATGATTTATTAATTAAGATGTGGTGCTCTCCCACCCCCTCCTCCCTGTATTGAATTGGATATTGTTTGATGAAACAATTTAAACAAGCTTGTGTAAAAAAAGTTAAAGACCCACACAATATCTTTGACATACTCAGGCCAGTTCTCTGTGTCCTTGCTCCAATGTGTGAAATCAGCCATAGACTGTGGTTAAAATGCTCACAAACATTAAATCCCTTCTGGATAAGATGGGCTGCTATGGCATTTTTGTATTATTCTAAGGCGATACAGTTCAGAGAATGTGTGATTAAAATTTAGGGCCCTGGTCTGAAGAGCTTGGCTCTAGTGACAGCCGTTTGGTTTTAAGTTGGCATCACAATAGCAAAATTGAAAAAGTGGTCCATAAAGACTAATGTATAGCCGTGCCCAGAGGACATTTCAGCTATATTAGGAAAGTCCATAGCAGCTCAAATGATTCCCCAGTGTTCACAGGGGAGTGGTGTATTTGATCTTCTCCTATGCACCCAAATGGATAACCCCAGGCAGTAGATGTATCTGCGGATGAAGCCCTTCACCCGCTCAGCACTGAAGTGTCCTCCAGTGTGATGGAAGATCTAACAGACCATTGAGGCCTTAGATTCAAGAATTATGAATGTCTAAATGCTTACAAGTAATACGTGTTTTACAATAGTCCATTGTACCACTCAAGGCTTTCCCAGTATCTCAGCAGCTTTTGTAATGTTGGGGAAAGTTGAAACAATTCCCTATAATTGGGCTCCTGATTTTTTGACCAGCATTCCATAAGCTGGGAGATTTCAGAATCCTGTATTTGGCCCACTTCCTTAAAGTAGGAATTTCAGGAACAGCTTGCAGGTGCTGGCTACCTTACAGGGCTGATGAACCGTGTGCCTCCCAAAGATTAATCCTCTCAAAGCTGATCCATACCCTCTCATGGTTGGTCATGGTCGAAATCAGAAAAGTGCCTCAACGTTACTGTTATTACTGATATTAGGAAACTGACACCACCAGGTGCACAGAATATGGAAGGGCTAAAAGTAAACATGGGCCAAACAGGCTCCTGTTTGGTTCGCAGCAGAACTCTCAAACAGGGGAAATATTCTAACCCAAATGGTGAGCCCCTTAAAAGTGCCAATTTTAAAGGCTTATATACAAGTAATTGGCCATAAAAGGGGTATGAGGGTCTGGTTATTGCCCTGAGGGACATGTATCAATGCAAACATGTTTTTAAAAAACAATAGCAGTGATTATAATTATGCTTGAAGTGCAACAATAAAAATTAAAAAATCCTTTAAATATAGTGCCGGGGGGGGGGGGTCCCCTTAATGTGCCTGTAAAGTGGCACATCAGCAGCATGAATAGAACATGCTGCAGCAAAAATTACATTTCTAAAGAAAAAAATGTTAAATCACATTTTAAAAAGACTCGTGGTTACAATTGCAAGCACCCAGCAATTGAAAAAATAAGGGAAAAAAATGGCGTGAGCCCCCCCAGTCCATACCAGGCCCATGCCAGTTTAAAAAAAAAGCGTAGGGTCCCCCCCAAAATTTATATAATTTAAAAACAATGTAGAAATTAATATATGGTTTTACATTTTGACGATGGATATGCTTAAATCCTAAACCTAAACCCCTTAGTTTCTAAGCCTTCCTCACCATATTTGAATTTTTAAAAATGAAGTTTAGGCTTGTGCAGGGAAATAGGATCACTTTTCTAAAATAAACTAAATGAATAAAAAAGATAAATAAACAAAGTCAATTTCTAGCTTCCCTACCCTCATCCTTTGAGGAATATTTCTTGCTGCAAAGCTACAGGAGCATTTTAAAATATATCCATGATATATGACATAAAAGTGCTGGAAGATTACAGGTTTATTTGATATAGCAATATTGTAAACAGTCTTAGCTATGCTCATGCTTTTCACTAATGCTGCTGATGGGTCTTTAGACAGGAAATAGAAATGAATGCCAGGCAAATATAGAAGCAATCCCTAATTTATTTATGTGGTACTGAAAAAAATTGTAGATGTAATCTAAATCGGACTAGTATGAAACACAACACAAACTTATTAGAACAAAAATTATTTCGATTTCTCATTTCATCACAAATCCCAAAAATAAAGGGGTAAGTCCTCATTTTAGAATGATTGGTGGAGAGATGCAAATCATTACATTAAAGTGATAATAATCTCTAACGCATTTTTCAAACGCATTTAGCAGCTGATTTAATCTCTAAATGAGTATGCAGCTTCTTCCCCCCTCTTTTCTTCCCCCCTTTATGTCCAGAGCGCTTTTTGCTATTCTGCACTGCGCTACTTTAACTGGCAATTGCGAAGTCATGCAAAACTGTACACAAATTACATTTTTATCTTTTTTTTTTTCCACACAAATAGAGCTTTCTTTTGGTGGTATTTGATCATCACTACTTTTTTTTTTACCAATATAAACAAAGAAAGACAAAATATTTCGAAAAATATTTTTTATTTTCTTCTATAAAACATATCCAATAAGAAAATTTTAAAAATCACATTTCTTCATGAATTTAGGTTAAAATGTATTATGCAACATGTCTTTAGTAAAAAATCCAAAAGGCGTATATTAATTGGTTTGCATAAAAGTTATAAGGTCTGGTATAGATACTGGAATATTTATTTATCTATTTATTTATTTTTTTATACTAGTAATGGTTTTGATCAGTTACTTATTGTGGGACTGTGATAGTATAGCGGCAATCTGACATTAGTTGACACTGGCTGGGGGGTATACTAACTGACTAACAGACACTGACATCAATAGTGACACTAATACAGTGATAAGTGCTAATACTATACACTTTCATTGTACTAATGACACTGGCTGGGAAGGGGTTAACATCTAGGGTCGATCAAGGGGTTAAATGTGTGCCTAACATTGTTTACTGTGTGTTATGTGGTGCTTTTACTAAGGCCTTGTACACACGCATCGATAGTTGGCCATGAATTTTCGGCCAACGTCCGATCGGCCGATTTTCGGCTTGTTAGTATGATGCTTTCGCCAACCGACTGCGACTTTTCGGCCGAACAAAATCTGGTGTGCAGGCTATAAAACTTTTGTTGGCCGTCAACAGAACGGCCGATTGTTCGTCAGTCAGTACAGATTTCGGCAGACAAAAATCTGATGAGCAAGACTGGGCATGCTCAGAGAAGAAAAAACACACGGAAAGAAAACCAGCGCATGACATAGCTTCTGAAGTTGGTTTTTGTTGGCTGAGAAAATTCGTGTGCAGTCTAGAGCACATTTCAACCAACACAACAACACTGGACAAAAGATAATCGTTGCGTGTGTAGGAGGCTTTAGTGAACTTGCTGTTTTTTTCCCTGCTTTGCAGGGAATAAAAAAACAAGATAGCCTGTGAGTATTCGGAGCTCGATGTTGTTTACAACACCGAGCTCCCTTTACTAAATGATAGAGCCAATCAGTGGGTGCCAGCAATCAATCGTTGGACTGTAACTAATCACAGCACAGCCAGAGTGATGGGTGCACGTGCGCAAGGCCCCTACCTGGAATTGCTAGATCACGTATCATATACATGGTCCAGCGCAGAGAAGCCACTTTGTAGCTGTACTTCTAAGTGTGGCAGTCGGCAAGCGGTTAATCTTTGCCTATGTTCCAGTTTAATCTGGTGCTATAATTGCTGCCCCAGGTTTTATACTTTAGGGTGGCTTATTTCTCTTGCAGCATCCTATGAAACTGCCCTTGCATGAATGGACTAAAGTTTCAAAGTGTCAACCTACACTGTGTAAAGCAGTATAAACACACAGCTTCACAGCCTAGAATGGCAAAGCACCCCCCTGCCCTTCCCATCTCCAAGATAACAGACTGACTGAAGACTGCACTGTCCACTGCTTATGGGGAAGATCAGACGTTCAGGGAAGCAGCAGTGAGGGAGCAGAGGAGCATCATTGAAAGTTGGAAACTGCAAGCACTGGGTGTAGAAATGTTACCAATTCATTTACTGGGGAATGTTTATTTTATTGTGTTTAATGTGTTAATCTAAAAGGTTTAGTGCCAGGTTAACACATATGCGATTCGGGAACCCTGCAAATCCACTGCGGGTTCCCCATCGCGCACAACTTGCAGGCCGTTCACACTGCCATATGCGAATCGCTGGGGGTGTCAATACAAAGTTAACGACACCCCCAGATCAGTTTGCATATTGCAGTGTGAATTGTCAATATGGACATGAATTGGATCGCATAGGTGTGAACAACCATGCGATCTGATGTACAATCTGTATGGCTGAATTTGCAATGCACAGACATCGCATGTGATTTGCAGAGCAGTGTGCTCTCCAATATCTGATATTGCATACGTGTGAACCGGCACTAAAACTAAGGGTTTAATACCAATTAAGCCAATTTACATTCAGAACTTCTGGTTTATAGCATAGATACAGGAAAATATTATAGAGCCTTTTATTTCAAATGTCATACAGTTTGGAATAAATAGCTCTACATTTTTACATTTATATTAGTGCTACAAACAAGCAATTGAAAATGTACAGGGCAAAGGGATATAAAGACATTATTTGTATGTAACCACCCTCTATCCTAAAATGAGGACTTATCCCTTATTTCTGCCATTTGTGATGAATGAGATATGCAAACAACTAAGAATGCTTTGTTGCACTTTACACTGGTTCAATGGAAGGCATTTTGGTTACTTTCAGCCAACCTAACCATACCATGATAATACTATTATAAGTACCTGAACTTTGTCTTCATATCACATTTCCTTAGTGCACATCTGAGCTCCAACTGAAAAAGGCCTGCAATGTAAGCCGGTGAGGGCCTTATTATTTTATGAGACTTGTGATGGCGAATTCAAAAAACAGACACACAAGCACTCAAAGTTGACAACCACAGCTGGCAATTGAGTTTGGCATGTTTTTTCAGCATTACCGCAAGAGAAATGATGTGGAAACATGCTTGCGTTTATGCCATAATCCTCTTGTGTGCAACTCAATCCCCTTTAATGTTACTGATTGGCTATGACTTTGAGTTAACACATTTACAGTCACTTGTGCACAGAAGCTACACAGCCTATTGAAAACTAAGCACACGTCTTATATACTGTACATTGTTAATGCCTTAAACCTTGTCCCTGAATGTATTCACACTGTTGGAATGATGTGTGAAAACTACAGCAAATCCCTCATTCTGATTGGTTGCTCTGGATGACACCTCCCTGTTTGCTCATGTTTTCAGGAGCCAACTCATAAAACTAGTATCTAAAGTTGCACCCTTGGTCAGGACAAGACTTGCTAGGTCTAGAATAGTTATGAAAATAAAGTTGAAATCTGAGATAAGAAAATAAAATATTGTCTTAATACAAGAGGCAGGTGTATTCTTTTTTGTGCATTTCTTCAAGATCTGTGCAGTAATCCAACATTAAACTTTGCCTTTGTGTATTATATATGTTTGAAAGGCAGAAAACATGGAATTTTAACAGTGCAAGGAGACCTAAGGTTAAAAAAATATAACAGAATTTTATTGAAAACATTTCTAGTTAAAATTTTACATATAATAAAAACATGGCACAATAGTCATACGATTAGTATGTGTATGCAGTGACTCCCGCCTCTGCATGTTTGCCAACCAATGGCTTCTTCAGGAGACTTTAATGAGTCCAGCATACAAAATCGCTATGCAATTGAGAAACAACTAATTATTCAGAATCAATACATATACATTTTTGTAATTTTGCAGATCATTAATTTCTCAGGCATGCATATGAATCAATGGCCATCATTAAAACACCTTCTTACCAAACTGTGCAAAAGGTTACATGCTGCATATTCAATGAGTTGTTAGGAGGAGATATTAGTGAACCGCAGGAAGGGATATGGAATCCACATACAGGTCTGTATACAACCAGTGGAGGAACTATATTGAAAATAAAAATATACATAATGTATGAGGAAGATACATATCTATATATCCTCACCATTAAATATGCATAAAGCCAAAATAATGAAAAAGTCAACCCACCATATATGCCGGTCTTGCCTTTGTGTAGCTTCCTATAATAATGACCGGACACTGATTTTATCTCTCCTTGTCCAGCGTGACTGGTCTTGTATCTGCCCCCTCCTATATTACCTGCAGGCAGCTTGTAGGGGTGGGGCCTGCTGTGTCCCTCCCATAGCCCTGTTTTCTGCATTGGCTATGGGCAGCACAATGATGATGTCACTGCTTCTTTTATGTGGTAACAATTGAGTTTTTACAGGCATTTGGTGCATACAGAATGGATGTACTGTATGTTGTCTATCCTCTTTGTCTACCGATATACACTATATTACCAAAAGTATTGTGACACCTGCCTTTACATACATAGGAAATTTAATGGCATCCCAGTGTTAGTATGTAGGGTTCAATATTGAGTTGGCCCACTCTTTGCAGCTATAACAGCTTTAACTCTTCTGGTAAGGCTGTCTACAAGGTTTAGGAGTGTGTCTATGGGAATTTTAGACCATTCTTCCAGAAGCATATTTGTGAGGTCAGGCACTATTGTTGGAAGAGAAGGCCTGGCTCACAGTCTCATCCCAAAGGTGTTCTATCAGGTTGAGATTAGGACCTGACTATGCAGGCTAGTCAAGTTCCTCCACACCAAACTCGGCCATTCATGTCTTTATGGACCTTGCTTTGTGCACTGGTCCAACTCATTTGGTGGGGGGGGATTATGCAGTGGGGTTGTTTTTCAGGGGTTGGGCTTGGCCCCTTAGTTCCAGTAAAGGGAATTCTTAAGGTGTCAGCATACCAAGACATTTTGGACAATTTCATGCTCCCAACTTTGTTGTAACAGTTTGGGGTTGGCCTTTCCTGTTCCAACATGACTGCACACCAGGGATGAGCTTGAGTTTGAGTCGAACGTAAGTTCAACTCAAACATTATCTGTTCGCTCGTTCACTAAATGACAAATAAATGGGCTTCTTTGCGGGAACTTTGAGTTCCTGCATTATCATGGACTCTGACCTCAATAAATCACCTGCTGGCCGGGGGAACCAAACCCCACAGCCATGTCATTGCAAGCCTGGTAGTTTATCATCTATGCCACCGTTAAGCCTGCTTAAGCTGAACGCACTGTCCCTAACTTTTATCTCATCCACTGTGGTAGGGTGAGTTAGGAGTTAGTTAGTTAGTTAGTTAGGCAGGGAAGTGTGTTCAACCCAAGAGTGCTTGACGGTGGTGTAGCTGGTAGAACAACAGCCTTGCTAATTGCGGGGTTGTTGGTTTGAATCCCTTGTTCAACAGGTGATTTTTAAGTGGAATTCTATAGTTAATAAATACATTGCTGGCAGGGAGAGAGATTTTTGCTTTTTACAGTTTGTTGAGATCAGATAGTGCAGTGTATACCACAAAGTTATATATATATATATATATATATATATATATAAGAACTTCAGTTTATATCAGTTTATGTCAGTATTGCTGAAAAAAAATGGCGAGGGCCCCCCCCCAGTCCACACCAGGCCCCTCGGGTAGGCTTATCAGAATCTTGAGGCCCCCTTTAACAAGGGGGCCCCCAGATCCTGGCCCCCCTATGTGAATGGATATTGGGTACATCAAAAGACAGTTTTGGAAAAGTCCTTTACTAAAAAATAAAAAAATAGTGTCCCCCGATTATCAGTCGCCCGTCCGCCCGGAAAATAGAAAAATAAAAAGAAGAAGAATCTCCTGCTTCTACGGACACTTCCCGCATTCTGAGCTGCTTTGATTGTGACAGCTCTTTTATAGTGACCTGACATCACAAGCTGCCCCACGATGCACTGCTCAGGTGCAGTGAAAAAATTACTGACGTCAGTAATTAACTTATCGATCCTATGTTAGCTTTAACTTGTGATGTGAAGTGTGTAGTTTCCCTAATTCTATCATTAACAGTCTTACATGCTACACATCTTCCACAGGTAAAAAAAAAAAACCTTCCTGATCCAAGAATGTGGTGTTTTTTTAGGGGGGTTTACAACATTCCTTGCCAGCTTATTCCTCAATGTAGGGGGCCTGGTGTAAACAAAATGTGGTCTCTTGGGTAACAAAGTACCCAGTGTTTGATCTTTCAAAAGTATGGGCCAATGTTTCTGTAGGATTTTCTCAACCTCCTTAAATGCTATTAGAACAGAATAAAAAAGTTGTTAGAAGACCAGCAGATAAAGGGGGGGGGGGGGACTGGTGATCTTAAATAAAAAAAGACTATCTGGCTAAAATAAATAGATTAGTGGAGGATAAGGTCATATATAAAAAGCTGAAAGGGAATCCCACGAATAAATATAAGGCGAAATAAAAACTACTTAAAAAAAAGAACACAAAGGAAGCACATATTAACAAAAAGGAAGCTGGGTATCTAATACCAGATGCCCCAAGAATGCCGATAATTGATCAATTACCCAAAATACATAAATGTAAAGATAAACCACCGGGAAGACCAAATTTAAGTGGCATTGACTCTCTGTTCAGTAGATCAGGAGAATATCTGGATTGTTTTTTTCAGCCATTGTCCCAACAGTTTCCAGCATACCTACAGGATAGTAAGGAGTTAAACAACCTGCTTAAAACTTTGGAATACCAGATGATTGTATTTTGGCAAGTATTGACGTTAACTCGCTTTATACAAATATCAAATAGAATTATGCTTTGGAAGTAGTAAAGGGGGCCATGGACAGAACAGATTTAAAAAGGAAACAAAAATAATTTCTGGTAAAAGCTCTAGACTAGCCATGAGTGTTTACTCCTTTTGGTATAATGGGAATCATTATAGACAAAAGAAAAGAGTGGCGTGGGGGGGGGGGCTAAATATGCCCCTTTGGTAGCCAATATCTTTATGAGCAAAAGGGAGTATGAGGTCATATATGGGGAACCTAGACCTGAATTAATGTTCTACAAAAGGTATATCGATGATATCCTGGGTGTGTGGGTGGGAACACAAGAAACCTTTCTTGAATTCCTTGATGAAATCAATAATAATAGATATGGCATATCATTTTTGGAAGTATATGTCAATATGGCTATCAACTTCCTTGACTTAGTTGTGTTCAAACAGAGTGAAAAGTTGAGCATGAAGACATATTTCAAGGAGGTTGACAGAAATGGATATATCCCAAAGGGAGGTTGCCACCACCCTAGATGGCAAATGGAGTACCTAAGAGTCAGATAATTAAAATACGTAGAAATTGTGATAATTAGATAGATTATGGGAGCCAGACAGCCACTATTATAAAGAGATTCCAAAAAAGGCATGAAGAATGAACATGGACTAGCCTTTATGACTGGTTTCTCGAAGCAGTAAAAGGAGGTTGAGAAAATCCTACACAAATATTTGCCCATACTTTTGAAAGATCGATCACTGGGTACTTTGTTACCAAGAGACCACAATTTGTTTACACCAGGCCCCCTACAATGAGAAATAAGCTGGCAAGCAATGTTGTAGACCCCCCCTAAAAAAATTTCTACATTCTTGAATCAGGAAGGTTTTTTTTGTTCATGATAGAATTAGGAAAACTACACACTTCACATCACGTTAAAGGAAGAACATATAGGATAGATAAGTTCATTTAGTGTGAGAGCACGCATGTAACTTATCTCCATGCATGCTTCAGTATGTTGTGAGGACCACCAGAAAACTTGGAGTTAGGTTGCAAGAGCACATTAACAATATTTGAAAGGGCTTTAAGAACCACAGCCCATCCATGCATTTTAGATTGGCTCATAATCAGGATCCAACATTGCTGAAGTTCTGTGTCATAGATAGGATAATTGCCAATTGGAGGGGAGGCAATATGGAAAAAGGTATATCCCAAAATGAAACTAGGTGGATACATTTGTTAAATACTATGAGTCCCAAGGGGTTGAATATAGAACTGGACCTCAATTACTTCCTTTCCAATTGGTATGTTTTTAAAAGGTTTTTTAAAAAGGTATTTTGAAAGTTTTTTTTATATTATTAATTTCCATTCTAATTTCAATCATGATTGTTTTTCTATTAAGAGTTTTTTTATTAGAATTTTTTTATTAAAATGTATTAATTTTGTTTAATTTAAAAAATGTTTTTATATTTTTTATTACTATTATAAATATATATTTTCTTGATCTATTTGTTTTTGTGTCTGGAATGCAAGCATTCAAATCTAATATGTTTTATCTTATAAGTGGTATGTCATTAGGGTCCTTGGCTGATTGGCAACAAGAGAATGTAGTTAAATAGGAGCCTACACGGTGGTTACAGAGCTGACCGTGTGCAATGTGGACAGACAGTAAGCCACTGTGTTGACTATGAAGCTGAGTACACCCTAATGGACAATACATTTGGGTCATGTGAACAGAAGTTTTCCACGCATGGCTATTTAACTTGCTGAGCAACTAAGAATCTTTGTGTTTGATAATGCCCTGTGGGAGTGGCGAAATGCGTCAACGTAGATTCCGGTTCCTCAGTGACGTCACGTCACGTCAGTGGTCGAACGCACGTGGAAGTTTTTTGTTTCATGCCCGCCTCAAGGTACGGACTCGGACTGAGTGATTGACTGATATATCTTGCTTTACCCAATGTGATACTTTGTCTGCAACACTGTAAGTGTAATATTAATTATTTCTACTAATAAACAAGGCTTTATTACACTATTGGGATTCTCTCTTCTCCATTTATGAGTGCCAAGACACAAGATACATGAGATGTGACATCCTCCCACTTACCATATACAGCTCAATAGACCCACATGCAATATTGCTAAGGAGTCCACATCTTTTGGTAAGTGCAAGCACAAGAGGGTGATAATCACCGTTCACTGCATAAGTTTGAAGATGTGAGGCACTTTAGCACTTTATCTGGACCAACATTGGAACTTTTTCTTAGACTTTCACTGAGCACTTGCTTGTAGCAATCATTTGTATTGAAATTTCACCAGTCACATTTGTTATTTTTAGTTTATTTGAATTGTTTTGTGCTGTGATTTATGATGGATTATGTATTCTTTTTTTGAACAGCAGCAATGGTGATTAGGTTTTAGGATTTAATTTAGCATGAGTTTTTTGAGTCTAGTTATATTCATTTTATAAATTTCAGATGCCAGCTACTAAGTTTTTTTTCTTGATTTTAGTTCAGTTGCATATCACAAAGCTTCAACCTTTTTTTGTTGGATTGCAAGACTATGGGGTTACTTTTCTAAAATCAGAGAGTGCAAAATCCAGGTGCAGCTCTGAATAGAAACCAATCAGCTTCCAGGTTTATTTGTCAAAGCTTAATTGACCAAGCTGAAGTTAGTAGCTGATTGGCTACCATGTACAGCTGCATCAGATTTTGCACCCTCTAGTTTTAGGCCCCTGTCACATAGGCTTTCCGATTCGATCCGCCTACCAGTTTTTCAGGCAGACCGGATCGGATGCTCCATGCAGCCCTATGGAGCAGCAGATGTCAGCGGATCCTAGCTGACACCCGCTGCTATCCAATCTGATCCTGTTCGTGAAATCCGGACAGATAGAAATCCTATTTTCCATCCATCTGCAGGATCTGATCGGATAGGATCGGATGAGGACAGACAGGCGGTCCGTTCTCATCTTATCTCCCCATAGAGGAGAGCGGTAATCTGACAGCTCCATCTCTGCACACAGAGCGGAGACGGAGCTGTCATCCGCCTGCTCAGTGGGGATCGGCGGATCAATCCCCCGCTGAGCAGAATGGACTCTGTCGTGCGCACCGCCCATGTGAAAGGAGCCTAAGTAAATCACAATGTCAGGTACACCACTGCCTTCAAGGTAACTATTGGGTTCATCCACCTTCTTTGATAGGTACACAACAGAGGTTTTCTACTGCATATAGAGGAAGGTGGGTTGCTCTCATTGAAATATTGGCACATCAATACATATCACTTTATTGCAACTATTCAAGATATTTGATGGAGCTGTTCCAAGCAACAACTCCTTGTTTATTAATGTCCGAATTCCACTTTCAGTTGTATATTAGTTATTTTCATATGATGATTAGATATATTTGCTAGAAGTATGAATTACAGATAATAATGAAGTGTTTCCACAGATTGCAACACTATACCGGGTAATCTGGCTCTCTTCATGGAATGGAAAGAATGCACACTGACTTATATACCTGTAACCATAATGTTCACTTGGAGATTCATTATCTCACACATGCTCATTATACAAAAGTAGGAACAGCATATATGTAAAAAAGCTAATTGTATTTTTTTAAAATGATGCTAAGTGATACCATTACTTATAAACAGCATTTAATGGCTGCATAAGTGATGATATAATTAAAAACGCTTATGCATTGCCTGAAAGCACTTAGCCAGCATGGCAGACTGTATGGGTATTTGAAACCACTTCAAAATCCCATTGTCATTATACAAAGCCAATATATCCTTCAGATCTGTATAAATTGAATTTTGACATAGTTGTCCAGTCAGCCTGTCACCACCAGGCATTGACAAAGATTTTTCAGGAACACACCAACATATAGGTACTTAAATGTGTTTTAATGAGCAACGCAAGTCAATGAATGAAGTCAAACAGTGAACTGATAACATTATTCAGAATATATTCTAACTGCATTGAAGTCACAAACAGCATTGAGCTTACATTTATTTATTTAGTTTGGAAAGGCACCAGATTTAGACATCTTCTCACAAGTCTTCTAAAGAACATTACAGCCTTTTGTCACTTGTGTTTAGCCAACCAGACAGCCAGATGCACAAGATGAATACCAGGGTACACATCTTGGCATTATACATCAAATGCATGTACTAAGGAGATCACTTAAAGTTATTGTATACACATTTTTTTTTTAAATAACAAACATTTCATACTTATCCGCTCTGTGAAATTATTTTGCACAGAGCATCCCCAATCCTCCACTTTTTGGATTCCCACTTCAGCGCTCCTGGCTCCTTCCCTCCTGCCAAGTGCTCACAGAGCATTGCTTAGCCCTGCACCCCACTCCCTCCTCACGGTCTATGATTGACAGCTTCGGGAGCCAATGATTCCCACTGCAGTCTCTGAACCTATAAGGAGGGAGAGAGAGCAGAGAGATGAAGAATCAAGATTGGGCTCATGTAAGTATAAGGGGCTAGCTGCACTCAGGAGGTTTTTTACCCTAAAGTGTTACTAAACCCAAACCCTGCATGCACTATACCTGGTCTCCCACAGTACACAGAACATGCAATTTTTTTTAGTAAATATAAACAGCTAAATACCTTTTCTCATCAGCAATATATAGTAGTCTTGTCTGGTTAAAGCTTGTAGGAGGAGTTGTCAGTCTCCCATGATTGTCCTAGCAGGATGCAGGACCCCTGACCCTCTGTCTGGAAAGTGCTGATTGGCCCTGTGCTGAGCACTCTCCCAAGACAAAAAAAAAAAAAACTCTAGAAATACACACCAAACTGAGCATGTGTATCCTGTCTCCTGGCTATGTAAATAATAGGATTTGTATTGGAGTCAATGGAAAACTGAGATGATCAGAGAAGATAGGATCAAACAGCCTTTTTACACAACGCAGAGGATTAACCCCTTAGGTTCCACAGTGAGTATAATAAGCATGCTTTACTACTTTAACAGTCTGATTTTACTGTTGTGGGTTTAGTAACACTTATATTGCAGAGAATTCATTAAGCCTTAAACACTGGGTATTTGACAGCTATTTTTGAATCTTATTATAGCCTTTTTTTGGGATGTAGTAGGGGTAAACTATTTATCAGCAAAAGAAAATAACTCTAAACTATCCTCTTCAACGGTTATCACCAGAACAGGTCCCCCTATTAGAAGATTTTCTCAGCCTCAGTAGAGTGAGTCCAGTAAAATTACGAATTTTTAATCAAATAGAAAGTGGGAATTACTCCAGTAAGGACACAGAGATTAATAAGAATGTTATAGAGAATCTTACTATTCCCTACTCTACCTGAACCCAGGATAAAAGTTTTTGGATACAGGTTCACTTTAGCAGAAGTGTACTTATACTTTACATACACTGGTATTCTCTCTTCTGCTAGTAGATGACAGGTGACAGGCAGTCCACCTCCTCCAGGATGTCACATCAATATGTGACATTGCCAGAAGGTTTGCTGTGTCTCCCAGCACAGTTCTCAAGAGCATGGAGGGGATTCCAAGAGACAGGCAGTTACTCTAAGAGAGCTGGACAGGGTCCTGGAAGATTGTTAATCCATCAGCAGGACCAGTATCTGCTCCTTTGTGCAGGGAGGAACAGGATGAGCATTGCTAGAACCCTACAAGATGACCTCCAGCAGGCCACTGGTGTGAATGTCTCTGACCAAACAATCAGAAACAGACTTCATGAGGGTGGCCTGAGTGTCCAACGTCCTCTAGTGGAGCTTGATTGGCATTTGCCATTGAACACCAGAATTTTCAGGTCTACTACTGGCGCCCTGTGCTTTTCACAGATGAGAGCAGGTTCACCCTAAACACATGTGACAGATATTAAAGGGTCTGGAGAAGCCATGGAGAATTGTATGCTGCCTGTAACATCGTTCAGCATTACTGGTTTAGTGATGGCTCGGTGATGGTCCAGGGAGGCATATCCATGGAGGCACGCACAGACCTCTACAGGCTAGACAATAGCATGGGGATGAAATCCTTGGACTTATTGTCAGACCTTATGCTGGTGCTGTGGGTCCTGGGTTCCTCCTGGTGCATGACAATGCCCGGCCTCATGTGACGAGAGTATGCAGCCAGTTCCTAGAGGATGAAGGAATCAATGCCTTTAAATGGCCCCCATGCTCGTCTGACCTAAATCCAATAGAACACCTCTGTGACATTATATTTAGGTCCATCTGACAATGCCAGGTTGCCCCTCCTTTTGTTCCTAACACATTACACAGTCCATATCAGTATAAATATCCAGCATGATATGTGGTCCCTTCAGCACCCATCTAGCTTATAGCTACTTCCAGGAACATGTGTGTTGAGAATATTGCACTAGGTTACTTGGCGTGTGTTCAGCGAACACATAAACACCCGATGTTCGAGTTGAACTTACTTTCGACTTGAGCATCCAGCCCATCCCTATTAGAGATGAGCTAACTAAATGTACCTAGCAGCATACTCCGAACTAGAAGCGTGCTACACATGCTTACACTCATCCAATGTAGACCAAAGTAACTATTCAAAAAAAAAAAGCCATACCTAAACTTTAGCTTTATATTACTGTACAACTTGATTAAAGTGGTTCTAAAGAGTGAAGGTTTTGAATGCATGAAGGTAAAAAAACGTTTTGTGTTCAGTGCCACCCCCCCCCCCAACCCCCCCAACCCTTGCCTGAGCTCCCTCCGATCCAGCGATGTTCACGATAGCCTGGGACTAGGACTCTCCCTCCTCATTGGCTGAGAGCAGCAGGAGCCCAGTGAGCCAATGAGGAAAGAGTGGGGGGGCTAAGTCTTGGCTCTGTGTTTTATGGATGGAACGGTGCCCCCAGGCTGTGGGCACTGCTCGAGGTGGAGGAGCGCTGGTAGAAAAAGATCAGAGATGCTCTGTGCAAAACCACTGCACAGAGCAGGTAAGTAGAATATGTTTCTTATAAAACAAAAAACAAAGCTTTCATACCACATTATAATTGATCTACGTAGTTCTCATTCAAAGTATCTTGTAGTGCAAAAAAAAACTTTACTTAAATTTAGAGAGAAAAATATGTACTGTATAGTATAATGTAAAGCGCCTTTGCCAGAATACTTTCTCTAAAATAAAAACCTCAGTGTAAATCATGCGGAGACATGGATTTCTGTAACGTGCCGTTTTTTTTCCATGCTTAAAACAACTTCCCGTCTGTGCTGTGATACAATTAAAGGAACCAATTTCTTTATTATACCTATTATCTACCCATTCCAAAGAGAAACTTTCTTCTTGACAAAAGTAGTGATATTCAATCCGTCCCCAGTGCATGTACAATTGATGAAGTTCTGCAGTGTATAATGATAAACAGAGAAAGCCTATCCCCTAATTGTGGTTTCCTTCAGGTGTCTGCTCGGGGTTTGTGGGAAGGCTGGATAGGCAGCAGTGGTTAAGTGTTGTGATTTTGCCACTAAGGACTTTTGATTGTTCATTCCCTGAGGAGATTGCAGTGATGCTTATGCCCATGCAGATGTGCTTATGCAGCTAGGAGTTCTGGCTTTGTTAAATATTTAAGATGCCCCCACCAAACCTGCACCTAAAATTAGTATTCCCATCTGCTGTTACTCTGATCTGCATGTGAACATTCTCTGTTGTTACTGCTTACATGACATGGTTTGGGAATAATACCCTTTCTTTCAGCTTTTCCTTCCAAAAGGCAGAGATGCTTTATATATATATATATATATATATATATATATATATATATATATATATATATATATATATATATATATATATATATATATATAGGGTTCTTGGTTATATAATGCCATTGTTAACCCTGACCTAAATCAGTGCCATCTTAAGAGCATTATAGGCCCCCAGGCAATGCAGTGCACTGGGGCCCTGCCTACACAATCAAATTATTGATAAGGCTATATTTATTGGTGCCTTCAACAAAATCAGTGTTTAAACATTAAATTAATAAATAATAAATCATTTCTAAAAAGGCAAAAAAAATAAATAAATCAATAAATAAATGATTAAATAATAAATTATTTTTAAAAAAAGGCAAAAAAAATCAATAAATAATTTAAAAAAAAAGCAAAAAAATAAATAAAATGCAATGATATCAATTGTATACAAAATGAAAGTGACATGCAGATTTTTTGGCTTTCTGAACATACAAAGACAATATTAATTTCTACACATAAAAAAAGTTAGTACTTACCCTTTTTGTCTTTCTTACCTTTCTGCTATGCTGGGTTCCACTTTAGGCTTGCGGCTTGCGCTGCGGCTGTCCTGGGGTGTGCCTGTCTCTCGGCAGACCTTGGAAGCAGGCAGGAACTCCTGCTGATGTGGGCACCTCTCCATGGCTTGATTAGCCTGAGAGCAGTGTCAGGCTAATGACAGCTTCCAGGCTTGGTAGCTGGGTCCAGCGAACACACACACGAACGGGAGTCAGACTTGACTGTCCTGTGTGTGCCCGTTTCGGTGGAGGCGGACAGGCATTCCTGCAGTTGTGGGCTACCCCTCCATGGCCCAAGGGGCCTGACAGTAGTGCAGGGCTGACAGGCGCTTGCCACTTGCTAAGTTCAGGGACAGGATGCGCATGGGAGTCTGGGCTAATGCTTGGCTGGGGCTGGGTCGCTGGGCAGGTGGGGCTCCCCAGGCAAGTGGGGCCCCCGGGCAACTGCCCAGCATGCCCATTCAGTAAGACGGCCCTGATATAAATGACTACTTTATTATGGGAGATTTACTAAAGGAATCCTGTACTACAAATATATGTAGGCTGCCTTACCTGATACCCTTCTAAAAATGCTAGTTACCTGGGTTGCCTAAACTGTCACAATGAGAAAAAAAATGCAGCAAGTGAAGTCAGACCTCTTTGGCTGTACATTTGTTTTAGGTCAGTGACATTTAAATGACCAAAGTCACTGATCCGCATGACTGCCAGGTAAGTAACAGCTTTGGACATTACAAGAGAAGTATGACCAAAGCTTTTTTGGTCACACTTCTCTTGTAGGTCACAGGAGTACACAAAGAATCAGCCAGAAAAAGCCAGCTGTCCGCTGACATCCCCAAACTGCTGCAGTCTCTGAATGTATCCGATAATAATGACGGGATGCACCCAGATGTCTGATTGGCAGTGTGCTGTTTAGAGCCTGAGCCAGCTGCTCCTGCCCCCTTTCCTGCCTGACTTTCAAGTGATCGCTGGAGGGGCAAAGTGGAGAGCAATGACTGACAGTTACTGCTCTTTGCTCATTGAAGACCGAGAACCATTAGATCAGCAGTCATGTGATCACCCAGTTCTCAGTGTTTGACCTGGCAGGGGTGAGCTGCAGCATCACACCAATGCTGCAACCATCTCGGTAAATACAGATGTTTGGTTTTTTGTATACCACACTTCTCATTTACTCCACTCAGGTTCTTCATCTGTCCTTTTAAATTAGGGTTTATTTGCCTGTAATTGGTATTACACATCTAGCTGAATTATGGCAAATTGACTAGCCCTAAGTTTCATGTTGTTCTGAACTGCAGAGTGCCAGGGTCCTTCGTCAAGTCACCATGCCAGTACCAGGTGAAGGGGTGACTTCCCATTGATGGGTCTGCACAGGGTCTTCAGTGGATGCATGGTGACATCACAACAAGGGACTACTACAAGACTGGAAGATTTACTAGTCTTCACCCCCATTGGTCCATGAAAGATCAAATGAATGTGAATTCCAGTAAAAGAGACTTAAGATCAAAGGTTTTATTGAACTAAAAAAAAGAGTATGAGTGGAGTGAGTGAAGGAATAGGGTAAAGAGTTTTATTTTTTTTTTCAAAAGATGGGATTTAAATGTGCTAATTGGTTTAAAGCTGGACTTCTGGGAATACATCAAATACACAGGTAAAATGCATATATTGGGCCTATTTTATCTGTGAACATATTTGTAATCATGCATGGCTAGGTTTGATATCCAGGAATCCCTGCCAGACAACGTAGCCAGGTCATAACAGCCCCTGTAATAATAGAACACATTGGCCAAAAACACACCTCAGAGACTGTTTGGCTGCTAATACTGGTTCTTCCGCTCCATGCTTGCATGCTGAACACTCAAACTAACAAAGTTTCAGGAACTGACAATAGTTGCATAAAAAAATCTACAAAGAATGTAAAAATTGTGTGTATATACACTATATTGTCAAAAGCATTGGTACGCCTGATTTAAACGCACATGAACTTTAATGGCACCCCAGTCTTAGCCTGTAGGGTTCAGTATTGAGTTGGCCCACTCTATGCAGCTATAACAGCTTCAACTCTTCTGGGAAGGCTGTTCACAAGGTTTAGGAGTGTGTCTATGGGAATGCTTGACCATTCTTCCAGAAGCGCATTTGTGAGGTCAGGCACTGATGTTGGACAAGAAGGCCCTGCTCACAGTCTCCGGTCTAACTCATCACAAAGTTGTTCTATCGGGTTGAGGTCAGGACTCTGTGCAGACCAGTCAAGTTCCTCCACCACAAACACGCTCATCCATGTCTTTATGGACCTTGCTTTGTGCACTGGAGAACAGTCATATTGGAACAGGAAGGGCCATCCCCAAATTGTTCCCATAAGGTTGGGAGCATGAAATTGTCCAAAATGTCTTGGTATGCTAACATCTTAAGGGTTCCCTCCACTGGAACCCTCAAAAACAACCCCAAACCCTAATCCCCCTCCACCAAATGATTTGGACCATTGAACAAAGCAAGAATGCATCCTAAACCTTGTGGACAGTCTTCCTAGAATAGTTGAAGCTGTTATAGCTGCAAAGGGGGGGGGGGGCAACTCAATATTGAACCCTACAGTCTAAGACTGGGATGGCATTAAAGCTCATGTGCGCCCCAATACTTTTGACAATATAGTGTATGTGTGAGTGTGTATGTATATATATATATATATATATATATATATATATATATATATATATATATATATACAAATATTCATATGTGTGTGTATACATACATATATATATAGATATATATACAGTATATATATATACAGTAGATATATATATATATATATATATATATATATATATAATCTACTGTAGTCAGGTTAGGTGTGCCCAAGAACTTCATGACTTTTGTGCTACAGTGAAGTTAGAACAGGTTGCCTGTCAATTTGTGAGTAATTAGCCTGCATTGCCTCAAGCCGTGTTCCAGTCATCCTCCTGTGCGGGGCTTGTTGTTTGTTAAGGAACCTTCAAGCGGTTTATTGCAGTAGTAAATATCCACACTGTCATATTTGGTGTCTGTGTGTCATCTCTGTAAAGCAGGCACAAATCACAGTTCAAGTAGGTGGCAGCGGGCATGAGCAAAGTTGCCCAGGCTGTCAAAAAGCCTGCATAACATGTATAGAAAGATGGCCTTACATCCTTTTTACACTAAGGCTTCTTGTTAGTTCAAGTCTAGCACTGCTTTATCCTGTACTTTGGGTCTTCTCTTTTCATACATAAAACACAAAGTCCTTGGTGACACACGCTAGAAAGGTATGATGATATGCTGATATGCATGTACAGTATACTTGTACTTGTATGATCTTCATATTATTCAAAATATAAGTACACTGTTATCATCACCAATTAATTTGTGTTATCTAACTAGCGGGGAAATGTGAAATGTGTCCTTTCACTATGTGTACAGTGCAGTTTAGGCAGAAAACATAAAAGAGATTAATATGTATTTGCAATACGCATTATAGTGTCATTAGAGTGGACTTTTGGGCAAAATAAAAGACATCATATATGCTGCAGTCTGTCCCTAGCACAGCACTAACAAAACACATTTTGCGGTTTTCTAAGACCCCCCCCACGTAACATAATTTATTTATCTGTTAAGTCCTGATAGTAGATCTGCTATTTTCCACTTCCTGTAATAGTGACAACATTGTTCATTTTTCAGTAAATCCGCACAGCGGCTTGTGGTCAGGGTTGTGGACAAGATAGTTGTAGGCAGGTGCAGTCTATTTTCTCCATTTCAGGTGATACTGAACCGCAGCGGCATTGCAGGGGAGAGGAAGTCGAGAGGAACATGTTTCCTCTATGGTTCTTTGGGTCACAGGGGAGCTATGGGGTTGGATACTGCCATCCCATTTGACTCTGGTGGCCATTTTGAGTCAGGCAGAGTTTATTTAAGACCCTGGCTCCCGGGCTTAGTGCGTGTGTGTAGTATAGGGACAGGTCACATGTTTGACAGGGACAAAGATCAGTGACAAGTAGAGATTCACAATGAGTAGAAAATGGATAGGGACATGCTATCCTTACTGGAAACCTCCCCATTTGGAGACAGACAAATGCTGTTGGTACATCTGAGACCTGCTCCGCTACAGGCTGTTGTAATTTGCTGTAAGTGTTCCCAGTCTGGTGCCTTCCTGCCAGGTTGTTCATTTCTGGATTCTACACTGCTCAAAAAAATGAAAGGAACACTTTGAAAACACATCAGATCTCAATATGGAAAATATCATGCTGGATATCTTGGAAATGGAAATTATCAACCTACAGAGGGCTGAAATCAAAGACACCCTGAAATCAAAGTTAAAATGATGCATCAGGCTAGTCCATTTTGCGGAAATTTCACTGCAGCAACTTAAAATGGTACTGAGTAGTTTGTATGGCCTCCACGTGCTTGTATGCATGCCTGACAATGTCAGGGCATGCTCCTAATGAGATGACGGATGGTGTCCTGGGGCATTTCCTACCAGATCTGGACCAGGGCATCACTGAGCTCCTGGGCAGACTGAGGTGCAACCTAAGGGTGTTGTATTGACCGAAACATAATGTTTCAGAGGTGTTCTATTGGATTTAGTGTGGGGGCCATTCAGTGGTATCAATTCCTCCATCCTACAGGAACTGGCTGCATACTCTTGCCACATAAGGCAGGGCATTGCCATGTACCAGGAGGAAACCGGGACCCACTGCACCAGTGTAGGGTCTGACAATGGGTCCAGGATTTCATCCCAATACCTAATAGCAGTCAGGGTGCCATTGTCTAGTCTGTAGAGGTCTGTGCCTCCCTCCATGGATATGCCTCCCCAGACCATCACTGACCCACTACCAAACCAGTCATGATGTATGATGTTACAGGCAGCATAATGTTCTCCATGGCTTCTCCAGACCCTTTTGCGTCTGTCACATGTGCACTGCATGAACCCGCCATCATCTGTTAAAATCACAGGGCATCAGTGGCAGACCTGGCAATTCTGGTGTTCATTGGCAAATGCCAATCTAGCTCCACAGTGTCAGGCAGTGAGCACAGGACCTACTAGAGGATGTCGGGCCCTCAGGCCACCCTTATGAAGTCTGTTTCTGATTGTTTGGTGAGAGACATTCACACCAATGGCCTGCTGAAGGTGAGTTTGTAGGGCTCTGGCAGTGCTCATCCTGGTCCTCCTTGCACAAAGCAGTATACACTGGTCCTGCTGATAGGTTAAGGACCTTCTATAGCCCTGTCCAGCTCTCCTAGAGTAACTGACTGTCTCCTGGAATCTCCTCCATGCTCTTGAGACTGTGCTAGGAGACACAGAGACTACTACTGTGCTGGGAGACAAGGTGCTGTTGCATGCAAATTTGACATCCTGATGAATTTAATTTTAGTTGTAAATAAAATAATGGATGGAGGGGCCTGCTGGTGGGCATGATTTTTTTTTCTTGGGTGGGGGGGAGAATATTAGTAGTAGTATAGGGGTGGGCTAGGGTAGAATAGGGGCAGGCTAGGGTAGAATAGGGGCGGGCTAGGGTAATATAGGGGCAGGCTAGGGTAGTATAGGGGTGGGCTAGGGTAGTATAATGGCAAGCTAGGGCTATAAAGTGATTTTTGAGTATGACAGGTTATGCGAAATTTGGCCATCCAGCAGATCAGCAGTGACTACTAGAAAAAAATGATGGACAGTCTTTGTGTCCCTTCACACAGAACTAACTTATATTACCTCTCTTTTACTCTCTGCCAGTGCTCCCACAGTCTTCAGTGCCTAGCCTCACGCATGCACCAGAGCAGAAGAAGGCGGGCCAGGTGCAAGGCTGGCTGCATCCCCTGCCAGCCTGGCAAGGTGCTCCCATACATCAGCTGCTGGCAGAGCCGGTGGGGAAGGGATCTTTCATTGCTCTCTGTCTCCTGTGGGTACCCCGCCCCCGGCAGCACACATACCTAAACTCCTCATGTGTGCTCGGAAGTTTAACAGTCCGTGTTAGACTGTGTGCAAGCACCCTCGTGAACGGCAACTATTGGTATATGTGTTGAGGGCAGCAGGGTGGCCTTTTTACAGGGTAGCGGAGCGGCCGCCCCTGGATGACACAAAAAACTGCTGGAAAAAAAATCTTGGCTGTCAAATTGCCGCCCCTCTCAGAGTTCCACCTGGGTCCAATGCAAAACGCCTGAAGTTCAAACATGTACATGAGCTTCTTTTTTGGCAGATTACAAGTGTTTTTGTTAGATGTCAATGCCTGCCTCCAAACACCTGCAAAAAATGTCTGAAAAAATGCCTGAAATTGATTGAGAAAGTGAAATTCTGTTTTAAGTAAACAGCAAAAAAAGGCCAATGCCTGCTAACATTTTAAGCAGTTACAGCAACAGTTTTTTTTTTTTTTTTTTTTGGAAACAAATGTTTAAACCACATGAATAAAAGCTGACAATCATACGCATAAGCACCTCTGTCAGTGTCATATGGTTTGTCCCAACCCATGTAACTGGCACTTTTAAGCTTGGACAGCTTGGTCTGTTAAAGGAAGTGAAAAAAAATGGATCTAACAGCAGGGTAAACAGAAAATAAAATAATGTTACAGGGTGGGCTCTGAAAAACAAAAACCTTGAATGCCTTTTGAATTGATGGAACTGGCATGTACTTAGCTGATTTAAACTAGAGGCCCATTCACACCATATACAGAGACCTGCATGTTTCTACACTAGATAAAGGTCTAAAAAAAAGTCTATAAAAAGTACGCACAAAACAATTGTTCTCTATGTGCCCCATTCAACCCAAAATACTGGTGATGTGCAGAACAGACCTGTGCGGAATTGCACAGCTCCACACATGAAAATATAAACTGTGCATAAAAATCATACACATGTGAAAAAAAAAAAAATCCTCCAAACCAATGGCAACTCCTAGTGACAAAACAATCCACATGTAGTCTCACTGGGCCACATTCACCAGTTCTTCGGCTGCATATAACATTGCCCATATGTCATCCAAATGGTAAAATAGGGTGGGTCAATGACGTCGGTTCCCCTGTGTGGTAAATGAGGTTACCTGCACTGTGTACAATTAATGGAAATCAGGGAAGTGTTTTTTGCAGCTAGAAAAGTAGAGGTGGCAGGATGTACATCACTTTTTTTTTCTTTAGGTGGGGTTTTTCCCAATAAAGGATATTTTAATGTGTCTGTGTCCAGTGTCTGAGTCTTATTTTCAATTTTCAGGCAAGGTAACCCCCATGTTGAGGGCATTCTGCCTCGTTTGGTTTGGGAAGGGTTTGGTGGGGGGGGGGGGGGGGTTGCATGCTCACTGTCCTCCCTTTCTTGGCCTGCATGCTCATATTAGGGGCTGGTATGAAAATTAGGGGAACTACACACTTTTTTTTTTTTATGGCAGGGGTTCCCTTTGTATATCATACCAGGCTCTAATCTTACGTGGGGGTCTGAAGTTGATAATAAAGAGGAACCTCACACTTTTATTTTCTTAAGTTTTGCCAGGGTTTCCCTTTATATTCACATCAGACCCTAAAGCTGAATGAGTGTCTGGTGTAAATATTAAGGGGGAATCCCATGAAATTGTTCTCAACCCACAAAACATGAAAACTGAACACTGTTTTTAGCATGCACCTAAACTTACTAAAAAATGCATTTGTGCTTTGTGCAGTCATGTTGGAACAGGAAGGGGCCATCCCCAAACCTTTCCCCCAAAGTTGGAAACATGAAATTGTTCAAAATGTCTTGGTATGCTGATGCCTTAAGAGTTCCCTTCACTGGAACTAAGGGGCCAAGCACACCCTCTAAAAAACAACCCCACAACATATTCCCCCCTCCAACAAAAGATATGTACCAGTGCACAAACCAAAGTCCATAAAGGCCATAAAGGCGTGGATGAGCAAGTTTGGGGTGGAGGAACTTAACTGGTCAGCCTAAACCCGATAGAACACATCAGTGTGGGGGGGTGTAGTGAAACACATTTGTGGCATAGCCTGTTGGGAAACCAGGCTGAGGTTGTCTCTCTCATACCACTACAGGACTCACTGGATGTGCGGCACCAAGGATCTTTCCTCTCTTCCTTCTCGTCCAACATCAGTGCCTGACCTCACAAGTGCGTTTCTGGAAGAATGGTCAAACATTCCCATAGACACACTTCTAAACCTTGTGGACAGCCTTGCTAGAAGAGTTGAAGCTGTTCTAGCTGTAAAGGGTGGGCCAACTCAATATTGAACCCTATGGACTAAGACTAAAATGCCATTAAAGTTCATGTGTATGTAAAGGCAGGCGTCCCAATTATATATATATGTATATCCATGCTTACTTCTTTTCTTCAGTGATATCTATTTATGGTCTTATCCAACTTACCGCTTAAAAAAAAAAAAATATGGCATCACTGTGGCTAAATGGTTAGCACTCCTGCCTGCCAGCACTAGGGTTTTTGGTTTGAAACCAAACCTCGGCACTGCCTGCATGGAGTTTGCATGTTCTCCCTGTGTCCGCTTGGATTTCCTCCGGGTACTCTGGCTTCATCCCACACTCTAAAGGCATGCTGGTAGGTATATTGACTGCTGTCTAATGTATGAATGTGAGTTAGGGACCTTAGATTGTAAGCACCTTAAGAGCAGACACTGATGTGAATGTACAATATATATGTAAAGAGCTGCGTAAATTGACAGCGCTATATAAGTACCTGTAATAAATAACTATTTTAATGAACAACTGCAAAGAATTATCTGAAATTATATAAAAAATGTTTGTGTACATTAACTGCTCCCTTAGGAAGCATGGTTACTATGCAAAACCAGTCAGATTCTATGAGATGCTTCCCAGGTGTTCAGCCAATGGATTGGCAGTTAGGAATTACTAGTGTCCTGAAATAACTAGAATGATTGTTGTGGCTCCGTAAAATAATTCATGAGAAATATGATCTTACTTGCAAATGGTTTGAGAGTGTTTTAAATTTTGATTCGCTTTTATTGAGTATCATGGTCATAGCAAAAGATTAGGTTACAGGTGCATTTTTTATTTCTCTCTTACAGGCCCCAGTATAACATGAACTATTGACAGTGGATAGGTGCTTCAATCTCCAAATCATTGGTAAGCTGTTTGATGAAAGTTATTTTAAGTAGAACTATAGCCAAAACTTTTTTCTACATTTTTAGATAAAGCAAGGGGGGGGGGGGGGTTATAACCCCTATCAGATTGTCAGATTGTTTTCTTTTGCCATTGCGGACATTTCCCTTCACTTCCTGTCCAAAAGAGAAAGTCAGAGGAAATCTCTGCAAATTAAGGGAATTTCTTGGGGCCCCTTAGGTTACCAGAACTAGTGTCCCCATTGAAACATTTCCCCTCTATTACTTTTTTGGGGACAACGCTAATTAATATAACTAAAAAGTGTATGTAAACGTATCTTCTGGCCAGTTAAATATAAATTGTTTTCTTACAACTGTTGAATAAGAGCAAAAATTGCCTGTTGATCTTACCAGAAATCTTGGGAGTTGAACTTCCTGTGCTATCTGTATATGCGGACTGTTATCAGATACATTGCTCTAAGCTATATTGATGGACTACAGAACCACACTCCTTTATGTTATGGAGTTGTCCTGATACAGCGGGAATAGTGAGTGTTGTCGTCGTTGGATTGGAAATGTGTTACTACAGACAACAAATTATAAATTCTGTTTTTTTTTTTTTTACATAAAAATAACAAGCATATTATACTTACAGTACCTCCTCTGGGCAGTGGTTTTGCACAGAGCAGCCCAGATCCTCATCTTCTCGTTTCCCTGGCTGGAGCTCCTGGTCCCTCCCTCCTGTTGAGTACCCCCACAGCAAGCAGCTTGCTATGGGGGCACCCGAGCCGAGCCGCAGCACTGTTTATCCATTCTTATACACAGTTGTTGTTCAGCCCCACTCCCCTTCCTCCTGATTGGCTTACTGAGTTTGATTGACAGCAGTGAGAGCCAATGGCACTGCTGCTGTGTCTCAGCCAATCAGGAGAGGGAGTCCCGGGTAGCTGAGGCACTCGTGTACATCGCTGGATAGGGAGGGGGCTGTGGTAAGTATTAGGGGGGGCTGAGGGGGGCTGCTGCACACAGAAGAATAGAATGCAATAAGATATAAAAAACCTTCTGACTTTACAACCCCTTTAACCACTTTACCACCGGAGGATTTTGCTGTCTTACGTCCAGGCCACTTTTTGCGATTCAGCACTGTGCGACTTTAACTGACAATTGCGCGGTAATGCAACGCCATACCCAAACAAAATCTACGTCCTTTTTTTCCCACAAACAGAGCTTTCTTTTGGGGGTATTTGATCACCTCTGCGCTTTTCATTTTTTGCGATATTAATAAAAAAAGCGACTATTTTGAAAAAATAACAATGTTTTTCTACTTTGACAGTTAAAAAATATCCAATATATTCAATTTTTGTCATATATTTAGGCCAAAATGTATTTAGCTACATGTCTTTGACAAAAAAATTCTCAATGAGCGTATTTTTAACCACTTTAAGACCGGAAGATTTTACCCCCTTCCTGACCAGGCCATATTTTGCGATTCGGCACTGCGTTATTTTAACGGACAATTGCACGGTTGTGCGATGCTGTACCCAAATTAAATGTATGTCCTTTTTTCCCCCACAAATAGAGCTTTCTTTTGGTGGTATTTGATCACCTGTGTGATTTTTACTTTTTGTGCTATATACAAAAAAAAGAGCGACAATTTTGAAAAAATAACAGCATTTTTCACATTTTTTTATATGAAATTCCCCCCCAAAAAAATGTAAAAATCAAAATTTTTTAACTTTTCTTGCCAATTTGTTTTCTGCTACATATTTTTGGTAAAAAAAATCGCAATAAGCGTATTTTGATGGGTTTGCACAAAAGTTATTGCAGCTACTAACTACGGGAAATTTATGTAATTTTTATTGTTTTTTTTAAACTAGTAATGGCGGCGATCTGGGATTTCTTTTGCGGGACTGCGACATTGCGGCGGGCAGATCGGACCCTTGACTGACATTTTTGACACTTTTGGGGGTACCAGTGACATTACTACAGTAATCAGTGCTATAAATATGCACTGTTACTGTAAAAATGACACTGGCAGGGAAGGGGTTAATTTTTATTCTTGATCAAGGGGTTAATGTATACCTGGTGCTTACTGACGTGTGTGGGGGGAGGGGACTATGTGACACAGGGACAGATCGCAGGTTCAGCTATGCTGAATCCTGCAATCTGACCCTGCCTGTCACTTAGGAGATCCGCCCACTTTGTTTACACAAGCGGGTGGATCTCCACACTCCATCACCGCCGCTCCTCCCCCGGCCCGAATCCCGCTGTGTCTAAACACAATTGGAGCGAGCCTCTGGCGGCATCTGAATACAGCGGGAGCGAGCCTCCGGTGGTGCGCGCGCGCCGGCCACAAGGGGAGGACTCCAGCGACGTAGGTCTACGTCGCTGGACGATAACGAGCCACATTGCCGCAGTAGCAGCAATGTGAGTGGTCGTAAAAAGGTTAAAAAAAGAAAACAACAGAAGCCACAACATCTAGAGATGACTGAGCTGTAATATATTACATTTCTGTTGTTTTAGCTTCAGATATGCTTTAATATATGATTTTAATGATCACATATGAAAATGTTTGTAAAAATACATTAAAAAAGTTCAGACTTATAGTCATTAATTGAACATGAGTTTAATCTACATGATAATATACATGTGTAATTTATTTATATGAAGGCTGCCTGCTGCTTTACTTTACCATGAGTTCACTAACATAACGTATGTGCTTGTCTAGGTTAAGTCATCATCATAATATCACTGTAACCTAGACCGTGCATGCGAGCCTTGCCACAGAAGTTGCAAGAACATGGTGTAATAGGGTCAAAACTGTCACAATCGACAAGTTAAATGCAGTAAATGTAGCAAGTCAATAGATATATAGTGAGGAGGTCATGGCTGATGTATGTCTAGGAAGTACAATGGTTTTATCTGCTCAGTGTTTGTATGTGCCAAAGCACAGCTGGCAGTGAATTATATTCTGCCTCTCTTCTCTAAATTAAAACAAGATGAGCTTGTGTTCTGAATGGGTAAGCATGCAATTTATAAGGTATCATCATTTTATTTAGCATGAGAAATAAGTATTTAGTATTATGTTTGAAATGCTGTCCATTTTAAAATGCTGCTCATGCGAAAAGAAACACGTTCGCAGTAATTTGCCTTCAGAGATTCTGTGATGCAATACAAATTGAATGGCGTCAAATAAGTGAGTGAGGATTCTTTCTTGAGTATAGACAGCCAGGCAGCCAGATATAATGAAAACAACAAACAACCTTTTTTTTTTTAATTCCCTTTTGATGCTTGACTATCAAAGGTGATTTTCTGAGCATAAGTCTTGGAAATAAAATAAATATCTGACTATATAAAACTTAGATTTTTTCCAAAAAAAACTTACTTTCGAGGAGACATTTTATAGCTAAATTCTGATGCTGTTTGGCACTTTCTCTATGCAGACAACTTAGCAGAGGTTGTAATTAAAGAGGAGCTCAAGCCCCCCCCCCCCCCAACCAACAAATACTGCTGACTTTTAATTTTAGGACACTTACCTGTCCAAGGATCCCGCAATGTCAGCACCCCAGCTGATTTTTCAATCGTCTGTATGTGTATAAATACATATAAGTGTGTGTGTATATATACCCCTATACAGAATTTCAGATGTTTTGCTTGCCTCCAAAGACCCCAAGAAAATGCCCAGGTGTTTTTTTGCAGCAGGCGTTTTTTTGGGGTATTTTTTTGGGGCCTTTGGAGGCAGGTAAAACATCTGAAATTCTGTATAGGGGTATATATACACACACTTATATGTATTTATACACATACACACATATAGGTGTTATAGCAGAGAAGCCATATGGGTGTTAATTATTTCATTAGCGCAAGCATAGGTTTCTGCTATTTTCACACCTATATGTGTGTATGTGTTTATATACATACATGTGTGTGTGTATATATACCCCTACACAGAAGTTCTGATGTTATGCCTGCTCCAAAGACGCCCAAAAAAATGCCCAAAAAAACGCCAGCTACAAAAACGCCCAGGTGTGTTTTTGCAGCAGGCATTTTTTTGGGGCATTTTTTTGGGGGTCTTTGGAGGCAGACAAAACATCTGAACTTCTGTATAGGGGTATATATACACACACACTTATATGTATTTATACACATACACACATATAGGTATGATAGCAGAGAAGCCATATGGGTGTTAATTATTTCATTAGCGGAAGCATAGTGTTCTGCTACTTTCACACCTATATATGTGTATGTGTATATATACATACATGTGTGTGTGTATATATACCCATACACAGAAGTTCAGATGTCATGCCTGACTCCAAACATGTCCTCAAAAAAGCCCTATAAACGCCCGCAGCAAAAAAGCAGGGTGACAGGGGCGAAGCCACTATCTGGTTCTATAAGTTTTTTAAGAGAAACGATCTTTTCTCTATAGCGGTCACCCTGAAATGGAAGGGTTTTGTCACCCTGCCATAGCAGTCAGAGTCAGTTAACCCTACACTACACTACGGTCCCCTTACACTTAACACTTTCCCTACAGAAACTAGATTATTAAATCTAACTAACAAATATATGTTAATAAATTAATTCATAAGTGCAGCTCTACCCCTGGAGTAGCTGCTGGCTGAATGGATCCTTCTGGTACTCTCAGTGATGGCTTGTCCTGTCCCCTCCCAATCTCACAGGCACACCTGGGCTTCATTGCATGTTGAAGGCACTGTAGGGGAATCAAAATGATCAGACAGCAAACCACAACAGTATAACATGGTAATGCAAACACAGTAATACAGGGAAGGCAGTGGCCCATTTTTAAACACAGTAAATACTGGGTGGCCTAACTAAATATAAAAGAGACCCTCATTTAACCACTAGCCAGTGGCCTCAGAATACAATCAGCCAGCATTGGAGCCCTGGATCCTCCATTGAAGGTATAACTGCCAAAAATGTCTTTAATCCCAAGGGAATAGGTCAATGGTACAGAGCTGACTTTCCGCTGGCAACAATATTAGACAGCAATAACTGGAACAAGTGGCCAGAGGGCCTCTCACCACTCCAGATGATCCCCAGTAGCTCGGTCTTTGGTACTCACAGGAGCAGAGTCTTTGACTGGTGCAGTAGGCCAGCTCTCCCTACTGCAGCAACAACACACTCTCTGGTGGACTCATCAAAGCAGCCCTGGACTTACATATCTTAGTAGCACAGTCTTGCCACAGGCCCCAGCAACAACTCTCTCTGCATCTTTCCTCAGCCTCAGAGATGCAACAGTAGCTCTGGACATGCTAGGATGTAGTTCCTCTCTTTTGTAGCCCAGTGAAGCACACAGCAGCACAGTCCCTCCTGCTTTCTGACCCCAGTGTCTCTTCTCCTTTTGGATCTGGTGGGTACAATCACAATTACAGTCCTTCCCTCAACCTAGGTCTCCCTTAAAATGGCTGAAACTCCTTCTTTTTTTAAGGACACTGTCTCCTCTCTGCTCGTCCACCAATAGCAAAAAGGGAGCAATGATCTGGGAATGCTCTGATGCACCGTTAAAGTTGGGCATCTATGCTACGCAAGTAAGAGCGAGGGTCAACATCTTTATTTTTATGTCAGAATCTTCCATAATTTTACTGCCAACTAGGGTGCTAAATCAGTTTTACCCTGGTATGATGGAATCTTGTCACTTACTGTACAATATTATTATTACAGTAGAAAGATGAGAGAACTTAAAGTGTATTGTGAGAGCTTAGACTCAAATGCAGAGCTTCAAAGACTCCACTTGCAATCTTCACATTTAAAGCCATTCTTCATTCATCTTTTGAAAAATGTAAAGTCAGCAGCTACAAATATTGTAGCTGCTGACTTTTAATAAACAGACACTCATCTGTCCCAGAATCTTTGGCTGTCTCACTTGCCCAGTTTCTTCCCCTGGAAAATAACTGTGGGCAGATGGATGTGGCAGCTGACACTTGTTAAAACCAGGCACCGGCTTCCCCCTCAAAAAAAAAAAAAAAGTGCCAAATGTGAAGCAGAAGGAGGGGGAGGGGGAGGAGGGGGGGGGGCGAGAAAGAGTGGAACTTCCCCTTTTGGTTGAAGTTACGCTTTAAGGGCTTTCTGTTCACTTTTATTTAAATGAAAGAAAGTTCCCTACAGAAGAGTTTCCTATGTAGGGGTTTACAAGACATAGAAGCCTATGTCTGGTCTTCTCCGACTGACAGTCTGTTTCAGCATAGATGCCACTGTTTCTCTCAGGTGATATCCTGATCAGAACATCTGCCTCTTAGGACTGTACACTTCTGCTGCTTCTTGGTGAAGGTGGTGAGCCTCAGTTAGCTCCCAATTAAAGAGCCTGTTCACAGCTGTACAGCCAGTGAGGATTGGCTACCATCTATAAGTAGACCTAGAAATTTTAGATTTTTTTTCTATCCAAAGTTCTACAAAGTCTCTGGGCTTCAGGACCCAGGCAGAACATACTAAGATCTGAGAAAAGGTTGCTTTCTCCATTGGAGACACAAACCCTTCAACCTCATACCCAGCGTAGGTGAGAAAGCAGTGACAGATAAATACTGTCAACAACCCTGCCAGACAGTTTTACATCCAGTCAGGGAAACTCAAACTGCCTCTTTCAGACAACTTGCCTGTCACAGTATCTAAACCAAAAGTTTTTGGGTAGAGTGGTCCTTTCCTGTTTTAACCGCTTGCCGACCGCCGCAAGTAGATATACTGCGGCGGTCAGCCCCTCACAGGCAAAGTGACGTATATATACGTCACTAGCCTGTGAGGCTCTGGGGAGCGAGCGCACGGTCACGGACCTCCCCCCCCCCGCACGTGTGACCGGCGGACCCGATGTCCGCCGCTCACTCTGCGATCGTCGGGGGAGAGGGAGAAAGGCAGGCAGCTTGTGTAAACAAGCTGCCTGTCATTCTCCCCTGTGTAGAAACACTGATCATACGGTTCTACTATGTAGGACCGTTGATCAGTGTTCCTACAGCTCAAGCCACAGCCAATCACAGTTAGAATCACGCCCCTAGGGACACACACAGCCCCTCCCTCTCAAATAAAGTTAACCCCTTCACTGCCAGTGTAATTTTACAGTAACAGTGCATATGTATAGCACTGATTACTGTAGAAATGTCACTGGTAACCCCAAAAGTGTCAAAAATGTCAGTCAAGGGTCCGATCTGCCTGCCCCAATGTCGCAGTACCGCAAAAAAATCGCAGATCACTGCCATTACGCATTAAAAAAAAAAAACAACAAAAATGACAAAAATCTTTCCCTTTGTTAGTAAACGCGATAACTTTTGCGCAAACCAATCAAAATACGCTTTTTGCGATTTTTTTTACCAAACATATGTAGCATAAAACAAATTGGCCGAAAATGTTAAAAAATTTATGATTTTTTGATTTTTACATTTTTTTGGGGGAATTTCATATAAAAAAATGTGAAAAATATTGTTATTTTTGCAGAATTGACGCTCTTATTTTGTTTATAGCGTGTGATCAAAAAATCGCACAGGTGATCAAATACCACCAAAAGAAAGCTCTGTTTGTGGGAAAAAGAGGACGTCAAATTCGTTTAGGTACAGCGTCGCACGACCGCGCAATTGTCCGTTAAAGTCATGCAGTGCCGAATTGCAAAATACCCCCTGGTCTTTTAGCAGCCAAATCCTCCGAGGCTTAAGTGGTTAATTAAATTCTGTGTCCCTGCTAGCCAAATTCTAATTGCCCCGGTGATCACTGTCACTAAGATTGAGGGAGAAAAAAAAATCTAAAGTTTTTATTTGTCACCAGAACAGGAATAGAGAGGAAATCTTCCAATATCCTGGAGACAACTGTCTACAAGGGCATTTAACTAACTTTAAAAAAATCCTCTCACTTTCTGTTGTGTCTACAGAACAAGAAATAAAGGAAAATCTCTCAAAAAGGCACACAAAGGACAAAAAAACATTGAGTAGTGGAGCACTGTTCTGTTGTTACTTGTATCAGGTTTAGATATACTTTGATGTTTCCATCCAGCACATTTTTTTTTATTTGGATTTGGATAAACTAGGGAGTGTTAGAACTCCTTTGGGTTTTACTTCTATCTGGGGCTCCATTTGTGAGATTACTCTATTGGTGGTTAAAATGATTTTACAAGACAGGAAGTATGGAAAAGTCTGCAATAGGGGCAAAGGGATCTATGAAAAGCTAACAGAGGTTCCAGCCTTTCCCTTATCTACAATAAAATGTACTTTTTTTTTCTGTCTGTGTTGCTGTCAACGATTTACTCTCACTGTCTGTCTGGTAAAATAGCGTTTACCAGGACAGGAAATGAGGGGAAATCTTTTTAATTGAGTTCCAAAGTCCCACTTTATCCAAAATAATAGAACAAAAAAGTTTTATCTGGACATACACTTTAAGTCATATTCCAAGCAGTGTTAATTTTGTCGACTAAAACATTTTCGTTGACTAAATTAATACTATTTTAGTTGACAAAAATACGACTAAAACTAAAAGAATTGAGATGACTCAAATATAACTAAAACTAAAATGGCATTTTAGTCAAAAGGTTCAAATACGACTAAAACGAAAATGGCATTTTAGTCAAAAGACTATGTCTAAAATGAAATTGAAATTTGACATCAATTAACA
Organism: Pelophylax lessonae; assembly: GCF_965119305.1. Classification (NCBI taxonomy): domain Eukaryota; kingdom Metazoa; phylum Chordata; class Amphibia; order Anura; family Ranidae; genus Pelophylax; species Pelophylax lessonae. The sequence continues at coordinate 454,159,808 of NC_138772.1, forward strand.
CTGCACTACCACATAAGAAAATGTAGGGGGCATCTACTAAGCTGCTAAAAGAAGAGAAAATGAAGAAAAAGGCTTTTCTTATTTTTTTTGTTATTATTTATTGTCGGTAATGTATTCAGGTAATATGTGCAATGGCATTACAGTCAATAGAGTTTACAGTTTTTTGGAGTTTTTTATATTTTTAAGTTGTACTTTTGCTTGTCAAAAAAGCAATATATTTGTTTATGAAAATTGGTTTTATTTATAAAGACGTTATATATCACAACAGAGAAATCTGTGTCTGTATTGCATGTTCAACCCTTAAAACCAGAAATAATAACATGTTAGATTTTTACTCCAGGGGTATAAAATGAGTTTAACAATCCTACAGAAATGCATAAATAAAACATTAAAATTTAACTAAACCCATTACATTTTAAACAACTAAAATGTACTGGAGATTTTAGTCAACTAAATTACAACTAAAACTAAAACAATTCAGACGACTAAAATACAACTAAAACTAAAATTGGATTTTAGTCAAAAGATTAAAATACAACTAAAACTAAAATGATATATTAGTCAAAAGACTATAACTAAAACTCGATTGAAATATGATGTCAAAATTAGCACTGATTCCAAGGACCCCTGTTTGTTTTTGTTTAAACTGGGTAGGTCCAGGTCAGAAGTCAATTTGTATGAATTGATTTGATGCAATCATTGTTATTCATAGCATACTTTTTATTAGTATTCTAAAATTACACTTTTATAGGTGGAATTCCCTTTTATCACATCTCTGTAAAATTGTTCAGGAATTTAAATGTCTGTAGTAATCAGAAGCTGTAAAGTTTTCCTTAAGAAATGTGGTCTAGACATAGCCATGCATGACCATTCAACAACCATGTCCAATGCACGTCAGCATGGCAAATAAGGAAAGGTTTCTTATTTTTAATACTTTATTAGATCTGTACATGGATTTCCTTATCAACTGATAAGTGTCGGAAAGATCTGCAATATTAAGAGGACGCTGCTCTTGTTATTAGATACATTTTGTGTTGTGGTTTAGTGGGTTCTAAGCGTGTGCTACAATGACATGGATGCTCAGTTCAATTAAATCTCGACAGGTAGAAGCAAAATTGTATCTGTAGCTAGAGGAACTGTGGATAATCCTGTCTAAGAAATGCTAAGACACGAATAAAGGCTCAGTTTCTTACATCAACATATTTATGGCTTATATTTAAAGAGTGGAAAAGAAAATAGATGTCCTTTCTACAGTAACCAATCAAAATACAGCTGTCTTTTTTTTAGCATAGGAAACATTTGACTTGCTGCTAAAGGCAACAATACTATTTCCCATTAGCTCCAGGTTTTAATATTAACCACTTGCCGACCGCTCATATTGAGCGTACTGCGGCAAAGTGGTTCGTTATCGTCCAGCGACGTAGTACTACGTCGCTGGACTCCTTCCCCTGTAGGCGGCGCTCACTCCCGCTGCTTTCAGTCACAGCGGGAGTCGGGCCAGGGGAGGAGCGGCGGCGATCGCCGCTGCTCTTCCCCGATCGTCGGGGAATCTAGTTTGGAGATCCGCCCGCCTGTGTAAACAGAGCGGGCGGATCTCCTAAGTGACAGGGAGTGACAGATTGCAGTGTTCAGCATAGCTGAACATGCGATCTGTCCCTGACTCACTCAGTTACCTCCCCCCACACACGTAAGTAAGCACCAGGCATACATTAACCCCTCCCTCTCCAATAAAATTAACCCCTTCCCTGCCAGTGTCATTTTTACAGTAACAGTGCATATATATAGCACTGATTACTGCAGTAATGTCACTGGTACCCCCAAAAGTGTCAAAAATGTCAGTCAAGGGTCCGATCTGTCCGCAGCAATGTCGCAGTCCCGCAAAAAAAATCGCAGATCGCCGCCATTACTCGTTATAAAAAAAAACACCAAAAATGACAAAAATCTTTCCCTTAGTTAGTAAACGCAATAACATTTGCGCAAACCAATCAAAATACACTTATTGTGATTTTTCTACCAAACATAGGTAGCAGAAAACAAATTGGCCAAAAATTTTAAAAAATTTTGATTTTTACATTTTTTGGGGGGGGGAATTTCATATAATAAAATGTGAAATATATTGTTATTTTTTTAAAATAAATGCTCTTTTTTTGTTTATAGCACAAAAAGTAAAAATCGCACAGGTGATCAAATACCACCAAAAGAAAGCTCTGTTTGTGGGAAAAAAAGGACGTAAATTTTGTATTGGTACGGCATTGCACGACCGCGCAATTGTCAGTTAAATTCGCACAGCGCCGAATCGCAAAAAGTGGCCTGGACGTAAGACAGCAAAATCCTCCGGTGGTAAAGTGGTTAAACCCCATATGGGCCCTATTTATTTATGTTATGATATTTCAGAGTTTGGCTGTAAGATTTATAAAAACGGCGACACAGCAATATGTAAAAACATACAAATGTGACCAGTAGCGCAAAAAGTAGTAATGACCTCACACTACCACAAGGATAAATAGTCCTTCTATTCAACAGTAACACATGAGATCACTTAGGTAGACAAACAGCTATAAAAAGTCCATCATAACAACAGAATGTCCATCCATAAAAGTGCATCCACACATGTGAATCTTGATGGGATGTAGATTTAATCAGTGGATGTAACGGGTCACCTCTTAACACCACCACCGTGAAAGCAAGGGGGAGTAGGTCACACTCACCGACAGTAATGGCTTAACCACTCTCGTGGATAAGCGAAAACACCAAATGTCAGCAATTGTCCACCATAGATAATCCCAAAAGCTCGTCAGGATGAGGAAGGATCAGTGTACTCCGTACCATGTGGGAAAAACAAAGCACAAAGCTCCACTAGTGCAATATTGTTTAAACACTTTATTATTGCATCCACTTAAACAAAAGAAAGCCACTCACATTTTAACATAATCATAACAGCATATAAAATCCCATGGAGGATAAACTGCACCGTTCGGGGAGATTTTCCAGGCTCCACGCCGTGGTCCGTGCTCCTTCCGGGTCTGTTATCACTCCTAGCAGTAATACTGTTTGATAGGTAGGTTGGTTGACGCCGACAGGTCATGCCCCGACTAGTTTCGTCTTACCGACTTTATCATAGGGGGCTTCATCAACTGATAAGTGTCGGAAAGATCTGCAATATTAAGAGGACGCTGCTCTTGTTATTAGATACATTTTGTGTTGTGGTTTAGTGGGTTCTATGCATGTGCTACAATGACATGGATGCTCAGTTCAATTAAATCTCGACAGGTAGAAGCAAAATTGTATCTGTAGCTAGAGGAACTGTGGATAATCCTGTCTAAGAAATGCTAAGACACGAATAAAGGCTCAGTTTCTTACATCAACATATTTATGGCTTATATTGAAAGAGTGGAAAAGAAAATAGATGTCCTTTCTACAGTAACCATTCAGAATACAGCTGTCTTTTTTTTAGCATAGGAAACATTTGACTTGGTGCTAAAGGCAACAATACTATTTCTCATTAGCTCCAGGTTTTAATATTAAACCCCATATGGGTCCTATTTATTTATATTATGATATTTCAGAGTTTGGCTGTAAGATGTAAATCCGTCTTCACCTAACATGCTCACCCACTGTTCCTCTATGATCACCTGTATGAGTATGTGAGTGATTTAGTGAACTCCTCCTCCCAGTACTGAACATGCATACAAGACAGTGGTTTGCTTGTTCTGTAGCCATTTTGGCAACTGAACACAAAAGAGTGAGAACTGCAAACTGAAAATACATTATGAGCATATACCCAACAGTTATCATAGTCTGGACCTTTGAAGGGGATCCAGCATGGTGGGGATCTACAATCCGGTAGTGGATAGTGTAAGAGGAGCAATCCCAACTGGTGTTTATCCAATCTAAATCTCTACAAAGCCTCCAGGCTTCAGGGTACAGAACATTGCACTCAGAATGCCAGAGGGCAAATTAGTCAACTATCCTGCCTCGATTTTGTCTGAACTAGTTTGATTCCCTTTGGATATTCAAACTGTCAAAGCCAAAACCACCTTGGACTCTCTAGTCCACTATGTACAATCCATTAGCCTCCCTAAGCTATCCCTCTCTCAATGTAACTTTCTAGATTTCCCAATTATGTTAGAGGAACTCCAATTGGTGACCAGCTCATCCCCTACCTGTACTGCACAGGTTACTGAAAGTGTTTAACGCAGCCTTGTCTGCCTCCATCAATGTCCAGAGCCAACATTATCCTGTTATTAAAACCCCGGTAAACCCCTTACTGGCCCTAATTCTTATATCGTTACCACAGTCAGATGTTAAAATTATTGCGAAGGTTCTGGCTCTCAGGATAAACAAAGTTATTACAAGTATAGTGCACCCAAACTAGGCAGGCTTCATGCCCCAAAAATCGACTGTTGTCAATCTCCGCAGGGTATTTATTTACATGCAAACTCCTACAGACAATGTAGATCACTGTGCCTTATTGTCCCTAGAAGCCACCAAGGCCTTTAATAGCACTAAATGTCATTACCTCTTGGTCACCTTGGAAAAGTTTGGCTTTGAGAAGGTGTTTATCTCATGGGTAAAATTGCTATAGGTGGTAAGGCATTCATCATTGCTGTTTGCCCTAGTCATTCATTAAGTCCTTGATTCGATCTGATAGTAATACTTAGGGATTTATATACGGGGGTGTCCAGGAAAAAAATTATGCTCTATGCAGATAACATGCTCCTGAGCTTGGGTAATATGGACCATTCCCTGAAAGCAGTAATAGACACTATTTTCAGGTTTGGAAAGTACTCAGATCTTACCAATAACTGGACTATATCTACCCTAATGCTAGATGGCCCAGCTACTCCAGCAGTATCTTCCTTCTGTCTGGTGCAGGTGGCCACATCATTTAAATACATTGTGATTATGATTTCCCCCAACCTTTTGGATTACTGTCAAATGAACATAATGCCCCTGTATCTCAATTGGAACAAAGTATGGCTGTCATTGATCAGCAGGGCCAGCCAATAAATTATATTCATGCCCCAACTACTATATTTTTTTTACACAATGCCCTGTTAGTTATCCTGTTGAATGTCTTTCACATTGTTAATTCTATTTTTAGAATGTTACTATGGAAAGATGGATCTTCTCAGGTTAAGTTAGAACAATTGCAATTCCCTAAAGAAGAAAAAGTAGGGGGAGGGGGTCAACCTCCAAAACCCCTTGGATTTATTTTTTGGCCATGCAGTTGCAGCATATGTTTTGTAGACTAGCACAAGCTGATCCTCCTAGAGACTCCACACTGTCTGTTATTTTACACCGATCACACTGTTGCAATTTGCAAACTTTGTCTTAAGCATATCAAGTGTGGCAAAAACACCAGCCATTTGGGTACCACATGCTTGACAAGGCATTTAACCTCCCACCACTCAGCCCATTTGCAAGAGCACCTGAAAGTCACACAAAAGGAATGCAATTCTGTTCCTCCTCCTTACTCATCTCAGTCTACCCCCACTATACCTCATGATCTCTCAGCAGCCTCCACTGACAGGGATGATGGTATAGCGCAGGTTGTCCCAGGTCTCTGCAGCACATCTGCCAGTAGCACACCACCAACTGTAGACTATAGCCGGAAAATGTTTCTGCCCCATCTGCTGCAGCAAAAAGAAAAATACAATCACTGCCACCCACATGCCCAGTGTCTAAATGCAAGCTTGTCAAAGCTGCTGGCTTTACAACTTCTGCCTTTCCTTCTGGTGGATTCTGCCCCTTCCATGAATTTGCAGAATGTGCTGTACCACAATGGCAGGTTCTCAGTCAGTATTTCTTTTCACGTAAGGCCATTCTAGCTCTGTACCGTCACGTGGAAGGCAATGTTGTGGCAACGTTGGGCAAGGCAGTCAACCGCAAAGTCCACATTACTGCTGACACGTGGTCCATCAAGCATGGTCAGGGACGCCATATTTTGTTCACAGCACACTGGGTAATTCTGCTTGCAATTTGGAATGGAATGCAGGACAGGGCTCAGTGCTGCAGCTTGTTATGCCACCACATCTCCATAAAGCTAGTGGTGATAATGCAAGATTTGTCAGCTCTACCCCCTCGCCTCTATGCTTTCCTCTGCTGTATTGTCCTATGAACCACAAGTACCCCCTAAGCATTTAAGGGGCTTTTCAATGAGTCAGGCTAAAAGGTGCAATGCATTTCTTCAGTTGGTGTGTCTAGGGGACAGCAACCACACCGGAGCAGAGATTCTTGCAGCTCTGCAGGGGCAGGCCCAGAGGTGGAGCCAGGAATGGGGATGTGCGATAATCATAAGCAATAGGTCCTGGATTACCAGCAGCTATGAAGCCCCTGATGCCGATGTCAATGGTTATGTGTTTTTGGGATGTGGAATCTCTGCAAGACTTCTAGGCTGCCTAGTTTTGTGGGTGTTGATTTTATCTGGAAGAATTTTTGGTGTAGGTTTCATGGGCACAAATAACACCTAAAGACCAATTTTTGACAGGTGCATATTGTTTCATTTCTTGATTGCAAGACCAATTCTTACTTTCATCAAGAGTACCTCTATAGAGTTATGGTGTGAAAGTGCCACAGACACCCAAAGATCAATTTTTCAACACCTGTTTGACAGGTGCACATCATTTCAATTTTTTACAGCAAGGCAATTCTTGCTTACATCAAGAGTACCTCTATAGAGTTACGGTGTGAAGGCACCTTCAACACACAAAGACCAGTTTTTACACACCTGTTACTTCTATCCAAAGTCTGCGAAAGAGACACCAGAATTTATCCAAAAAATTTCTAATCTTGTTACCAGTGCACTTCATTGTGGCCTCATCATACAGTCTGGCTCCCCAAGCTGTTGTTTACAAAATAAAGAAAGCTTATAGGGAAAATGTCATTTTATTGGCTTTATAAATGCAATAATTTCTGCAGCAGCCTCTATACACAGTATAGATGTGCCACTTTACAGGTATACTAAGGGGAACCCCCAGGCCCTATATTGAAAGGAATTTTTCATTTTTATTGGTATTTCTCATTTGATACTTTCACTTTAAGCATCAGTAAATCACTGCTCATTTAAAAATTACGTTTTTTTACAAACATTTTTTGCATTGATACATGTCCCCCATGGCAGTATCCGGCACTTTTGATTTTTCCAGTTCAGGTCCCATAGACTTTAATGGGGTTCGTTATTCGGTTCTGAACTTTTGCAATGTTTGAAAGTTCTGGTGTGAACCAAACAGGGGGTCATTTGGCCCATACTTACTAAGCATGTATGGGAACAGTTTATGCTATGCAGGTTTGTGAAAAAGTTATTATACTGTAGTTGTTGATCTGCTGTTTTATCGTAAAAAAAACATTAAAAGGCTACCTGTGTGTACATTTCTTATTACTGAAGGTGAATCTCAGGCCAGGAGAATGTGAGTAACAATATGGTGGAGTTGGTCCCATTACAGGTGTGTGTGCGTACCCTATTGCAAGAAGAGAAGGGGAGGTTCCCTTAGCAAGCTTGGCAGGAACCGGTGGCGAATCAGGGCAGAAAACACTTGGTATAGTCAGCAGGATAGGGTACTTCACCACCTACATAAGATGTGTTGGCCTCACCAGTTGGAGCAATGAGATGGAGTGAAGGAAGAAGGAAAAGTGTTTGGTGAATTCAATTTACATGCCTGGAGGACACCTGTAGAAGAGGACAGTTTGCATTGTCCCTTTATAGAAGCATTACACTGAACAGTGGTCTTTGGGTGGCTCTATGCAAAAGCTTTGCTATTTGTGAAATCCTCATACCAGTATGCTCCAGTTGTGGATAGTTAACAGCCTTTTTTCACCTTGGGGGCATTGCAAATGGTGCCATGCCTTCCTTTTTAGGGTTCATTCTGATTAGGAGAAGCCTTGTGAGTGGTGGGTGCCTTGGGAGGCCGGTAGCCAGGAAGATCCCCTAAAGTTGTTAAAGGCGATTTATCCAGGATCCCCTGATCTCGTGTCCTTTATGGAGAGAGAGTGGTGGCCTATCCATAGCCTATCCATGGGGAGCAGGTGGAGAAAGACAGGGAGACATTTAACCTGATATCCTTTGTAGAGAGGTTGCTTAGAGTGATACCATCAATGAGGGAGCCGCAGATTCTATTGCTGCACCTGCATCAGAGAATTGAGAGTTGGAGCAACAGACAAGGAATCCTGAGGGTCCAAAGGTTTGTGGATATGGCTGTGTCACAGACAGAGGCTGCTGTGGTTGCCAAAGATGCCCATGAGCATTGGTTGAGCTCCATTGGCCCAGGAGAGTGAAAAAAGCATTTTTACTATGGTGTCCTAACCCACTAGTGGTGTGAGAGTGTGTGAGGAGTCCTAGGCAGAAGGAGTATGGGAAGAGACTACCCCTTACTAGGCTAAAGTAGGTTTGTAGCCTGGAAAGGAGAGGGCCCCTCAGGGCTGGGCTGCCAAGAGACTCTGATTGAGGGCCCACAATAAGGGGAACTCACCGTGGAGAAGGTAGGAGAAAAGGCTGGACTGTCTGAGTTCACGTTTGCTGCACTTAAATTTATTGTACTGCTGGCCTGAAGTGTGAAGTTAAAGAAGTAGCTATACAGAGTTGTTGACCTCCTGTTCCAGAGGAAAAGGCTACTTGTGAGGACATTCCTTTATCCCTGAAGGGGGGCCTCAGGCAGGGAGAATGTGAGTAACAATATGGCGGAGTTGTTTAATGTACAGGTGTGTGTGCAACCTTTTTCCAAGAAGAAGAAGGAAGGATTCTTTGACCAGATTGGTGGGAGCAGGTGGTGAATCAGGGCTGCCAACAAACCTTCACTGTAATAGATCACAGTTTCCTCTATGAGCCAAGCTAATTTCCTGCCCTGGGGACCAGGCATTTTTTCCTGCTTGTTATTATTTTAGTCACTGGTTCCTTCACTGCCCCCATATGTTCGCCTGCCTCTGGAGCCTATGAGAGAGGACTTGACCGTTGGAAGTTTCACCTCCACAAATAGGAGATGTCAATGTTGTGCAGGCAAAAACAGAAGAAAAGAATTGCCACGTGACCGTGGCTTCAGGTAAGTAAAATGGGAATTAGGAAACTTTTTTCTCTATACCAGTGGTAAGTTAGAAGTGGGTGTGAGACAGGATTGAGAAGGGAGTGGAATTGTGGGTGTTTGTGTCTTGCCTCATAGGGTGGCCTTTATAATTCATGGCCTTATCAATGAGCAGCTGCTGCCGCTGCTGCTTCTGCTTCACTCTCCAGTCATTAAGCTGGTGAAACAATTGTAAAGATATGTTTACCATGCATACCAAATTGCATACCAAATACATACAACAGACAACACTAAAAGGTTGGCTACAAGTACAGTACCCTGTATCTGCAATGGACTTCCCTCTTTTATAGACGTTAGAATGTTACAGAGGAAAAAACTTAGAATAAATCTTCCAAAGAATGAACTGCTTGTACACTTGTATCTAATAAATCAGAGCAGCTGTTTTTGTGTAGTAGAGCTGATGGAGAAAATTGCACTAGCAGATATGACCCAGAGTTCCTTCTGAAAAATTGTACTTTGTGAATTATTCTGGCATTTAAGTAAGGATGAGCTCAGTTGTTGTCAGGACCTGAGGATTGGAACACCTGGGACTGTAAAACCCCGGGTCAAGCAGGGCAGTAGGAATGGTTAAAGGGGTGTGCCAGGGTACTGGTCCTAGAAGAGCAGGAGCAGTGTGACTGCATGCAAACAGAGGTGTGCCAGAGTCAAAGGATCTAAGGACCTCCTGGTCTTCACCAGAGCTACTGGAGGTGTGGATATTGCGCTATAAGGCAGCACCTGGGTTGAAGCTCTCTAACACACCTGTGCAGGCAAGCAGGAATGAGGGAAAGGAAGCAAAACAATGCTGTGGAGACCATCCACAGCAACAGAAAACTGCTTGGGAATCAGCGCAGCAAGAAAGAAAACACTGAGAACAGTGAGAAAACACACAGAATACAAGTATACCGAAGGAACAGCAAACACCAGAGGAACAGGAAGGTTCAGCTTGAGTATGGAGACATGTTGCTCGAACACTAACCCACAGGGGCAGTTGCTTAATAACACCTAGATTTAGGGTGGATTGGCAGTAACCCAAGAAGATTGGACAGGGGGTAAAACCCAGTGCAGGATCAATGTAGATGGAACCATGACAGGTGTGTTAGTACAGCAGCTCAGACCGCTGTTAGTAGGAAAGAAATTCACACGATTCCCCCATCAACATAGATATTGCTCACCGTGGAATCAGCAACTGTCTTCTGCCAGCAGGGGGGCAGGGACGGGAAGCCGTCCCCACCGGGAGAAGACAGTGTTTATTGCTAGCCGCTATAGCAACCACTAGCAATAATCACAAAAAAATGGGGCAGGCTGGTTGTACCCAAGGTGATCGATCAACAACTCAACTACATTTAGCCTGCCCATTAACAGTTCAAATATCGGCTGGTTCCACGGTTCGAACCTCAGACGGTTCTTGCTGAACCAGCCGAGATTCGAACCGCGCATGGCCGACCCTAGTTCAGCTGTCATTGTTTCCTGCATGCCCCTTATATGAAATTTAAGCAGCCTTTCTAGTGAAGAGTGTAATAGCACATTCTGACATAATTATTACAATAAAACTGTGAAGTGCAGCTGCTGCATGCAGACATTTATGGGAAGTTCCTGTGGATAATTCTACAGGATGTGCGTAGCATGGAAAAAGAAAGAATAAACAAAGTAAGGGGAAACTAGTATTTAGTGTTGAGCGAACACGGACTGTATTATTCGTGTTCGTACCGAATAATTGGATTTTTTGTACCCGAACACGGACACGGACACTTTACTGTATGTTCGGGTAAAAATCCGTGTTCGGTCGTTTTATTTCCGGGTTTTGCATGCTTTGGCGCTCTTTTCATGGCGGGCTTTCAACAGCCAATCAACAATCGTTTAACTGGTGTGCCTTAAGCCATCCCAGCCATGCCTGCAAATGTCTCAGTAGCTGTGATTGGCCGTCTGAAGCATGTGACCAAGTCTTTATAAGTTCGAGGCAGCCGCAGCGGCGTCATTATGCTGCTTAGATTCAGGGACAGAGCACACATCAACGTGCTGGCTGCTGATTAGGGAAAGATAGGCAGGAAAAAACCATTTGTGTCCGGATAGAATTGAGGGACAGGTCGGAGTGTTTAGGCAGGGCGAGTTGTAGGCATTTTAGGGATAGAGTCTGCTGAATTATATAGGGTCAGTGTCTTCTACAAACTACAATCGATATTGCTGTGTGGGGGGTGGGGTCTGCACTCAATCCTGATCTACGATCTCTTCTCAATCCTGTTAGGGACAGAGTCTGCTGAATTTTAGGGAAACTGTGTTCTACAAACTACAATCGATATTGCTGTGTGGTGTGGGATTGGAGATAGGCAGGTGTCAGTGATCCACATCCATTTTTCTGTGTGTGAGCTGCAGTGAACACAATCTTTTTGGGCTGCAGTGAACACAATCTTTTTGGGCTGCAGTGAACACAATCTTTTTGGGCTGCAGTGAACACAATCTTTTTGGGCTGCAGTGAACACAATCTTTTTGGGGTGCAGTGAACAAAATCTTTTTGGGGTGCAGTGAACACAATCCTTTTTGGTGTGCAGTGAACACAATCTTTGTGGGGTGCAGTGAACAAAATCCTTTGTGGGGTGCAGTGAACACAATCTTTTTGGGGTGCAGTGAACAAAATCCTTTTTGGGGTGCAGTGAACAACATCCTTTTTGGGGTGCAGTGAACACAATCTTTTTGGGGTGCAGTGAACAAAATCCTTTGTGGGGTGCAGTGAACACAATCTTTTTGGGGTGCAGTGAACACAATCTTTTTGGGGTGGAGTGAACAACATCCTTTTTGGGGTGCAGTGAACAAAATCCTTCTTGGGGTGCAGTGAACAAAATCATTTTTGGGGTGCAGTGAACACAATCTTTTTGGGGTGCAGTGAACACAATCTTTGTGGGGTGCAGTGAACACAATCTTTTTGGGGTGGAGTGAACAACATCCTTTTTGGGGTGCAGTGAACAACATCCTTTTTGGGGTGCAGTGAACACAATCTTTTTGGGGTGCAGTGAACACAATCTTTGTGGGGTACAGTGAACAGAATCTTTGTGGGGTGCAGTGAACACAATCTTTGGGGGGTACAGTGAACACAATCTTTGTGAGGTGCAGTGAACACAATCTTTGTGGGGTGCAGTGAACACAATCATTGTGGGGTGCAGTGAACTCAATCTTTGTGGGGTACAGTGAACACAATCTCATACTGAAGGTTTGAGGGTGCTGCCTGTTCCATACTCCCCCTACTCCTCATCTAGCCTTTTAGGGGTACAAACAATAGTAATTGGGGCCTAGTGTGGTTGTGTACGTGTGATATACATACACTTTTTTGGGATCATATTTTCTATTCCGCTATTTAATCAAAAACCTTTGGGGATCAGTTAAATTGGGGGATAGTCTGTGTTGGTACGTGTGAGAGAGATCCACCTTTCCAAGTTGTTGGGGTTCATCTCATACTTCTGAAGGTTTGAGGGTGCTGCCTGTTCCATACTCCCCCTACTCCTAGCCTTTTAGGGGTACAAACAATAGTAATTGGGGCCTAGTGTGGTTGTGTACGTGTGATATACATACACTTTTTTGGGATCATATTTTCTATTCCGCTATTTAATCAAAAACCTCTGGGGATCAGTTAAATTGGGGGATAGTCTGTGTTGGTACGTGTGAGAGAGATCCACCTTTCCAAGTTGTTGGGGTTCATCTCATACTTCTGAAGGTTTGAGGGTGCTGCCTGTTCCATACTCCCCCTACTCCTAGCCTTTTAGGGGTACAAACAATAGTAATTGGGGCCTAGTGTGGTTGTGTACGTGTGATATACATACACTTTTTTGGGATCATATTTTCTATTCCGCTATTTAATCAAAAACCTCTGGGGATCAGTTAAATTGGGGGATAGTCTGTGTTGGTACGTGTGAGAGAGATCCACCTTTCCAAGTTGTTGGGGTTCATCTCATACTTCTGAAGGTTTGAGGGTGCTGCCTGTTCCATACTCCCCCTACTCCTAGCCTTTTAGGGGTACAAACAATAGTAATTGGGGCCTAGTGTGGTTGTGTACGTGTGATATACATACACTTTTTTGGGATCATATTTTCTATTCCGCTATTTAATCAAAAACCTTTGGGGATCAGTTAAATTGGGGGATAGTCTGTGTTGGTACGTGTGAGAGAGATCCACCTTTCCAAGTTGTTGAGGTTCATCTCATACTTCTGAAGGTTTGAGGGTGCTGCCTGTTCCATACCCCCCCTACTCCTCATCTAGCCTTTTAGGGGTACAAACAATAGTAATTGGGGCCTAGTGTGGTTGTGTACGTGCGAGATACATACACTTTTTTTGATCATATTTCCTATTCCGCTATTCAATAAAAACCTTTGAGGATCAATTGAATTGCGGGATAGTCTGTGTCGGTACGTGTGAGAGAGATCCACCTTTCCAAGTTGTTGGGGTTCATCTCATACTTCTGAAGGTTTGAGGGTGCTGCCTGTTCCATACTCCCCCTACTCCTCATCTAGCCTTTTAGGGGTACAAACAATAGTAATTGGGGCCTAGTGTGGTTGTGTACGTGTGATATACATACACTTTTTTTGGATCATATTTTCTATTCCGCTATTTAATTTAACTGGGCCTCCATGCGAGACCTGTGTGCCTTGTTGCGCTGTTTTGAGTACTCCACCAACATGGCCAGTGGCAATGACGCCGTTCTCAGCTTAACTATCCCACTTCTATGCCTCCTTGAAAAAACAATTCGGGCGATGATGGAAGAGGATGTGGCACAGGATGAGGAGGAGGAGGAGGATGAAGAGGTAACATTTCCAAGGCTTTCAGGGCAGTCATTCGCAAGGGGCTCCGAGGGTGGGTTCCTGCACACGCAAACGCCAGGGACGCAATTGTCCAGCAGGGGCACAGTTCTGGAGGATGAGGAGGATGAGGAGGAGGAGGAGCTGGAGGAGGAGATGGAACCATGTTCACAGCAGGGTGGCACCCAGGCCAGCTCATGGCCATCACTGGTGCGTGGCTGGGGGGATACAGAGGACACGGACCATACACCTCCCACAGAGGACAGCCTTTCGTTGCCTCTGGGCAGCCTGGCACACATGAGCGATTACATGCTGCAGTGTCTCCACAACGACCGCCGAGTTGCCCACATTCTAACTTGTGCTGATTACTGGGTGGCCACGCTGCTGGATCCCCGTTACAAGGACAACGTACCGTCCTTAATTCACTCACTGGGCGCGATCGCAAGATGCGCGAGTACAAGCGCACGCTGGTAGACGCCATGCTGCTGGCATTCCCATCTGACAGCGGGGCCACAGTGGAAGCACAAGGCAGAGGAGGAGGAGGAGGAGGTCGCCAACGCAACCAGGGCACCGCCAGCACCTCAGAAGGCAGGGTTAGCATGGCCGAAATGTGGAAAAGCTTTGTCAGCACGCCACAACAAACAGCAGCACCAGCAGCTCAGATGGAACGTCTTAGCAGGAGGCAGCATTTTACCAACATGGTGGAGCAGTATGTGTGCACACGCCTACATGTAGTGAATGACGGGTCTGCCCCCTTCAACTTCTGGGTCTCCAAATTGGGCACATGGCCTGAGCTTGCCCTTTACGCCTTGGAGGTGCTGGCGTGCCCTGCAGCCAGTGTATTATCTGAACGGGTATTTAGCACGGCTGGGGGCGTTATAACAGACAAGCGCAGCCGCCTGTCCAGAGACAATGTGGACAAGCTCACGTTCATTAAAATGAACCAGGCATGGATCCCACGGGACTTTTCCGTACCTTATGCAGAATAGCAATGGATATCGACCTTACCCACCCATTGTTCCATTTTTGCTCTTTCTCACTCTTTTGGGGTGTACCCTCATTTAAAATTTGTGAAAAGAAGCAGTGTTGGCTACCTCGTCCTCCTCCTCAGGGCCAGATTAATGTAGGGGCTATTGGAGCTGCAGCTCCAGGCCCCTACCTTTTATATAGGCCCCGGGTTGGCCATATTCACTGTTACCGCTCTTCTGTCACTTGTAAACACAGAAGTCTGGCTTCTATGCTCGCTTCCCCAGGCAGCAGCCTCAGAACCTCCCCACACAGCGTGAAGGCCGGACAAGGAGGGACAGTTGGCGATGCATGGATGTGTTTATGGGCTTCAGAGACAGCATCCCATGTTGAATTAGGCATGCATGGCTGCACCCTTCCTCCTCTGGGTGCATGGCAAGGCACGGCCCTAAGGCCCTTCAAAATCCTCAGCACCAAGCCCATGATGCTGTTAATCCGGCCCTGGTCCTCCTCCACCGCCGCTTCCACCTACACCGCCCATAGGTGTGCGCAGCCTATTGCATTAAGGTGTGCACCCCAAAGTTGAAATACACATGCATGTGTTTGCCAGCAGGGAGAGTAATGTATCGGGGCCATGTACCTGTAGGCAAGGAGAAATAGAGCAGAGCAGGTCCCAGGGAGATCTTTCCCATCTCCTCACTGGCAATGCTATGTGCCCTAGGTGATTAGGGTGTGCCCAGGCACACCCAGCACACCCTGTGCGCACGCCTATGTCACCGCCACATCCACCACCACCTTAACCTCCCTCCTACTCCATATGGGCCTCGTCCTTCAGAGATGAAGAAGAACATTGTTTTATTTTTCTGTTTTTTTTTGTTGTTTTAAGTTATTTCCCTATCCACATTTGTTTGCAGAGCACTTGCCATGCTCTTAATTACGTTTTGCTGCCATTTGCAGCACTCTAGCCCTTTCCTTTGGTGTTTTAGAGCCATTTTAGTGCCTTAAAGTTCGGGTCCCCATTGACTTCAATGGGGTTCGGTGTCCGGGAAAAGTTCGGTAAAAGTCCGGGACACGGACCCGGACTTTTTTTTAAAGTTCGGCCGAACCCGTCGAACACGGACATCTAGGTGTTCGCTCAACCCTACTAGTATTACCTAACATAAACTGAAATCTTTTTTAACTTACAGTGCTTTACAAACATGAGTATTCTTTTGTGAGAGTTTAGTTCTACTTTAAATCTCTAAAATGTGACATTTGGATTACTTTTTATAGTTCAATACTGTGTCTTTGTGTCCTTCAGAGTTATTTGGGCACTTCTGATAGTGTTGTATGACCGCAATCTCTTTAAAGAGAAATTGGCAGACAGTCACATATTTATTACATTCTGCAGGTTTTCTTTTTAGATATCTGCTCTTGCTTCTAATGAATTATGAATAGGATGGGTGCAGTGCTGCAGAATAATAGACTGCTACCTCCAGTTATGAATAGCAGCTGAGATATTTCTGAGGAAACAACAAATCACCCTCAGAACATGTATGAACAGACAACTTAGAAAATACTTCCCATATGCCGAGGAAACAGTCATTCTTCAGAAAGTCCAACTCCCAAGAAATTAATCAAGAAAGAAGCAACTATTCATCTCTGCTGTTTTACTTTTACCAGGATTACATTTTAAATCAGCAATGAGATGTACCATGCAACATGATAATGAATGGTATTTGCTTTCAAAGAGATATTACCTAGGATGATCAGTCCCTGATAAGCTTGCATACATGGGGTCATCTTAAACTATGTGATAAAAGGGTTTTAAATTACTTAAATAAAAACTCTGAAAAGCCATCTTCCAGAGTGTTTAAAAGAAGAGACCCTTATGTGAAAGGGCACTTAAAGAGGAAGTAAACCCTCCTCTACAACTTGTACCTATAGGTAAGCCTATATTAAGGCTTACCTATAGGTACTGTAAATATCTCCTAAACATGCTCCGTTTAGGAGATATTTACCTTACATGCAGTCAGGGATGTCACTGGCGCATGCGCTCTGAAGGAACGGCCGCTGGTGCCGTTTCTTCAGAGCCCCGTGCCGTGACCGGCGGCTCCCGCACACGCCGTCACCGCGGCTCCGACCAATCAGATGGCCGGATGCTGCGATCCCGGAAGACGGGCGACTGGACATGTCGCCAGTCATACAGGTAAGCGGGCAACACGGCGGGGGCTCGTAAGTATTTCATAATGAGCATACTAGCTCATTATGGGTTTCTCTTTCAGGTTGCAGCAAAAAAAAAAAAAAAGTTTAATGGGTTTACAACTTCTTTAATTTTGTTAAAGAAGGTAGGTTCTGAAGAAGTTGTGTATAAAAAGGCAAGCAGAGGGCAAAGGACTAGTAAGCAGTATTGTCTGTAGGCATCCTAAAGCTGATCTTTTCCCCATTACCGACTTGTCTTGTTTTTGCACTGTATTGAAATGAAGACAGCAATCTGGGTAAAGGAGAAGACCTTGATTTCTCATAACAGGGCTTCCCTCTGACTGGTTATCTGATGGCTCAGTGGGAGTATTCAAACAGCAGCAGAGGATATTTAGAAATCCCAGACTAAAAGTATGAAGCACATGCATGGAAATGCTGGCTCTACAGGTCCTCAGGCACACCTTCCTCTCCAGCAAGAGAAGCAGTAAGCAGTACAGTAGTGACATCCTGAAATCTCCCTTAAAATCTCCTGAGACTAGCAGTCAGAGACACACACAGGGGAATTCAGTAAAGCATTAGCTCCAATTTTCTGACAGGATAACCCTTTAAAAGGTCCTGTGTCATATTCAAAAAGCCCTGCTGCCAGTTTCAGTAAGTCTATAAAAACAGCAGAATCACATTCCTAATAGCACTACCTTTACAAAGTGGCACTATTACTGCACCAAATTAAAGAAAAATTACCTCCAGTTTGTAGATAATGAAACTGAAGGTATGTAATCCCAGCTGTAAGTGTACCATACAGAGTAAGGCAGAGTGCCCTATCATTTCCCTAAATATTGCAGCCAAGAGGCTTCTACCAACCGATGACACTGACAGTGGAAGGACCCCCATAAGGACTGCCGTCTCCTTGTGTTTGGCAGCAGGCAAAAAGTAAATTCCATTTTCAATAGCAGGCTCCCTTAGCAGTGTCTTATGTCATTTCATACTGTAGATATACAATTATGAGACTGTAGGCACAGGGACAGCTCTGCTATTTTTGAGAAGGAATTACAGCAGATCATGAACTTTTGCCCACTGTAACCTCTCCATTTAAAAAATACATCTTTATGTCATTGTTTTTTCTCTGAAGTGCCCCCTACCTCCATTCTTGCCTAGACAAGGATGACTTGTCTCTGCTCCTGCAGCCTGCTGGGATATGGCTGTCACATATTTCAGGAGGCTAGAGTAGCAGGAACACACAGCAGCTGCCGGGCAGAGCTAATGGCATGTTTTCAGGGGCTCGCTGCAAGAACCTTGAAAAGACAGATGGCTCTGGATAACATAGAAAGGAAAGATGAGGATCACACCTGCACAATGCTGAATTTGCTGGGCAGTGATCATGTTTTTTGAAAGTAACTCTACAAAAAATGTAAGAGGGTTCAGAAGAAGAAATAAATGGGGTGGGGAGTAGGGTTTGAGCCACCTAACACCCCCTGTTTGGTTCGCACCAGAACATCTTGAACAGGGAAAAAGTTCTTTCAAACTCTATTAAAGTCTATGGGACACGAACATGAAAAATCAAAAGTCCTAATTTTAAAGGCTTATATGCAAGTTATTGCCATAAAAAGTGTATGGGGACCCCGGGATACTGCCCGGGGGACATAAATGAATGCAAAAAAAATTTTTTTCAAGCAATTGTTTATAAAGGAGCAGTGAATTTTAATAATGCTTAAAGTGAAACAATAAAAATGAAAAATTCCTTTAAATATCCTGCCTGGGGGGGTCCCCTTAGTCTGCCTGTAAAGTGGTGCATCTGTGCGATGTATAGTGCCTGCTGCAGCAATACTAACTGTTACGAACCTCAGCGTAAAAAGGAATGAAACCGCCGTTTATTGGATGTACCACCTTTGCAGCATGTACGAATTACCCCTGTAGCACGCCAGCATACGAATAATCATCCAAAGAGAGCCCCAAACAATCGAACGGCTTTCTGTATAATAAATCCCCCTCCAAAAACGAGACAAAGTTCCGAGTTGAGGGTACAACAGGAACAACATTTATTGGAAGAACACAGCACACTTTTATACAGAATTTGGAACATCCTTCCCCCAACAACCACTTTCCCATTGGTCAATTGCACAGTACCTGCAGTTCCCCATAAGGTCCTCTCCGGCCATGCAAATGAGGGCTTGAAAATGAGTCAGCAGTGATTGGTCAGATAGCTTGACCAGAAGGACTGTCATGTGCAAGGAGACAGAAGCCCCCAGGGGGTAATCAATGTACACAATGCCAGACACCGAACAATGGTTCCCTAACGAGCCCTCAATACACATTACTCTGAGTGTCAATACATCCCTTAGCAGACAGCAGGTGAGGTCATTAGCACACCTGACAATAGGTGAATGGAAAGCCACCTCAGACCAAAAGCAACATTGTTTAGACAGCCCGTCTCCACATTGAACTTCCTGGAATGACCATATTAGGAGTGCACTTCCTGTGCCTTACAGTTTACAGGAATAAGGTTTAGCTTCCAGGATAGAGGCAAGACTCCACTAGCCACATGGTTAATGAAACACAAAAAGACACAAAAATGCATAACTCCCAGTCTACTGAACAGAACCCCCACATTCAACCCATCCCCAGATAGCCTGGATCTGAGCGCTCAACATATCCAAACAGCGTTCAGATGCCACACACACAGTCAAATCGCCATGGGGTTTATGTTTAGCAAGGGCTGATGAGAGGGTCCATAGTCACATTGCAGGAGGCGAGCAACCAGGCTTCTCCGATGCCCCGTGGCGAGATTGGTCTCGTCACACTAACATTTCTAAAAGAAAAAATGTAATTTAAACTTGCTCGCGGCTGTAGTGTATTGCCTGCCCCCGGCAATACAGATTTAAAAAAATGAAAAACTGGTTTAGGGTCCCCCCCAGACCCTTCGAGTCTGGTATGGATTTTAAGGGGAATCCCATACCAACATATAAAAAAAAATGGCGTAGGGTCCACCCAAAATCCATATCAGACCCTTATCCGAGCATGTAGCCTGAAAGGTCAGGAAAGGGGGGGAAGAGTGAGCATCGCCCCTCCTGAACCATAACAGGTAAAATGCCCTCAATATGGGGGGGGGTGGGTGCTTTGCCCCCCACTCCAAAGCAACTTTTCCCCATCTTCCCGACAACCCTGGTGGTGTCGGGGTTTGCTGGTGGGGGGCTTATCAGAATATGGAAGCCCTCAGATTCCACCCCGCCCCCCCCCCCATGTGAATTGGTATCGGGTTCATCGTACCCCTACCCTCACCAAAAAAAGTGTCAAAATTTAGGAAACACAGGAAACTGTTTTTGACAAGTCCCTTATTAAAAAATTTAAAAATAGTGTCCCTCGATGTATATCCATTGTCAATGCCATTTTTTTTATTAATTCTGTCGTGGGGTTCCCCTTAAAAGGCATACTAGACCCAAAGGCCCCCCCCCCCAGCTGTTTTTACCCCAATTTCTTTTAACTTCCATTTTTTATTTTTTTACAATAATTTTTTTAAATTAAGCTCTCAGCAGGGAAGCCTTAACAATCTATTGACTGAGCACTCAGCGGGAGAACATCCCGCTAAGTGCCGAGAAAGTTCAGGTGTTGGGCGAGTACCTGAATGGGCAATGTTCAGCCCAAACTTATGCTCGGCCCAAACTGTTCGCCCATCCCTAGTGGTGCCTGAATACTGTAACACCTCCCAGTTGCTCTTGCTGGGTGCAGAAAAGGGACCTGCTGTTCAAAATTAGAAAACATTTTTAAATTACATGCACCCTCTTTTAGTTGCCTGTGAGCGTCTGCCTCTCCTTGATGACCTTTCGGACATGATGGGGATTTTTTGGGGGGATTTTTAAAACTTTTTATTATAGAGTGTGGAATTGAAATATGGTGCTTTGGTGCAATATTTTTGTGCTTGGTGCACTATAAAACGTTTTATTATTGTTTTTTATTTTTTGAGGGGGATTTTTATAACTTTTTATTATAGAGTGTGGGAAAGGAATATGGTGCTTGGGTGCAATACTTTTGTCCTTGGTGCACTAAAAACTGTTTTATTATAGTTTTTATTATTACAGTTATATTCTATTATTTTATTATTATAGTTTTTATTATGATGCAGAAAGAGGAACACATGCAACGCATAAGGGGAGACAGCAGCTATGCCCTGTGCCACAAAAAAAAAGAAAAAAAAAGAAAACCACTGCTGGCCCAGAAGGAATAGCACCTGCGATGCAGAAGGGGGACAGCAATTATGCCCTAAATATTATTAGTGCTGCTCCGCGACAAAAAAGAAAACCACTGCTGACGCAGAAGAAATAGCACCTGTGACGTAGAAGCGGGGGACAGAAATGATGCCCTAAATATTATAAGTGCAGCTGCGCCACCAAAAAAAGAAAAGAAAACCACTGCTGACGAAGAAGGAATAGCAGGACAGCAATTATGCCCTAAATATTATTAGTGCAGCTGCGCCACAAAAATAGGAAAACCAATGCTGACACAGAAGGAATAGCACCTGTGATGCCGAAGGGGGGACAGCAATTATGCCCTAAATATTATTAGTGCTGCTGCGCCACAAAAAAAAGAAAACCACTGCTGACGCAAAAGGACTGGCACCGGCAGCACAGATGGGGGAGTACTAATAATGCAGCAACAGAACCTGATGCTGCAAAAAATAAAAAATAAATAAAAATAATAAAAAGAAAAAAAAATATCAATGAAAAAAAAGGAATCAGTGGGGTGACACAGACGTGTTGTATACACCAACTCTTCAGTGGCACCACTACACTTTTGTTACACAAGAATCACAGCACAACACTACACCACACTGCCAGACACCGAACAATGGTTCGGTGTCTGGCAGTGCCTAATCTCCACTCCTAACACACTACACAGGGCTGCCGTGTAAGCAGGCTTATATAGTGTGGGGCATGGACTTAGCCCCTGAGCCATGATTGGCAAAAGGCACACTGCCTTTGTCCAATCATGGCTCTAACAGGACATTGTGCTGTGAATGGCCAAAGCATACAGGTTAGGTGCATGCTTTGGCCAATCACCAGGAATCAATGCACTGCAAGATCACAGTGCATTATGGGATGCCTGTCGGTGGGCAAACTTCCCCCTGAGCACCCCGGTTGTTCGTGTGTTAAGCAAACACACGAACACCAGATGTTCAAGTCAAACGTAGGGAGCATTGAGAAGGTAAGACTAGGCTGGCTTTAAAGTGAACTTGTTGCCCTGCATAAGTAAAGCACAGATCTACTTTAAACATGAACTTGGGAGTTATAATTTTTTGCCTCTGACAAATAGCTAAAAGCACACATAAAAAAAACTGTATGTGTGAATTTTTTTTCTTGTCATGTCACAGTACAAACCTAATATTTGAATTTGAATTAGAGCACATATAGAGTAAAAAAAAAAATACTTTTAAGGTAGTGAGTCATCTCTAGGGTCAAGTAGGCACTGACTACTCATTATATCAAAGAAAAAGATTTTATATATTTCAAATCTAACAGTGCCAGTTTTCCAGGACTAAAATCGTATTACTGTTCTGTCCTGTCCTTCCATTTTAACTGAAGATATTTTGCTAAAAACATAATATACAGTATTTAGAGTGTTTAGGCAGGTTACCTAAACGTCATTCTGATAGTGACTGACCCAGGCTGGGAAGGTGGTTAATGCTGTGCTTTGCTGTTCACAGGCTTTTTGGCCCCAGCCTATCTGCCCAGTATTTTAAAATGTGGGAAGGCCAGGGTCCAGAGGGTCTTTTCCTGTTCCTGCTCAAAAGAAAAAGTGATTGCGGCAGAGGAGGACTGCTTCGCCTTGTAGTTGGTCGGAGGCAGCTGGGAGTTCAAAGATTCATCACCATAATTTTGGTTACAAATTCAAATTCAACAGAAGGCAGAGGTAATATCTACCCATGACTGATATTGGTTAGAAACAGACAATCCAGGGAATGAAGAAAAGAGTATATTCTACCTAAGTAGGTAGCTCTGAAGATCCTCATTAGAACTGTACCAGATTCTAACAAACACAGGTGCTGATTTGTCTTACATTAGATAAATTATGCATGTGATCTTTAACGGCACTAACGGCAATCTATGTCATGTCCGGCCCCTCCTCCTTCCCCTTGCTGCTTTCTGGGACCTGTGTGTCCCCCAGAAGACAGTGGGACCATTCAGAAAGATCAACGCAACTCGCGTATTCACAGTAGAAACTGGCTGTGAAACTTGAAGGCTTCACTGCCGGTTACCCTTACCTGCAATGCCGGCGCCTGCACCCGAAGCCAATGGTCGAATTGGCTTAGGGTGCCAACTTTGCGGAATCCCTGGACATGTAAGTGTCCTTATATTAAAAGTTAGCAGCTACAGTATTTGTGGCTGCTAACTTTAATTTTTATTTTCTTTTACAGGCTGAAACTTTAGGCCTCATGCACACAGGGCATTTAAAAGAACGAGCTGCAAAGCCAGTTCTGATGCCAGGAAAAAGCAGCTATAAAAACGTCCTTTTAGAAGCGTATTGTATTGGAGTTAATGCACGTTTTAGCCACGTTTAGCAGCGTTAGTGTTTAGCAGTCTTTGTCTGCCCTTTTCTATTTTCCAACCCCAAATCCAACTACTACAGCTTACAAAACGTCTGATGTGGCCTAATGCTGTATGCAGCCTTTAGCAGCCTTTAGCAGCATCAGGCATTATTACAGCTTAATGCTGCTGCTCCAGAATGCACTGGCATTGGTTTATTTTTACAGCTTAAAATCACCCATGCCACTTGCAGCTCCTAAAAGCCTGTGTGTGCATGAGGCCATAGAATAACATAGTGGGGTGTTTTTAAGCTGCATAAATAAACATCTGACACTCCTAAAAGCAGCTGTAAAAATGTCCTGTGTGCATGAGGCCTAAATGTCACCCTTTTCATTGGCAATAATATATGCAAAGAACGTCACTGACATGGTGAAGTTGGCAGCATTCTCTGGAACATTGTACTTCAGGGGTGGGTCCATGATGCCCTACACTTAACGCAGAAGAGGACCAGCAATGGATTGCAGTGCTGGCGAACCTCTAGGGCAGGGATTCCCAAACTGCAGCCCTCCAGTTGTTCAGGAACTACAATTCCCATCATGCCTAGTCATGTCTGTGAATGTCAGAGTTTTACAATGCCTCATGGGTAGTGTTGAGCGAACACGGACTGTATTATTCGGGTCCGTACCGGATAATTGGATTTTTGCTACCCGGACACGGACCCCGAAAACTTTACTGTATGTTCGGGTTTAAAATCCGTGTTCGGTAATTTTATTTCCTATTTTGTATGTAATGGCGTGCTTTTAATGGCGGGCTTTCAACAGCCAATCAACAAGCGTTTAACTGGTGTGCGCCATCACAGCCATGCCTACTAATGTATTAGTAGCTGTGATTGGCCAGCTGAAGCATGTGACCCAGGTCTTTATAAGCTCGAGAGACACAGCGCAGTGCGTCAGTCTGCTGTAGTGTAGGGAGAGAGCACACAGAACGGTGCTGGCTGCTGCTGATTAGGGACAGACAGGGTAAAACAACATTGTGCTGAAAAGAATGCAGGGACAGGTCGAAGTGTAGGCAGGGAAAGATATTTGAGCATTTTAGGGACAGGCTGGAGAGATTAGGCAGGGAGAGATTAGGAGACACAGGACAGAACAATCGTCCGTTTGCGATCTACATCGATTTTGCTGTGTGGGGGGGTGGTGCAGTGAACAATCTTTTTGCCCTCACTTGAGCCCACTGAGGAGGAGGGAGAAAAAAATATATTTTTATCAGTCTGTTGTGTGCAGCGTTCAGCTATATTTTACTACAGAGTGCTGTTCTAATCTGCTATTTAAAAATTACAAATTTAAAGGGGAATTTTTTTTAAGAGCACTTGCCATGCTCTTAACTACATTTTGCTGCCATTTGCAGCACTCTAGCCCTTTCCATTGTTTTTTTAGAGCCATTTTAGTGCTTGAAAGTTCGGGTCCCCATTGACTTCAATGGGGTTCGGTGTCCAGGTAAAGTTCGAAAAAAGTTCGGGACACGGACCCGGACTTTTTTTTCAAGTTCGGCCGAACCCGCCGAACACGGACATTCAGGCGTCCGCTCAACTCTACTCATGGGATGTGTAGTTCTGCAACAGTTGGAGGGCCATAGTTCGAGAATCCCTGCTCTAAGGGACATCACTGAAGGAGAGGTGCTGCAATGAGAGCTATGTTTTTTTTTTTTTTTAAGAAAGTAAAATTAGGCTTGGGCTTTAACAATCTGTGTCACCCAAAGTAGCCAATCAGATCTCTGATTCATTTTTGTACAACAATGACAACCAGAATTGAACTATTGGTTATGACAAAGACATTTTGACAACAAAGACACTTACCATTCTTCCAGTCTGGTATGGCAGCTCTACTGTAATTAGCTTGAAGATGTTTAGACGGCTTCCGATTTTGCTTCCCTTGTTCTGAATTCTGCCTGACACCTACTAGTACGTAACAATGCTGTCATACATGAAAATATGGAAAGAGTGATGCTATGTAGCAGATCCCTCTGGCTGCTTGCTTATCTTATTATTGCCTATAGCTTGGGTAAAGAGGTCAGGGAAATCTGATGTTGTTTTGCATTCACTTTTTCACTGAATGATTAATTTTAGTTTGCTTGCTTGCAATTTATTTTTTTTCTGTTTATTTCCAAGTTTCTTTAGGACATAAATCCGCCTTCCCTGGCACCCCATTTAGAATGTATTTTTCTCAGTTGCAGGCATTTATCTTTTGTGTTTATTATTGCAGTTTAATACATAACCTACAGGTAAAGAAAAGGTCAAGTTAACAAGCGTTTCTATGCCAGAAAAAGACAGCAGTGCTTATCCTTCTCACACCTCCTGGCAATGAAAGACACCTTAACTGATAATTAGAAAAAGCTTAAGCAGAGATTAGTTTATATGTTGATAACTTGCAGCACCTGAGATAACATTCCAGTTCTTGATTAAACAGAACAGAGCAATTCGGCAAGCACGGGTTAGCACCTCCTGTCAGTCATCTCCCAGACACTAAGGAAACATTGTTATCAATGTTTATTACATGTATGCATAGAGGAGAAAATGTTTACAATGTATAATTATGTTGTCTAGCATTTATTAGTATTAGCACATAAGGTACCATTTTGTAGGTGTCTCTGTGAAATGTAGAGTCAGCCATAAAGAAGGTCCTATATTTTTTTTTTTTTAAGTTCTCAGGAAGATCACATTCACATCTGTGGAAGAGCAGTACTTGACACATTTCTACAGAGAAAAGCTGATTCTATGCACACACGCATTTAAAAAGACTTTACATGAATGCTGCTTGACACATGTCAGCAGTGGCAGGAGTCAAAACAGCGGCAGGTGTCAACAGCGCTGTCAGCCAAGGAAATGGGAAATGTGGGGAAGAGCGTATTACCTCTGATTTACATTTTACAACTTAATTTTCAGAGCATTTCCGTAATCACAGTATATGTATAAATCCTATAGTATTCCCGAATACGTTTTTTAAAAAGAACTATGGAAAAATCAGGATAGTAGAGGTCAAACTAAAATGAAAGATAACAGTAAGGCATGCATAGATATATTTTGTTTAAAAAAAAAAAAAAAAGAATTCTATTGATTGAACTAGATGAACTAGAAGGACTTCTATAAATTATTTTTAAAAAATAAAGAACGTCCATTGGTTGAACTAGATGGATTGCTATAAAATATAAAAAAAAATAAAATAAAGAACTTCCATTGGTTGAACTAGATGGACTTCTATAAAATATTAAAAAAAGGACTTCTATTGGTTAGACTACATGGGCTTGTAAAAATGATAAATAATAGAATAAATTGATTGGTTAGACTAGATTGACTTCTATAAAATGTTCTATAATAAAACTTCTATGGGTTGAACTAGGTGGTGTTGCCAGATGAGGGGTTTATGTATAAATCTCCATTTTGTAATTGAAAATATTAATGTAAATATAAATGTACACATTTTTGATTTCAAAACTCATATTTGCTCAAAGAACTCTCATTTAACCCGAATATTGTCTGAGGTAAATTAAATCTCATATCTTCCGGGTAACAGTGGGCTTCTTTAAAATAATATTAAAATGAAAGACTTTTGCTGGGTAAACTAGACAAACTTCTATCAAATATAGTTAAAATAAAATAGTTCTCTTGGGTAAATTAGGACTTGTGTCTTTTTTTAACCCATATAACTATGTAATTTAATTTAGCCATACAATGGTGGATGTTTGAGTAGATTTGATTGAATCACCTCCCCATTGGGAGTAATCCCTTTCTTTTCCCCAATATCCTGGTTAAATGGATCCAGTAAGCATAGTGGACAAGGTATTACCTTCTCAGTAGAAAAGGGAACCCAAAGGTTTTTCACTATATTGGAATGTCTCTGAACATGATAAGCATTTTGCAACAAACAGAAATAATCATTATATTTATCTAACTGCTGCTTACAAGTAGGGGTGAGCAAAATTGATTTCACTACTAAATTACAGATTTCACCATTGGCAAAAATTTAGTTTAAGCAGAAATTCTCAATTTCTCTCATTGAACTGCTTAGGTAAAATGTGCTTTAAACAAAACATTTTTTTTTTATTTAGAGGGTTTTTTTTTTTTTTTTGTCTAGTTATAATGGCTTTTAGTTAAAGTGGTTGTTAACCCACTATTGTATAAGCATGCCATCCCTCTGTTATATAACGCTATGTGTTCCTGTGCCTGTGCTGTATAAAAAAGATGCTGATTATACGTTATATCCTGGGGCTCACGTGACTCCTCAGTTCTTTCCTCTGCCCAGCTGACAGCTATAGCGGACAGGGCCAAGGGCTGCCGCTTACGTCAGCCGGGGAGGAGGGGAGGAAAGAGAAGAGAAATCCAAGGAGTTACGTGATCGCCGGGAGATGCTCCGATATAAGGTATAATCAGCATCTTTTTTATACAGCACAGGGACACATAGCATTAAATAACAGAGGGGATGGCATGCTTATAGCATAGATATTAGAGCAGCAGGAGGGGAGGATCGTGGAGTGGATGGAGCTGACAGGCAGGGAGGGGAGGTGGGAGGACAGAAGAGGAAACAGGAGAGCAGAGAGGAGAGCTGCAGATGACAGAGGCACGTACACTGACCACGGTGTCAGGGCTCAGTAGCCATGATAAACTTGGGGGGAGGGCATAGCCAGGCAGGATCATCCAGGTATTTCAGGTAAAACAGGGGCCTAATTACACAGCACAAGCACTGTGCTGTATAACATGCTTTAAAGTGATTGTAAAGTCTTGTTTAAAAAAAAAAGAGAGGTGTGGGGTGGAGAATGCAGAAGGAGGTGTCAGCAGGGGGCAGAGAAATAGTAGCGCACTGATCTTACAATTGAATTGCTGTGCAGGGGGGTATGTCAGCAAGAATGACCATTGGAGGACAGGCAGGCTGTGATCCCAAGTAGAATGCAAAGAAGAATACTGACCACACTGGGATGGATATGTTCTCATATCTAACATGGTCAGTCTGAAAAAGGAATGAAAGGGAACTGGCTGGATCCCCAGGGTATTTCACAAAAAGGAAGCAATGCAAAGAGAACAGGATACGTTTACACACAAGTACATAGTACAACTGACACATATCTGGAATATAAAAAGTCGGAGTAACTTACACTTTAATTTTACCCCACCCATTGGCTTGAATGCTTTATGACAAAATCTCACCTAAATCTCAAAATTTTCAACGAAAGTTTGGAAAAACAAAAACTCCCACTTTTGCGTATCTCTACTTTCAGGGCCCTATCTTTTTTTTTTAGTTTTACTTTCTGGCGTGCAATACTAGACCAGACCTGTATTAACTTTTGGCTTCTGATTGTAACTGTATTTTCACTTTTGCAGGCAACTAGGATAACATCTACTTTATTTTAGTCAGATGTTCTCATTTACATATCATAACTTAAAAAAAAAAAAATATATATATATATATATATATATATATATGTATAAAAAAAACACACACACACACACCAATGGAAGACTGAATAATACAGAATACCTTATCTGTAAATACATGCTCACCAGCTACAACAAGTTAATGCAAACAGTTGTTTCCTAAGCTCAATTCAAATGCATTTATTTATTATAAGAATAAGGAAAGGTTGGATCCTCTGTAAAGTAGTATGTTTGAACACCATGACACGTAGGGTGTCACCATGATAGGAAGTGAGGGGAACTATGTTGATCTCTATAGCTTTAAAAATGTATGCTTAGGGTGTGCCCCCAACCCTTTGTTTGTATCCCTAGGGGTGACACAGAAATTAATTAAAACCTGAAAGAAAATTCTTTCTCTACTCCACTATACTAAAAAAGGAGTATTTATTCTAGTTCTCATCTCTCACTGAAACAACTTCTCATCAATAGGGAGACAAATAACATTAAAACCTGACAGAGGTTTTATCCTTTCCTCATTCTATCTTTTCTTTATTTATTATGTTCAAAACTAGAATATAATAATTTAATTTTTTTTTTGTATTTAGGGAAATCTAAATTATTGTACATGGATATTTACATTTACAAGAACAGGTCTCTGAAGTCTCAGATAGCAGCTGCTGTGCCAAAATAGACCTGAATGATACAGATGTGAGAATCTGAGTCTACTGTACATATGACTGTCCTAGCAGAATGTAACTTATTACCTAGGGACTTAACACAGTCTGCCATAAAACATACAGCCAGTTCGGGACTTTCTTAATACTGTAGAAAGCCCAGTATACGTTCTGAGTATCATAAATAAATCTTGTTTTTTTTTTTTTCAAAAGTTGTAAATGCAAACAGTTTAACCATATATAAAAAAAAATGTTTATAAGCAAGTAACCTTTTAAATAAAGTATACAATAATTTGTCCTCGCCCATTATAGTTCCCCTTTAATATGGTCTTGCAATCTAAAAATTGAATGACCACCATTACATTAGCTTAACGAGTGAACACCTCCATGTTTTAATGTCTAAATAATCAGAATAAAGAAACCATCTGGCATAGTTCAAGTAATGCTAACAAGGTGTAACCTTTGCTCTTTTCACAGAGCCTTGAGATCCCATTTATGGAGATTATGTCCACTGGCAGCTGCTTGTACCGTGCATGGTTATGTATTTGGTGAGTCTCCAGAACAGCACAGAGCTCAGGTACTTTATTAAAGTGTAAACAGAAAAAAGAATATCAGTGAAACCACCGATCTGGCACACAGTTCCTAGTTTCTAAAATTGGAAAGCAACAGATAATAAGTCCATGGACTATAATTAGCAATTTATTGATTTGCACAATAAAACTGCAGGCATGCTTCAGCATTTCACAACTACCCAACCTCTATAGTGAGCTAGCACTTATACTACCAACATTTTCTCTTAGCTACATGATCTGTAAATATTACAATATTGTGTTGTTGTTGTTTTGCTTTCCATCACTTGTCCATGTGTATTCAGTTTAGTCTCTGTTGTGTAGGTGAAAAAAAAAGTCTGGAAAAGCGATTTAATGCTCAAAATACACGTTTATGAAATGTCTTACCTGTCAGGTGTTCACAGGGTGATCCCCACCTCCAAAATGCCAGTTTGTTTGTTTTTTATTTCAATTGGGACAATTCATATTGGGGCTAATGCACTGCAATCGTGAGCCAAGCATTTGGTTTGTAATTGTGGTGCGGACCCATTGATTTGAATAGACAAGTCAACTCAAAATGGCATGTTCGGTTTGCTGTGTTTTGTGAAAACTCTCTTCCAGCAGTATCTTAGACTTAGATTTACTTACTGTAGGTAACTGCTACTGTTTGAATCATCTTCTATTTCTGTTCCCCTCTGTCACAGACATGGTAATCAATTCATAAAAGCAGCGCAGTGCATATATCTTCCCACATTGGCTGCTCATGCAAGCTCTCCAAAGTGCTCAGTTATGTGATCTGTGACCACTGTGTCCAAGAGATCACAGATAACGGAACAGGGTCCATTTGATTTTCCCTGTACCATGTGATCACTGTGACCAATCACAGCAAGTACTGTAGTAAAAACAGACTGCATGGATGCAGTGGAACAGTGCTAGAAGTGATTGCTCATACAGTCGTTATGACTTTGTAAGCAATGATATTGTAAAAAAAATTAAAATAATCACCCCCCCCCCCCCCCAAGAGCAGTACATTGTCACTATGATGACATTGAATTGCTCTGGTGAAAAAAAGGAACTTTTTTTGACATACTGTCACCAGAGCAAGCTCTGTGTCACATCAACACAATACAATGTCCCCAGGCCACACCAGTCAGTGTTCCCAGTCGACTCTGCACCAGTCACAATGTCACTGATCAATCATCCCTACACCAGTCACAATGTCACAGGTCAACCCTGTACCATTCACAGTGTCCCTGATCATCACCACACCAGTTCCAGTGCCTCTGATAACCACCACACCAGTTCCAGCGTCCCTGATCCCCGCCACACCAATTCCAGTGTTGCCAATCACTGTCACAGCAGCCTCAGTGTTCCTGATCACCACCACACCAGTCACAGTGTCCTGATCACCACCACAACATTCATAAGGACTCATTCACATGTGTGATGCTCTCTGAAGAGTGACTGGTGTTTAGATCACTTCTAAGAGATCATTTCCCCATCAGTGAGGAGGCACTGTATCTCCTCCACACTGCCTGCTTTAACCCCTAGACCCCACACAAACACCCCCATTCACGCTTGAGGCGTACAGCAGGAACAGGGTTGTAGATCATTTTTTTTTTCCTGGGGGTGGTTCAGCTTGCGGCTGAGCTGAATTTTTACAGTTCCCTAACTGCTCTCCCTTATGCTGAAAAGCCAGCAGATGGGGGCAAAAGTTATACAGGGTCTTTTATTCAGTAGGTAGTAGCGCCTATCAAATGTGACCCATTCACCATGCTGTTGTGGTGCAGGTTTTTAGGGGTTGAAACAGGTGGTGAGGAGGCAATGTTAATGTATCTTCACAGATGCATAAACCTAAAAAGAATAAAGACAGAGAGTGGACACTTTGTCGGAGCCTACCATGAAGATGAACTTCATTAAAACAGGCACAATCTACACAGCAACAAACAACTGTGAAGAAAATTAAAAAAAAAATAACCTCGATCTTAACCTTAACCTTATTCAGACATATGGAACACATAACATATATTGAATGCAAGTGTAAGGTTGGCCATACACGGATCGTTTTTTTTTTTTTTCTTCGATCAGTCAGTTGGTTGATCAGAAAAAAAAAATTAAAATAAAGAGCTTTCGCCAGTCACAATGGCAAGGTGGATGGAGAAATCCTCCCCACTGTGTTATTGTATTCTAAAGCCAACCATACATGAATCAACATCAGCAGGGACTGGCCAAATTTTGATCGATGTATGTGCAGGGAGATTGTACATCTACCGAATGACTACTGTAAAACCGCCCTATCAGGTATTCCCTTCTCAATCAGCACCACAGTCTATAGCTAGAAATACTGATTGGTATGGTGGGAAACTCTCCCTGCTGTCACAATACAAAGGCTCAGTGTTGAGGACTCCCTCATTCACACTCAAATCAGGTCAGTTTTTTGTTCAACCATTGACTCATCTATAGCCAGCTTAACAAGGGAACTGCTCCACTCTGAGAATTTACGTATCAGCACTGCAGCCGCAGATTGAATGAAAATTTTCCAACACTCCCATTAGACAAAAGTTGACCGTAAATCAATATAGGACAGAGCATAGATGGGTTGAAATGTGGCTGGTCCCTGCTGAACTGGCTGAATTTTAATACATCTATGCTACTGCATGGTGTATATAATGCTCAATTCACAAAGCTGACACCCCAGTATAGTGTAGCTGACAGGACTTTACAATGCACTACATAGTTTATGTCAATGGATCCTAGGTGGGGAAAATATCCTGGTGTCAGTGAATTCTGGGACTGAGAAAATTCCCACTTGAGTGGGGGGGGGGGGCTGACCTGGCCTTGATTCTCTGGATAGAGCATACAGTATATTAATAAATAGGTCTGGGTGAGCCTGAGGTGTGCTATTTGGTGCTTTAGAATGGGTTTACATTTGGCATTGCAGTAACAAATGATGTGTGTTGGTGAGTTGCAGTACCATACATTATGAATGGCACTCCAACACAATACATTTGGCCATAGACAGTGTGAAACCTAGCTAGTTTAGCAGGGATTGGATGAATTTTGATCTGTTTGTGGCTCTCTACTTGACATAGGTTGATTGTTAGATCAACTTCTGTTGAATGGACAACTTGGAAAACTTTTGTCGATCAGCAGCCACTGATCATTGTATCATGACAGTAGAGGGTCCTGCTGTCAGAATACAATGTTCTGGGGTGGGGGAACCCATTTGTGTGGATGGAGGAATCTGTTTACTTTTTTGTTCAATCTGCTTGCTGCCCATTCACAATCAGTCATTTGCCCTTACATAATGCATGTAGATGTGGTTGACAAGTGTGAACTAAGGTTGCCACCTTATCCCTTTAAACCAGGTCACATATTAATTACACAGGTTCTGAGGCTAATATAATGCACATAAGGCACTAAGTGAGTTTAATTAAAACCTTAGTCAGCCACAGAACCTGTGTAATTAATGTGTGTCCTGTTTAAAGGGATGAGGTGGCAACCCTAGTGTGAACCCAATAGCAGTGATGAGCGAGCGCTATATAATTAGAGCTGCTAGCACTAAAAGATGAATATATACATTCTCAGCAATAAACAAGAAGCACAAGTGCAGCGCTAGTATTACAATTATACAGTAAACTGAATGCAATTAAATGCAATATACGAGAAGACATACAGAGTTAAAAAGTCCATGTGTCGCAATAGACAGTGATGGATGGGTATCAGTGAATAGCCCTCAGAGGCAGTGGATGAAAACAGTTCATGAAGACAGTTCAAATAAGTGATGAGGCCACCTTCACCAACCAGTGCAGTTAAAAATAATAATCCTCCACCAGCACAAATATATGCTCACCAGATATCCTGAGGGTTAAACTTTAGGCCTTTAATGAAATTTCCACCAGATAAAACCAGGGAGCCCCTAAACACTGCAACACGTCCTCTCACTTGGAAGGGTAGATGCACTAAATAAAAGCTCACCATATGGAGCCAAAGGAACTTATATAGTGTAGTAGTTTTATTGAAGATATTGATAAAACATGTACATGTTAACAAAGGATAAAATCGAAACTCACATCAAATGGACCAGCGGTCGAACGGAATAAGCCTTCACGCTGGCGTTTGACCGCCGGGTCCCTGTAGTGGAACGGCGGTCTGAGGGTTATTCACTGATACCCATTCAACACTGTCTATTGCAACACATGGGCTTTTAGAGGACTGAATTTTATTATTATATCTCTGTATGTCTTCTTGTATATTGCATTTAATTGCATTCAATTTATTGTATAATTTTAATACTAGCGCTGCACTTATCCTTTTTGTCTAGTGTGAACCCAGACTTAGGGAGAATAAGGCTGCATCCAGGGGCAGTGACCAGCAAGAATCAGTAGATTATTGGTGCAGGTTGTAAAGCTGTGTACACAAACCAGGGGCGTAACTACAGGGGTTGCAGGGGTTGCAATCGCTACCGGGCCCCATGCTCCAGGGGGCCCGGTAGCAAACCAGTGGGTGAACTTCCAGGATCGCAAAGGTCACACTTGCGACCGGACCCTGGCATTGCACCACTCTGGGGAGGCCCCAAGATTGCAGAAAGGGGGCCCACAAGATTGCAGGAAGGGGGCCCACTGCAGAACCTGTGAAAGAATCCTGCTGCGGGACCGTAATAAAAGGCCATGCAACGAGTGTAAAGAGCCCCAGGATTAGTGGGAAGAGCCCTGGGCTTGAAGGTAAGGGCCCTGGCCAGGGGTCTGGGGGGCCCTTCATGGTTTCTTGCATCAGGGCCCTGAAGGTTCTAGTT
The DNA here is from genome assembly GCF_965119305.1 of Pelophylax lessonae. NCBI lineage: Eukaryota > Metazoa > Chordata > Amphibia > Anura > Ranidae > Pelophylax > Pelophylax lessonae. The sequence goes on from NC_138772.1 coordinate 454,194,725, forward strand.
ACGCCTCTGACACAAACTGTGGCTGTTAGCAGCAGCTGTCAGATGTCTACTCTGTATATAAATCAAGCATCTGTGCTGCTGTTCACATCTAACTAAAGCTGGCCACACATTATACAATTTTCCTGTTCAGTTTCCTTTAGATTTACCTTCAACAATGTAATACAAGGGCCTTACTGGTTGCAAATGTAGCACCCTCCTAGGTAGGTGCTAGGGAAAAGTATACATGTGGCCCTGTCTGCTTATCAGGGGGGCCTGATCGTTTAGTTAGGCTGTCACATGTTTCCAGGTGTGGTCTGTTGAGTCTGGGGAGTCTCCCCACTGTATCCAATAAGGGCTCTTGTTGGACGGTGGAGAAAACCTGGCCAATAGCACACTAGGGCTTATAGCGGTCTCAGTGGGCGGAGTTTGCTGAAATGAACCCTGGGATGAGATATAAGTCTGAGGGGAGCATGTGACAGGGAGTCTTTGGCGGGATGCAGAGTCCCAGGAGGAGGGTGACATCTGTCTCTCCTCCTGTCAGAGCAAGTGAGGGTGTCCTGGGCAGTCGGCCTAGAGAACCAGAGGTTGAGCTGGGCCGCAGGAAGGATCCAGAGTGCTGTGGACAGAGTGGAGCTGCTGGGCAGAAGTTTCCAGGAAAAACAGTGTTGTGAGTACTGTAAACTGCCCAGAGGTCTGCCTGAGAGAGGGGGCCACTCCAGAAGGTTAACGGGATCCAGGAACCAGCTAACCAGTGGATGTAACTGAGAAAGGGGGTGCCAGTGTCTAAGCCCTGAAGATTAGTGAGAGAAAGAAGGCGCCGGTGGGGGCCCTGAAGTGTTCAGCAGTGCAGCAGTGTATACCTCAGCAGGAGTGCTTACGGGGAGCTTAAAAGAGAATTTCTTTAGTGAAAAAACAGTCACAAGTCAAGTCAGCGTTAACAGGCATCCATCCAGCATTGAATCTGACTTTGAAAAAGGAGCGCGCGCTGGTTTCCCACCACAGTGCGCATGCTCGGAAACGCGTCAGTCATTACGCCGGAAGATCCTGTGGACAAGCATCACGGCCAACGTGCGGCCCAAGCCTCCATCTCACTGCAGTTTCACCCTGCTGTCCAAGCCTCCATCTCACTGCTGTGACACCCTCCACTTCCTGCTGGACAGGAAGAGGAAGAGAGGAGATGATTACAGACCCACAGTGATGACTCCAAGCCCCAGCTTTCACACGGACACCGCAAGGACCCATCTTGTCTGCTTATACTTACCTTGATGTACGTTTTTATTACTTGTTTGCCATATTAAATCGCAGTCTTAACTCAGAGGCGCCTGTTTTCTCTTTTATCCGTCTAGCATTAACCAGCGTCAAGTCAGCGTTAACAGGCATCCAGCCAGTGTTAACCAGCGTCAATTCAGCGTTAGCCCAGGGGGACCCATATCCAGCAAAACGTCTGGAAATTGTGCTACACATACAAATTGAAAGTGTTTAGGGTTGATGTCACATTATATTGTTTTGGTAAATCTAAACGAAAATCGTATAATGTATGGCCAGCCCTACACCGACTGACACTGCATGCAGATGCTGTGAATTTCCGGCCCTGTCCACATCTAGCGATTTGGGATCAGGGGTGGAATTGCTGTGATTCTGCCCACGATTCCACTGTAATCTTAGCAAAATGCAGTATATATGTTTTAGTGCCATTCATTTTTAATGGCACATAAACCGTGGTGTGGTTTTGCTGTGATTGTTGCGTGGCAAACCATATCACACAAAGCTTATTGCCCAAAAGTAGTTCCTGCTCATTTTTAGGCGACAAGCTTCCTGTGACAATCATGGCAAAACTGCACCTTCCTTTAGGTTTCATTAAAAATGATTGGCATAAAAACATGCATGTGTGTTTTTTTCAGGATTGCAGTGCGATTTGGAATCGTAGGCAGCTTTACAGCAATCCCGCCTGTGATCCGAAATCACTAGATGGGAATGGAGCCTCAGAGTTTCTGCAGAGTTCTGACTGCACACAAACTGACCCCAGCTAACCAGATAGTTTATGTACATCCATAATACAGGGTGTTGTTGTGTCCAGAAGTGCCATTTAGCTGCCTCTAAATGCAGCAAATGATCTGCCCTATGTGTCGCTGTGAATGTAGTGTGAGCTGTAGAAGATGATTGAAGACTAGAGTTGAGCCAGCAGAGCTCATATTAGTTATATTAGTTATGTTAACACCTGAGTCAGTGAGGATGAATTATTATTATTATTATACATGATTTATATAGCGCCAACAGTTTGCGCAGTGCTTTACAATGTGAGGGAAGACAATACATAGTTACATACATAGTAGGTGAGGTTGAATAAAGACAATAGTCCATCCAGTTCAACCTGTGTAGGTGTGTGTGGCTGTAATCATCTCACATACCCCTGAATGTTCTGATCTTTGAGATGTAAGTCTAAGAGTCTTTTGAAAGCCACCATACTTCCCGCAGAAACCACCTCTTGTGGTAGAGAATTCCACAATCTTGTAGCCCTAACAGTAAAAAAACCCCCACGTTGCCTGAGGTTAAAACGCTTCTCCTCTAATCGCATTGTATGCCCTCGAGTCCTCATGCAATCCCTTCGAATGAACAGCTTTTTTTCTAAGCTGGGATCCCCATTAAGATATTTATAAATGCTATCATGTCCCCCCTCAGACGTCTCTTCTCCAGGGAGAATAAATAGAGCGATTGTAGACGCTCTTCATAGTCAAGACAATACAGTTACAATACAATTCAATACAGGAGGAATTAGAGGGCCCTGCTCGTTAGAGCTTACAATCTAGAAGGGAGGGTTAAGTGAAACAAAAGGCAATAACCATGGGGGATGGTCTGATGGAGAACATGGAAGTATAGTTGTTAGGTGTGGGTAGGATAGGCTTCTCTGAAGAGGAGGGTTTTCAGATATCGTCTAAAAGCTAATAAAGTAGGAGATAATCGGACAGATAAGGGTAAGGAGTTCCATAGGATTGGAGAGTCTCTGGTAAAGTCCTGGAGGCGAGCATGAATTAGCCCTGTAATGTGATGGATTTGGTGTGTTGTTCTCTCGCCTCTCCCATAAAGTTATGTTTAGTAACTTCTCCCGGCCTGAATGCCCGTTTTGACACATTTTAAAACCCAGCCTGTTGCTGTGAAACTCACCCGGGTTCTTCTTATGACAAAGTTAGAGCCTCACACAGTAGATGCCATGATTCACTGCATGTTGTGCAGAAGAGAGGTCCCGCCGAAGCAGCCTGCCGGGAGGAGAAGGGGGGAACAGCAATGTGATATCAGAAGTGTCAGAACTGCAGTGCATACTGGTGGCCATCTATACTGGAGCTTGTTCCTGTACATCGCAAATTACAGTCTCCCCCAATAACAGACAGTCAGCTGCTCTGGGGTAGGGGGGGTTCAGACCTCCCAACCCCCCCCCCCCTTATCTACATGCCAGAGCAGGAATGATTCCTGCCTTCAGTTGCGAAGCAAAGCATTGCAAACATGGCATGTGTACACACCCAGCTACTGCTTCTGCAGCTAAAAAGGGTAGTGGTTGAGGGGCAGTATAACCACTTCTGGACCGGGAGATTTTCCCCCTTAATGACCAGGCCATATTTTGCGATTAGCCACTGCATTACTTTAACGGACAATTGCGCGGTCGTGCGATGCTGTACCCAAATAAAATAGGCATAAGGCTATCCTTCATATAGTTACATAGTTACATAGTTAGTGAGGTTGAAAAAAGACGTAAGTCCATCCAGTTCAACCTATGATGTGTGTGTGTGTTTGCTTTTAACCGTACATTGTATACCCCTGTATGTTGTGGTCTTTAAGGTGTCCATCCAATAGTTTTTTGAAACTATCAATGCTCCCCGCTGATACGACTGCTTGTGGAAGAGAATTCCACATCCTTACCGCTCTTACAGTGAAGAACCCCTTACGCACTTTAATGTTAAACCGCCTTTCCTCAAGTTTTAGTGAGTGGCCACGTGTCTTATTGTATCTCCTTTCTCTGAATAGTTTGTTCCTTATGCTAGGGTCGCCAGTACAGTATTTGTACATTGATATCATATCCCCCCTCAATCGTCTCTTCTCCAGAGAGAATAGGTTCAGTGCTTGTAGTCTTTCCTCATAGCTGATGTTCTCCATTCCCCTAATTATTTTTGTTGCCCTTCTCTGGACTTTCTCCAGTTCCAGCACATCCTTCCTGAGGACCGGTGCCCAGAACTGGACAGCATAAGATAGGGCCAGGGACTATTCATAGGATTCAGATATATTGGGCAGACTAGATGGGCCAAATGGTTCTTTCTTTTGGTGGTATTTGATCACCTGTGTGATTTTTATTTTCATAAACAATAAAAGAGCGACAATTCTGAAAAAAAACCCAATATTTTTCACATTCTGCTATATAACATTCCCAAAAAAAAAAAATTAAAAATCAAATTTTTTAAACATTTTAGGCCAATTAGTTTTCTGCTACATATTTTTGGTAAAAAACAAATCACAATAGGCATATTTCGATTGGTTTGCACAAAAGTTATTAAGTCTAATAACTATGGAAAAGATTTATGTCATTTTTATTGTTTTTGTTTACTAGTAATGGCGGCGATCTGAGATTTTTTGCGGGACTGCGACATTGTGGTGGACAGATCGGACCCCTGACTGACATTTTTGACACTTTTTGGGGGGACCAGTGACATTACTACAGTAATCAGGGCTAAAAATATGCACTGTTACTGTAATAATGACACTGGCAGGAAGGGGGTTAACACAGTAAGTGATCAAGGGGTTAAATGTGTACCTAGGGGCATGTTTATAACTGTATGGGGGCGGGGCTTGTGAAATGATCACAGAGACCTGTGCTCCTATATAGAAGGACCACAGGCACTCTGTGATTATTCCAGAGAGAAGAACGGTCAGCTGTGTTTCTCTCTCAGCGGGTAGCGATCGCGGGTTTCAGGCAGCAATCGGAACCGCTTGCCCCATGCATCGGCATCCCCCCTGCCTATCCGCAAGTGCGACCGACGTATACCTACGTCGGTTCGTGCAGGGGAGCCGCGCGGTGGGCGGCTGGGAAGTGGATAACCATGGCACAAAAACAAGATTTACTGCCCTACAACCTCCCATGGGAATTAGCACTAAAAGTCCAGCCAGCAAAAGTGTCTCAGATCACCACCACATCAGTCACAGTGTTGCCAGACCAGTGTAGCTACAATCATTAAAACTAAAAAAAAATGTGCTGTGTTTAAATACAATCATAAATCTAAAACCTTAGAGGTCATACAGTATAACTTATCTAAATAAGCGTGAAAAACATACATATATTAAAAACGAAAAAACATTATAAATGTGATCATATAGTGTCCATGAAAAATATATCATCATGCATCTAAATGTCCATAAAAATTCCTCTAATGATGGCACCTCCCAGTGCAGCAAAATGAAAAAAAAAACATGATGTATGTTCTCGTGTGCGTCCTTCACCAATATGCACTCACCAAAAGGTTATGAATTAACAGATTTATACAGGGCTCCAGTCACATGAAATCTCCAGTAATCGCTCAACCACTTTTCAGGGTATAAGGAACTCAGCCAGGGAGAGTCCTAATCAAAAGATGCTCACCACATCACAGGCCGAGAGGTAATATATATTATATAAGTAATATTTGTTTTAGAGATTTCTCAATTAAAATACCAATACAAGCATCCACTTGCTGTACACTAAACAAAGCAAAACACTGTAAATTCTCACTTAAAAAATGTGTGGACTTACAGTGATGACCACCAATCTGGAGCTCGGAAACGGTGGCATGACCTCAGCACATAAGGCCCACCTTGGTTTTGATACAATTAGTTGATTTGTGTGATACACAAAATACAATACAAAATCTACAGTATATAATTGTAACGCTCCTGCGTTTTATGTATGATGTGGATTTACAGCTGCAGAAATATTACACTTCAGTAGTCATGTAGAGAAACGCTGAGACACCAATCCCAACTCCCAAAGACTCATCATGTGTGGATGATCTCAATTCAGCAAGTAAATACACACACTCAATAAGATGTTCTTAGAGTGACTTATGTATATAGTAACACAGTGATGATAGGCTGAAGAGACAGGTTGGGTAGAGATGGTAGATGACAGACACTTGAAAGGAAATGTTCTTGAAAGTAAGATAGTAGCAGATGGGATGCAGATAGGTTAGCAATCATGTATGGTAGCAGATGATAGAATAGCAGGTGAACATACAGGAGAGACCAACCCAGTGCAAGAGCAGATGGTAGTAGGCTCAAGAGCTAGCAATCTTAGATAATGCAGATGTAATAGTCCTTAGTATGCAGAGCTAGATAGTGTAAGCTTTAGTATGAAGGTTATAGAGGTTTCCCCTGTGGGGTACTTATCACTAGTAGCAATGTAGCAGAGGAGAGGTTCAGCAAGAGCGGATGATCCGGTAGCGGGATACAGTGATCAGCGCAGCGTGGTTCCGACAGCGAGGTATGCTTGCAAGCATGAGAGCTTCAAGACAGGTTAGCATCAAGGCACAAAGCAGGTTGAACGAACACATGTGAGTGAGAGCTAGTGATTTAAATAGCTGTTCAGTCCGGCGCTCAGTGATGACAGCATCAGTCTTAAAGGTGTATGCGCACCTTACCAAAAGAGAATGGTGGGGCGCATACACTTAGGAAAAGAGTAATTAGGGTACCCAAAGGTACCAGAACATTACAGTACCCCCCCTTAAGGCCGGCTCCTGAAGGCCTCTGGAGCTGGTTTGTCTGGGTACTTCGCATGAAAATTGCGGATTAATCTAGGGGCATGTATGTCAGAGGTGTTTAGCCAGGTGTCGTCTTGGGGCCCATAGTTCTTCCATCGAACTAAGTACTGAAGTCTTCTTCTGTGGATACGAGAATCCAGAATCTCTTTTATCTCATATTCTTCTCCACCTTCAACTTGTACAGGAGGAGGAGGTGGGATAGTAGGCCTTATTCCTTGGTCAGGAACATGGGGCTTTAGTAGCGACACATGGAAAATGGGATGTATTTTGAGGTCTATTGGCAATGTAAGCTGTACTGCAGCTTTTCCAATAAGTTTCTTGATTGGGAAAGGTCCCAAGAACAGAGGTCCAAGCTTTTTGCTAGGGATTTTCAGTCTTAAATTTTTTGTTGAGAGCCAAACGAGGTCCCCGATAGCATACTGAGGAGAAAGTCTTCTGCGAAGATCATAGTACTTCTTTTGTTGACTATGAGCGTGTGCAATGGTAGTATTAAGCAAACCCAGAGAGTCCTTTATTTGGGTAAGATAGTCTGAGGCTACTGGGTTATTTGAAGGAAGGATGCGTGGTGGAAGAATAGAGGGATGAAACCCATAGTTCAAGTAGAACGGACTCTGCTTGGTCGTACTGTGGGTTGCGTTGTTGTAGGCAAATTCTGCCAGGGGGAGAAGATCCACCCAATCATCCTGTTGGTAAGAAGTGTAACAACGTAAATATTGCTCGATGCATTGGTTGACTCTTTCAGTCTGTCCGTTGGTCTGCGGATGGTAAGGAGAAGTGAGCTTCCGCTCAATCCGTAGTATGTGACATAGTTCTTGCCAGAACTTGGAAATAAATTGTGATCCACGGTCAGACAGAAGAGTTTTTGGGATACCATGTAACTTAAAGACATGTTTCATCAGGAGTTCTGCCGTTTGTTTGGACGAAGGTAGTCTGCGAAAAGCAATGAAATGTGCCATTTTTGTCAGATGGTCCACTGACACTAAGATGGTATTAAATCCTTTGGAAGGAGGTAGTTCTACTATAAAGTTCAAGGACACAACTTCCCATGGAGTTTGGGGTATTGGTAGACTGCATAGTAGACCGGATGGTCTCGTAGTGTCAATTTTGGACCTGGCACAGACATTGCATGAAGAGACGAATTTTTGTATAGATGTTTTCATGTCAGGCCACCAGAATTGCCTGGTAATCAGATTAAGAGTCTTTGTCATACCCATATGTCCTGCCATAGGCACATCATGCGATAATTCCAAGATCTTGGTGCGCATGGTAGGTGGTATGTAAAGTTTGTCGTTGTAGTAGAGGAAGCCTTCTGCATCAGTATTTAGTTGTGGTGGGGGTGAATCCAAACTTATACCATGCAAAACCTCTTCCTTCAAGGAACGGACAACTCCAATAATGCGTTTGTGAGGTATTATTGGAACGGAAGGGATTTTGAAGTAGTTTTCTTCAGTTAGTCGTGATAGTGCATCCGCCTTTTTGTTCTTATCTGCAGGTGTGTAGGTCACTAGGAAGTTAAACCTTAGAAAGAATAGTGACCATCGTACCTGTCGGTGAGAGAGAGTTTTATTAGTCTGAAGATATTGAAGATTTTTATGGTCCGTGTATATAAGTATTGGTAATCGGGTGCCTTCGAGTAGATGTCGCCAATTCTCCAGAGCCAATTTTATAGCAAGCAGTTCCTTTTCACCCACGGGGTAATTTACCTCTGGACTGCTTAAGGATTTAGAAAAAAAGGCGACTGGATGAAGTGGTGAAGTGTGAGTTGGTCGTTGGGAGAGTATTGCTCCTACTGTCATGTTTGACGCATCTACTTCCAGAATGTATTGGAGGGATGGGTCTGGATGGCGTAGTATGGGAGCAGAAGTAAACCTTGTCTTTAACAGGTGAAAAGCTTTATTTGCTTCATCTGACCATTTGAATGGTCTTTTAATGCTAGTGAGCTGTGTGAGGGGTCTCACAATGGCAGAGAAGTTTCTGATGAACTTCCTGTAGAAATTCGAAAATCCAAGGAATCGCTGTAGCGCCTTGCGTGTGGTTGGTGTAGGCCAATCCTGAATGCAGGATATCTTACTCCTGTCCATCTTGATTCCTGTTTTGGATATGATGTAGCCTAGAAACAGTACTTCTTCTTTATGAAACAAGCATTTTTTCAGTTTCACATAAAGGTTGTGTGCAAGCAATCTCGATAATACTAGTCTTACATGTCTTATGTGTTCAGACAGGGATCGTGAATATATAAGTATATCGTCCAGATATACCACAACACAGACATCTAGTAAGTCTCTGAAAATATCGTTTATAAATCGTTGAAAGGCTGCAGGGGCGTTGCATAGCCCGAATGGCATTACAAGATATTCAAACAATCCTTATCTGGTTCTGAATGCAGTCTTCCACTCGTGTCCATCACGGATTCGAATGAGATTGTATGCTCCTTTCAGGTCCAATTTTGAAAAATAGGTAGCTCCACGCACCTGCTCAATGAGCTCAGGGATAAGCGGTAGAGGATAGCGATCTTTTATTGTAATAGCATTCAATTGCCTATAGTCGATGATAGGCCTGAGACTTGAGTCCTTATTGCGGACAAAAAAGAGTCCTGCTGCTGTGGAAGAAGTGGAAGGTCTAATAAAACCTTTTTTCTAATTCTCATCCAAATAGTCTTTGAGATGGAAAAGTTCATCCTGCGAAAGAGGATAAACATGACCGAACGGCAATTTGCTATTTGGGAGTAGATCAATACTACAATCATAGTCTCGATGGGGAGGTAGTGCTTGAGCATTTTTCTCAAGAAAAACCTCAGAGAGATCCTGATAACATAGTGGTGCAATCTCATCTGTCACCACAGACAGGATCTTCCCGAAAGACGGGAGGTTACACGTACCCTCGCAATAGCAAGAGAGGAAGGCCAGGGTCCGTTCCTTCCAATCTATGGTTGGTTGATGTGTGTGTAACCAGGGAAGTCCCAAAACAATGGGAAAGTGGGGTGAAGGTATTAGATCGAAGGTAGTGGTCTCCATATGAGACCCGTTAGTAGTGACTAGGAGTGCCTGTGTCTGATCAGTGATCGGACCAGAGGATAAAGGAACACCGTTAATAAGACTCATTGAGACAGGTTTAGGTTTAGAAATAATAGGAACTTTATTTAAAGCAGCAAAACGTATGTCAATATAATTTCCTCAAGATCTTGTGTCAATCATGGCCTTAGTAGTAATCCTGTTCTGGTCCCACTGTAATGTTAAGCAAACAAAAAGGTAAGGGTTAGTAATTGAAGTTGTCAATCCCCCTAGGAGGACATGTGAACACTCACCCTTCTTTTTGTAGACTAGGGGACAGACGTTTATCTTGTGATCCGGGGATGCACAGTACAAGCAGAGATTACCAGATCGTCTTCTGGCTCTTTCCACAGTTGATAGAGGTGGGCGTATGCAGGGCCGGATTAAGAGCATCATGGGCTTGGTGCTGAGGATTTTGAAGGGCCTTAAGGGCCGTGCCTTGCCATGCACCCAGAGGAGGAAGGGTGCAGCCATGCATGCCTAAGTCAACATGGGATGCTGTCTCTGAAGCCCATAAACACATCCATGCATCGGCAACTGTCCCTCCTTGTCCGGCCTTCGCGCTGTGTGGGGAGGTTCTGAGGGTGCTGCCTGGGGAAGCGAGCATAGAAGCCAGACTTCTGTGTTTACAAGTGACAGAAGAGCGGTAACAGTGAATATGGCCAACCCGGGGCCTATATAAAAGGTAGGGGCCTGGAGCTGCAGCTCCAATAGCCCCTACGTTAATCTGGCCCTGGGCGTATGGTTCCTACCTCCATAGGAATGGGGTCAACGGCCGAAATCCGAGAAGAACTGGATAATGGCATTCCCATTTTCTCAGCCTTTCTTTCTCGTAGTCTTCTATCTATGGTGATATTGAGTTGTATCAATGCATCCAGGGTTTTTGGCAGATCCGCTCGGGCGAGCTCGTCTTTAACGGCCTCTGATAGGCCAAGCCTAAATTGGGTTTTCAGAGATGCATCATTCCATTCTGAATCAAGGGTCCATCTCTTGAATTCTGCGACAAAGTCTTCCACAGGTCTCCCACCTTGTTTCAAGGATCTTAATTGAAGATTGGCAGTACTCTGCCTATTGGGATCATCATATAGGCTAGTAAGTTCTGCTAGGAACAAGGCATAGGAGTTGAGAAGCTGATCGCTTTTCTCAAAAAGAGAGTCTGCCCAGGCCCGAGGATCGCCTGTTAGGTAAGAAATAATAGTACAAACCTTAATGTGATCAGTAAGGTAGGTACGGGGTTTTAGTAAGAAAAGTAACTCACATGCATTTTTAAATTCGCGAAATTTTTTGCGATCGCCTGTAAATACCAAAGGAGGATTTATTTTGGGTTCAGGGGACTGAGCAGTGGTAAGTTGTGTCAGTCTAATTACCTGCTGCGACAGAGCCTGATTGTCTTCTTTTAATTCAGCAAGTGCGTGTATTAACGCAGTTACTTGCTGTTTTAATTGTGTCACCTGAGTGGTTATTTCTGCTGAATCCATTTGAGGTTCGTTCAATCTGTAACGCTCCTGCGTTTTATGTATGATGTGGATTTACAGCTGCAGAAATATTCCACTTCAGTAGTCATGTAGAGAAACGCTGAGACACCAATCCCAACTCCCAAATACTCATCATGTGTGGATGATCTCAATTCAGCAAGTAAATACACACACTCAATAAGATGTTCTTAGAGTGACTTATGTATATAGTAACACAGTGATGATAGGCTGAAGAGACAGGTTGGGTAGAGATGGTAGATGACAGACACTTGAAAGGAAATGTTCTTGAAAGTAAGATAGTAGCAGATGGGATGCAGATAGGTTAGCAATCATGTATGGTAGCAGATGATAGAATAGCAGGTGAACATACAGGAGAGACCAACCCAGTGCAAGAGCAGATGGTAGTAGGCTCAAGAGCTAGCAATCTTAGATAATGCAGATGTAATAATAGTCCTTAGTATGCAGAGCTAGATAGTGTAAGCTTTAGTATGAAGGTTATAGAGGTTTCCCCTGTGGGGTACTTATCACTAGTAGCAATGTAGCAGAGGAGAGGTTCGGCAAGAGCGGATGATCCGGTAGCGGGATACAGGGATCAGCGCAGCGTGGTTCCGACAGCGAGGTATGCTTGCAAGCATGAGAGCTTCAAAACAGGTTAGCATCAAGGCACAAAGCAGGTTGAACGAACACATGTGAGTGAGAGCTAGTGATTTAAATAGCTGTTCAGTCCGGCGCTCAGTGATGACAGCATCAGTCTTAAAGGTGTATGCGCACCTTACCAAAAGAGAATGGTGGGGTGCATACACTTAGGAAAAGAGTAATTAGGGTACCCAAAGGTACCAGAACATTACAATAATCTGTCCAAAAAGAGTCTTACACATCTGGTAACATCGTACTCAAGAGGAGTAACAGAACGTGTTTCAGGTTGCAATTTTTAAATATGCTGTATGTGAAAAATATTATTATTAAGTTGCCAACTTAGTGCAAAAAATAATTTTCATTTCAAATTCTCACTTAAAAACTGTGTGGCAGAAAATAAAGTCTTTAAAAGACTCACCAGGCCTCTTAAAAACACCTTGGGGTGTTAACTCTCTTGTAGGTGTTTCTACTGTCCTAGTGCTCCAGGGCCAGTGGCATCAGCAGGGGGCGGCTGACCCGGGCTACAGCCCCGAGTGGGCCCCCAAAAAACCCCAGGTCTCCTATCCCTATAGACAATTATTAGCCCCGAGTCCCAAGGCCAGGGGTTGGCTGGGAACTCGGGGATTGGCAGCCTGCCCTGGGGCCGCTTTGCAGGGCTGCCTCTGGAGGAGGGCAAGGGCCACCGCTGGTTTACACAGAACAGGGATCTCCAGCTTACCCGGCGCAGCCAAGTGTCATACCAAGTCCCGCCTCTTGGACAGGCTCCTATGATGGACGTTTTACTGGTCCAATGCCAGGACATGTAATGTGCATCATAGAAGCCGGGTAAGTGGAAGATCCCTGCTCAGTGTAAACTGGCTACTCTCCTCTCCCCTCCCAATGCACTGGAAAGGTTGCGCTGATAGGCATTGGCAAGGCTGCGCTGATGGACACTGTCTGACTAGACTGCATTGATGGGCACAGGTAAGGCTGAGCTGATGGACACTAGCATGGCTGTGTTGATGGGCACTGGCAAGGCTGCGCTGAAGGGCACAGGGGAGGCTAAGCTGATGGGCACTGTGATCAGGCTTCGCTGATGGGCACTGGCAAGGCTGTGCTGATGGGTAATGGCAAGGTTGTGCTGATGGGCATGGGTGAGGCTGAGCTTATGGGCACAGGTGAGGCTGAGCTGATGGGCACTGCTTGATCAGGCTGCATTGATGGGCACAGGTGAGGCTGAGCTGATGGGCACTGATCTGGCTGCATTGATGGGCACTGATCGGGCTGCATTGATGAGCACTGATGAGGCTGCATTGATGATTTGATGGGCACTGGTGAGGCTGCTTTAATGGGCATTGATGAGGCTGAGCTGATGGGCACTGAAGACTCTGCTTTGATGGGCACTGGTGAGGCTAAGCTGATGGTCACTGATGAGGCTGCATTGATGGGCACTGATGAGGCTGCATTGATGGGCATTAGTGAGGCTGAGCTGATGGGCACTGGTGAGGCTAAGCTGATGGACAATGATCAGGCTGCATTGATGGGCACAGGTAAGGCTGCACTGATGGGCACTGATGAGGCTGTATTGATAGGCACAGGTGAGGCTGCATTGATGGGCACAGGTGACGCTTAGCTTATGGGCACAGGTGAGGCTGAGCTGATGGGCACTGGTGATGCCGCATTAATGGGCACTGGTGAGGCTGCATTGATGGGCACTGGTGAGGCTGCATGAATGGGCACTGGTTAGGCTGCACTGATGAGCACTGATGAGGCTAAACTGATGGGCACTGGGGATGCTGCATTAATGGGCACTGGTGAGGCTGCATTAATGGGCACTGGTGAGGCTGCATTAATGGGCACTAATGAGGCTGCACTGATGAGCACTGATGAGACTGAGCTGATGGGCATTGGTGAGGCTGCATTGAGGGGTACTGGGCATTGTACATGGTGGGGCATCACCTTTACCCCCAGCTTCTTTAGCAAGGCAGTGGTTGTCTTGGAGGTGTGTTTGGGGTCGTTATCATGTTGGAATACTGCCCTGTGGCCCAGTCTCTGAAGTGATGGGATCATGCTCTGCTTCAGTATGTCACAGTACATGTTGGCATTCATGGTTCCCTCAATGAACTGTAGCTCCCCAGTGCCAGCAGCACTCATGCAGCCCCAAACAATGACACTCCCACCACCATGCTTGACTGTAGGCAAGACACACTTGTCTTTGCACTCCTCATCTGGTTGCTGACACACACGGTTGACACCATCTGAACCAATTACGTTTATCTTGGTCTAATCAGAACACAGGACATGGTTCTCCAGTAATTCATGTCTTTAGTCTGCTTGTCTTTAGCAAACTGTTTGCGGGCTGTCTTGTGCATCATCTTTAGAAGAGGCTTCCTTCTGGGACAACAGCCTTGCAGATCAATTTGATGCAGCAAGCGGCATATGGTCTGAGCACTGACAGGCTGACCCTCCATCCCTTCAACCTCTGCAGCAATGCTGGCAGCACTCATACATCTATTTCCCAAAGACAACCGCTGGATATGATGCTGAGCACGTGCCCTCAACTTCTTTGGTCGAACATGGAGAGGCCTGTTCTGAGTGGAACCTGTCCTGTTAAACCGCTGTATGGTCTTGGCCACCGTGCTGCAGCTTATTTCCAGGGTCTTGGCATCATCTTCTTATAGCCTAGGTCATCTTTATATAGAGCAAGAATTATTTTTTTCAGATCCTCAGAGTTCTTTGCCATGAGGTGCCATGTTGAACTTCCAATGACCAGTATGAGAGAGTGTGAGCGATGACACCAAATTTAACACACCTGCTCCCCATTCACCCTGAGACCTTGTAACACTAACAAGTTACATGGCAACGGGGGGGGGGGTAAAATGGCGAATTGGGCCCAATTTGGACATTGTCACTTAGGGGTGTACTCACTTTTGTTGCCAGCAGTTTAGACATAAATGGCTGTGTGTTGAGTTATTTTGAAGGGACAGAAAATTTACACTGTTATACAAGCTGTACACTCACTACTTTACATTGAAGCAAAGTGTCATTTCTTCAGTGTTGTCAAATGAAAAGTTCGAATAAAATATTTACAATAATGTGAGGGGTGTACTCACTTTTGTGAGATACTGTGTGTATATATATATATATACATATATATATATATATATATATTTTTTTTTTTTTTTTTTTTTTTTTCACTGTCCCCATAGGGCTAGCTGTGTGATGAGTTCTTGGACCTCCTCTGATTAATTGTAGACAGTCATTTCACTCATCCATCCTTACTATTAGATGTTCATTACTCAATAAACAGTCCAGGGGTTTTGATTTCATAGTTATTGTGGAACTCGGATTGAAGAAAGTAAAAGTGGGATATTCCAACTTGAACTATTCACAGTAGATAAGGACAATTCTCACTTGGCCTTACCGGGTTATTTGTGGAAGCAGATGCACTGCTTTAACCATACTGACACTTGAATGGAAGCATTAAATGTTCTAGCAGCAGATTTGATGCAACTACATTATCTTCAGGACACTCTCTAGCATCCCCTTGACTGACACCTGTCCACTGACTCTTCTAGCAGAAGGTAAGAAGAAACAAGAAAGCTGTTCCTACTGAGTGTAGCATTCAAAGTTTAGTAAGTTATTCACTCACAATGGTAAATGGTATGCCAGCATGGTGAAGGTAATTGGTCATCTGCAGAGTCTCTGGTAACGGATGGATGCTGCTGAGACAGTAGGCTGATGGCTGTCATCGTCTATCAGTCGGCATAGCTGTTTCAAGGTGACCGGATCTGTGCAAAGGCACGGGTGACGTCACATCCGGCAGCGGAGAAGGCAGGAGAAGCATGCGTTTGAAGCATGCGTGCTCCTTCATCAGGCTCTGAAACAGTGTTAATTTTGGCAGCAAATTTCAATTTAGTTTTAGTCTTAGTCTTAGGACTAAAATGGCATTTTAGTTTTAGTCCCATTTTTGTCTTCTGCAAGTGTTTTATTTTTAGTCGTATTTAGTCGACTAAAACTCCAGTACATTTTAGTCGACTAAAACGTCTTACATTGTAGTCATCTATAATCGAATGGGTGTAGTTCAATTGTAATTTGTAATGCATTATTTAAGCATTTCTCTACAATTTCCAAACTCATTATATACTATTGCTGGTCCTGGAGTGAAAAATCTAATATGTTATTATTTATGGTATTAAGCTTTGAGCATGCACCAGTGTTAATTTTGGCAGCAAATTTAAATTTAGTTTTAGTTAGCCTTTTGACTAAAATGCCATTTTAGTTTTAGTCGTATTTTAGTCTTAAGACTAAAATGCCATTTTAGTTTTAGTCGTATTTTAGTCATCTGAATTGTTTTAGTTTTAGTCGTATTTTAGTCGACTAAAATTGTGTTAATTTAGTAGACGAAAACGCTTTAGTCGGTTTTAGTCGATGAAATTAACACTGCTCTGAAAGGGCCATCTTGGAGGAAGTACAAATAGCCAGCTGGACGTATGGTGGGTGGGATGGGACAAATGTATAAAACAAATTGTAAAAAAACAAGACAAGAGCCTACACAGAGGCCAGAGGTGGAAAACCTTATGGCAATAGCACCTATTGATGTTGGAATGCCTGCGCAACCTCTATAGGGTCCAGGTATCACCTACCAGTAGTGACACTAACCCTAGCCAAAACTAGTGAAAAACAGTAAGAAAAGATGAGTAAGAAAACAATTCAGTGGCCTACACCTGTAAAACTATTCTGTTTTGGATGTTGTCTCTTTGTTGCCCATCTAGTGCCCCTGTTGTTAATTTAATTAACACCAAAGCAGCTGAAACTGAATAACAACCCCCTGTGCTACTTAACTGATCAGATCATTATACCACAGTTTAATTGAGTTGATGCTTTACTCAGATTAAAAAGTGTTCCTTTAATTAAATATATACTTTATTTGTTGCATTATTGAGTGATTGTCATTCAAAGAGTGACGGTGCTGTAAAATAAAAAGTAGCCTGGTCTGGAAGGGGGTTAAACAGTCTAAATTTGAAGTGGTTAAAATATGTAATCAGCACCCAATAAGCCTGTTTCTTTTTTTTCAATATTATGTTTATTAATTTTCAAAGATATACACATACAAAACAAACTGGACAATGCAATGCCCAAACAGGAAGACAGATAAACGTAACCACTTAAGCCCCGGAGGATTTGGCTGCTAAAAGACCAGGGGGTATTTTGCGATTCGGCACTGCGTGACTTTAACGGACAATTGCGCGGTCGTGCGACGCTGTACCTAAACAAATTTGACGTCCTTTTTTTCCCACAAACAGAGCTTTCTTTTGGTGGTATTTGATCACCTGTGTGATTTTTTGATCATGCGCTATAAACAAAAAAATAGCGTCAATTTTGCAAAAATAACAATATTTTTCACATTTTTTTATATGAAATTCCCCCCCAAAAAAATTTAAAAATCAAAATTTAACATTTTCGGTCAATTTGTTTTATGCTACATATGTTTGGTAAAAAAAATCGCAAAAAGCGTATTTTTATTGGTTTGCGCAAAAGTTATCGCGTTTACTAACAAAGGGAAAGATTTTTGTCATTTTTGTTGTTTTTTTTTTTAGCGCGTAATGGCGGTGATCTGCGATTTTTTTTGCGGTACTGCGACATTGCGGCGGACAGATCGGACCCTTGACTGACATTTTTGACACTTTTGGGGTTACCAGTGACATTTCTACAGTAATCAGTGCTATACATATGCACTGTTACTGTAAAAATACACTGGTAGTGAAGGGGTTAACTTTATTTGAGAGGGAGGGGCTGTGTGTGTCCCTAGGGGCGTGATTCTTACTGTGATTGGCTGTGGCTTGAGCTGTAGGAACACTGATCAACGGTCCTACATTGTAAAACCGTGTGATCAGTGTTTCTACACCGGGGAGAATGACAGGTGGCTTGTTTACATAAGCCGCCTGACTTTCTCCCTCTCCCCCGACGATCGCCGGGTCACCGGCGGACATTGGGTCCGCCGGTCACACGCGCGGGGGGGTCCGTGACCGCGCGGGAGCGCGCCTCCGGCGGCGCGCGCTCGCTCCCCAGAGCCTCACAGGCAAGCGACGTAGACCTACGTCGCTCTGCCTGTGAGGGGCTGACTGCCGCAGTAAATATACTATGAGCAGTCGGCAAGCGGATAATAAGACACAGGCATACTTAACCATCATAAAAGATATCAGCAAGAATTATAGTGCAGGATGACTGATCCCAGTGGAAAAGAACATTGTCGGGTCAATGGCACATCAAGTCCTTGTATACAAATGGTGATTGAAAAGTAGATGATGGGAGAACACCCAACTCACCAAATAGGGCTAAGAACTAAGAGATCCCTACAGCAGATAACCATGTATGGGTGCAGTATTCTGCTAATTCTCTAATGAACAATAATATGAATTCTATCAGAGTGCTAATACCAAAAATAAAGTTCCAATGAAAGCACTAAGAAGCTCTCAGGGGGGTAGGCTATGTCCATGGGATAGGAAGGGACGATCAGGTCCGGTAATGAAAGCAGAGTTTGTGAGATTGGCCTTTGCATACCATTCCGTGAATTGGAAAGAGTACATCAGTTGGGTTATTTCAGTTGCTGAAAAGGGAGTGTTCTATAAAGGCCCTCCAGCAGGAAAAAAAATGTTTAGGGGGTCCAAAGTTTTAGACCATGATGTCCAGGTTTTCCAAGTATAGTAAGGATTTCAGGTCCCATTTAACGGTGTGACCAATGGAGCTCTTGGAGAAATTCATGATTTCAGCAGGGCCCTTTGCGCTGCCAATAAACAGAGGAGAACCCAAGAGTATAGTGAGTGGGCTCTGGAGGCAGGGATTGTAGGCTGTCAGTTAACATTGCCAAAAGGCATAGGAGAGGGTCCATGGATTGGGAGATTGCTGTGAACCCAAATACATACTTCAGTATTTGGTCCCAGAAGGAGCAGATCACTATACATGACCAAAAGTGATGCAGTAAGGTAGGTCTGCTAGCCCCACACCAAGAACATGTAGCCAGTAAGGGGAAGTAAGGCTGTTTCAAAGTGCAAAGCTCTTTATTCTTGTATGATCACATCATCACAAGCCTGGCGGAGGGTCCCAGCTCAGTCCTGAAATGTTTATTTTCTATGTGTTCATACAAGATCCCTAGCTGGAAGTCATTGCAGCACCACAGGGATGATTTCAGTATGGTGTGAAAGAGGATATACCCCAGCATTGTCACTTATAGCCACAAAAACCGGATGTTCCAAACCTTCCTCACTTCATCCAAAACAAAAAATAACATTTTGGCTTGAGTTCCACTTTAAACCACAGCAGGCTGTAGAATTGTTCTTGCCTCTTGTCTCAGGAGCTCGGATAGTAATCATATCAGTAAAGTACAATTTCTATAAAGAAAAAGAAAAAAAACGTTTTAATACCCATTCTGAGTGACTGATGCTATGTGCATGAGATTTTCTCTCAATCTGTTTCATGTCAGAAGGCCAGGAGAAATATTGGCCAAACTATTAATCTGACATTTGGTCTGCTTCCTCCTAACTGCTCCATTATAAGCCTTTGTCCTGTTTCCACCGCGTCATTTAAAACTGATAGAGAGAATTTGTAGTTGGTGCATTCTATAGGCGTTTCCATGTGAATGAAATATAGCTGATGGTAATGCTCACAAAACACAGCACTTCAAAGAATTATCCAGTAATGTTTAAAAATCTTCTGGAATATCCCTTTAGGCAGTTCAATCGATGCTCTGGACTTCAGATTCCAAAGACACCCCTGGAGGTCACCTTTTACACACAAAAGAAAAACAGGTGTTATGAATCAGAAAAACGTGCATTTCTAAGTAATCTCTGCTATTGCATAAATGATGTGCAACTTACTCAGAGAGATTAAGTTTAAGAGCTGAAAAATAACATGCAGATCAAACGAGAATCTACAGTCTGTATGTCTGTTACCGCAAACAGTTTTTTTCTTTTCCTTCGCCCCAAATCATTTAGATTAATTGTTTTTGGTGGCAATATTTTCTGAAGTCACTTGACTTTTACTTTTATCTCCAAGAAAGCCAACACTAGGCCTATGTCACAATTGGAATGAATGTTTATTTAGCATTTTAATGATATAACATCATCTGTAAACAATCTCTATGTAATGGGAGACATACATTATTTATGAGCGTATGGTTAGTTTTCTTCCAATTTCTACCACAAATTGAGAATGTATTCATTTTCACTTAATAAATCTAATGTTTTCCTGCTGTTAGAGTCTTTCTAAAGAAAATTAGAATACGGTTATTGTGTATGAATATAAAATGTTAATCAACTGCTCATTATTGTATACTATAATCCTATTGTTATTTTCCTTTTAAAAAGTTGATAGACCCAAAACTAATATTGAGCTTTATAGTAGACAGCAGTGGGAGAAATCACTTAGTGGTTTCTTATGCCTCTCAGACACGCTGGCAATGAGAACATTATAGGTGAGGTCTCAAACTCTAGACCTTGGTTTGAATTTCTAAACCACCATCACATTCTTGCTGGTTCTGTTCTTGGAGGAATATGAATTCAAGGCAAGTCAAACAATGACAGGGAGATCTCACTACTGTAGACTCAGTAAGATGCACAAAGCATCTTAGTGGCTCAGCATACCAGTTGTTAATCAGGGTTGACTTGTCCTGTAGGGGTAAGATGCTGTGCTCCTCCATGACCCTAATTCGCCGTTTCACTCCCCCAGAAATGTATATGCTAGTTTTGAAACTCTAAGGCCGTGTTCATACTAGTGGCGGCCACGGCTCTCAGCAGGGGTCCGGCGTGTCCCTGTTTTCTGTTTCAGATGCAAAACATGTCCACATTTTTGTCTAAAATTCAGACCTGAAACAGAGCCAAAGATGCACAGGACCCTTTTCTAGTGCAGACTGCAGCCACCCTGGAGCTGTGTGAACCGGCTTCATTGAGATCCGGTCACAATCTCCTGCCATGCGAAGACCCGCATCTAATTCACATAAGTGTGAACCCAGCCTTAAGCCTCGTACACACGCGTCGAAAATCGGCAGGGAATTTTCGTCCGACGACCGATCTGCCGATTTTCGGCTTGTTAGTATGATGCTTCCGACAACCGAGTCCGACTTTTCGGCCGAAAAAAATCTGGTGTGCAGGCTATAAAATTTGTCTGCCGTCAAAACACGGCCGATTTTCATGCAGTCAGTATAGATTTCGACAGGGAAAAATCTAATGAGCAAGTCTGGGCATGCTTAGAGAAGAAAGAACACAAAGAAAGCAAACCAACACATGACATCACTTCTAAAGTAGAATTTTGTCGGGCAAGAAAATTTGTGTGCAGTCTAGGCACATTCCAACCAACAAAACACCACTCTGGACAAAAGACGGACGATCGGTCGGCCGATAATCGTTACGTGTGTACTAGGCATGATATTAAAATCTTTCATAGAGCTGGAAAAAGTGCTCAGGCTTTCCAAATGACTGCTCAGTCTTAATAATTGGTTTGCATGAGATGATGTTGTTCTCTAGCATTTTCCTGTGGGTTCAAGGTGGGTGGTGAAGCCTTGACATTCTGGATTTTCAGGAAATTGGTTGAATGATGCTGGGTTTCATTTAACCTAAAAGAAAAGTGATGCTGGGCTGGTGATTCTGTGGAGGACAGTACTAGAGATAGGGTGAGTATCGCAGCCGGGAATGGGGACTCACATTTTTAATTTTCTGATTTAACTGAATTTGGACCTTGTGAGGTTTTTTTTTGTCATCTGTGTCCCATTGGGGAGATTTCTCTTCACTTCCTGTCCCATAGCCAAATCAGGAAGTGAGAGGACATCCCTGCAAAATAAGGGAATTCCCTAAGACCTGCAGTCATTTTTGTGGCGCATGTTGCGTTTTTGCACATTCATTTTTGGAGCATTTTTTCACACGTTTTTGATGCATTTTGCTTTTTGCATTTTTTATGCTTTTTTTGGCCAACTTGTTTGGTGGATTAAAAAACGCAAAACAGGAACTGTGGCTAAATCCCAGCAAAAACACACAACATGCTTTTCTGCATCTTTTCCTTTGAATTCTATTGAACCAAAAAGCACCCTTTTGCTTTATAAAAAGTCCCTGACCCTTTTCCAAAAACTCAGTGGCTGAAAAAAGCATAGATGTGAATGTGTCCCATAGGAAATTATGTTAAATGGACTGTAGTGCATTTCTGCAAAAAGCATTAAAAAATGCATAGGTGTGAACTGAGCCAGAGGGGGTGAATCTCCCTAATAGGGGGACAGATGGCAGTAAAAACTTAACAGGCATTGTAATCCCTCTTCATTCTATCCAAAACAAAAAAAAAAATGTTTTGCCTTTAGTTATATTTTAAATATGAGCTCCTCCAGCATATCAAATTTTCAGCTGCCCTACCGTGTTCCATTATTTAAATTCCACGGTTCTATTTTTCACACAGGTGCAGTCAGTAGTGGCTTATATTGTCCTGAGCACGCAGAGAAACCTTTGTGTCACAAGAAGACTTTTGGTTTACAGTAGGCTAACATGTCAGACAGCATAAAGCAACATTTTTTTTTACATAGGTAAGCACAATTTTTAATGATTTATTATGGACTTGGGTTTTGATTAAAGCTGCTTATTAGGAAGAAAAATAAAGATTGATAAACAACATACGGAGTATGGAATATAAATTGGTGGATTTCGGAGGCGTGATACTGGAGGCAAGCCATTCAGTGGATGGGGAATGTGTAACAATACTCTACTGTCCTTTGCTGAGATAAGTTTAGTGTTGTACCAGATTACCCTTGGACTTTGATGGGGTGCTCACCACACATGCAGTAACCAGTGCATATACAATTATCTTTAAAGAATTCATCAGGACAGCGCCTATTATCTATACCTATCAGTGTTGGGGTAGTTACTCAAAAAATGTAACTAGTTACTAGTTACTTCTGCAAATTGTAACGAGATTACTTTACTAGTTACTGCATTTGAAAAGTAACTTCACTACTTATTACTTTACTTTCATCTTTCTTAACCACTTAAGCCCAGGAAGATTTTACCCCCTTCCTGACCAGGGCCTATTTTGCGATTCGGCACTGTGTGACTTTAACGGACAATTGCGCGGTTGTGCAACACTGCACCTAAACAAATTTGACGTCCTTTTTTTCCCCACAAACAGAGCTTTCTTTTGGTGGTATTTGATCACCTTTGTGATTTTTTGATCATGCGCTATAAACAAAAAAAAATAGTGTCAATTTTGCAAAAATAACAATATTTTTCACATTTTTTTTATATGAAATTCCCCCCCAAAAAAATGTAAAAATCAAAATTTTTTAACATTTTGGGCCAATTTTTTTTTTTTTACCATATGTTTGTTAAAAAAATAGCAAAAAGCGTATTTTGATTGGTTTGCGCAAAAGTTATTGCGTTTACTAATAAAGGGAAAGATTTTTGTCATTTTGTTGTTTTTTTTTTTAACGCGTAATGGCGGCGATCTGCGATTTTTTTTGCGGGACTGCGACATTGCGGCGGACAGATCGGACCCTTGACTAACATTTTTGACACTTTTGGGGTTACCAGTGACATTACTACAGTAATCAGTGCTATACATATGCACTATTACTGTAAAAATGACACTGGCAGTGAAGGAGTTAACTTTATTGGAGAGGGAGGGGTTAAGTGTTTGCCCTAGGGGCGTGTTTCTAACTGTGATTGGATGTGGCTTGAGGTGTAAGAACAGTGATCAACGGTCCTACATAGTAGAACCGTGTGATCTCCATTCTTACACAGGGAAGAATGACAGGCGGCTTTGTTTACATTAGCCGCCTGCCTTTCTTCTGGTGTAACGGAAGATCGCGGTCCGCCGGGCACACGCGCGGGGGGGGTCTGTGACCGCGCGGGAGCGTGCCTCTGGCAGCGTGCGCTCGCTCCCTAGAGCCTCACAGGCTAGCGACCTAGCCCTAAGTCGCTCTGCCTGTGAGGGGCTGACTGCCGACGTAAATAGTCGTGCAGCGGTCGGCAAGCGGTTAATTGACCGTGTAGAAGAAGATACATGAACACTCTTTCTGCATAGAGTTTATTGTATAAACACAGGCTTTGGGAAACATGAGAACAAAACCTGAAAAAACAGAATAAAACATAAAGTGCAACAAAAAGTCATAAACTTCATCCCTCTCTATTCTTCGAAATAACGATTGTATCGCACGGCTTGGGTAACGCAGGAAAGCGCGTTCCTATAGCCTAGTAAAGTAGTGTAGTTACCAATATTAGTATTGTAACTAGTTACGTTACTTCGTTACCAAAAAAAGTAATGTAGTTACTGTAATCAGTTACTTTGTAACTCGTTACCCCCAACACTGATACCTATATACCCCTACGAGGCTAATGCCTGTCACAATGAGTGTGGATTAAAGAGAATCTGCTGTTAACTGCATAATAAGGACATCATGAACCACAAAGCTTTGTTGCAAGCATACCTTGAATATTAGTAGAAAAGAGGGACAGCATTCTATTATATCCATATTTCCTTCATCACTATTCAGCTACTCTTTATGTAAAACTGTGGGGATAATCTACTATGTCACCTACTGTCCAGTCATCAATCACATCTATAGCCAAACTATCCCTAAAATAAAAAGTAAAATTCAGATACTTTCAGTACATCAAACATAACCTTAAAACACTACAACCATTTTTCAAAAGAGAGTTTTAAAAGTAATTTGTATCAACTACTTTCTAATGACCCAATTTCATGGAAAGTTTCTCAAAGAAAGGCCAATTTCAAAGTCATTTTGATGGTAAAATGTCACAGCACATTTGTCCCTTCCAGTCATGTGAAATTTAGATTTTTCAGCAAAAGTAAGCATTTGTAAGACAAAATACAGCACAGAAACAATGACAAACACATCAACCCAGGTAACAAATATTTAGCTCTGGAAAGTTTAGGAAATTATTTGATCCATCATATAAAATAAGAATGCTTTTCAGAAAAGCAGCAGTACAGAGAAACCTCACCATGCAATGCGCAGACTGGAATGGATTGGTTTTTTGCGCAAAGTAAATGGAAGATGTTAGCTAAACATTGACTCTTTTCATATGCCAGCACAGGTAACATCATTTAAAGATGTTTCTGTTACTACAACTGAAGGGCTACAAAGTTCAAAAAGTGAGCCAATAACTTTCATAAGGAGGTTAGTAATCCCCTCCATAGTTTATAGGAAAGCTCATTAGTCCAAAGTTTACGGAGTTTGATGTTATGGAAATTGCCGGCCATATGTAACAGTGTCAGAAAATAGATAATGTAAGACCCCATTCAGACTAGCGCGACTTGTCAGGCGACTTGTCAGTCTGACAAGTCGCGCTCGGTCGCTCGCCATTGATTAGCACAGGACCCGTTCTAATAGGAGCGACACAAGTCGCTCCTACTTAGAAAAAGGGTCCTGTACTACTTTGGGGGGACCTGGGAGCGACTTGCATAGACTTCCATTATGTGAAGTCCCTGCAAGTCGCACCGAAGTCGTGGTGCACAGCGGTGCACGCGACTTCACAGGTCGCCCCCCGAAGTCAGATCGCCTCAGTGTGAACTGGCTCTAAAGGCTACAGTAATGTGCAAAATACAGTACCCATAACAACACATCAGGATGCAGTATGTTTAATACAATTGATTGCTGACTGGTTACTTGAACTCCGGAAGATTTAGCCCTCTTCCTGACCTGGCCATTTTTTGCGATACAGAACTGTGTTACTTTAACTGACAATTGTGCAGTCGTGCAGTCGCGTGGTCGTACGACACTGCACCCTAATAAAATATGGGTCCTTTTTTTCCCCACAAATAGAGCTTTCTTTTCGTGATATTTGATCACCTCTGCGTTTTTAATTTTTTGCACTATAAGCAAAAAAAAAAAAAAAAGACCAACAATTTTAAAATAAATATTATTTACTTTCTGCAATATCCAAAAAAAAAAAATTGAATTTCTTCATCAATTTAGGCCAATATGTATTCTGCTACATATTTTTGGTAAAAAATCCCAATAATTGTATATTGATTGGTTTACGCAAAAGTTATAGCGTCTACAAACTATGGGACATTTTTATTTAGTTGTATTTATTTATTTATTTATTTTACTAGTGATGGCAGCAATCACTTATAGTGGGACGCAGCAATCACTTATAGTGGGACTGCGATATTGCTGCAGACATTCTGACACTAACTGACACTCTTTGGGAACCAGTGACACTAATACAGTGATCAGTGCACCCAATATGCACTGTCACTTTACTAATGACACTAACTGGGAAGGGGTGAACATCAGGGGTGATCAAAGGGTTAACTGTGTGCCTAGGATGTATTTTGATACAGTGTGGGAGGTGCTTTTACTAGGGGAAGACATAGATCCTAGTCCTTGTTTTGCAGAGACACAGGATTCATGCCTTCCCTCCTGTCAGAACGGCAATCTGCCTTGCTTACATAGGCAGATTGCAGTTCTGTCTCTGTGGCTGATCATCGGCGGGTGTCGGCAGACATCAAGTCCAGGGTAGCCGCTGATTGGCTCCTGATAATCACTACACAATGCTGTAAAAAAATTATTGCACTAATAATGTAGTTGCTTTACTAAAGTCAAATAGGCTGTGCTCTTTTTTGCAAGGAAATTTGCTGACTTTCAAAATCCGATCTTGTGCAAGCAAAAATATAGGTTTTTTTTATCATTTTACATGATTTGGTATTTTTTGTTCAGTGAATTTCTGTGCATGGTGAAAATATCTTTGAAAAGAAAAGAGAACAGCCTATTTACTGGTGTGTAAAGTGGGATGATACAACCTGGCTACTCCTGTGTAAAAATACTGCCCTAGCAAAAGTGAAAGAAATTCTTAGCACTTGGCCAGAGCTCACCTTGGAATACTCTAGAGGTAGGAGTGCTGAGTCCTAAGCTCTATGTGGTTGTCAGCTATCCCAGGGAGAGGTTTTTGCAATTAGGATTTCAATTACCCTCAACTACTATGATATTAAAATGGTAGTAAAACCCAATTCTTTACTTGTACCGACAGGTAAGCCTCAAATAAGGCTTACCTGTAGTTACGGTAAATTTCTTCTAAACGCACACCGTTTAGGAGATGTTTACTATACTAGCAGCCATTGATGTCACTGGCACATGCGCACTGCGCTCTCAATGGATGACGTGCCCATGAGTGGGAGTGACGTCATTGCAGCTTGGCCAGTCAAACTGCTGAAGCCCACAAACCCAGAAGGAAGACTGGGTGAAGATGGAATCATTGTCAGCGGTGACAGCGCGTCACCGGAAGGCTTCACTCTAAGGTAAGTCTTTCATAATGTACTAGTATGCGATGCACACTAGCACATTATGCTACTATTTTGCAATGGAAGTTTTTGGGGGCATTTTTTTTTTTTTTTTGCAGTTTACTACCACTTTAACACATTTCAATGCAAAATATGGTAAAAATTCCAGTCAACCAAGCTGTTTTCAAATAGTCACAATTACGACTGCATACCAGCTTGCTCTTCCTTTTCTTACAGTTCTTGTTCCAACCAGTGACCTCAGGGCTATATTGTTGATTACATTAGGGAATGTATACAGATTTCATGGAGGTTTTTATACTTGCCTGTGATTTGCATTTTAAAGTAAAACTCTAGCCATTATTTTAGTTAGAATGGGGAAGTGTCAGGATTTTCTTGATGTCTAAACACTTGTTGAGTAAATTTTCCTTCTCTTCCTGACAACATTATCACCAGGCAGGAAGTTGAGAAAAATCTGCAATCGAAACTGAGACAGCAAAAAAAAAAATGGGAACAGGGAATTTAACCCTTCTCCACTGTATTTACATCTGAAAAAATGTGGCTGGTGCTACATTTTTGTCTAAGTTTTTAATTTATTTACCCACCTTATATAATAAATTGGTGTTAGTGCATCAGTAAATGACAAATTGTTTTCCTTCTGTGAATTTTAATTCTGTGTATCTTGTCAATACTCTTTTCTGTAAAATACCCACAGTGCCACAAACTGAGGCATACATTCTATCATAACCTCAGCCATCATAATTGACCCTTCATATTCTTGCTTTATACATGTACAAAAACAACATACAATAAAATAGAAACAATCATGATAAAAAAATAAAAACATAAGAAACAGAATGACAAGTAAAATGCAATGTTGAATCCTAGTGACCTTCAAGCCAGAACATTAACAAACATTATTTTTGTATACACTTTGCAGCAATTGTCCTAGCTGGGCTTATTTTATACTATAGCAATCATCTGCTTTTATTCCTTTTCTTTTGCTAATGTACAAAGTATTCAAAGTGCCTCTTATATTATTGAAAACAAAACCTAGACCTTTTTATAGACCGAAAAGCAGTGTGCTGGTTGTAAGGCTTGTGTTCTATAACTTTGTTATCATGGGCATATACCCTGTATATTTAACAACAGGTGCACACACCGCTCATGCCGACTAGGAAGGCTCCAAATAACTGTCGGTGCTCACCTTGGCTCACCACTGTCAAACTTGAAAATACCAATGAAAATGGCCGCACTCCAATAGATATAATGATGCTTCTTTATTAAACCAACGGACAGTCAATACAGGATGCAAAAAGGTAGACGTGTTTCACACGTAAAGTTGTACTTGTTCACCATCACCCTGTTTATTTATATAGTATATAACAGTTATACTTACATATAACTTTTTGGTTCCCCAAATTTTAGTAACTTATAGTTAGGAGGGTAATCAAAGGTTTAGCCAAACATCTCAATAATGATAAAACATTTTGTAGGAATTGTGTATGTAGGACATCATAGTAGCACTATGTGTTAATCATGTGGAGCACTTCAGAGATATTTAGGGAATACTACTTCTGCAGTGACTGATAATGGTGAGTCTAGCTATGAAGAGGAAATGGCCCTATGGTTCTGCATTTGTGTGGTAAATGTCTACACCCATATTTTGGAAGGCTAAATGGGAGATGAAAGTTTCACAAATAAAAACCTCTGTTTTTAACCTATAAGTTTGGCTTCACTTTCCAGTTCCAGGATGGAGGTGTCATGGAACTAGTGGTGTGAGCCCACAGGTAAGCAGGTGACACGGGATTCTTCAGGGCCTGGAATCTAAGGGCCAGCCGGTGTTCTGCCAGGGACCTCCTCACAGGAGTTTGGACTTAGCTGCGTGCTGACCCCAGGTCACGACCCTCAGGTTCACCCTGTTCGCGAGGAGAGTACCCAAAAACACCCTTCAGGCACAGATGGATGGAAGGAGCAAAAGGAGAGCTGGATAATGAGCCAGGTTCAGGGCGGGCAGCAAACAAACCTAATCAGGAGGACTGGCCAAGTCAGTACACAAGAGATCAGCCCAAGAGCAGTCAGGTTAGGAATTATTGCAAGGGGCTCAGGAACAAGTGTTGCTCAAGCAACCAGAAACGGGTCTGAGTGGGATTTAAATAGGGAGACACATGGCAGGCTGGATAGGAAGTAGCAGGAAGGAAGATATCATAACCATCAGGTGAAGCAGGTGACACCCCTAGCTGTTAAGTCAGTGCAAGCACAGCATAAGCTAGTGGAACCACAGGTGCCAGTAGACCTACAGCAGCAAAAGATAAAAACGTATGCAAACAGTAAGACACAGATCAGCTCTGCAGCTGATCTGTGACAGGAGGCATGTGTAACTTTGCAAGAGGGATACCGACATGCAAAAAGAGAGCCTGTGAAGCTAAAATTATAGCAGATTCCACAACTTACTTGTGTTGAAAGATGCAGGTTCCAAGGTTATCGTACTGATTCTTGTTTCCCTGTTTAGTCTGTTCGCTATATACAGTATCTTTTGTAATATTGGGAGCATGAGATCACCAGCCAGCCACTTGTAAAAGCAAACAATCTTTATTGTTCTCCCAAAACAAGCAAAAAAAATAGCTGTCCTGATGGGAACGGTACAGCTCTATTGGGGGAGAAAGATGGCCATAAAGTTGGAGGGGCTTTTAAACAAGGTGTTGGGGGGGAGGGTGCAGAGGTAGCGTGAGTTAGGTGGGAGCAAATGACAGAAGTTATTGTTGAGGGCAACAGCGACAGTAGGTCCGTAACGTCTACAATTGTGGGGGCCATGCGGACAAACCCCATGCCAAACAAGAAAAAATAAATAAAGCAATATTCACTATCCACTTCCACAAAACTAAGAGGGGTATATGCAAATGCCAGGAGCCTAGCAAATAAAATTGATGAATTGGAACTCTTCTTACATGAGGAGGACATAGACCTGGTGGGAATACTTGGTTTAACCCCTCACACAACTGACTGGCAAATATCCAAGGGTATTCTGTGTATAGGAAGGACAGGGAAGGAAAAAGAGGGGGAGGGGTATGTCTCTATGTCAAGAATCAAGTAAAGGTGGTCGAGTAGGGTGATAATATGGAAGGGATAATATGGAAGGGATGAGAGACAAATAGCAGAGGATAGCAAAAAGAACCCTAAAAAAATGCTTTAAATACATTAACAGCAAAAGAACGCAGACAGAGCATGTTGCACACATAATGAACGATGAGGGGAGGATGGTTACAGAGGACACAGAGAAGGCAGCTGTACTAAATGCTTTCTTCTCCTCAGTTTTTACACAGGAAAAGGAGGGGTAAATGAACCATGACTGTATGGGTAACAGTACTGCACTGGACTTGCCGCTATGGCTAACAGAGGGTGAAATCAGGAAAAGGCTGGATAAAATAATACTAGTAAATCACCAGGCCTGGATGGCGTACATCCGAGAGTACTCAAAGAACTCAGTAAGGTTATATCTAGACCACTGTTCCTGATCTTTGCTGACAGTATTATGACAGGAAATGTACCAGGGGATTGTAAGAAAGCTTACGTGATACCTATATTTAAAAAAGGGCAGAGGCATGTCCCGGGAAATTATAGGCCAGTCAGCCTAACATCGATAGTATGTAAACTTCTGGAGGGGATGATAAGGGACTATATCCAAGAGTTTGTCAAAGACAACAACATCATCAGCAGTAATCAGCACGGGTTTACAAAAGGGCGTTCTTGTCAAACCAATCTTTTAACATTCTACGAGGAGGTGAGCTGTGAGCTAGATATGGGGGAAACCTGTGGATGTGGTGTACCTGGACTTTGCTAAGGCGTTTGATACAGTCCCCCACAAACGCTTAATATATAAAATAAGGTCTGCAGGCATTGACCACAAGGTCTGCTCTTGGATACAGAACTGGTTAAGGGGGCATGTCCAAAGGGTGGCAATAAATAATGTATACTCAGACTGGACTGGGGTGGAAAGTGGGGTCCCCCAAGGCTCATTGGGACCAATCTTGTTCAATTTATTTATAAATAGCATTGAGGACAGTAGCTCAATATCAGTTTTTGCAGTACTGGTAGGGGCAATAACTTCACATAGTGAGGCAGGAATTCTACAGAGCGACCTGAAAAAAATCGCAGAGTGGGCAACTACATGGCAAATGAGGTTTAATGTGGAGAAGTGTAAGGTTTTGCATCTGGGGACAAACAACATAAAATCACAATACACCTTAGGGGGGGGAAACCTCTAGGGGAATCAAAAATGGAGAAAGTTCTGGGAGTCTTAGTAGAAGATAGACTTAACAATAGCAAGCAATGTCAAGCTGCAACTGCCAAAGCCGGCAGAATATTGGCATGCATAAGGAAGGGGATGTTTTCCAGAGCCAAAGCTATAATCCTGCCACTTTATAAAACTCTGGTCCGACCGCATCTGGAGTATTCTGTCCAGTTCTGGTCACCAGTCCTCAGAAGGGATGTGTTGGAGCTGGAGAGAGTCCAGAGAAGGGCAACTAAACTGATTAGGGGATTGGAGGACCTAAATTATGAAAAGCGCTTACAAGCGCTTGATTTATTCTCTCTGGAAAAGAGACGCCTGAGAGGGGACATGATAGCAATTTATAAATACCTCAATGGTGATATCAAATTATGATATGCATTGTCTTTGGTTCTGACCAGAGTAAGTCCACTCTGATAAATCTGAGTCACTGGTTCTTATAAATGACCCTTAGCATTCCTTTATTGTATTGATGGTAAGCAAGAGTCACTGAGCTGCAAAAGCAGCCATCTTTTCAGGTTTCTGAAGGGGTCATTTACAGACATAACATAGCCAATCAAAAGTAGAGATCGACCGATTATCGGCAACACCAAAATATCGGGTGCCGATATGCACTTTCCCGATATATCTGTATCGGCGTTTGGATTTGCTGATATTGCCGATATTTTGGGAAAGTGCATGTACCGGGGTGATGCCTGCAGCTAGAGTCATCACCCCAGTACCGGTGTCCATAGCCGACAGTCCGCTGACTTGTAATGACAACCGATGCGGCTGAGAAGCCCCTCGGCTGTCATTACAAGGAGCGGGATGGGACATCCCCCCCTCCCGCCACCTTCTGTGGCTCGCCCGGGTCTACCGTTCCGTGGGGAGACCCGGGCTTCCTACCTCCACTGCCACAGCTGCCACCACCGAAGAGAAGACCCAATCAAAGCCGCATTCGGCTCTGATCGGGTCTCCATGTAAAAAACCCGGAAGTGATGTCATGACATTAATTCCAGGTACTCGGCACCAAATTAAAAAAACTGACAGCATTCAAAACAGCCAAACTTGACGTTTTGAATGCTTTTCATTGCCGAGGAGGGGTTTGGGGTATTTTAGGACCCAGATCCCTCAACAAGTAGTACCTACATAAAAAATGTCAGAAAATATCGGCAGATATCAGCCGATACTGATATCTGATGACCAAAATATCGGTATCGGTATCAGCCCCCTTAATGCAAGATATTCTAACAATATGTACATTTCCAGATGACAAGGTTGTACAATTCAAATAAAAACAAAAATCTAGGAATCCTGACATTTCTATCTGCTGTTTTACAAAACATCCAATAGTAGGAAAAGTGATAAATGCAGATTAATATAAGTTTCTTTGCAAGTTTATATATTTTAAACAAAAGCTGCTGGCAACAAGTGAAGTAAGTTAGAATAATGTACTGCTAAAGCTAGTCAAGAAAAACTGTTCCACGGTCAGGAAGTACATGTACTGTGATCTAAGTTTTATGCATCTTCACTGCTCCCCAATATTGACTTGTACTGCTGGTCAGGGTGCAGTTTCTTTTCATATGATTCTGTGATTCTATATTGTACAACCTACCAGAAGCACCTACCAGAAGCATAGTATCTATGCTGCTCAACCAATGGTGTTCTCAGAAAGAACCAAGCAACTACTCTTTTACAAACAAACAGTTTTCTAATTTCTTAACAAATCTAAAAATGTTTAGTAATATAAATTGTTTAACATATTGATCTTAATAATTTATATTTCTAAAAAGAAATAAATCTTCACATATAATGAGCTTGATGAAAGGAGACAATGAGATGCTTTTAATGTTATAGCTGATGTCCAGCCATACATGAATTTAATCCTAGCAGTTTAGGGCATGCAATGTTTTTGCTTCTTGCTATTAATGCAGCAAACCAACTCTCAGTACTAGCCATTTATTTCAATAGTATGCATCTCCCAGGGTTGTTTTACATCCCAGCATTTCACCTAATGCATTGCTTATCAGTCACTCAGCAATTAAATGAAAAATGTATCCTACTTACAGCTAGTTTTACTTTCACCTGATGTTTCTGTAAGTGGTGTACAGTCCATAGAGGTTAACCTTCACTGCTAAGAAAACTGATTTCTTGGAATATATATATATTTTTAAATATGACTGAGAGCAGCCATTTGACTTGCCTAACTCCGATTATAAACTCTACCTAGTGAATTTTTAATCATATCCGTATGCGATTCACATCTCCTACAAGCAATATTTATGCCATCCAAACATGATATCTGTTTTCAGCTCAGTTTGTTATAACGTAAAAAGGGTGAATCTAGCAAACATGTAAGAAAGCCAAGGAACACATCCATTTTGTCAAATGAGAGGCAACAACTGAAGATGTCAAGGCGTCCTTTAATGTTGGACTGGTGTAGGCAATACAGCAATGAATGGTGACTGAAGAAAGCTCCTTGTCCCCCTTTACAGTCACTTCAAAAATTCCAGTTTACAGTACAAAAATAGTCATTAGATTTTTATAACCTAAAAAAAAGAATAAAGATGCTGAAATACCATGCTTGCCACCCTTGTATTCTTTTCCACCATCTCCTGTCAGGGTAAACACAAGTCATCTATTATGGGCATTTGTGATCTTCTGTTCCTGCTCAGCCCCTCCTACTTCTGGTTGGTCATGAGAGGAAGCCAGGGCTGAGTGCTTCTGTGTTCCCAGTCCCCCACTTCCCCTCCCACTGGGTTGCTATATAAATAGATGGGTGTTTGACTTCAGAGCAGATTGCTCTTTCTATTTGCTCTCTCTTCTCCCTCCTGGCTGTGCGGTTGGCACTGTGTGAAATCTCCTTCACTCCTTTCCCCCCTTTCCTCCTGGCAGAGAGTTTTGGGTCAATCAAAAAGCAGGAGAATTTGAGCCAATTGGAGCATGAAAGAGAGAACTTGCTGTACTGTATTGGATTCTGGGATATGGAGTCCTCAAGAGCATGCTGCACAATACATTTCAGTGGAGGCTGATAGGCTGTGGACTTGACTTCCGACAAATCCCTGCATCCATAGGAGGAGAGCATGGTCATTTTCCCGGGAAAACTGGGGGAAAAAAAGGCAGTCTAGAGAGAAGAGCACAGACCACATCCGAGGGAACAGCGTTTCCAAAGGGGAGCTAAGAGGACCGGTTGCTGTTCACTCATTTCAGAGGGAGAGTACGGACCTGCATCTGAGTCTGCCAGAGCCCCTCAGCCAGAGAATAAGCTTGAGAGATGGAGACACTGCATCTCTGGGATTGGACCTGACAGATTACACCCTGTGTGAGGATCTGAGCCAAGAGACTGAGCCACCAGGACCTGATTGCTGGAACTCTTGCTGTTCACCAATTCATTACAACCAGATTCGTCACCTGGCAGGAGTAGTCAGCTGAACTACACATTTTAACAACCACTACACATTGCTAACATAATATAGACTGTTCCTACTTAGCAACCAACCTGCCATTCTTTCCCCACCATTTAGAGGGACAGTTGTTATGTGCACTACCTAAAGAAGAGCCCCACTAATGGCCAAAGTTACATTTCAGGCACCAGATACTTTCAGCTACCATCAAGTATATCCCATACACTAGATATGCATATGTCCCCCAGCCTTTGTTGTTGTATGCACATAAGTTGATACTGTTTTAGAAACTCAAGTGCATCTTTATAGTTCCTGATTAACCCTGTCAGAGTTCCTTTAAGTGCAAGTTAGTGGCTCATTGACCATTTATCTATTATAGTGTCCTTTAGTCTGAGCAATTACTTGTTTATTGATTTACACCTTGCTTGTCTGGCTTGTTATACTACATTCAGTAATTCTATCACCAAGTGACCTGTGGCTTAATATCTGTGCATTGTGATAAAGTGGTAGTTTGCTAACTCTTAAGTCACACAGGTGTAAATGTTTTTATTTGTCTACTACCAAGTGTGTCAGTGGGGATCAAGCAGTTAAAAGTGTCATGGCAGAACAGAGGGCTCATCATCACCAGCAGCTCCTGCAGGGGTAAGTACTACACTTTGAATCCACAGGAATCTAGAGCCTGTTGGGTTATACTGCCACCTACAAGATGATTACTCATTAGCAAAAATTCCTGTGCCCCTAATGGATAAGAAAGGACATTTTATTTTTGTCATTACTGTAAAAATGATTTGTTGGGGTCCACTTAGTATAGAGTATACATTTTATTGTATGCAGTGCTTCTGTAAGTGGAAAAGAGTGGGGTCTATTGCCCGGGTGATGCAATTGTATCTCACATGCCTCTGAGTTAAAGCATCACTGACTTCCCTGTGGCTGAAGGAGAAAGATAGTGGCAGCAGAAGAAGGTTTAGCAAAGATGACCCCAGCTGCTGTAACAAAGCAAGGAGGAGTGAGGAGCTGTCAATGATCAGGCAAACTAAAGTGCACATATGTAATACAAAATATCCTATTCAAATTAACTTTCTATAGGTCTAAATAAATTCCTTTTTAAAAATAAGAATCCTTTTATATACATTAATGTCATGTGATCATATGGCCTTCCTGCCTGTCCCTCCTCGCGAATGCCTAAAGGTGGGCACAGATAAGTTAAAATAATGGGATATCAATATTGTGCAATAATTAATTTGAGCATGAGTTACTTAAATAATGTAAGCAAATTTATTTAAAAATTGCACATTATAACCCACCTGGCTGCTTGTTCTCCACTGCTAAATACAGCAACGCACAGCTGGAGTATTGTCAGCAAGGCAACTGTTAGGAGTTACCATCAATCATGCAAA
The DNA here is from genome assembly GCF_965119305.1 of Pelophylax lessonae. Taxonomy (NCBI): domain Eukaryota; kingdom Metazoa; phylum Chordata; class Amphibia; order Anura; family Ranidae; genus Pelophylax; species Pelophylax lessonae. The sequence goes on from NC_138772.1 coordinate 454,230,958, forward strand.
TAAGGGCAGGGGACATGGTGGCAAAAGTGGCTATGAAATTACAGACATGCTGTGCATTGGTAAGATGTCCTGTAGCAAACTGAAGGACCCAAACTGACCATGCCAGCACAGATCTGCTTAAGCATGAAGTGGTCGGAATGCTAAATAAAGGAAGGGGAACTGGCAGGATCACTAGGTATTTGCTAGTAAGTGAGATTGTAGTAGCACAAGAAGGTGCATGTACAAGATGCTTTATTAAAAATGAATACATTACTTAAATATTAACGTTAGGGTTTACATGTGCTCAAAGCTATTGATGCAACTGCTCAAGCACCCCATGTAATGTTACCCATGTGTCTGTCACTTTTGCTAGACTGCCTAGACTGCATGTAAATGTGAAGAAATGTAGATAAAGACATGATAAATAAAAATTAATTCATATACTGAATTCTATCATTAGATGCATTAAGCACATACAGTTATAAGAAAACTTTGTTTAGTTGTTTTTTTACCAGCCAGCATAAACATTAATGATACTATTAATAATAATACTTATTATTATTATTATTATTATTACTATTGTTATATTAATTATAAAATAGTGCAATTAATCTTAACCACCTCGTCTTCATGACCAGGGCATTCAGCACTGCACTACTTTAACTGGCAATTGCTCAGTCATGAAATACTGTATGCAAATTACATTTTTTTCACAGATATAGCTTTCTTTTGGTGGTTTTTGATCACCACTGGGTTTTTTATTTGTTTGCGATATAAAAGAAAAAAGACTACTTTCTGGTCTAAAACATATCCAATAAAATCAAATTTGTCATAAATTTAGGTCAACATGTATATTGCTACATGTAAATTGCATATTGTATATTGCTACAAATGTATATTGCTACAGGTAAAAATAAATCCCAAAAACTGTTGTTCAAAATATTTAAAATATATGGAGTGGCAGTAAATCTATTTCTATATGAAGCAAAAAATGTGTGCTCTAATGAACATAATAGAAGTGAATACACTTATAACATATAGCATGACTAAAAACAAGTGACAATTACCACTCAAAGTGACCACCCTTTGGTATGACCAGAGTCCAGTGCACAAAAACATGAGTACCAATATATATACACTCCTCAAAAAAATAACGGAACTTTGAAAACACATCAGATCTCAATGGGGAAAATCTAATGCGAGATATCTATACTGATATGGACTGGGTAATTTGTTAGGAACTAAAGGATGCCACATTGTTTGATAGAAATGAAAATTATCAACCTACAGAGGGCAAAATTCAAAGATACCCCCGAAATTCAAAGTGAAAAAATGATGCAACAGGCTAGTCCATTTTGCTGAAATTTCATTGCAGCAACTTAAATTGGTACTCAGTAGTTGGTATGGCATGTTTGTATGCATGCCTGACAACATTGGGGCATGCTCCTAATGAGACGACAGATGGTGTCCAACCTGGCGGCGTCGGATGAACCAAAACATAATGTCCCAAAAGGTGTTTTATTGGATTTAGGTCAGGCAAGCATGGGGGCCATTAAATGGTATCAATTCCTTCATCCTTCAGGAACTGGCTGCATACTCTCGCCACTTGAGGCCAGGCATAGTTGTCCACCAGGAGGAACCTGGGTCCAAGGATTTCATCATGATACCTAATGGCAGTCAAGGTGCCATTGTCTAGCCTGTAGAGGTCTGTGCATCCCTCCATGGATATGCCTACCCAGACTATCACTGACCCACCACCAAACCGGTCATGCTGAACATTACAGGCAGCATAACGTTCTCCACAGCTTCTCCAGCTCCTTTCATGTCTGTCACATGTGCTCAGAGTGAACCTAATCTCATCTGTGAAAAGCACAGGGTGCCAGTGGCAGACCTGCCAATTCTGATGTTTAATTGCAAATGCCAATCCAGCTCCATGGTGCCAGGCAGTGTGCACAGGGCCCACTAGAGGAAGTCGGGACCTCAGGCCACCCTCATGAAGTCTGTTTATGATTGTTTAGTCAGAGACATTCACACCAGTGGCCTGCTGGAGGTCATTTTGTAGGGCCCTGGCAGTGCTCATCCTGTTCTTTCTTGCACAAAGGAGCAGTTATCGTCCCTGCTGATTTGTTAAGGACCTTCTCCGGCCTTGTCCTGCTCTCCTAGAGTAAATCCCTTCCTTTCTCCTGGAATCTCTTCCATGCTCTTGAGACTGTTCTGAGAGACACAGCAAACCTTCTGGCAATGGCACGTATTGATGTGCCATCCTGGAGGAGTTGGACTGCTTGTGCAACCTCTATAGGGTCCAGGTATCGCCTCATGCTACCAGTAGTGACAATGACCCTAGCCATATGCAAAACTAGTGAAAAACTGTCAGAAACGATGAGTAGGGGAAAAATAATCAGTGGCTTCAACCTGTAAAACCATTTCTGTTTTGGAGGTTGTCTCATTGTTGCCCATCTAGTGTGCCTGCTGTTAATTACCACCAAAGCAGCTGAAGCTGATTAACAACCCCCTCTAACTGATCAGATCAATATCTCAGGAGTATAATTGACTTGATGCTCTACTCTAAATTGTTCCTTGTTTTTTTTTTTTTTTTTTTTGAGCAGTGTATAAAAACACAGTTCTAAGTACTAAAATGCTGCTTCAAAATTCAGTGGTATAGAGGTACTCATGCAGTCCAGTGCTCAATCCAAGAGAACAAACACACTCCACCAATAAGTGCAATGGGTGCTCACCTTAATTTAAAAGGTATCATATTAAACACTGGTCTCCATGAAGTGTCTGACACTCAGTAGAAGATGGTAGTCGATCAGCTCATACATGATATAATACTAATAATAATATTAATCCTCATGATGTAGTACATACAACCAGGTTTATAAAAAAAATTATAGAGACTTCCCGTTTAAAATCACTGCATCCAGCAGGGCCTGAGACCAAGGGATCACACAAGGGCTGAACGCTTACAAATCTGAACTTCCGGTCTCGGCCCTGACTGAAAGTTAAGTCACCCGGCTCCTCCTAAAGCATTGTGTCACTGACACGTGACTTTACCAAGGGTTGGAGTCTGGTTGACTATCACCGGGATTTTAGGTGTTTCCGGTTGCCATAGGAACCGCATATCCGCAAATATAAAACATATAGAAACAAATAGAAACAAATTTAGCACCACTCAATATATTTTGAATATTACTGTTTATGTATGTGGTGACACTACAAGGAAAAACAGCTTTATCCACTAAATACTAGATGATGTTTAGTGTTCAAAAAAAATTTTTTTTTTTCACATTTTCATCTACATTTATTCCTAGTCTTTTCAAACAGAGTAGCACATGAGTTATTCACTTTATTTCAAAAACTGTATATTAATTTGTTTGTTATAGCGTCTACAAACTATGGTATATATATTTGAAAATTGATCAATTCTAATGTACTGATTGCCTATCTTATTTCTTGAGGCCCTAAAATGTTAAGTTCAGTGTCCCAGCACCCTGGTAACTGAAACATCTGAGGGCGTAAGGGACTAGGGAATGGAGGACAAACAATCAACTAGCCAGCCACCTTCCCATTACAGCATACAAAATTAACTTAGCCTACTTAAAAAAACACAGCAAAGAAACAAACTATAAAGCATAAACCACAAAATAATCACAAATACAGAAAAAAAGCATAAAAAAAGGGGGAAACAGTGGACAAAAGACCACAACCCCATACCCAAAGCAGCCTGCCTATCCAGGGATCACCACCTGGAAATGAGCAACAGGTACTGCCACCCAATCAAATAGCAGCATCACCTTTACAAATCAAGGACAATAAACTATAGAATATAGAATATAAAAAATGATAGTAACTAATACTACTGTATTACAACAAAGTTTGAAATAACCCCAGTGACCTTTTCTCTTGTGGGTATATTAACCAGTTTACGACCGCAACTGTGGCAGGCAGCCACTCCCAGGCAAATCACCGTACATGTACAGTGCTCACTCTCGGGAGGCTAGGGGGCGAGAGCACGCCGGCGGCGGTGCGCTCCCACCCCCGCTTTTCAAGGGGAAGCCGATGCAGTGGGCAGGCAGCTACTATTGCCGCTTGACACCCCTGATCGCTCCCCGCTGAGAGAGAAGGACGGGCAGCTGTTGTAAACACAGCTGACCGTTCTTCTCCCTGAAATGATCAGAGAGCCTATGTGATCCTGCTATAAAGGATCACATGTCTCTTTAGTAATTTCAGAAGCCACGCCCCCCCACAGTTAGATTCACTCCCCTAGGCTCACATTTAACCCCTTGATCACCCATAACATTAACCCCTTCCCTGCCAATGCCATTATTACAGTAACAGTGCATATTTTTAGTACTGATTACTGTAGTAATGTCACTGGTCCCCCCAAAAGTGTCAAAAATGTCAGTTAGGGGTCCCATCTGTCCGCCGCAATGTCGCAGTCCAGCAAAAAATCGCAGATTGCCGCCATTACTATTAAAAAAACTAAAATAAATAAAAATTAAATATATCTATCCCGTAGTTAGTAGACGCGATGACTTTTGTGCAAGCCAATCAAAATACACTTATTGCGATTTTTTTTTTACAAAAAATATGTAGCAGAAAACATATTGGCCTAAAATGTTAAAAAAAATGTATTTTTTATTTTTTGAGAATGTTATATAGCAGAATGTGAAAAATATTGTTTTTTGTTTTCAAAATTGTCACTCTTTTTTTGTTTATAGCGCATAAAAATAAAAATTGCACAGGTGATCAAATACCACCAAAAGAAAGCTCTATTTGTGGGAAAAAAAGGACATCAATTTTATTTCGGTACAGCATCCCACGACTGTGCAATTGTCCGTTAAAATAATGCAGCGCCGAATCGTAAAATAGGCCCTGGTCAGGAAGGGGGAAAATTCTTCCGGTCTTAAAGTGGTTAATAAAGATGAATATAAGTGATCTATCTATATCGCCCCCACTAACTTTTTTCAAATTCCAAGGCACAAAATGTTAACACAGTTAAACACATATCAAATCTGTGGTAAAAATCAACATGGCAGCTCACTGTGGTTGCCATTTTTCCATTCCAAATGAGATTTACATGATCCCAAATGTGCTTCCACCAAGATCTCTGTGTTTTTCTTACATTAAAAGCTTTACAAGAACATTACATAAAATCTACAACACCCATTGCTTGATAATTGATGTTATATTATGTAGTCCAATATTCCCATTTGGTAGTAGAATATTCTTATCTACATGCATCTAATTACAAAAATTGCATTTTTCTACACCTAAATGTACACTGTCTTCTAATATGGTGAGACATAAAAGCAGAAGTACTTAAATGACTAAGGAGATTTACTACACCTGGATCACTCAGAGTCTGGTGCAGCTGTGCATGGTAGCCAATCTGCTTCTAACTTCAGCTTGTTCAATTATGCTTTGACGATAAAACCTGGAATTTGATTGGTTTCTATGCAGAGCTGCACCGGACTTTGCATTCTCCAGTTTTAGTAAATAACCCCCTATGCGTTAAATAGTCATGTAACATTTTCATCCGTCTAAAGGTAGCTTAAGCTTTTGTAGTTTACCACCACTGGGTCCTCAACTAAGAGATGCCATTATCTGTTCAAAATATTATAAATTTGACTATGTTTTGAGAGTATCCAGTAATGATATGCGTGGTTGAGGGAGTTGATGTCTGTTCATGGATCAAGGATTCCCTCAAGCTGAATTTTGCTTTTTGTAATTCCCTTTTTAAACACTATTTGCTATAACCTCTTTGTAATAACAAATCTAAGATTTCCCATACGGGACGCTATTTAACAGAGGTCTTGGGTGGATGAATGGAAAATCATGTTGGCCAGTGACGGCTTACAAAATAAATTAGAAAGGTTATGGACAGAGGTGCCTCTCCTCCTGTACTTCGATCTGGATATCTAGAAATGTAACCCATGGTCACATGACATTGTAAATTTAGGATTATAATCATTACAGCCAATCCATGCCACGCATCCAATTCAGGGTATGATCCTGTCCAGATCATAAACACATCATCATACTATTGTCTCACAGGTACATCAATGAACCCTGATGAAAAAACAAAAATGCTGGGGCACAGCAAGTCCCCATCACCAGCCCCTGCACCTGGGGGTGTCTTCTGGGTGCTTTATAAGCCTGAGTTTTGCTATTTATGTTCATAGGTTATGATATAACATCTTTTTTGTTCCCAATACATCCCTTAAATCGGAGTTCCGGGCACAGAAAACATTTTTCAGTGAACATACCCCCGGGACAGTCAGGGCTAGTACATTCCACAATGGCTAGCCTCTGATCTGTCCCGGTTCGCACTTACCTGCAAGAAGAAATACTCACTTATAAAATTTCTTCCACAGCGTTGCCATCTCTCTTGTGGGTAGCTGACGCCGGCGCGGTCCTCTTCTCCCAGAATGCGCCTGCACCGGCCCTTCTCGTCACTTCCGGTGCGGCGCCGCATTCCTCCACAGCTTCTGGGCATGCCCAGAAGCTGTTTAGCAGGGAATGCGGCGTCGCCCCGGAAGTGACGAGCGGGGCCGGTGCCGTCGCATTGATTCCTGGGAGCGATGACGTTCAGCTCCCAGGAATCATCGCAAGACAGGAAGTGACGGCGGAGCCACAGCTCAGAGGGAGGAAGTACACTGAGGTGAGTATTTTCGATCTTCAATTACAAGGTGAGTGTAAAAAAAAAAAAAAGAAAAACCTAACTATCCAATTCCTTTTCAGGTGAAGGAGAACAAGCGGACGGGCACAAAAAAAAAAGATCGATTTTGTGCCCGGAACTCCGCTTTAATGTTCACTCTTCCTGTTTGGTGTTCTATGTCTGGGTATGTGCTCCTCCTATGTCTTCAAGCACCACTTATTCCCATGCATACGAACCATTTGTGAGTAAAATGTGCCTTCATGTTTTGATTATTATTGTTATGTATGTCCAGTACAGTGTATTTACATTTATGTACATTTTTGTTCCTTTTTTAGCACCTTGAGAGGCTCCTGAAGAAGTATAATCCGTGAAACACAAAGATTTCGATTGTGGTCTCCCAAGCTGAGAAGTCTTGAGACTGAGAATGCCCTCATTGCTTATCCATGACAATGCAGTGTCAGTTTGACCAGCCATTTGTCACAAGTTGGTAAAGGTGACCAGGGTCTGACATCACACCAGTCACTTTAGTGATTGCAATATGAAAATAAGAGTGAGTTGCAGATCAGGATATCCCCAAAACATGGATGGTCTCAAACACCAGGATCTCTTCACATTCTCTCATCCCTGACAATGTCTCTTTGCACCATCTGAATAAATGCTATGCTGGCTGGACTCTTACAGAGCTTAAGCTTCTCAACAATATAGATTCAAGTGGTAGGACAACTGGAAAAGTTCCTGTGCATATGTTCCACTTAACCAGTCTCTCTTCACATCTCTTTGGAGAGGGGAGGGCAGCCTCAGTTCGCTTTCTTCAGGCAAGAAACTCTATACTCCAGCAACCTGCATCTTCAATAATACCTCCCAGGAGGGGAGATCCCTGCTTTCTTTCAACCCTTGGACCCAAAGGCCTTGGGAAAGAGAACACACTGTTTACAGTCACATCTTCACAGGGCAGAATCCCATGATGGAAGAGACAAAATAGGAAGTATCCCAAATATTTTAAAATTCTACTATTATGTATCACTAGGCACCCCAAGCCTGCTGATTGGCTAAGTTATTAAACATTTATGTAACACTACTCCCTTGGGAGCTGCTGATTACAGTTTCCCCTGGGTTACCATTAGCAACAACATGACTTTTTGACATTTTCCCAAGTGTTTTAGCTCAGTCAGGAAACAGTCCAGTAACTTTGGTTTTTGTGTTTTTATTTGTTACTTGGATAGGAGAATGGAATGAGTGGGATACTCCAACTTTATACAACTATGCACAATTTGCTGGGACGACTTGAAAATGCTGAGTAACTCTGGATAACGCTAGTCACGGCTAGGCCGCTGCTTCACTTTGCCCTTAGCTGTAATGTATAAGTGAATGAGCTTTCTGAGGTAATCTGTACTGTACTGCTGAACAACTTCAGGGCCCTTCCTTGCATGCCCTTTGTTCCTATACTTCAGGATCAACTACACGGCACCCCCTTTACTAATAAACTTCCTGTGTGAGCTAGCTCCTTGATCCCCTGACTTCTCTGGAGTGGTCCCCTCTCTTAGGCAGACCCTTAGGCAAAACTCCTGGTACTCACGATACTGTTTTTCAAAAAAGTCTCTGCCAGCAGCTCCACTTGTCAGTGCTCTGGATCCTCTGCAGCTCAGCTCCACACACCTGGTTCACTAGGTTGACCGCCTGAACCACCTTCCTCACACCTACAGGAGGACAGACAGTCGCCCACCTCCTCCTGGGACTTTGCTCCCACCAAAAGACACCCTGCCTCACGCGCTCCTCACTTTTATCGCCAATCCCATAATACACCTCTCCAGGTGCCAACCCACTGGGACAGTTACAAAAGCTTGTGTATCATTGGTCAGGTTTCCTCCACTGTCCAACAGGCCTCCCTATTGGACACAGTGGGGACACTCCCTCAGACCAGATGAATACACACTGAATGCAGAGATCAGGCCTAACTAAAGATCAGGCTCCCCTGATAGGCAGCAGAAGCATTAGATGCTTTTACCTAGCACCTATCTAGGAGGGTGCTACATTCATAACAAAGAATGATGCCTCTCCCACTTCGCACCCTACTGGAGCAAGCTCAAACAGAAAGTGGCAGAATAAATACACTGTATTCTTAGAGACCACTCCAGCTGAGATGCAGATAGGATGAATACAGCCCAATACATCCTACAGAATAACAAAAATACAAAAATAAATTTAGAAATAATACTACATCCCTATATAAGCTTTATTTTATCACAATATTTTTAAAAGCACTTCTTGGGTCCCATCATTAGTACACAGATGTAGCTGAAGCTAAACTCTATGCACAGAGAAGATCGCTAATATTTAAGTCTCCACTCGATAGCAGTCATGATGAACCGAACACCCAAGACTAACAGGCTAAAGATTATCAAAAAAAAAGGCATAGGAAGGGGTCTCGGAAATGCCCTGAGGAACATGTACCAAAGCAAAAAAAATAAAATAAAATGTAAATTCCATTTGGTGGGGATCAGCGTTTTTAATAATGCTTAAAGTTCAACATTCAACATGCAAAATTCATTCAAATAACATGCCTGGGGGGTGTCCTTAACTTGACTGTGAAGTGGCACGTTTATACAATATATACAACCTACTATAGCAAAACTGACATTTACAAAGTAAAAGAATGCTGTGTAAGTTGTCGGTAAAATACAGCTCCCAGCTACTTTGTTTTGTTTATGAACAAATGCCCAGGCATTCCTAGTTTATCAGAATCTGAAAGGCCCTCTTTAAAAATAAAGAAGCCCCCATGTGAATGAGTATGGGGTATATAGGACACCTGCTCAGTTACTAAAGAAAGAAAAAAAATATGAAATAGTTAATAAAGACACCTCCCTTTTTAACAAATTCTTTAATAAAGAATAAAAAAAAAATGTCCAGCTATCCAGCTATGTAAATCAATCACATCATCTAGCAATGCTGATCCATCTCATCTACTCTGAACGATGCCCGCTGAAAGAAAAAACCCACCAGCTATTGACATGATCTGGTCCCAATGACTGTCCACCACAAAAGAATACGGCTTTCTGCTGGGGGAGGGGGTCTCGTGGGTGATGTCATTGATTGAATATAAAGCAATGAGAAGGGGAAAGCCGCTCAGGTGTGTATTCCAAACCTGGTGCAAGTCAGATCCGTCATCCGAGAACTGAAGAAATCCAAAATTTGAGACCGCACTCAAGGTATATGATGAAATCAGAAAGGTTTCTTTATTCCTCATGTATAAAGTAAACAGACAGTGTGCAAACAGACGTGCCTGGTTGACGCGTTTCACGACGCTGTAGGTCGCTTACTCATAACCCCACACTCGTGTGGGGTTATGAGTAAGCGACCTACAGCGTTGTGAAACGCGTCAACCAGGCACGTCTGTTTGCACACCGTCTGTCTACTTTATACATGAGGAATAAAGAAACCTTTTTGATTTCATCATATACCTTGAGTGCGGTCTCAAATTTTGGATTTCTTCATTGATTGAATATAGCCTTGGTTTATTTGGTCAATTATATCATAGGGGTGAGTATTCCAAGCAAGAGCATTTTCATAAACAGAAAGGTGAACACTTGTATGTGAATAGGCAATGCGGCATGCAGGAAATTTTCACTATGCGCCACAGTGCCCTAGTGTGAACAGTCCCTGTGAAAGACATAGCACTGCAGACTGGAGAGAGGGCAGGGCTCAGGGTTTGCTGTAACTTCCCCATTTTTGGGTCCATTGAAGCTGTGCTTCGGCCAGCATTAGCAAAAATAAATTACATTTAATAATAAAATATTAATAATAAAATGAATTAAGTTAAACATTCACAACACATGTGGAAATGTGCAATTTGCAAGGGTGCACTTTGGGATTTTGGAATGCTTTCTTATATTCTGGCAATACTTGGTATTTCAATTTACTTACAGTTGACAGACTTACCACCTCTGTTGGAAGTATTTTCCAGGCATCAACTATTCAGTCTGTGAAATAATACTCTCTAAAATTTGTTTTAATCATGCCTCCTGTTTGAGGTCATGTTCCACCATGCTTGGTATTAGCTTCATATTGAAAATACTTCCCTCTTGAACCTTATTCACAGCCTTTAATGTATTTAAATGTTTTAATCATCATGTCTCCCCTTTCCCTTCTTCCCTTGAGACTTTTACATTCCAAATATAGAATTTGTGATGTAAAGGCGCATTTAGATACAGAAAGGGAAAGAAAAGGTGGCAAAATGAACATGATATATGGCAGAAGGGGGAAAAAGTATTCCATTTATCATGGAATTGTCTCATAGCGTCATGGATAGTGTGAAAGGCTCTTTCCATTAGCATTAGGGAGTCTATTCTAGATAAAACCCGAGCAAAAAGGTCTAACTGTTTAAAATTTAGAGTCAGTTTAGAGGGAAAACCCACTGCACTGTGCTAAAGAGGGTATGCAAGAACTTCTTTTGTGGGCTAGGGTATAGAAGGGGTAGGTGGGTTTAGCAGGCAGATAGGCAGTAATAAGACAGTGATAACAATAAAATGAAAAAAAGATCAAGGATCACTACTTGAATAAAAATAAGGGAGCTGAAGATTTTTTTTTAAAGTGCTTCAATAGTACTAAGGATATTTTTGTAGATATTTTTGAGTTACGGCCGCTCCGTGTGAAAGCTCCACTGCGGGACTTTTTTTTTTTTTTTTTCACGGAGCGGATGACATTTCTGTCATCCGCTCCGTGTGCCCGCATATCATCCCATCCGTTTGCGGATGATATGCGGACATAATGTAAGTCTATGGCATTGCGGATGTCAGTGGATGACACCGCTGACATCCGATTTTCCTTCCTTTCCGTTTTTTACAGGGATGAAAAAATAGGGTTCTGTTTATTTCCAAAAAATGGAACAGAACTGACAGGAAGAAAATCGGATGTCAGCGGATGGTATTCCACTGACATCCGCAGTGCCATTGACTTACATTATGTCCGCAAATCATCCGCAAAAAAAAGGATGATTTGCGGACAAGCGGAGCGCCCGTGTGAAAGAGCCCTTATAGTTAAACAAAATATTTTTGAAAACTATGAAAAAAAATAAAAAATACATGAAATGCTATGCTCTCTACTCTAAACAGTAGTAGGAATAGGAAAAAACTTCCAGAGGGGATGAAACACAAAGGGGTTGATTTATTAAAGGCTATTAGACTGTGCACTTTGTGCCAGAACTTAGTAAATGAGGGAGAGTTCTGCTGACTTCCATCATCCAATCATGTACAAACAAAAATGCTGTTTTTTTTTTCTTGCATGTGATTGGATATTCTTTGTAAAGTTAAGCTTTACCTCATTTACTAAGCTCTGGAGCAACTGCAACTGCAACTGCACTTGCCTTTAGTAAATCAACCCCAAGCGGTTTTCATTAGAGAGTACATTCTCATTTTAAAGTGGTCCTAGTGTCTCTATTTTTCTTTAAGAGTATTTTTTTGTGTTTGCAGATTTTTTTTTTTAGGTTTTTTTTCTTCCATTGCAGAAACCTTTATTTAATTAGAGACAGGGCTGTTTTTTTTTTTTTTTTTCCTTGCATGTGATTGGGTATTCTTTGTAAAGTGAAGCTTTACTTCATTTACTAAGCTCTGGAGCAACTGCAACTGCACTTGTCTTTAGTAAATCAACCCCAAGCGGTTTTCATTAGAGAGTTCACTCTCATTTTAACCACTTGCCGACTGCTGCACGACTATTTACGTCGGCAGTCAGCCCCTCACAGGCAGAGCGACGTAGGGCTACATCGCTAGCCTGTAAGGGTTTTGGGAGCGAGTGCGCGCCGCTGGATGCACGCTCCCGCTCGGTCACGGACCCCCCCCCCCGCGCGTGTGCCCGGCGGACCCGATGTCCGCTGGGCACTCTCGATTGTCCGTGACAGCGGGAGAAAGGCAGGCGGCTAGTGTAAACAAAGCCGCCTGTCAGTCTCCCCTGTGTAAGAATGGTAATCAAACCGTTCTACTATGTAGGACCGTTGATCATTGTTCTTACACATCAAGTCACAGCCAATCACAGTTAGAAACACGCCTCTAGGACACACTTAACCCCTCCCTCTCCAATACAGTTAACTCCTTCACTGCCAGTGTCATTTTTACAGTAACAGTGCATATGTATAGCACTGATTACTGTAGTAATGTCACTGGTAACCCCAAAAGTGTCAAAAATGTCAGTCAAGGGTCCGATCTGTCTGCCCCAATGTCGCAGTCCCACAAAAGAAATCGCAGATCGCCGCCATTACGCATTTTAAAAAAAACAACAAAAATTACAAAAATCTTTCCCTTTGTTAGTAAACGCAATAACTTTTGCGCAAACCAATCAAAATACGCTTTTTGCAATTTTTTTTTACCAAACATATGGTAAAAAAAAATTGGCCTAAAATGTTAAAAAATTTTGATTTTTACATTTTTTTGGGGGGGGGGGAATTTCATAAAAAAAAATGTGAAAAATATTGTTATTTTTGCAAAATTTACGCTCTTTTTTTGTTTATAGCGCATGATCAAAAAATCGCACAGGTGATCAAATATCACCAAAAGAAAGCTCTGTTTGTGGGAAAAAAAGGACGCCAAATTCGTTAAGGTACAGCGTCACACGACCGCGCAATTGTCCGTTAAAGTCACGCAGTGCCGAATCGCAAAATAGGCCCTGGTCAGGAAGGGGGTAAAATTTTCCCGGGGCTTAAGTGGTTAAAGTGGTCCTAGTGTCTCTATTTCTCTTTAAGAGTATTTTTTTGTGTTTGCAGATTTTTTTTGAGGTTTTTTTTCTTCCATTGCGGAAACCTTTATTTGATAAGAGACCGGGCTGAGTGAAAAAAAAAAAAAAAAAGCAGCAAATAAGAATTAGAAATAGGATTTCATTTATTTTGACCTCTTTAACCTATAGAAGGTGAAACCTGATTGGTTTGTATACTTTGCATTTTATCAAATGGGCTCTCTAATGCTGCCTGATACTGTCCGAATAATATGGCAATTCGCAAGGTATTTTTTGCCATTGAGAAAGTAGCGACAGATATTTTAATCTTTCTGCTTATGAAAAATGCATACAGCTGGTGTGCACTTTTTCCTATGTATCATACATTTTTCATGTACCCCCGGCAATAAGAAAGTGGCCCATTCACCCTGTTGCTGAATGTCTGTCCGTTACCTAACCATGTTAAACAGTTGCTGTGTCCTTGGACAACAATCACATTATAGAGCAAAGCTCCATTCCAACCAGTGTGGCATTTTGTTTGATTTAGTTAGTGCAGCAGGACCATAAGATGCTCTCTGACTTAGCCTCCATACTTAATGCTACACATTTTTTTGGCCGTAAAAGGCGATAAACATCTTTGATAGAGCAGTGCATTGTACCACTGGGATAAAACCATATATTTTAGAAGAATAAGCCATGAATCCCCTCATTTCAGTCAGAAGTGTTTCAGAGTATTTCTTTATAAGGAAAAGCGATATTTGCCAAGACAAATCTTTTCAGGAGAATGCGTCGGATTTTAATGATGCCACGCTAAAGATATCTACATTTACATTTTTATCTCGCACCTCTCCGGCTGTCATTCTAAAACGCCGTGCAAAATGTGCATTTTGAATGACAAAATCAGATGCTAAAATGTAAGCAAATCAAATAAATGTGAAGATCATATTTGTAAATTCAACATCAGTATTCCTGATCTGCCGGAATAGATATGTACGTTTCTATACCCATCAAACACTTAATAAAGGATGGCTCCTCTAGGCAATTTGCAAAGTATATTTTCATCTAGATGTATGTCACTGTAAATCAGGGATCTTCAGCTCACACTTCTTCTAAACAAGTATACCATAATCTTAGCTGGCCCGCTTTACCTTAAAGCTTCATAAATCTCCCACATTGCCTTTCTCTGTCAAGTAGCTTAAATTACACACTGAAAACACATCTTTCTCTGCATATGTCACTTATGTTTTGGTACAGATTAAGATGTTGGTTGCAATCAGCTGAATTGAGAATTAATTTAAAAAATATGATGGATTATGGTAATGTACTGTATATCTTACATAGTGTAGGGGAGACAGTAAAGAAGGTGACAAAGAGACATGATTATATCTGTATACTATGCAGGGGTAGGGGATGAAATGAGTGCGACTGTAATGGGGTCCACAATGATGGGGTTAAAGTACTATTTCCTTTTATGTGTCAGCCATATGCTCACACCGCAGCTTGTAATGCTGTCTTTTTTAAGTCGGTTTTTAAGTCAGTTTTAAAGCAAAGTAGAAAAAAAAATGAAACTCAATAAATAAATTGTCATAGAAGCTTTAATATGTTAATGTGATTTCAAAAATATTTTAATGTTTTAGTAGTGCTACTTCTGGAAGAGTCAGTGAATGTATTGGGTCATTTTTGCCCTGCATTATTAATGAGCCACACTTACCTGAGCTAAGACTACATGGACACGCCTAAAGTATTTTAAATAGGCTTTATTTAGGAGGCAAAATCTTAAAGAAGGAAATGGTAGGTTAAACAAGGCGAATAAAGGTGAAAATAGATGGATCAAAATGTGTCCGGTTCAGCAGAGATCAGCCGAAGGCAAAACCCTATAGAAGTAAAGGGTAGGTTAAGCAAAGCAAATAAAGGTGAACATAGATGGATTAAAATGTGTCCGGTTCAACAGGGATCAGCCGAATTTCAATCCATGTGTGGCCACTGCCGCTCAACAGAAGTGAATTTATCGATTGACTGCTGTTGAATAGACCTTTGCAGTGGCTGCAGTCAATGGCCGCAGCACCGATCTGTGTATTTTGAATGCACCCACTGTCAGAATACAATAAGGCAGCAGGGAAGTTTTCCCCATCCACCTCGAATGAACAAACAAAGCACAGTTCCTTCTTGGTAAAGCATAGTGTGGGCAGTGACAGCGGCAACAGTAACATGCTTTGGTGGCCAGTAGACCTTTCAGTAGAGCTGTAATGCTCCTGGTCACTGACTCATCCCAAATGCATTCCCCTACTTAGGGTGGTTGTGGAATAAAACAAAAGCACAGTCCCTGAATATAGACAGGTGAAAAGTAGCCTGCCAGGTCTTGGGCCTACCTTTCAAGCCTGCATTTAATGGAGGCCCTCTCATTATAAGATACTTGAAAAACAGGAATAACAGAACATTCTGAGCACATGAATAACTGAACAATATAACAATTGCAGCTTTGTCTCTCAGCAGCACATAGTATCTCCCTTGCAGCAGCACAACACCTGGTCTAGGTGCAACACACCTCTCCTGGCAAAACAGCACACATAAATCTTAACATCTATGTGTCCCTTGTTCCTCTGCTAGCACAGTCCCTCAGCCCATGGTCTCTACAGCAAAAGGTCTCCCACAGTACTTTCTCTCTGAGCTCTCTAATTTAGCCTATATTGCAGCACATGTCCTGAGCTCTTGGACTCTCTAAACCCAGTGCACATCACATTCAGCAATCCCTGGCTCCTGTGTAGGGCTCCTGGTTTCCTGCCTAATACTGGGGTCACTGCAGCCACCCAGAGTCCTTGTTCTCCAGTTTCTGGCAGCCGTAGTCCCTGTGAGCACCTGTGGGCATCCCACTGTCCTTGAGGGTCCTGGCCAACCTCAAACTCCCCAGGCACCCATTTCCAACTGGGAGGTCAACAAGACTAAGGATTCCTGCCTGCTGCAGGTTGCCAGGTCTCCAGTCTCCTGGCTATAATGGGAGCCAATCACGTCCTCTTTTACCTCTCCTCTCTCCCTTCTGTTTGCCCATCGCAGAGGATGAAGAGGAGAGAGAAAAAAATCAGACAGTCTGTGCAGTCAAGGGATCTCCCACACTGCTAGGCAGATTTAAAGAGCCCAACCAGCTCTACATTTAAAATCTTTAGGTTTCATTAACCACTTCCCGTGAATCAATGTACCTGTACGTTGGCTTGGAGAAGTGGTTGTAACGGTATGATGCCTGCAGCTGCAGGCATCATCCCAATCTTTAGAGCCGACAGTCGGCTTTCAGAAGATAACAGCCGATGGTAAATGGGAGCCATTTGGCCAATATCCCAGCAAGCGGGAGGGGATGTTCCCCCTCCCGCTGCATTCCATTGCTCTGCCCGGGTCTCCCGTCCCATCGGGAGACCCAAGCAACCAGCCGGCACATCCGCCGGCTGGTTGGAGTTCCGAACAAAGCAGGCTTCAGCTTTGATCGGGTCTCCGATGTATTAACCCGTAGGCGGCATCATGACGCCACTTCTGATTTACTCAGCGGTTAACGGGGCCGAATTTAAAAACCGGTTAGTGTTCAAAAATGATGATTCCGGCATTTTGAATACTTTGAAGTGCAATGGAGGGGTCTGGGGTCTTTTAGACCCCCGATCCCTCCATAAAGAGTACCTGTCACTGCCTATTACTGTCACAAGGGATGTTTACATTCCTTGTGACAGCAAAAATAGTGATCAGACTTAAAAAAAAAAAAAAACAGTGCTAAAAATAAAAAGTTAAATAAAATAAATAGGAAAAAAGAAAAACAATGTTAAAACGCCTCAGTCGCTGTGAGCTCACGCACAAAAGAAAACACATAGGTAAGTCACACCCGCAAATGAAAACGGTGTTCTTATCACACATGTGAGGTATCGCCCCAATTGTCATTGAGAGCAATAATTCTAAAAAAAGATCTACGCTGTAACTCTAAACTGGTAACTGTTAAAACTTTTTAAAGCGTCACCTATGGATATTTTTAAGTATCATAGTTTGTCGACATTCCACGAGTGTGCGCAATTTTAAACCGTAACATGTTAGGTATCTATTTACTCAGTGTGACGTCATCTTTCACAATATATAAATAAATTGGGCTAACTGTTTTTTTTTTTTTTTTTAATGCAGTGAAATGTATTTTTTCCCAAAAAATTATGTTTGAAAGACCGCTGCGCAAATACCACGAGCCAAGAAATATTGCAATGACCGCCATTTTATTCGCCAGAGTCTTTGCTAAAAAAATATATATAATTTTTGGGTGTTCTAAGTAATTTTGTAGCTAAAAATACTGATTTTAACTTGTAAACAGCATGTGTCAGAAATAGGCTTGGTCCTTAAGTGGTTAAAATAGCAGATGGCGATCCTGCCATGAAGCTCCATGTTCACTTCCTGTTATACGGTGAAAAAGTTATATCCCTATCTACCAAATAGGTTCCTGTGTTGTCAACACATCACTAATGGGCCATACGCACTATAAGATTTTCTGAAGACTTTTTCCTTTAGATTTACCAAAACCAGATTATGGTGTACGTTTAGTAAACTGAGATAAGCTGAGATCTGGATGATCACGGCTTGTCTCAGAGCATTGCAGGTTTAAAATACTGAGAAGAGTAGTGGAGAACATAGTCTTCTCTTCTCATCTCAGTACACAAACAGCTTGCATTCACTGCAATAGAAACGGCCAGTTTAGAAACACATGATGTCACCTGATCACTGTGCTTCTCTTTGAAGATCTCCTCTTCCTACTTCTCCAGCTCAGAGGTGGAGATAGCAGGAAGAAATAGGAGATCTCTGCTGTGAATGTCCCAGTGCCCAAAAGTGAAAGTAAAAACTCTCCCTACTGCAGTGAAATATACATCAACAGCAGGTTAGAAACACATTAACTATACAATCACATATATATCTGTGTGTGTGTATATATATATATATATATATATATATATACTGTATGTACTGGTGTGTATTTATGTATATATATATATATATATATATATATTTTTTTTATTTCAGGTACTTATATAGCACAGTCAATTTACGCAGCGCTTTACATATACACTGCACATTCACATCAGTCCCTGCCCTCAAGGAGCGCACAATCTAAGGTCCCTAATGCCTCGTACACGTACCGATCGGCCGTCTTTTGTCCAGGGCTGTCCTGTCCGCTGAAAACTGCAAAAGACTGCACACGAATTTTGTCAGCCAACAACAGCCAACTGCAGAAGTGATGTCATGTGATGAATAACTTTCCGTGTGTTTTTTCTTTTCTGAGCATGCCCAGTCTTGCTCATCTGCTGTTTGTCGGCCGAATTCTGTACTGACTGGCGAACAATCGGCCGTTCTGGTGTTGGCCAACAAAAATTTTAATGCCTGCAGGACAGATTCTGTTCGGCCGAAAATGCGCTGTCGGCTGTCGAAAGCATCATACTAACAAGCATACAATCGGCCGATTGGTCGTCGGCTGAATATTTACGGCCGACGATCGGTACGTGTGTACGAGGCATCACTCACATACATACACAGCAGGGCCAATTTTTTATACAGGATCCAATTAACCTACCAGCATGTCTTTGGAGTGTGGGAGGAAACCAATCTGTCACGATTCAACCACGCCCACGGCGACTAGCTAAACGAGACGTGATGAATCGTGACTGGGCAGTATAAGGGGATAACGGAAATAAAGAAAATTCCTACTAAAGGCTCGTACACACGTACCGATTGTCGCAGAAAAGATTCGGCAGACGACTGATCGGCCAAATGTAGGCTTGTTAGTATGATGCTTCCGACAGCCGACAGCGCACTTTCGGCCGAACAGAATCTGTCGTGCAAGCATTAAAATGTTTGTATGCCGACACCAGAACGGCCGATTGTTCGCCAGTCAGTACAGAATTCGGCCGACAATCAGCAGATTTGCAAGACTGGGCATGCTCATAAAAGAAAAAACACAGGGAAAGTTAACCATCACATGACATCACTTCTGCAGTCGGCGGACAAAATTCGTGTGCAGTCTTTTGCACTTTTCAGCGGACATGACAGCCCGGGGACAAAAGACGGCCGATCGTTCGGCCGACGATCGGTACGTGTGTACGGGGCTTAAGTAATTAGATTGGTTGCAATACTTTCACAGCCTGCACTGCCTTCGGTCACCACTAGAGGGAGACTCCAGTCCAATCCAGCTGGCTGACCACACACAGGCAGATACAAATCTTACATACAATCTGATGCACTCTAAGGGTTGGGGAGCAGTCTAGCAATTACCACACACTACTAGGATTCCTCCAGCTATCCTACAAGCCAGAACCCCTGTGCTAATCACTCTTCCCACTGTCCCCACACCCACACACCACAAACGATAGCCTGTGGTCTGGTGTACAATCTGCATGCAATCTGCCAACACACAGTGCAATTGCATACAGATTGGCATGTATGTATGTATGTACTGTATGTATGTGTGTATATATATATATATATATATATATATATATATATGTGTATGTGTATATATATATATTTATATACTGTATGTATATATACCATGCATGTGTGTGTGTGTGTGTATATATATGTTTTCATGTGTCAGAACATGTCATTACGAGTTCTTTTAAACTTTAGTTTCACTTTTTAAACTTAGCAGTGCCTGTAATCTCACAAAATCTCGTGAGATTACAGGCAGTCCACCCAGTTATACAGAGATCACGGCAGTTCTCAGAGAAAAAACTTCTCCTCTGATCACCCTGTGAGAAGTGAAGTTCTCCG